>NC_142748.1:4081360-5281360 GCF_051943395.1 Hippocampus bargibanti | reverse complement strand
TTTGTGTCAACTAGTATCAAATAGTAGTCTTGGTGCAACACACGAGTCACTATCGCGCTATTTATGATTTTTCCTTCTAATTTTGCCATTAACACGGATCAACACGAAGTTTTCAGACCAAGCAAAGTACCCAAAATGCATTGTGTGTCGCTTTCTCGGTCAGGGGCGTTCCTTCAGTGACGTCACATCTGGAATCGTCACCAACTCGGAAACAAGACTTCCTGAATATAAGCATATATAAGCATATAAGTGACTTTTTAAAATAAAACCAACTTTTCAATGTCACCTTCAAACGCATCATTTATGTGAACACAATGTAAAAATGTCTTCAAATGACATCGTACAAAATAAGCTTTCACATTTAGCTTGTAGCAGACGTGTTTTCCACCATGAAGACCCTGATCCACTACTGAAAAGGACACTTTGATCCTCTCCTCTTTCATCTAAAACTGCGTCATGTCACAAAGAGGGTACAGCGAGTGCTGAAGAACGAATGACTGTGTGTGACATCCCTGATCCACTGCTGAAAATGAGGCTTTGATCCTCTTCTCTTTCATCTAGAACTGCTTCATGTTACAAAGAGGGTACAGCGAGTGCTGAAGAATGAATGACTCTATGTGTCTGTGTTGTCATATTATTTATTTGGGTTTTATTTTGTTTTTTTGAACTCCTGTATTTTTTTCTACTTCTTTTCATAACTTTGCTACGATGAAGTGCACATTTTTCCACTGCGAGACGAATAAAGGTCCATCCAAATACAATCTGGCAACAAACCCTCAAATCCAGCCTGCAAATGCAGCCTTCCTCACCCATTTTTCCCCCCCAAATGCATCATAATCACTCACCGCCTCCACTATTCTGAGATCCTTTGAGCTCCACTGACCCTGATGAATGCCACTTTTAAATGTCCTGAATGGTTGAAGCTTGCTACTGATACGGCGTGACCAAAAAAATTTCATTTGACAAACGAACTGTGATGCAAATGTGAAAACGGGGATCCACTGAGGGGGCACCTAAAAGATTCCTTCTTGATCCGATGACCCTTTAAGGCCTTACCTGTCAATTCTGTCAAACTTTCACCTCATGCATATATAAAACCCGAGCCTTCTATTCTTCCTTGGATTTTGCACTTCTTATACACGGACAAGAGCCCTTATACGTACTTCTTTGTTGTTCCCAGCTGTTGTGAGGCTGACAAAAGCAAAAAAAAGGTTGGGGGGTAAGGGGGTTTTCCACCCCTGATCCTAGAGCCTAATGATGCCCCGGAGGAAGCGGGCCAAGAGGGCAGGGTTGAGGTGGGGGTGGGGTAAGAGGTCGCAGCCCCCCCACCCCCACCCGCCCCCCATCCCTCTGATGATGACTTCACTTCATCATCCAGCAGACGATGGAGAGATCTTCAAAAGATGCTTTCAGGAATGACTTGTGAGAACTTTCCGGGTCAGACGGCAGGTGCGTGGTAGCCGCGACAAATTATTATAAAGGATTTGGAATTCCAGTCCTTCTATCTCAACTACACAGGAAAATAGGAATATATATTTTAGAAAATGTGCTTGAATAGAAGGAATGGAAGAGGAAATTGTACTTAGTTGAGGGGAAAAAAAATAATGTGAATAAAATATTGTCTGTATAGCATTCGATAATACAATACTGCCCTCTAGCGGCAATATCAAGAATTACTGAAGATTATTACTGTGGGCGTGAACATTGAGACTTCAGATCATCTATTTAGATATTCCAATAATATTTAATGCATGTCTGTTATGAGGAAAGGCCCCCCCAAAAATAATATTTAAACAGCAACAATACTTTTGCACTATGTACGGTTCTTTTTGCCTGAAACATTGTTTTCCACTTGTATAGCTCAGTCCTAAGACACATTTTTGTCATTTTCCAATGATACAGGATGTCCACTTTAAACTACATAACAAACCTTCACATTGTATTCCTGCCAGTCGAACGACTTCGTTGCAAACGAGGAAGTCTGTTTATCAAATTTTGATTGACAGGCTGCTGAGCGTTCTGGATGGATGTCATAGGCCGGCGGCGGTGGAGCTGAAGGCGACGAGGACCGCTCTCCGAGCGGTGGCTGTCGTGCTGTTCCGTGAGGCGTGTTTGCTGGCTTGTACTGACCGTCAAAGGTTGAAGCAGGCTTCTCCAGCGCTCTGTGACTGTCGAGAAAAGTCAATAAATGAGGTAAGGTTGCAAAAATGCAACAGCGAGTCAACATCACATCAACCGCTGTTCACCTTGCTCCTTGGTAACGTGATTTGGCTTGGCAGAGGTGGAGGGAAGGTCCGATTTTGGCGGTGGAGAAGCGTCCAAATCGGAACTCGTCTCATAAACCGGTTTGTCGTAATCCCAGAAGACTTTCGCAAATTGATAGAGCTTCACACAAGAAGTGGCATTGACTAAAATACTGTAGAGGAGGAATCAGATGGGAAACATCTCAGATTCAAGTGTGCAAGTACGCGACCAGCGAGTGAGGTTCACTTGTTCTCGCAGAAGTGTAGCGACAGCATGCGACCGGTTGTCTCGGCCTCCACCATGATGGTCCCCAGGCAGTCTCCCGTCAGGAAGTTGAAAATGCGGATCTTTCCATCCACGCATCCCGTGATCACTCGTAGGTAAACCAGTGTCAGAGACTTGACCTCCCTGTAAAAATCCACCATCGTCGTCACAGCCTTAAGACAGTCTCAAGCTCTTTCGTCCCGGTTAACTTACTTTGGATGACTGACGGTCATAAGGCATCCTTTGGTTTCACATCTGCTGCTCCAGGCCATCACCTGACCGTTGGTGTCGGCGGACAGGAGGTGCCACTCGTCTACAAACATGCATCGGACGGCGCTGTTGTGGGCGTCGATCACCTAAAGTCCGGAAGGAATTAGCATGGAGGTCTAATAGGGGGGTCAAGCGGTGAAGGAGACTCTCACCCGGAGCAATGAAGCGTTCTCGGCATCCCACAGCTTGACGACTCCTCTGTCACAGCTACTGAACACGGCGGTGGCGTTGATCTTCACGCATCGTACAGAACTGCGGTGTTTGAAGTTAAAGTCCTCCAGGTGCTTCTCGGTCTCCAGACTCCATACTAGGCAGGGTCAGTATGCTTACTCTTTGGTTTTTAAATGTGGTTGACTCAAGTGTTAATTTGCAGAAGCACTGTTTTCTTGAAGACCAAAAGAAATACTGCAATATTATTTTGGTTTAGATGAAGGAAATTTAGGTTCATGCATAAATATAGCTAGGTGTGATCCGCTTAGCCATGATAGTAGCCACCATTGACATGCTTCTCCATTTGACAGACAGAATAAAAGGGGTCCAAGGATTGAGCCTTGAGGCATCCCACACCAAGGCACTTTGTTCATATTCAACTCTAGCAATCATCACAGTCGCTATTTTCCTTTAAATAGGACCTGAATCATTTTAGAAAGGTTCCAGAGTATTTATTTACCTTTGGCGGTGCAGTCTTTGGCACCTGACACCAGTCTATCAGCATGAATATCAAGGCAGTTAATCATGCTGGAGTGACCATATAACACTAACACACACTGGTCTGTCCTCACGCTCCAACACCTGCAATACAGTGGATTGGAATAGTCTCTATTAGTCTTGCAGTGCAGAAATTTACATTTCAGAGCAGCAAAAATAAGAGGGAAGGAAGAAGTAGAAAAACAAAACACAGGAGCTGTTGAAAAGGCAGCCACTCTCGCGGCGCCATCTTGAAGTCAAAACAACAACAACAACAAAAAAAAACAAATAATGTGACACAACATAAAAGACAGACAGTCATTCGACCTTAAGCACTTTCTGCACCCTCTTTGTTGTATGAAGCTAGATGAAACAGGAGAGGATCAAAGTGTCCTTTTCACCTGTGGATCAGGGATGTCATGGTGAAATGTGCACGTCTGCTACAAGCTAAATGGTGAAAGCTAACAGGAAGCTGTAGCATCCATTGACGAAAAGAGATTATCTCACATCTCCGGTCCCACGTAAATCCGCTTCAATTCCAAGCCGCGACAATTCCACATACTGATTGACATCTGACATTCGATCTGACTTAAAATTGTCACAGCAGCTAATTAGCAGATGTATTGCCACCCACCTGATGCTGGTATCGCAGCTCGCCGTGATGACCAAATGGCGCTCGGGGCAAAGCAGGACGACGCGGATGCTGCCAACGTGGCCTTTCATCAGCCCAACCTGCTTGGTTGCGGTCCCCACGTACAGTAAACGCACAGCGCGGTCTTTGGACGCTGAGCTCAACATGGGCCCGCCTTTGTAATCGACCACGCGGTGGGGGTCTTCACTGAAAAAGTCGATGTACCACTATGACATGGTGAGGTAGTCAAACTCAAAGCCTGATCACTTTGTTAGGACAAGGGCGGGCAAAGTATGGACCACATTAATTTGATAGCTTTTGAAATATCCAGTGGTGGGCCGCCAAGGCCTTCTCTGCTGGCCTAAAAATATCGGAATCACAGACTAATATGAATTAATGTCGATGAAACTGTTGCTTTATCCAGAGTTGGCGTTGGCAACGTCAGAGTTTTTGTAAACTATGATTGGCTAGTCACTAGCCAATCGTAGATTATCACTTGCCTAGTGATAAGAGCATACTGGCCAGAGCTAGCACACTATATGTAGCAAGCTTCATAAGCAAATATGTGTTGATTAAATCGTGGTTTTGTCAACTCACAATGGCTGAACGGGGAGAAGAAATGGATTTGGTTGCAGATTTATTGTCAAAGCCATTTTCAAGACAGACTTTTAAAGAACAAGTGGACATCATTAAGGTTGGACAGCTCCGATGCTAGCAAAAATAGCACATAATATTGCAATTTTAGGAGGTTATCGTGACTCCACACGTTCATAGTAAAAATTTGAACAGTTTTAACAGTCATGACAGTATGTCTTAAGTTTCTTCAAATCATGTTATTTCCTGGCCTTTGGCACCCTCTAGTGGACGTGTAGTAATATCACACCACACTCCCGGCTGATTGATTCAGACGTAGCACTACTGAAGGCTGAGGAGTGACATGCACGGCTCACAACTGGAAATATCAAATATGCCCAAAACAAAATCGCATTCCCAATGAAAGTTGCTCACCTGTCAATCAGCACAGATGTAAAATAGGCCCCGCAGTAAATATTGCGTTCCTCCATCCGCACCGTCCTGGTTTTGATGTTCGCGTAGGCCTCTTCAAAAGGCCACATCTGCAAAACACACAACCACACATTCATGCCAGACGTTTTTAGCCACGTGTACAACAACCTCAAAACTCACTTTCATGCCATTTCATTTTGTTTTTTACTTCCTTACACGTGTCGACTTGACTTCCCCGTCCTCATCGTCCTCGGCCGGCACCGCGACGTCCACCATCCTCGCGTAGGAAGGACTGACCATATGAACGCCTTTATAGCGCTAAAACAAAAACCCGTGTCAGGACAACGCCACTTCAAATCATCTACCACACCAGCGCGAGCACCTTCATCATGGCTTCCACCTGCTCCTGGTAGAGCTTCCTGAAACGCATCTCCTCCATGGTCTCCCCTGCTAGGTGCTTCCATTGCTTGCAAACCTTCATGCAACGCTTCAGCATCGCCTCGTCGAGCAGCCCTGACTCCACACACACAACATTGACATGTAATTTAACCTGATTCTGGATGAGAGGCGGGGAACACACACACATACGTTCACACCTGTGGATAATTTAAGGTCACGGAAGAAGAGTGAGAGCTCCATTATACAATTTTGCACTGAACAAATCAATATACGTAACACATATGTCTTCTGTGAATGTGAACGTACCAAAAATCTTCTTGGACAGCTCGGTGGGAAGCCCTCCTATGAAGTCTCGGGTTCTGCTGGGTCCTAACAAAGACTTTGAAGGTCCATGAGGAACCGGAAGTACAGGAAGAATTGTGTCCTTTGATAAGTCATCTTTGCTGGCTGAGTTGCTTTGACTGGTGGAACTTTTTTGTGCTAAAGACACATAAGAAATATAATATTTGGATAAAAAGGGTTCCAGCTGCTTTTTTTGTGTGTGTGACTGTAACCAATTGTATGTTTGTTATCCTCAATGTTTGAAAAAACCACAACAGCTATCACCATTCTTGTCGGAACATTTTATGAACTGCATTCAATGCATTTTTTTCTATTGCAAGAAATATAAAATTGTGAGGTATAAGCATGAAAATTGCGCGTTATGTGAGTCCAACATTGCGTGTATCCCCTCAATACAATTTCTCCCCTTCAAATGCTCTCTGATTCTGTCAATGAAACCAATAATATGAACGAATGTCAAATCTTGAAATTCTCACCGTCCAGCTGTCGCTGAAGCCGGGACACTACCACACCAATGAGATTATTGGCCATACTCAGCAGTTCCGGGTCGCACTGCAGCAGCAACCGGCAAAGGTAACGCGTCTGCACCCATTCCGGGGTTCTGTCGAACCATTCCCAGATCTCGCGGATCAACGGGGATGGACGCGTCTTGCAGTCGAGTCGTGCGTAAAGCTCCGGCAAAGTCTTGCCTTTGGTTGGTGCGAAACTGAGCAAGTTCCATGAGGTGAGGCGGAGCGAACTCTGAATGTTCTCCAGCACTGGCACGCTCCCGCAACGCACCAGGAGCCCAACAACGAAACTCCGACGGGACTCGTCCGAAATCTTCCATAGATTTAATGGTGAGGAAGATGGCTGGCTCGTTCGAGGACCGGAAAAGAGGCAGGATGGGCACATACCACAAGGCTCGTCCGCATAGTTGCACGACGGCTGGCGGGTTGGCGATCTTGGAGACTCGGACATTTGGACTGGCTTGTTTGGCTTGCAAACGAAGTTCCTAGGCAATGCTTGTTACCACGACACATAATTGCTTCGCGGTGCATGGTCAATGTTTGGAATGCATTTTAAATGACTCCATGTAAAGACTATATTTAACTCTTTAAGAATTACGTTCATTTTCTGTGTTAATAGCGTTTTGACGATGGATTACGTGCACGCTGTCGATACACAGTGCAACGCACGCATCAAAGTAGACGACGACTGTACTAATTCAGGGGTTTTATGGCGAGAATAGCAAATTGAATGGACACATTAAGTATTGAGAGAGATATTCAAAAAGCGTGGTGACAGTATAGAAATATAGAGACAGAGAAAGAGAGAGATATAAAAGCGCTCCGCCAGCCAGGAATGGTATCAGCAAAAGTAGGTGCGCCGCCCGGGAATCGAACCCGGGTCGCAAGAATGGGAATCTTGCATGATACCACTACACCAGCGGCGCGATGTTGAACCCTGAACGATATTTTATTTATGAACAAAACTCATGTCAAAATTTGGAGAAAGGGTTGAATGGGAGGTGACATGATGTGAACCTAACAGGATTAACGAATTACATGACATAAGTGTAACAATAACAAATACTAAACTAAATCGCGGCTCGAAAGTGACTGCTTCATTCCAGGCGTTTTCCTGCTTCCACTTCCGGGTGACGCAGTTTCATGACGCCATCTTGGTAAGGGCAGCGACATTGCACAATAACCCGTTTCTTTGTGGCTCTGCAGTGAGTAATTATTTTTTTTATGATAAAACATACATATGCAAAGTGTGGGTACATTGTTTTTCTGACTAATTATTAATCAAACTTGTTTATCTACATTGATCTGCCTTACAAAGCCTTTAGTTTGAAAGTGTGTTAAAAAACACTAGATGGTGATATTGTACTGTGTTTGAACACTCAACCTCTTTTTGATCCTCTCCTATTGCTGATTTCACAAACAAATGCTGTTAATTCGAATCCAGTACTCATTTTCCCTCTTAGGTAAGTATAATATAGTTTTTTTCCCCCCAGCAGATGTTGAATAGGGGCGACTGTACTGTTCTTATTTGTATAAATTTATAGTACAATCTTACATTTTAGTACTAAGCTATTAAAGATTATTTTTTTAACAGCATCACAATTCTATATATGTCATGCATTGTGGCATTTGCATGTCCTCCTTTTATTGGAGTTTTTTTTTCCCGAGGTCACCGATTTGTTTCGACTTTCCAAAATTATGCACTTTAGGTTGGTTGAAGATGAAATTGCCCATAGTTGTGAATCAAAGTATGAATTATTGTTTGTCTATTAATGTCTGGCGACCAGCTTAGATCTGACCCTGCCTCTCACCTCTTGCGTTATTGCTTCTAAGCAGCTGCAGGCATCCCATGAAATCAATCGGAACTTTATTACTTGGGGGAACCACTTCAAAATTTAATGTGATCGAGATGAGGCGGTGAAGTTATTTGACTCGTTCAATTGTCCCTAGTTCAGAGGCCAGACGCTTCCAAAAGGTCACACTTTTGAAGGGTTAATGGATGTCGCGGCGCAAAAAGTCAAATTGTGCATTTTTTTTTAAAATCGATGTGCAGATGTTATTTGAGTTTTAATTTGCTAAAAAACACATTTAGTCCAATACAACAAGTATCAAGAGGTTCCGTAAAATGTTTTTTTTTTTTTGTAAGAAAAACAATCAGCTACTTTAAACCATGACAGAAGCATAAACTCATTACTTGTAATAAAAGTCTTATCAATAATTCACTTTGCAATTCTTCATTACTTTTCGTTGTTGTTACTTTGTCTTTGCAAATGAGTGATCTGTACTTTAATCCTGCTGTTGTCTGCCTCATAATTACATCATCTTTTCTCTGAAAGTATAATTATTTCTTCGGTGCTGCTTATTTTAAGTCACCGCACCTCCCTACCATACCCTTGCTATGCGAGTACATACGAATCCGATTGTGACACGCCAGAGATGGACGGTGTGTCATCTTTAAACATTAGCAGAGGCGATATTAAAACCTGTAAGATGGCAGAAGTTTCGCCGCATTCGCCGTGTGACAATTTTCATTGGCAATTGTGAGCGATTCCATCTCCAATGGGAACAGATGTCAGGCTCCATCATGGAAGCTCTTCGAGAAGCAAAACGGGAATCGCTTGGTACTGCCATGGAAAGCATATGATCAATTATAATGGTTGATTTCAATGGTTGATTTCATTGCGACTGCAACTTTTTTCCTGTTGTAACAAGACAGCATTTAAAGGATTCATATTGTGTTTTACAACAGTACTTAACACTATTTCGATTTGTATTTGCTGTCTTGATACGAATACAAACACATGAGCGGGTGCAGACCATGCCTTTACAAACAGGAATACAGTATTATATATTTCAACTCTTATCCTCCATTTTCAAGTGACTGACGAGCAAGTTTTTAAACACATTGGGTAAAAAAGTACATGATTATATATTTACACAAGTTTAACCCTCATATTATGTTGAAATAATATTCATGTTGATTATGTTGTGGTTCATTTTCACCCTTGTGTAAAAATCCACATAAAACAGTCAAATAATAGGTGACATCAGCAGCTATCGAGCTAGTGTGTGTCTGCCGCTGCTCACCCACAGAAAACGTATCCTCAGACTGTAAAGTGACCTTGAATTTTGAAAGGCGCTTATAAATGAAATGTATTGTTATTATTATTTTATTATTAATCATCTCTACTGGTTACTGGAGCAACTACTAGAATCTTGCCCTGGGAAGGAAGGCACAACAGATGGTTGATGGGAGATTATCACGACGGGAAGAGGCGCCATGAGGCCAATTAGAGGTGGGGTTGTCACAGATGGCAGGAGGACCAATGAGAATACTTCTTACTTCGATATTTTTGTAGTACTATTTCATCCCGATGAATAGCGACAGTGATGGACTTTAGCATGATGAGCTAAGACGTATGTTTGGTGATGATTTATCGGGTCGATGCTTTTGTCTTCATCCCCAATGCTTACATTTTAAATGCTAGACAAGTGAACCAAAATACAGGTAACGTCCGTGTTACAACCGGCACGATTTACGACCACCCGTATTTATGACCACGACCGCCAGACCCTTTTTTTTAATTCTACGCCTGGCACCACAATGCGCAAGCAGCCGGCAACACATACTACAATTTTGGCCAGCCAGCATGTCACACACTCGCACAGCAACCTCCTGCGTGGCTACACTCAATACAGTAGTTATACAGTGCAGATACCGTCTCAGCAACATCTGTAATACTGTACACTGCTTTTTGTCCAAGCGTGTATGTTGGGCGACCTCTTCTGGCCGTTAGCAGGGTGAGCGGGTAAGTATAACATTTCTAAATGAACTGTACAGTAAACAGCTTTGTATATATTACAGGTACAGATATACAGTAATAAAAATCGATAATATGAAATATAAAATGATATAAATGACACTAAAAGTTATAACATTTATAAATGAACTGTAAACAGTTTGGTATACAATAGTATTCCATAGAAAACGTTGCTTAAAAACAACAGTTTGACATCGTGTACTATTCTGTCGTGTAAACGTCACGTCGGCCATTTTGAAAGGATTTCGACTTACGACCGTTTTGTAACAAGTATAAATGAACTGTGAACAGTTTGGTATATAATAGTATTCAATAGAACACATTGCTTAAAAACAACAGATTGACATCGGATACTATCCTGTCGTGTAAACGTCACGTCGGCCATTTTGAAAGGATTTCGACTTACGACCGTTTGACTTACCACCATTTTGTCGGAACCTGGTCGTAACTCGGATGTTACCTATATTAGAAACAGCCCTAATATCGACCAATCAGTAGCATTGTGTCTCACTACTAGAATGTAGACTGACCAATAAAGATGAACAACATCCAGCCAGTAGTTGCGACTAATAATTGATGAAACTGGAAACAGAAATCAGTCCAGCATCAGATGACGGTCTTTAAAACTTGGCAGTGTACAATTTTAATGTTAGACCCACTGGGAAAGCTCTTTGCCCAACGGTAAGATAACTGACAGTTCAGTGGAAGTGGAGAATATGCAAATTCACACTTTGGTGGTCTCCAAGTATGCTTTTTTGCCATTAAGCTAATTGGACAGTGAGGACCCAAAATCAACCATGCAACTGGACCTAAATGGACAGTCACTAAAAAACATATTTGGGTCACAAGGCTGAATACATTAAGCCCAAGGAGGGATCGTTCCCGAGACAAAATTTCCACTTCATAGCGTCAAGAGGTTCTTCGAGGTTTGAAGAGACAAAATAATCCGTCATACTTCTCCTGGCTCGTTTCTTCTGCCAACGTGTCAGCCAATGTCTCCCGGCCCCCGTCACCGCGTCCGACTGACTGATGGACGATCTGTTAAAAGGGAAGGCTGCTCACAGCTGTCTCACTCGGGGGTGGAAACGTGAAGGGACTATTTCCTCTCATTAAGGAGATTTCCCCTCCTCGTGTGCCCCCCGCCGTCAACTGGGGGAATTTTTGATGGGATGTCTTTAATCACCTTTGAACTCTCAGTCAGATGTTCTGGGAGGGAAAAAAATGGAAAGAGAAGATTCCAGCTTGGCCCGATTAATTAATAAACAGCAGTGTGGATGGTTTGAATTAAAACAAAGGAAAAAGATCACCAGAGGAGACGAGAAGGAGGAGCAACAAGTGGATTTGTTAAAGGCTTGTCTTCATGAAACATGACCATTTTCTGACACCCCCCCCCCCTCCTAAACAGAATATGTGATGAGAGGCTGACAGAAAAGGTGGAATAATTTGGACCCTCAACTTTGCCTCGAGACATTCGGCTGTCAGCCTCCATATTTTTTTTCCATCTGGAGTCCACAGTAAAAAATACATAAATCACCAAATGAAGCGAAACAATGGCTGCACAAGACAATTATTTTGATATAATATATATATATTTTGAATTAATTTTGATATAAAGTACATTAATTGACTGATGTATCGATAGAGTCAATCATATAAGCAAATAGCAACGGTTGCTTTTTTAATTTTTAAACTAACCAATATTTAAGTGATGTAACCAACCAAACATTGAGGCATGACTGACTTGCTGGTTAAATTCAACACTAACCGGAGTTTAAATGTGAAACCCTTAGACTGTGAAAAAAGTACAATTTATTTCCAGATGTTTCTGCAGAGCTGTCAATCATCCTAATGGCGGGGTATTGCGCTTCCCTGTGGCTCATATGCTTTTTTTCCCCTAGTCCAAAGAGCTTCATACTTTTTAAATTAGCTTTAAAAAGTATGAAAAAAAATGAAATAGGATTTGTAAATATTGAAGAAAAAAACACTCACCGATCAGGCTGATTCAAACGTCGTTTGACTCCTTTGCATGCTGGCTGAAGTCTGGATTGGATTAGCCTTTATTCGTTCGACATTCCTCCCCATCAAAAACAGTGCTGGCATATTCGTGCTGCCTACTCGGGGGCCATCTTGGACTTCTTCTGTCTATGAGTTCAAGTTTCGTTTGGCTTCAATTTGTAAGAAAGATTCTTGTTCCTGTGTGGGGTAAAAAATAGTAAGGTTGAAGAAAACGATGTTTTTTAAGTTTAAAAAAAAATCAAACAACCACTACTAGCAAAAAACGGTACCATTAGGCTACAGTAAATTCAATTAGCCTGAAGAAATAACTGATTGTGTGTGTGTGTGTGTGTGTGTGTGCGTGCGTGCGTGCGTGCGTGCGTGCGTGCGTGCGTGCGTGCGTGCGTGCGTGCGTGTGTGTGTGTGTGTGTGTGTGTGCGTGCGTGCGTGCGTGTGTGTGTGTGTGTGTGTGTGTGTGTGTGTGTGTTAGTGCGCGCGCACAGCGAGGCAATCCTGGTATCCCCTCCAGAACTATTATGGTTAATAATATGTCAATTGGTGATTGATGGTGCACTAACTTATAGCGTGGGCTTCATTCATTCACATATATGCGTCAGTACGCGTGTGTTTACATGTGTAAGCTCTGGTTCCATTGCGTGTACATGTTCGTCATGTTGTGCGATACTTGATATCGTCTGTATTGATATATTTATCAATATCAATTAGTATGTTTGGCTGATAACATCATCAAGCGATGGTGAATGGTCGCCCTTGGATTTGTCTTTTTGTTGTTTTTCCTTGTCCTTAGAGATTGCAGCGGCGAGTTGTTTATTTTTTTGACAGAGCGGGTCAATGATGTAATTTTTTAATGTTTTTTTTTTATTTTTATTGGAAGGTTGTGTCCTGTGAAACACACCCCAGGCTGTTGTTTTATGACGGTGCATCACATGGCCATGACATGAAACCATCATTAGCGTCGTCACCTTTTCATTGCTTCTCGCGTGGATGTGTGTCCCATCATGGACTATTGATGGTGACGATCTTCAAGGTGACATTTATCGCTTCAAACGGGAATAAAAGGAACATTTGGAGGAGTCCACTCTCATTCCGCAGAGGTCAGGCTGTTTCAAGTTCATTTCATATAATGCCATTGGGGGGTGCGGGGGGGTAGATTTAATATACGGTAAGGAATGTGGGTTTAAGGAATGGGGTTTAGTTCATGCCACATAATATGATTGGAGTTTGGTGTTTGTGGAATGGTGGCCAAATTTCACAACGTGGCACCTGAGTGAAATTACAGGTAACATCCGACTTACGACCGAGTTCTGTTCCGACCAAACGGTCGTAGGTCAAAATGGTCGTAAGTCGAAATACATTCAAAATGTTGAATAGAGACTCGGAGGCTGACTCGCAAACTCCTCCCTCTGGTGCCATCACACGGTCGATTGATGTGCGAGAGTGAGATGCTGGCTGGCTAGCCAAAATTCGTACGTACGCATTGCTAGCGCGTTGCGGTACCAGGCGTATCAGTAAATTTTTTAAAATAGGGTCTGGAAGTCGTGGTCGTAAGTCGAGCCGGTCGTAAGTCGGATGTTACCTGTATATATTAGCATGATGTTTCCAGGTTATGATTCGGGTTTAGCTTCAACTTTGGTGAAGGGATTTTCTTTTGAAAGCCAAGTTGAAATCAAGTTGCAAATCTAAGTGTTGAGATGCTGCTTGCACTTTGCAGGTTGTCGTCTTGATTGCATTTTTATTCATGCAGCTTTTAGCTAGAGCGCATGTTGGGACTTGAGAGTGCGTATGGAGTGTGGGGGTGTGTGTGTAATTGCGACGCGGCATTTAATCGTCTTTAATGCGGCGTAATCACATCAGGTGCTGCTTCCCGTTTGCCTCGGCGGGCGTGTTTCTTTCGTTTGGACTGGAAAGTCCCACGGGCCTCCGCGTTCTACATTTAAATCTCGGTGATTGTGCCTCAAATCAACGGTGTATGATGGCGGCGTACATGTTGCAAGTTTTTTTTTTTGTTATGTAGCTGAAGTTGGGACACATTCTCGGGCCACGGATTGTTGAAATGGTGCACGGGTTGTGTGGAAAAGTACGCCGATGAGGTTTTTTTTTCAGGGTCAGGGACAAATTGAAGGTGTGCAAACTGTCACCAAACGTTTTAATGACTTTACGCTCCACATCCCCTTGCCCATCTCCCCTGCCCTGAAACCTGAAGAAAAAAGCACAAAATGAGAACCGCTACAGCTACAAAATGGACATCATTGTGAACTCTGCCCATGGGAGATTGAGGATGAATGGGGCCGGCAAGAAATCTTGCTATGACACTACAGTTGAAACACCTTCTGTTGCGGTTGCTTCAATGCCCTGATTGGTCCTTTAGCCTTTGTGCTACTGTTTATTTTCACTGCTTTACTATTAAGTCAAATTTGATATTAGCTTATTAAAAGCTTGGCATCACATACAGTCTGAAATCTAAATCTAAAATAACCCTTTTGGATTTAATACCAAAACGTCAAAGTGTTTTTGGTGATCTTTTGTTTTCCAGCCAGTCAGGCATTGTGTTTGTCATCGGAAAAAAAGCAGCAGCATATGTAGCCTCTGGGTAAACGACCTGATTTAGCATCTGGACCAGTAAGTGAAAGTGAGACAAAAGGAGGACGAGGAGACGGACAAGTATTCAGTGAAGCTGGAAAATTGGAAGGAAAGTCAACTATCAGGTTGGCCTTCTCTTGGAAATCCTACCTGACTCCTAAATACTTATTAAAATAATAATAATAATAATAATAATAATAATAATAATAATAATAATAATAATAATAATAATAATAATAATAAATGACCATATTTTACACAGTATTAGCATTTCCACCTAAAAGCAATGCAATGTTCTCCAAAACTCAGCTGGGGTAGTTGTGAAAGCTCTATCCCAATAAAGCTGTATTGTATTGTATTCCCATTAGCATAGTGCAATCTAGCTGTTGTAGCTTATTTTGTTTGTGCAACATACCCGTTTAATTGAAAACAAACAGGGCTGACAATCCGAAGCGCCTTATAGTGTGCGAAATAGAGTCTAAGGAATATGAGAAAGTATATGTATATGTAGGCTCTCAGTCGTACTGGAGTGGTCCATCGAGGAAAAGGTTTCTTCAGACGTCATCTGTACTTTTTTGTGTCGGACGTTCCGCTCCTCAATTTAAGAGCTTCGTCAGTGAAGTAAAGTTGTGTTGGTAAGTCCGGGACCTAGCAGAGCAAAGGTCTGGCACCGCCACCTTCTCTTAGGGAGAAGGTGTGTATGTATATATATATATATATATATATATATATATATATATATATATATATATATATATATATATATATATATATATATAAGGCCAGAGTTACCAGCACAAATTTAGTTTGCTGACGAAGCTCTTCGGACGAGGAGCGAAACGCACGAAACGTCAAAGAAGTACAGATGACGGCTCAAGAAATGTTTTCCTAGATTATAAAGTATATTTACATACATATACCTATATAGAAAAAATGACTAGCATGAACAATCTGGACTCGTTTCCATTCGGCCAAGTACTTGCAAGCCTTCGAGGTTGAAGTCCAGGGGAGGGCAGGGGTGCGCTTCAGTGTTTGTCTTTTTGGGATTCTGGCTGATGATGAATCAGCAAGCCCCATCCACATGGCTCACGGAGAACTCGCTTTGCAGACGATTCATAGGAAATGCGGTGCGCCTATAGATTGGAAAATTGCAATGGTGGTGATGGGATGAAAAATGATACCAAGCGGATGAAAACGGCATTGTTCACCTTTTGCTGAATATTCCGGCTTGACGAACGGAAAAAGCAGGAGGTTGTGATGTCATTCATACAATAACAAAGGGCTTTGATTTGTTAATTAAGATACAATCTGTGTAATTCAGCCACTTAGTGTCTCCTTAACAACCTGACAGACACAATATGCAGCCAAAGTCTCTATCCATCTTCACCCTAGTCTATTTTGGAAGATAGCAAAGGACATTTAATATTTAAAAATCACAGTGGGGGCCGCTGGGGATGTTTCTCTGGATTTCATCTTTATTGTTCCGCTTATTTGATTACATTCTTTCCGCCACCCTCTAAAATCGGGTTGGAATTGGAGGCAAGGGCTTGCTTTCCGCGGCTGCCTGAATGGGTCGCGCAACAGTGAGATGGGAACGATTGCGCCTGAATTGTGCCTGGATATTGGCCAAGTAATTAACGTTCCTGCTTGCCGACAGATCCAATCGTCTCGGATTAGGAGACAAGCTGCGGCTCGGGCACTACACACACGAGACGGAGTTTGGCGTCGGTGTAATCCGTACATTCACCCTTTCATGCACCGTTAATGATAACCTTTAACCTAATAACGTGATAGTCACGAGTCCAAACTTCCAGTCGTACCCTATTCATAAACACAACCACTTAACCCGATGACATAAATCAAGATATTGGGCGATTTACAAAAATCTGACGTGCATTTGTAGTCATTCAAAAAGGCTGTTTAATTTGTCTAAGTGACTAATTACAGGGTGAGGGCGATGGGTAATATAGATAGTATAATAGCTTTCTATCACCTCATTTAAAAATTGATAATGAAGCAATTAGAGGTGGGTGGGTTGGGGTGGGGTTTCGCGGTGACAACGAGGGAATACAAAAGAGGGCGATGAAAATCCTTGCCGGGAAACTGAATGCATTAGTACAATAGTAACAAATATGCTACCGTATCTTGACACAGTATGCCAGAAACGTGATTAGAAAATTGGTGAGTGACAATAAATTCCTATACTAAGTCGATTATATGAATGACGCTCAAAGAACACAGTTTCTTCTGATGTAGATAACGTTTTCAAAACACATAATCTTACTGATTACGTGATGCACCTGTGTGTTCTCTGTGCTGTGTTGTAGTCCCGCATGGAAATCCACGGAAGAGCCCATGGTTGAATGAATAAGACACCTGGTGCTGGTGAGTGCTGTCCAGAAACCGTCTTAGCAGTTTGTATTCATGTGGACTGGTTTCACAAACCACCGTATGGGAGTTTGCATTGTCCAAATTTTGGGGAGGGACCATTTCGTGGCAGTAGAGCTGCATGGTGTTACATCAGTGAGCAAAATCTTCCTTTAGTTAAGTCAGTTTGTGTCCAACCTCCTCGAGCTTAGTTCCTCTTAGTTCTTTTGGTCTCTGTCAACCATTGAGGGAAATACCAAGCTCCTTAGCTGCTACAGTAAATGCATTGATCATGTCATTTGGTCGTGGCTATCTGGCGACAACTGACAACGCGGCCCAGAAAACGTCACAAGGCTAAGATAGGACAGATCATAACAGATCAAACCGCGACTGACCGAACTGTACTACGTTTGTTTGTTAGCAGGTTACTTCCTGGCTACTGGAGGATGATGCAGCACACTTAGTGTTAGGGCTTCACATAGTATTAGAATTAGAACTAGGGGTTCTCATTTTTAGTCTAGGTAATAATATATTTAATGGGATCATCCAGGATCTGTGTACACCCATTTGCAAAATTTTGTGAAAATTGGGTATACAGCCTTTGCATAATCCTGCTAACAAACGAGCTAGCAAATGCACTCAAAAGGTGTAACAGTAAGCTTAAACAGATCCATACGACTCTTCTTTTCTGACAATAGTCGACAGTAAAATTGTTATAAAAATAGAAAGCAACCTGATGTCTCTTTGCAGATGTCTCAAACCGATTATGTCACCCCAGCCAAGTTCTGCACTGTCAAATATTTTCTGAGCTCTTCACATGTGCATTCTTTCATGACGCGTTGCAGCAGCGCCGCTTTGTCTTTCCTTTTTGTTTTCGGTGACAGTTTGGAAAGATGAGATCCTTTAATTCCCGGCGCAATCTCCTCACAGCTGGTGACATGACACCAGGGTTTGAATCCCCATCCACAGTAAAATATGTACACAAACATCACAGCGTGACAATTCTGGTTATACTTTGACCACGCGGCAACACCACGGACAATTCAGTGCACACAAAACGCACAAGCAAAAGGATTGGACTATCAGTGCGTACATTCGCATCCCTTTTAGATATGCCAATACAGATAAGACAACTTTTTCCACAGTGGTCAGGGGTAAATTCTCCTCAGTCTCTATTGGTTCACACCTCGGACTCCAAACTGGACACCCGTTTCCAGGGCCGGAGTATGCAGGGGCTACCTGCTGCCTGGCCAACTCCTCCCTGACTTCTTGGCGTCTCCGATCCAGTCTGGGAGCTCTGATAGATCCCGTAAGCTCCGTAAACGCTGTCCTGGTACAGCAAGGCCCGCTGACTCCCGCATTGCCCCCCTCCGCAGGCCAGCAGCTGGCACACGGGGCTGGTTGTTGCGTGATTGCCTGCGGCCTGGTTGTGGTTTTGCAGGTCGAGGGGTGAGTGGTAGAGCGGCCGCCCAGGATAGTTCAGGTATTGGCCATACTGTCTGCTGAGGAGGCTGGTAGCTCTTCGCACCATCCCCCGCCCTAATCCAGCACCGTGGCGAACCGCCTCACCATAGGTTGGGAGATGTGTGGACTGGGAATACCTCAGCCGTTGGCCTTTACGACCAGCAGGCCTCCTGTGATCTTCTCTTATGTGGAGGTAGGCCTGGTTCCGCGGGAGGCACAGGTTGTTCCGGAGGTGGGCTGGGTTGTGGGCTTTTGCGGCAATGGTTGGCGTGAGGATGCATGGAAAGAGGTCAGGAAGTGTGGACGGAGACTGGCTGGAAAGGGATGACTGGGACTCGTGTAGCTGGTGGATCTGCTCACTGCCCCATGTTGCTTTCAGGAATGAGGGGCGTCGGCGCTTACGTCTTCCCTTCAGCATGAGGTCCTCCGGAGGCCAAGATCTGTAGTTCTCCACTGGAGGACAAGTCCCTTCGACCGAATAAATGCTCTCCACGCTGGGAGCAGAGATATGGTTGCCCTGGAGGTTGTTAGCTTTGAGCTCACTGAGGCGGATTTTGTTATTCTCGTGATCCCTGTATTTCTTTCTCTCCGCGTCGCCATCTCCGCACTGGAAGCTTTTAGATCTCAGTTTCCTCTGGTGGATGCCTCCCTCTGCGTGCTGGTTTTGGGCCAGGGGGGCAGGATGAGATGTATAGATGTCAGGCAGCTGCAGGTCAGTGTACGAGATGAACCTCGAGTGGGGGTGGGTGTCTACATAAAGTCTTCCGGTGGTCTGGTAGTGGTGAGGATGCTGATGGGGGAGCGTTTCACTGACCGCCAGGTGCGGGCTACTGAGGCTGGAGACGGGAAGCGGACGCTCATACAGACAGGAAGTAGAGTGTGTTGGGAGTGTGTAGCGCAGTGGCGTAGGCCTGCTAACATTCCTCTGCGGGGAGATGGATTGCTGAGGGTAAGACGCATGGTTCTCCGTGATGTACGCAAAGCCTGCGGGGACCGTTTCGGCGGCAACATGCGGGACGCGGACAGGCAAGCCGCCGCCACTGTGCCGGCTGAAGTGCTCGATCGTCTTGGTGGCGTTGTCCAGGGAGCTCTCCACATTGGCGGTGGAGACCAGGTCCTTGGCGGTGCGCAGCATCTTCAACATGTTTGCTTGGGCGTAGTTGGATGTCAGGTCAGGCTTGGCCAGGCCGGATGAACGGCCGTGATCTTCTACGCCCTTGAAGCAACTGTAGATACCCTGAACGAGAACCATACGGAATGTAAAGCCAAAAAGAATATCATTGATCTTAAATCACATCCAATTCCAATGCATTAATTTTTGAGGTTTTACCAGTCACCACTTTGATCAACTCTACTTCCAGCTTTGAGTTAGCCATAAAAAAACAAAGCAGCTAAATTTAATTTGCTCCTTCTCGGACGGATTAACCGTCCGATAGTCATTTATCTGTTAATCTGATCAAGAGAACCCTGATCCGGGCTCAATGGTGTAATTACACAGCGGAGTGGTCGCAGTCCATCGACATCTCAATGGCGGCATTCTGTAAAACAGCGCCACCACCTCAGCGGCGGGTAATTTGGACTAATTGCGAATGAGCGTTAAAAGTTAAACGTCGAGAAAACATCTAGTATTGATGTTTCTTTTTTGCTTTTATCTCTGGCCTACTCGACAGTAAACGTTTTTAATGACACCGGGCAGAACATCCATTTAAAGTTGATGCATCACAGCGTCGATGGCACTTGGTGTAACACATTTGTTCCAACGGAGCCAGTCTCATCATTCCTTTCCTGAGCTGTTTTGTCAGATCCTATTACTGCCGCCCAATAAGTCAGTGAACAAGAGGCCGATATTAGTCAAGCCTCCAGGGAAAAACAAATGTGTATGGGGATACACAAAATGTGACACTGACCGGTGTATTGATTTATTTAAAATGTAATTTTACGGTCAATCTGCAGAACACTGAAAATCTTTGTACTAAACTAGGGCGGCTTGATATTTGGATTTTTACGTTTGAATTGGTGGGAAAAAAAAGTTAGTAGTTTTAAATCCCTCTGAGTGGCAATATTTCCCACGACCCTTTTTGTACTCACCCGACTGATGGCCAACAGGAAGTCGAGCTTATGGGACTTATGCAGCGAGTGCCGCAGCTTCCAGTAGAGCAGATGCTCCCAGGCGAACACCAGCAGGCTGAGTCCCATGGCTACCAACAGCATGTAGAAGACGCCCGCCATGTTGTCGATATCTAGCTTGCTGCTCATCACCTCGTTCTTCTCATTCTGGCAGATGCCTGAGAGCCACACCGTTTCCAGGCGCTGCGTGTCACCTAGAACGAGGTGCAGGTAAAATATCCTAAAAAAAACACTGCAGTCGCATGGCCTATTTATCATGCAGGTGTCCATAAGTATTATTATAGCGTCACGGAAAGCACTATGGAATATGTTTATGGATATGACTTAAAGCTCCCCATGGAGGTAGGAATATTAACTCCATACCGGCAGCCTTCATGGTTTGTTTATATCACTTCCATACATTGTGTGTGTGTGTGCAATGTAGATAATCGCACACTCTCACCATTCCCAAGGATTTCATTCTTCATAGAATGCTTTCCTTCTTGCCGCAAAACAAACCGCTGCGTAGAAATATGGGGTAGTGCAGGCATCCATATCTTTCCTTTTGTGCGGTTAGGCATAGGGTGGTGGTGTGACACATTATACATCAATACATGGTCTTTTTTATGGGGGGATATATGATAAATAGTGGTATTTTTTTATACCTCTCATACTGCACTGCGGCACAAAAAAAATGAAAATTGTTCCTATTGATGAAGAAAGAAATAAAGTATTACAAATAGAATGGATTGTACCATAACTGTATCACACCACAAAAGAATGAAAATGGGAATTAACGTCAATCAGATTGTCATGAAGAAAATTGAACCATATCACAGTATTAACTGGAGGAAAGTGCATCAAATCATAATTTCATCACGATTGGAGAGAATTCTATGGCACGCTAATTGCACTGAATCATAACTGTAAATTAATGCGTTATCGCATCATAATTAGAATGTGGTCGGGGGGGAAAAAAGCCAACATATGGTACTTCAGTAAAATTGGAGTGATAGTAAGTATATCAGACCATAATTGGAGTTAATGAGGATTTATCACAAATGGTTATTGAAGTGTTGCATCATATTGCATGACCAATGTGTTATCTGTACAGTTGCCACTATATGAATTAAAAAAACATTTAGGTATGATATCATGAGTCTGGTAGTGAACAGGATACGCGTTATATCGGCGTGAGTGATGGCGATGCACCTCGTCATAAAAAAATGTTCTTAGAGGCAATAATCCAACTAATAGGGGGGCATCGATATTTGCCTCAAGACCCAAACAAAAGCACGGCAGGGGTCCACGTTTTCTCAACAAAGTGGCGTTACAAAAGCTTTCCGATCGATGGCTCACCGTCGCCGAGGAACTGCAAGAGCGCCAGGTCGATGAGTCTCTTCCAGCGTGAGTCTTTCTGCAGGGCGATGCCGTAACCGGTGGTAGCAAACACTTTGCCGCTACCGATGGTCACCAACTTGCAGCCCTCGTCCTTGCCCGCCATATAGTTGAGCACGGCCGCGTCGTAGATGAAGGCGTCCAGCTTTCTGCAAAAGTTTAGTGATGTGACTAAACACTGCTAAAAAAACGTCTGTGTCAGCTCTCAGTCGTACAGGAGTGGTCCATCGATGAAAAGGTTTCCTCATCCATCATTTGTACTTCTTTGACGGTGTCGGACATTCCGCTCCTCATCCAAAAAGCTTCGTCAGCTAATTAAAGTTGTATCGCCTCATCAGCAGGACTAATCCCATGTGTTAACGATCTAAGAAGTCTAAGTCTAAGAAGACCACTTGCATCGTTACCACGTAGGCTTAATCATGCTGACGAGATGATACCAGAGCAAATGGGGCAATCAGAGCCATTCACAGAAAATAATCAGACAGAATAAAAGAAGTAATAAGATTAGCTTCAGGGAGTAGTGCATTGCTCCTGCAACCTTAGATCAAGGACCTATCAAAGCAGAGGTCTGGCATTATGAATATATATATATATATATATATATATATATATATATATATATATATATATATATATATATATATATATATATATAAGGCCAGAGCTACCAGCACAACTTTAGTTCTCTGATGAAGCTTTTCGGATGAGGAACGAAACATCCGACACCTTCAAAGAAGTATAGGTGACGCCTGAAGAAACCTTTTCATCACTGCAAAAAAAAAAAACGTTTTTTTTTCATTTGTCGGCCATTTTTCTGGATGCAAAATCCATAAACATTATTTCCTTCAAAATGCTCTTGAGAACATTGTCCATTACATCAATCTGTGTTTGAACTCATCCAAATATAGGCCACTGCAATAATAATAAAAAAAGAAGACGAGACAGCACTTTGAAATACAAATGAAGCACTAGAAGTTATCTTTATCTAAAAATATATCCAGCACATTCCTGAAATATGCTTAACTCACAAAAAAAGGGTCATCAAATAAAGTGGCAAGAGGGCGAGTTAAAAATAAGCCTTTTGAATGAGATAGGCCCAAAAAAACAAAAAAAAAAAAGACCATACCCCGTTTTGAGACTGCCAAGCGCCTCCTCCACCCCCTTTTGGTTGTACTTCATCATATGCGTGTGCATGTCGGGGTAGTTGCTTCGAATGTTGCGCTCGGTGCTGCCATTCGGGACCGTCCCGAAGCGGAAGGGGGGGTAGTGCTCGTGCGGCTTCTGGAACTGCGAGGGAGACCAAAGAGACGTGATGATGGGATGAGAGGAAGAAAAAAGGAGGAGTGGCGGGGAAAATAAGGAATGTGCGAGTAGTAAAAAGACATGCAAATGAGGAAGCGGGTGAAGTGAGGACTCTGAGGAAGAATGGAGGTGAAGGCGGGGGGACTATAGGGGGATGAGGCACTTTTCACTTAAAGGACAACCGATGTCTCCGGACAAGTTGTGTCCATAATTTGTAAAATGGCTTCAAATGACTTCGACTGAGCTTATTTTACAAAGATTCCACCGCATCTCGCTATATTTTACGTTTTAAGACTTGCACGGAATATTCAGGAAGTCTTGTTCTTGAGTTGGTGACGAGTCTGTACGTGACGTCACTAAAGGACTGCCCCTGACCGTAAAAAAGACTTGTAGAGGTACCATCACGTCAATGTATTTTGCTGTACTTGTTTGGTCTGGGGACCTCGTGTTGCACCCAAAAGCCGCCAGAAGGCCAGAAGAGGGCGTCCAAGCGCCATATAAGGAATTTATCAGCCTGTGGAAACGGAGGTGGCCACAGGAGGTCGCCATTTTGTGCCTTTTTTTGGGTGAGAGATTTCCCCCCAATGTTGCCTCAAAAAGGCACAAATAAATTCTTTAATCGATTGCAAACATGTATGCTTTCCTCTTCAGAACTATTTGAATCATATTCATAACTGGATGTGTAACAAGAAAGCATATTCTCCGAATCTGAAGCCATTGTTTTGATTCACTAGCAATGCAAGGCGTGTTGGCGTGACGTCACGAACTGGGGGCGGGACTTTCTGAAAATGCCCAATTCGCAGCTCAATTTTTTGCAGATTTTGGACACTAAGTCATTTTTATTGGTGTTTTGCATTTGACTAAAAATATCATACTGCGTGTTTTGGGTATTTTAGATGCTATAAAATGTTTTTCTGATGTCAGTTAAACAAAAAAGTGACGTCGGTTGTCCTTTAAATCCAATTTCAGAAATATGTTTTCTTCGCCATTCAAATCAGCCAAATGTGTTGCTTGGCCACAAAGAGCTGAACAGATCTGAATATATGTCGTCAAGCTTGGTTGCTAATGAAAAATGGTGGCGTTTCCTTATTGACCACAGGTGACATTTGGCGATGTGTGCGTTTTTTTCCAAGCAAGATGAGGAATGGCAACACAAAGCTGCAATATTGATGGACAAACACTCCCCACAAAAAAAAATCCACACTTTACTCCACGTCACTTATTGATTCCCCTCCAGGAAGTCGTCGGACTCCCCCGCTGATCCCCGAAGCTCTCACCTTCTTGTCGGAAAGCCCCGACACAGTGTCGATGTACTGCTCCTGGATCATGAAGGCGGCGAGGTTGGCGGTGTAAGAAGCCAGGAAGATGACGGCGAAGAAGGCCCAGATCAACACCATGATCTTGCTGGTGGTGCCTTTGGGGTTCTCGATGGGCACTGAGTTGTTGAACACGATGCCCCATAGAAGCCACACCGACTTGCCGATGGTGAAGGTGGGGCCGCCCGGAGCTGCTCAACGACAGGCAAGATGGAGGAAAAGAAATAATAATAATATAATAATACATTTCATTTATAAGCACCTTTCAAAACTCTCAAGGACACTTTACAGTCACAGGATATTTTTTACTGCAGGTAAGCAGCGGCAGCCACACCCGCCAGCATTCACTCAACCCGGAAGTAATATAAAGTAAAAAAAAAAAAAAAAAAAACAAAATAACAAATAATATGACAACACAAAGACACACACAGTCATGCTTTCTTCAGTACTTTCTGTACCCTCTTTGTGACATGAAGCACTTGTAGATGAAAGAGGAGAGGATCAAAGCATATATCATTAATGGCTGTCCAATATAAATTGTAATATATGATTGTAGTTGTGCAAGTGCAAAATTACATGTATTTTGTATTATATGAATGCATATATTATAAGTTATTTTTGCATATATTGCAATATATGAAAAGTGTATGAAAAACATATTACAATACATATCAATACATTATTTACGATATATAATGTGTTGTACAATATATGTACTGACAATGTATAATAAATGAATTTAAAATACAGGATATATGGGGAAATGTCACCGCAGAGCGCCAATGTGTTTGTGGAACGGTCGCGAATTGACGTGAGACAGAAGATGTGAGACAATCTGTTTTGTCAATGGATGCTACAGCTTTGTGTTTGCGTTCAACATTTAGCTTGTCGTAAACATGCACATTCCACCATGACGTCCCTGATCCACTGGTGAAAATGACGCTTTGATCCTCTCCTTTTTCATCTAGAACTGCTTCATACAACTAAGAGGGAGCAGAAAATGTTTACGATTGAATTGCCTTTTGTGTTGTGTCACATTATTTGTTATTTTGTTGTTATTTTGACTTCAAAATGGCGCGGCGAGAGTGGCTACCTTTACAACAGCAGCTCCTGTATTTTGTTTCTCTACTTCTTCCTTTCCTCTCCCTTTCATAACTTTGCTACTGTGCAATGTAATTTTCTCCACTGAGAGACTAATAAAGGCTAATCCAATCCAAAATATTTTCTCAGATATTTTGACACAATATATTCCAATTAGGAGACACTATGGGACACATTTGCGCCTTTCCCCATTTTTCTGACACCTCACGCTTTCCCATCACGCCACAAGCGGTGAATAATCCGCCGCCATCATCCATCTTACCTTCGATTGGTGCGCTGACGAACACTAATTAAAAATAAATAAATGAGAAAGTGACCTTTCGGACCTATGGAACCGGGCATTCGCTGACATGAAGTGCATGCTGGGATTGATTAGTATGCAACCCAGGAAGCCAACACAGACCCGGCCATGTGGACAAGGTTTTAGGGTAGATCAAACTCACCTTTGGCGCTCACCAGGCTACGGTTGTACCCGACTGGACTGAAGTACTCAAAAACGAACACCGTCACGGCCACTACCGTCAAACACATGACGAACATCATGACCCACACGGCCGGACTGTACGGTTCTGCGGGAGAAGACAAATAGGCAAGATTCGCTGTTTGGAAGAGATTTCGGCGTCCTATCCGGCTAGCGGCGGGATAGAAGACAATTTTTTCCTGGGGTGGCGGCAGACGCGGGTAGTTCTTAAAAGTAGGCCATCACGGGAGAAAAGCGTCGTGAAGGTCCTCACCGAGGAAGGCGGACGGGGAGACGGTGCCGTTGCTACGGGCGACCATGACGCTGATTCCCGTCTCCACGAATGGCACGGAGAAGTCGATGATCTCCGAGCGCTCTTCGTTGATGGTGAGCGAGCCGATGGCCATGTCGGCGCGCCTGTATACAACCTGGAAAGACACATTCCGTACATTTACTGATACAGAATAGAAGTTATCATCTTTAAAAGTTGCAAACTGTTGTATGCTTAGTTGGCGGAACACAAGGCCCACAATGGAAGCACAGAAAATTTGGGGTCAATCTGAGGTGAACTGACAAAGCGTGTTACACTGTCATACTTAGGTAGGAGATCTGGCCTTGGGAGTAATTTAGGACCTGGTAAACGCCTTCACAGGAAGAGCTCATTAGCCAGGTTACAAATCTATCAGTTCATGGAAAGATAACAATAAATGTCTATGTTCTGTTAGTTTATGGATGTTGGTGCTTGGGCCGTCCAGGGTCGTGGAATTCAAATCAAGAAGATTATGTTTTAATAATGTGTCACTTAAATATGCATACTGTCAATTAAGTAAAATACAATCTTCCTGTGTTCCAGCCTTTCTTCACAGTGTCCAAACAAACATCTCTGACATGTACTTAAAAATATAAAAACTTTATTGGTGTACAAGTCCAACTACTGTATGAAACTACCACCCAAGATATGCTGGATGTGTATTTTCAGAGACTTTGCAGGAAATCGTTTTTGTTTTTGTCTTCGCAGAATATACAGGCACACAAACATACCAACACACAAAAATAAATCTGACACTAATACATACTGGGAGCAGATGCACATGGCAAAGGCTGCTCTCGAAAAAGCACCTGCTCGCACTGCTTCGGCTCTCACATGTAACCGTTTGATGTGGGCCATATGCTTGGGTGCGTGTACGCACGCTGTCACACCACTGACCCACTTTAGAGTCCATCAAAGAGACGACACTGCAGCGAGGCAGGTGTCTGTTGGGAGCCTTTCAGCGTTAACAGCGTGGAGGAAGACCACATAGTGCATCGCTTCCAAGTTTGTTATCGATTGGTTCCATCTCAAAGTGTGCAAATCTCCACAGATGGAATTACTGTACGATGTTAACTCATTCACTGCCGGACGATGTGCAAAAATGTGTCCATTCCAGTGCCAGGGTTTTTGTCATTTTCACTCAAATTGCAGGACCCACAAAATATTGAGTTTTAAGACTGCATCAACATTCAATTAAGAAAATAGGATCATTACAATGTGTGAGTTTAAAACGGGGTTCCACAGGGCTCAATTCTGGGTTCCCTGCTCTTTTAATTGTACTTTATTTGCTACCCTTGAATTTCATCGTAATGAAGTATGGAAAGTTATTTTATTCATGTGTTTATTTTAACTCATTCACTGCCAGACGATGTGCAAAAATGTGTCCATTGCAGTGCCAGGGTTGTTGTTATTCTCATTCAAATGGCAGGACCCACAGAATATTGACTTTTAGGACTACATAAACATTCAATGTAGCGTAGGAAACCTTCAACTCTCTTCTTTCATCAGAAAAAAAGAATTAATTAAGTTGTATGTGTCTGGGGTTATCTGAGGTTGAAATGGGGGCGACAGTACAAAAAGCAAATGCTGCCAACTCGTGGGAGGGAAAAACATTGCCAGAGGTCTGCCCAGTGCTTAATCGGCAAGAAAAACCAAAACTCGAACAAAGTCTCGTTATATCGATATTCTCGGGAGTGGGAAAAAATATCGATATATCCGATCCTGCGGCATGTAAATGTTCTCCTTGCGTTCATAGAAATAGTATCGTAATAAGTACTATCGATATAACTGATATCGATATAACGAGACTTTACTGTAGTTACAAATAAATACATCATAATAAAATACATGTTCAATTTCAAAGGTTCATTCGGTAGAAACGTTTCATAGATTGACTAAGTGGAAGGACACATTTCAGAAACAGAAGAGTAAGTAAGTACAGCCATTTTAGTTTGAGGTTGCCATGTTGAGCGAATTCCGGGGATCGTACTTCAACAAATAAACGGAAGCTGGTAAACTTAATAGATGGGCGATACACAGCGTCGTTTAACATTGCGCACCTGCTTTACATGAGTTTAAAATGTCATTATTCATCGTTAAAATGTTTTGGTAAACGCTTTTCAATCATGTAAAACAAAAAAAAAAGTTGTTTCGTCACTTTAAAGAATTTGGAAGTTCTCCCCGAACGCCAGCTTGTGAGTTTCTGCTTTTGAGGGGAACTTGTGACTGGAAGCAAATTTAAAGATGCAAACGCTTGTTTTGCCTGCAGGTGAAAATGTGAACAACACTCAGGGATCCTGAAGCTATTTTATTTTATTTTTTGTTCGTGGACTTTAAAAGTCATTGCAACATTTTTTTCCGGTCTTTCTTTGGCAATACTTCACGACAGAGGCGTCTTACCTCGCCAATCATCCCGTTCCAGGTTCCACGTACCAGCTTGCCATGCTTGCCATTGGTGACCAGGTAAAGATCGTAGGAGAATTTGATAGTGCGGGAAAGTTTCTTCAAGATATCGATGCAGAAGCCCTTGCAGCACAGCTTGGTATATGACTCCGAGTGGCCGATGATGCTGAGAGGAAGCCAAGGTGAATCTCGAGACGCTTACTTATAAAAAAGAGGTTGAGCAATTGAATGAAATCGAAATACGCTGTTGGAGGAACCAATTGTTATTTTATCTCGCTGAATGGGAGCAGACTGGGTTTATAATACCCAGTACTAATAAATACTGAGACAAAGTTTTCTTGGATTGTTCCGAGTACATTAGATGTTTTAAAAGGTGGCAAGGGACGTGTTGCTCTTGCTTCTGTATTTTTTAAACCCTATTACCAAGAAGCCAATGTGTGAATGATTGCCTGTTTGGTTTGATTTTTTGTATTTTTTTATTTTTTGCTCCATATTAAAAAAAAAAGAGGAAACCAAATGGAAATATTACCAAGTGAAATATGTCAATTTTTGGTAAACTTGGTCAGTCTACCTGTCTGTCTATGCATCTATCAATCTATCCATCAATTAATCCACCTATCATCCATCCATCAATCTATTATCCACCTATCAATTAATCCACCTATTAACTATCTATCCATCTATCCATCAATCTATCCATCCACCTATCATTGGATTGGATTGGATTTGCCTTTATTAGTCTCGCAGTGGAGAAATTTACATTTCACAGCAGCAAAGTGATGAAACCACCTATTATCCACCAATCATCCACCTATCATCCATCATCCAACAATCCATCCATTCACCTATCATCCATCCATCCACCTATAATGCATCTATCTATCTATCTATCTATCTATCTATCTATCTATCTATCTATCATCCATCTATCTATCCATCAATCTACCTATCATCCATCCATTTATTTATCTATCCATCCATCTATCCACCTATCATCCATGCATCCATCTATCATCTATACATCCATCCATCCATCGACCTATCATCCATCCATCTATCCATCCATGCATCCATCCACCATCTATACATCCATCCATCCATTCACCATTCATCCATCCATCTCCATCCATCCATCCATCTATCTATCTATCTATCTATCTATCCATCATCAATGCACCCATCTATCATCTATCAATTCATCCTTCCATTCACCTATCATCCATCTATCTATCCATCAATCTACCTATCATCCATCCATTTATTTATCTATCCATCCATCTATCCACCTATCATCCATGCATCCATCTATCATCTATACATCCATCCATCCATTGACCTATCATCCATCCATCTATCCATCCATGCATCCATCCACCATCTATACATCCATCCATCCATCCATTCACCATTCATCCATCCATCTCCATCCATCCATCCATCCATCCATCCATTCATCCATCCATCTCCATCCATCCATCCATCCATCCATCCATCCATCCAACTATTATCCATCCATCCATCCATCCATCCATCCACACACAAACCACAAAAAATTCAAGTGGTAAATTGTCCCTCGTGCGTATGTTCGAGATGTGTGCAGCAGCTCTGACAATCACCGCATCAATTAATTACGTTGGATACTGCCAACCACCTGGCGTAATTATACACGCGTGCGGATGTGAACACGCGCACACGCATCCTTGAATCAGTACGTATGTGATAGTCCCCGGGAGGATTGCAGCAGCCTCATGGGTGAGCCTCGCCAAAATGGCCATGGCGCAACGCAAAGAGCATATTATGGGATGTCAGCGCAGCATCTAAAAAAAAAGGAGGGTTTGATGACGAAATCACTTGAGGCCTCAAAGTGGATTGAGATACCAGAGATTTAAATCCAATTGTAGCAGTATTAGCATTTTGGCATGATTTGTTTATTATATTTTATTTTAGTTTAAGAGAGGAGAAGAAATGGCATATTTTTTCGGAAATTATGATTTCATTGCTAAAGAAGTTTATGGGTGAAAAAAATCAGTGTGTGGGACAGAATCATATCTCCCTCTAAAAGCAACATCGAATCCGCTGCCCATCACAACAGAAAGACTGCTAGACGTTCGAGACAAGCCCTTTTTTTTGTTCCGCACAGCTACCTAAAGAGTGGTTACATAAAAATACTGACTCCTAAGAGGCAGAAGTTCTCCAAACGAGAGCTGAGTGTATTCCATTTGCATAAAATTGCCAAATTTAGATTCGGCTGGCAAGCTTTTTGATCAGCGAAACAAACAAGTGAGCTCGACGGGTCGCTCTTGACCTTGCAAACAAACAAAACATCATCTCATCTCCGCATCTGGAGTGACACGGTTTCAGAAACGAGCGTAGAATCCTCGGCGCCACGTACCTCTCCGTGTGATTGGACTGTCGCCTGCAAGGCACCGTGTTGCGGACACATGTGCCTGTTCCGGGGTCCACATTTTCAACCATGACAAAGGGGTGCTCTTCTAGTGTGGCCACGGTCAAGTGGCGATCATCGGTCACATGTTCCAGGAAGTTGCCGTAACGCGGCCACACCGGGTAGCGTACCTGCAGGATGCCTCGGCCGTATGTGCCCACCTGAGGACGGAGTTGACGTGTAAGCAGTAGGCATGTGTAGGCTCGCAGTCGTACAGGAGTGGTCCATCGATGAAAAGGCTTCTTCTGCCGTCATCTGTACTTCTTTGAAGACATCGTACGTTTGGCTACTCATCCGAAGAGCTTCGTCAGCGAACTAAAGTGGTGCTGGTAACTCTGACCCTATTTATAGATCCCTAATGGACAGAGGTGGCAGTGCCAGACCTCTGCTATGATAGGTCCTTACTCTAGGGTTGGGTTAGCAGTAGACTACTCCCAGGAAGTAATCTGATTAGTTATTTTGTTGTGTAATCAGATTACTTTGTTTGTTCTGTAATCAGATTAGTTCTTTTTATTCTGTAATCAGGTTAGTTATTTTTAGCTTCAGGGAGTAGTCGATTACTCCCCCAACCTTAGAACAGGGAGCTATCAGAGACTGCCACCTCTGTCCATACAGTCTCTAAGGCCACATTTACCAGCACAACTTTGGTTCGCTGATGAAGCTCTTCGGATGAGGAGCGAAATGTCCGACACCTTCAAAGAAATACAGATGACGGCTGAAATAACCTTTTCATCAGCGTAATGGGAGGTTCCTGGTTATGAGTTGCTGAGTGATGTATGAGGGGAAAAGGGGCTCTAAAATTAATTTGAGAGGCATAATCGCTTAAAAGAAGTAACCTGGCTAACGCTTGCTTCATATTTGCTTGCCATTGAGGCAGAAAATGCATGACACACACACACACACACACACACACACACACACACACACACACACACACACACACACACACACACACACACACACACACACACACAGCTAGTCAGTAGCTTCCAAAGTGGAAATAAAACATTTCAAGTGAAGCTTTGATTACATTTTACACGGAATGTAATACAGTATGTGATAAAAAAGCTAAGCTAATGTTAAATAAAGTTGAGTGAATTTCTGAAATTTGGAGGTCCAGGTTGAGTTTAGTGAGCCAGCTTCCTAGTGGCAAACAAAACAACATACTCAAGAATCTTCCCGCCTTCGCCCAAATGTTTTGCGACTTATCTGTTATCGTCAGATGAATAATAGATCCAAGCAAAATTATGCACATTAGCAAAATCAACCATTTGTGGAGATAATATATTGTCAGGAAGTTGTGAGATTTACGATTTTACAATTATACATGAAGCGCACCTTATCCCACACTCTCTCTCGGTCCAGGGCGATGATAACCATAGAAGGGCTGGAGAGGAAACCCCTGCTGTTGAATGATAAGTCCCTCCTCTCCCACGTCACATTCAACATGTGCCTGCAAAATGTCAGCGGGGGGGGTGAGAAAACAAAGAAGTGTGTCATTTCCGCTTGAAAAACTTTCGCAAGGAAAATTTGCATAATCATTTGTACACTCGCAATCATCACTTTCCTAATTAAACCTGCAGCTCCCCCAGGAGGCTTCAGACAACTCATTAAGGGATAATAGGGGGGGGCAGTGTTTGTTATGGGATGAACGTAAGATGCGATGTAAGGGAGCTGCACAAAAGGGAATACAATACAATACAGTTCTATTAACTCATTCACGAATTTATTCAGTGCAATTCGCAAATTAGTTCGGGTTTTGTTTTTTAATGCTTGGGTGCTGATAAAGCGTTGGCTATGGCCTCTGGCTATGTTTTTCCCTTTCACAAGGGGCAGCATTTCATTTTTTTACTATGTTAGCGCTTTGTTCCATCTTCAGCTGTTGTTAAAGCACTATATGAACCAATATGTATGAATTGCATTGTATTTTGGACATCTCCCTCATTTTAAGCTTATATAACTCCAGACCCAAATAATTTAGGAATTAACACTTTTTCTCTGATGACAGAAGAGAGTCTAAGGTTTCTTATGCGGCATTGAATGTTGATGTAGTCCTAAAACTCAATATTCTACAGGTCCTGCAATTTGAGTGAAAATGAGTGAACACATTTTTGCACATCATCTGGCAGTGAATGATTTAAAGATGTTTAGGTCAAATTTTGTCATCAAAATTTTTAGCGATGCTTCGCTCACAAGGAGTGACAAAAAGCTAAAACTGTTCACAACTGCACAAACATCCAATTGTTTTGAGTTACGAACGGGGAATACAAAAATAACCCTGGGCGATGAGCAGTGCGCCGTTCAAGATATGAAAAAGATTGCAGAGTTGGAAAGTAACTTTGTCAAAGTGTTGATTTGGGAATTGCGAGGCATACCTGAAGAGCGTGTTGGCGCCGGAGTGCTTGGTGGGTTTACTGCAGTCGCCGTGTCCTTCCGGGATGAAGCCGTGCTGCTTCTTGAAACTTTCGGCGCCTTTGGCCACGATGGCGACGCCCTCGCGTACCCGCTGCCGTAGGCTCTTGCGCCATTGCTCCGTGATGACGCCGATGACGCCTACGGGAAAGCTGGCGGGCGGCGGCACCTCGGGATTGCCCACGGCCGAGCTGGGCAGGATCCAGATGTAACCCGGGCCCACCAGGCCCACCTCGAGGGCCTGGGTGAAAAGAAAGTGGGCTTCCTCAAAGGAGCAGTAGACCAGAAGCACCTGGGAGTCCACCTGAGGGGAATGCACACTTCAAGTTAGAAGAAAATTGTCGAATCATGCAATATACAGTGATCCCTCACTACTTCTTTGAAGGTGTCGGACATTTCGCTCCTCGTCCGAAGAGCTTCGTCAGCGCACTAGAGTTGTGCTGGTAACTCTCGCCCTATATTTAGTGATTAGATCGCCATGGTGGTTTAAGGTTTAATTTAGACCGTGCTTACAACAGGTTGTTACCACATAGGTTTAGTCATGATAATGAGGTGATACCAGAGCTAATGGGGCAATCAGAGCCAGAAATAGACATTAGAGGTATCTGAAAGAACAAAAGAAGCAATCAGATTATCTTCAGGGAGGAGTCTACTGCTCCCATAAACTTCAAAAGCAGAGGTCTGGTACTGCCACCTCTGTCCATTAAGGATATTATAAGGCCATAGTTACCAGCACAACTTTAGTTCGCTGACGAAGCTCTTCAGATGAGGAGCGAAACGTCGGACACCTTCAAAGAAGTACAGATGACGGTACTTTATTGTGCTGCAATGAACACACTGGAAAAGAAAAATCAATCCTATCTGTCTCTACAAATACAGTTGGACTAACCCTGGGAAAAGCAATTGAAATGCAGCACGAGTGCACAATTTTTCACAAGGCCCACACACTTACTAACCAGACAAAAAAAAAATGGCATTTTAAATATGGCAAAAATATCAGAATCAGAATACCTTTATTCGTCCCGCAATGGGGAAATTTGCATACTTGCAAAATCTGTGATTGATAGAGCATCCGTTTTGTTCAAGCTCAATTAGTGATGATATAGTTTTTTGTGATGAAGAGTATGCATCTATTTAAGACTGTGATGCGGTACATTGCCATAAATAGATGCTGTGCTGTTGGCTTGAGGAGGCGGCGATGAAAAGAAAAGAATATGGAAGTGTCGCGGCTTGGAATTGAAGCGGATTTATGTGGGACGATCTCTCTTTTCGTCAATGGATGCTACAGTTTTGTGTTTGCAATCTTTTTTTTTTTTTACTTCAAGATGGCGCCGCGACAGTGTCTGCCTTTACAGCTGCTCCTGTATTTTGTTTTTGCTGCTTTGAAATGTAAATTTCCCCACAAATAAAGGCTAATCTAATCTAGAACAATATCCGCCGCTACTTTGAATAAACGTGAAGACATACTGTGATGTATCGTATCATGCACTCGGAAGTGACAAGATGAATACAGTGGCATCAGATATCAAAATTAGCGCTCCGGTAAAATACCATTAAAACCATATTTTACCTGCTGCAGAATACGCCTGGTCCTCATATCGTTGGCCCCTACGGACATCTCGATGGTCAGGACATCCTGGAGGTCCCACATGAAGTAGGACGTATCCGTGTAGGCCTGAACGATGTCCACAAATGTGTCATATCCCGGCAACAGGCTGGTGATGATAGCAAACTCGCCCCAGTCGTATTCCTCCATGATCTAGCGGTTAAAGTTTGGGTGATGAATGAAATGTGATCGTTTTAATGACATTGAAAAAAACAAACCGTGACTTGTATTTGAACATTTGGCGGGGACAATCCTGTTACTTCCTCTTTTTAGTTTTTAATGTGTATTGTATTGTATTGCTAAGAGGCTCGAAGAGCATACCTTAAACATGCAGAGGACCTGCTGCTCCAGAGACGCTCCCATCTGCAGGAACGACGATCCTTCAGCCTACCAAGGCAACCAAAAGGCTCATTTTTTGTTCAACCAATTAAAAGCAAGATTCCCAGCCCAAAAAAAGCTGTTAATTCCCAAATATGCATCTGAAGTAATACAGGCTTGAAATGAGGGCGAAAAAAAAGAGTTAATTCCTAAATTATATGCATCTGGATTTATATGAGATTGAAATGAGGGTGGCTGTCCAAAATACAATGCAATACATACATATTGGTTTAAATAGCGCTTTAATAGCTGAGGCTGGAACAAAGCGCTAATATGGTAAATAAGGGAAATGCTGCCCCCAGGCTGAAGGGAAAAAACATTGCCAGAGGTCTGGCCAGCGTTTTATCGGCACCCAAGCAAGACCTTGTGACCTTGAGAGTTTCGAAAGGGGATTATAAATGAAATGTATTATTATTATTACAGTAAAGTCTCGTTATAACGATATTCAAGGGAGTCCGAAAAAATATCGATATAACCGGGACTATCGATATATCCGACCCTGTTTGCATGTAATTTTCTCCGTGCGTGCATAGAAATAGTATCGATATAACCGGGACTATCGATATATCCGATATCGATATAACGAGACTTTACTGTATTATTATTACTAACAAAAAACACAACCCGAACTAGTTCAGAAATGGCGCTCTGTCATAATTTCAATTCCCGAATAAATTCGTGAATGGCAGTGAATGAGTTAATATTTATTATTTCAGTTGATGCAAGAAATTTCACGAACATGGTGGTCATGTGACGCTTCTGCCATATTTATTGAAAATTTAACAGTGGCCATTTTGGGGGGAAAGGTAGGTAATATTTGGTTAGACAAACAGCATAAAAAAGCACATAATAATAAATAATACAAAAATGATATTATTGTATGAGAACTATTGAAAAATTACAACAAAAAAATAAAGACTTTCATGAGTGGTAGACCAGAAGGGCTTTTTTGGAGGAAATCTAACTGAACACTATGACGTTTGACATTTTAAGTATGCTCATTAAGTTTCTGTGTTTGCTCTCAAGTGTCTGAATTAGCTGTTCCCTTTCTGTCACGGCGTTGCGTGTGTGTTAGCATTCGTTAGCATATCCTCTACGCTTCTGTGTGTGTGCGTTTTAGCATACATTTGCATATATACTCATACAAGATGGGACCTGATTTTTAGGACTTGCATGCACACAGATTTTTTTATTCTTGTGTCATCCAAAGTACTACCTCAACTATACATAATGAGGTACGTGTTATAATATAAATTCAGTATAAAAAAGTAGACCCAGATAAAGGCACACTGTGGAGTTGTCGAAAGGCAAACCTTTGCGTGAGAAAACTGTTTGACATTATAGGCAAGGCGTTCCAATGTAATTTGTAATATTTGGGAGATCTGAAAGAACAAGTGATGTAAGCAGGTGCAACAAAGATCACTTTCAATGCAAAAAAATGGATAGTTGCTGCAAGAAGGTAGCAGAATGGAGTAAGAATATATGTATTTTAACAGCAGCACTACATGCCCAACATCAACATGATGTCTCGTCGCGCATATTCCCCGATAAAAAAAGTAGCGAGGGCGGCAACGCGTCGTGTTAAACTGTCAAAGTGCCTTTTGGGAACTGACTCTCCGGGGCTCGTCTCCGAGGGCGACGAACTGTCATCCCCCCCACCCATCCCTCAAACGCACCCCACCCTCGAGAGCCGCGAGCCTGAGGAATAGCGAAAGAATATCACAGCCAGACTCGCCGTCATTCAATTTAATCTCAGTCTGGGGTGGCTCGGGTTTGGCCCCGGGAGGCTGCGGTGCCGTCGCGACATGGAGTGGGGCCTTAAAAATAGCGCAAGAAACGTGTCCATCGGTCACTGAAGCAGGGGGAGAAAAAACACACACACACACACATTAACACACACACACACACACACACACACACACATATACAACAGGGAGTCGGTTCGTCATAGTGACATGATGCGCCACTTCAAGAAGCATCATTATCCTCCAAATAGGAAGTGACCTTGACCCGTACTCTGACCCTAACCCTTGCCTCAACCATTACCCAAACCCAATTTGTTGACATTCTATTTGAACCCCCGAAGCAATCAAAACTGAATATATTAACTAATTCACTGCCATTCACAAATTCATTTTGGAATTGTAAATAGGACGTAGAGCGCCATTCCCGAATTTGTTCTGTCTTGTTTGGGTGCCGATATAGCTCTGGCCATGGCTTCTGGCAATGTTTTTTCCGTCCTTCAAAGGGGGCAGCAGTTCCCTTTTTTCCATTTTAGCGCTTTGTTCCAACTTCAGCTGTTGTTAAAGCGCTATATACACTAATATGTATGTATTGCATTGTATTTTGTACAGCCGCCCTCATTTCAGGCTTATATAACTCCAGATCAACGTAATTTAGGAATTAACTTTTTTTTCTGATGAAAGAAAACAGTCTAAGGTTTATTACGCTGTATTGAATGTTGATGTAGTCCTAAAACTCACTATTCTATGGGTCCTGGAATTCGAGTAACAATGACAAAAACCCTGAAAGTGAATGAGGTAACAGAAAAAAAAGAGTTAATTCCCAAGTGATAAGGATCTGGAGTTATCGGAGTGTGAAATGGGGGTGGATGTACAAAATTAAATACATATTGATTTATATAGCACTTTAACAACAGCTGAAGCTGGAACAAAGCCCTAAAATGGACAAAAGGAAAATGCTTCCCCCTTGTGGGAAAAAAAACATTGCCAGAGGCCATGGCCAGCGCTTTATCGGCACCCAAGCGTGAAAAAAACAAAACCCGAACAAATTCAGGAATGAAGCTCGACGTCATATTTTCAATTCCTGAATAAAGTCGTGAATGGCAGTGAATGAGTTAACAATGTGGGGAAAAAGGGGGGGTGGGACACAGAAACACCCACCAAGAAAATCAGAGGGGCGGAAACGCCAAACAAATCAGCAGAATAAAAACATAAAACACCTTGTGCTCCACATTTTGTCGCCAACACCTTGACGTGGTCACAAAGACGTCATTAGCAGTCCCGCGGGAGCGCCGAATAAACATGACAGTGCAACCACGGCCTTGGCAACGATGCAAATATGAAGTCTAGAAAGAGTCATTCAAGCTAAATAAGCCATTTTTATTATTTCTTTCTGTATTTATTGTCGGATTTGTATACAAACATCACACTGAGTGAAGGTGGTCGTTAGCGATGATTAAATTAGGAAAACTAAAAGACTGACAGCGTACGTGCATAAAAAGTGTCTTTTTATGCATGCATGTGATTGATGTTCGAGGCCAGCAGTGCATTTGTTATAATTTGAGGACGCCAGGATGAATTTAGCAGTTCGCTGCGTTCTTGGACCAGAAGTCTCACCGGATCACACCACCGTGTCAGTTTTTAAGGATTTCTTCATGTATTTTTAGAGGTACAGTTTGACCTGGTTTCTCCGTTTGTTTTTCTGATCGTTCATTTCTGACCTCTTCCTGAAAACGAGGCCAACCCTGAAGCCCAGTGGTATTCCAGTCGTTAAAGTGTTTTATTGAAGTTTTTTTTAATCTAGGAATGAAACTTCATTAATTAATACCCCACCCGCCTCGAAGACTTTTACTCAATAATTTGACAGAAGGGGCGAGACTGAATTTAGTGTTCATAATTGGTAGAATTTCAAAGTGAGGGAAAGTCTTTGAACAACGCTGAGGAAACTCATAATATTGGCATTAAAATCGAAATTGGTAAAGCTAAAACTGGCTTGTTGAATACAGTAAAGTCTCGTTATATCGATATTCAAGGGAGTCCAAAAAAATATCGATATAACCGGGACTATCGATATATCCGACCCTGTTTGCATGTAATTTTCCCCGTGTGTGCATAGAAATAGTATCGATATAACCGGGACTATCGATATATCCGATATCGATATAACGAGACTTTACTGTATATAGTTTTGGATTGGATTGGATGAGCCTTTATTAGTGTCGCAGTTGAGAAATTTACATTTCACATCAGCAAAGTGATGAAAGTAAGAGTAAAGGAAAGGAAGAAGTAGAGAAACAAAATACAGGAGCTGCTGTAAAGGTAGCCACTCCTTCGGGGCCATCTTGAAGTCAAAACAACAACAACAAAACTAAATAATAAATAATATCACAACACAAAAACATAGACAGTCATTCAGTCTTAAGCATTTTCTGCACCCTCTTTGTTGAATGAAGCAGTTCCGGATCAGAGCGTCCTATTCACCAGTGGATCAGAGACGTTATAGTACAATGCGCACATCTGCTACAAGCTAAATGTTGAAAGCAAACACAAAGCTGTAGCATCCATTGGCGAAAAGAGATTGTCTCATCTTCTGTCCCACGTAAATCCGCTTTAATTCCAAGCCGCGGTAGCACTAGCAGAATTGTCTTATTTGCTCTATGCTGGAGACTGTCTTGTACTTACTTCAACATGAGTTAGTCTATTATTTTTGGGGGGAAATGTCAGTTTGTTGATTGTGCAAACTATTTTTGATTGTATTCAGCTTTTGATTAAATTGTTCCGGCGTACCTAATGAAGCGTCTGGTGCGGCTTGAAGCATTTGAAACAGGAATGACGCACGGCGCATCTGGATGCAGTCCATACACAGCGCGCGTGGCAGGCGCGCACAAAGGACTCATATAAGACTTCCTCCTCCACTTTCCGTCTTTGTTGTTAGGCGACCCGGTCGGGGTGGATTAGAGGGATGGGGTGAAGCTGCCGCTTCTTTTTCCGACTCCATCAAAGACCATCGTCATCGTGGGTATTGATAATCAACCGCCATTGAGGTGAAGAGAATCAGCCCTTCCACCTGCACTATTGTGTCTGACAGCTTCGATTTCTATTCATTGCTCCCCCCAAAAAAAACATTTTAATACTGAATTCACATTACAAAGTGGGTATAGTAAACGCATATAAGGCCTGGGGAGTTTTGGGGTGACGAATAAGAGCTGCGGGGGAGCCAAAGCCTCCTGAAGGGTCTAATTAAGGCTTTTAATGGGGTCTTGCGGCTCGGGGGCGAGCAGGCGCGTCCGTAATTGAATTCAACGCGAGAGGCATTTTCCATGCAGGCAAGGGAGGAATTGCATCGAGGAAGCAGGATTAAATACCATTGAAATATCTGACATTAGAGGTCATACTGTCTGAAAAAGGAAACTAAAGTTTCAAATCCTAATCGGAAACTTTGGCGCTAGTTTTAAACCCTAAAACAGTGCTGATGCGCAAGGCAACAGACTCACAACTGCTTTTCCAACTGTATGAGTGTGCGCGTCGACATGTGTGAGCGCATGCTAAAAATACAACGTGTTGATGACAGCGCTTACTCAAAACGTGTGAGGAGATGAAGACTCGCAAGAACAATAAAAGATGAACGTTATGTCAGGTCGCTTGCCTTCATCCATCCTTAAAACGATCTCCGGCTCGCAAATGACTAATCGTCGGCCCTTCATCATTGTTTTTAGCCCAACCTCGTCTTTCTCCACCACGTTCGTCTTCAAGCATAATAGATAAGAGGAGCCGAATCAGGTCAAAAGCTGTTATCAAATTGTTGGCAAGCAGGCAACTGACTGCAAAGGCTTCATCAACGCTCAAATTTCGGGGGGGGGGGGGGGGGGGGGGGGGGGGTTGGATCTTGTTAGATTGTGACACTTGGGAGACTTTTAACTCCTTAAATGACTTGGATATGAAACAATACATCATTTGGATAGAAAAAGATCAAAACGGAAAAATAAAGAAAATATTGGGTGCCATTGGTTTAAATTGATTTCAAACTTTACTTTTCTATGGTTTGCAAAGGGACATCTTGAGTTGCTGCTTCTTTTTTTGCTTTAAAATATTAGTTCAATTTAACACATTCACGACAACTGCAATTTTATTCGGAAATTGAAAATATGACAGAACGAAATTCCCAAATTTGTTTGGGTTTAGTTTTTTTCATGCATGGGTGCCGACAAAGCGTTGACGATGACCTCTGGCAATGTTTTTTTACTTTCCACAAGGGGGCATCATTTCCCCTTTTTCCACGATAACGCTTTGTTCCAGCTTCAACTGTAGTTAAAGCACTATATAAAGCAATAGGTATGTATTGCATTGTATATTGGACAACCGCCCCCATTTCAAGCTCAGATAACTCCAGACCTATATAATTTAGCAGTTAACTATTTTTTCTGATGAAAGAATATAGTATGAAGTTTGTAATGTTGGATTATATGTTTATGTAGTCCTAAAACTCCATGTTCTGTGGGTGAAATGTATTATTATAATTATTATTATAAAATCCCCAGCAGTGGAGTGGACACATTTTCGCATGTCTAGTAGTGAATGAGTTAAAAGCACATTGAAAATAGGACGTCCCCATTTCAAACTCAGATAATCCAGACTCATATAATTTAGGAATTAACTATTTTTTTCTCATGAAACAAGGTTTGTTATACTGCATTGAATGTTTATGTCGTCCTAAAACTCAAGATTCTGTGGGTCCTAGAATTCAAGGGACAATGACAAAATCCTTGGCACTGGAGTGGACACATTTTTGCACATATCTGGCAGTGAATGAGTTAAGGAGGGAAGACAATGACAAAAAAAATACAAATAAAAGCAATTCTGACCATACCGAATTAGAAAATATAAACCCCAATATCCCAAAGCTCAAGAGTTCAAGACTACCTTGTACGGGATGACCACGGCCGAGCCGCCACTGATTCCTACAATCGGCAGAGCCGTCTGCGTTGACAGGAAGTCCAGGATTTGCGCCACCTCGGTCACCTGATGACCCCCCCAACAAAAAAGTTGGTAATTGTTTCAATGAATCTCAACTGTGGATCGATTCCTCCAATGCCAGAGCGCTCTATAAAAATGGCTTTCATCAGCTGATTGATGACAAATAAGAGTTACACCGCACCAGTAAACGGTATGGAACGGGGACGGTTTCGCATTTAACAGTAAGGGGGATCTTTGAAGGTTTTATTTCACTTTAATGCGGGCTCCTTTAATTCAAGCGAGCTGTGGTGAAAATAACCTTTTTTTACGAAATTATGAGACAGCATGGTGGGCTTTTCTGCAATGAAACATTTTTGTACATTCAAGACGTCATAATGGATATATAAAATGGTAATGACTGTTTTCCGCTGAACAATACAAAAAAAAAAAGTCTCAAGGACCCATGATGTAAAAAGCCGGGGTCATCCACCATTTTAGTTACAAGCTATTGCTTCAGAGCCTTAAAAGCAAACAAAAAACACCAGTGAGGCTGAATTACTAGTCACCTGTGCGCTGGCGCCCAATCCAACATCGTCCTCAAACACAACCCCATGCAGCTTCTCCGTCGCCATGGTGTCGCAGAGGCGAGTGAGCAGGTCGCGCGGATTGGTGTCATTGACCAGCACGGTCACGGGGCTGACCACCACGGGTAGGTCCACAAAGTTTTCGCCGCTCAGCCTTCCTCTCACCTCGCTCTGATAACTGGAGCCGCTGAACACCACCGCCACGTTGATGGACGAGTGCAGAAGAAGGGGCCTGGCGTGCAGGGGTTTCGGAGATGCGATAAGGAGGATGAAGAAGAGCCAGGGCAAGGGGGAAGGTGTGGTGTTTCCTCTTAGAGAGGCCATGTTGGCACCCTACTTTCTGTGAATACAGAGAACAATAATTTCATTTCATCTTGCTTTATAACGCACTTAAACTCATTCACTGCCACACGTGTGTCCACTCCAGTGCCAGGGTTTTTGTCATTGTCACTTGAATTCCAGGACCCACAGAATATTGCGTTTTAGGACTACATAAACATTCAGTACAGCGTCAGAAACGTTAGACTCTTTTCTTTCATCAAAAAAAAAACAGTTAATTCCTAAATTATAAGGGTTTGGAGTTATGAGACCTTGAAATGAGGGCGGCAGTCCAAAATATAATAAATATATACATATTGGTTTATATAGCGCTTTAACAACAGCTGAAGCTGGAACAAAAATATGACGTGAAGCGCCATTCCAAAATTTGGATTTGGTTTTACTGCAAGGGGTGGCGATAAAGCACTGGTCAGACCTCTGGTAATGTTTTTCCCGTCTACAAGGGGGACTGTTGTACTTTCACCTCATATTACTCCAAGCCCATTTCACTTAGGAATTAACTTGATGAAATAAGAGATTCTAAGATTTTTTAAAAGGCATTGATTATGTAAACCTAAAACTCAATATTCTATGGGTCCTGGAATTTGAAGGTAATATGAAAACAGAAGGTTAAAATAGTTTCTGTGATTGATTAAGATAGAACTCAAGGGCAGCACATACTGTACAGTACAATCAAAAGAGAAGGGGACCCAGAATTGAGCCCTGTGGAACACCGTTTTAACACCTCAATGATACTATTTTCTCAAAGTAAGGGGAGGAATGTTTTAAAACGTGCAGTGTAAAAAAATATCTTGGGAAGTTCCGCTACCTGTATAAAAATCTATTTATGTGATCAAGTATTTGTTCACAGTCTACAAATGCGTGTCTGTCAATGTGTGGTGACACATGTAATCCGCCATAATCCTGCCCTCCCCAGTGCCATGATGATAATCATTGTCCCATCGCCACACATCGACACGGATGACAGACGAGTGAAGCAGCGGGCTGTCACCCTCGATCGGCGGGATTTTCTGTGGGCCGCCTGGTATGTACTAACATTTGGCACTATGATACAGTTCATCATTTTCAGACGTCCATTTTGTCAATTTGCACTATTTTTGTTTTAGGTTGTACAAGCATGTCTGAATTACATGTGTGGGGCATGGTGCTGAAATTTTAAGACCTGCTATTAAAAAAATAAATACACTTTTTTTCTTTTATTAAGGATCTACAAGGTCAGTGTGTCTTTTAGGGCTGCGTCATTAATTGAGTTTATGGATTGATTTGAGTTTATTTGCTTTCTGTAATAACTGTCCACAAAAATTGGGGTGTTCAAATGCTTCCAGCAGATTAGGATGCTCAACACACATGGAAAATCAATCCAGGTGACGCTTTAAACACACTCGAAAGCATCTGATGAATCGTCCTTTTGATGCTGAATTCAGTGCAGTAACAACAGACCAGCTGAGCCTCGAAGCCTAAAAAATGTTGCTAAATTGTTAATCTATTCAGGATCGGGCTCGTGTACACATTTTGAATCGAGGTGTTTTTTTAAAGAGTAAATACTTGCTGCCATTGTATATATACAGTTAAGACACACACACACACATATATATATATATATATATATATATATATATATATATATATATATATATATATATATATATATATATATATATATTTATTTATGTTGATGTTCATGCAACTTAATGCTTAAGGAAATTGCCTGGTGGAAAAATAATAGTAGGAGAAATAAAACAAATCCTACAGGGGAATTAATAAAGAACAAGAGGGGCTTTGAATAAGGTCATTAGATTTACCTATCAGCAGAAGGGGGCAAAAATCCATCAAAATTTTAAATTGGATTAAAAAAAGAAAAACAAGGGAGCGCCTAAAGGGTCTTATTTTAAGGCCATATTACCCTGACTATGATGAAAACGTAACATGGTTGATTACATAGCGATATGAGCGCATTTACAATCCTTCGACATTTTCTTGCAGACCTTTGATTTGACGTGCACACGACGTAAGTAAATAGGAGCTCGTTAAACATTCAAGAGGTCACCGTTGGGGCTAAATCGTCGACGGGCCAATTGAGTGATGCCTTTCTCATGAATGCTAACGATTTCGACCAAGTTAATGGGAAAGGACTCTTGGGGGGGGGGGGGGGGGAAGCATAACGAGCGGGACAAAATAACCCCAATAAACTTTAAAGGACAACCGACGTCACTTTTTTGTTTCCTAACTGACATCAGAAAAACGTTTTATAGCATCTAAAATACCCAAAACACGCAGTATGATATTTTTAGTCAAATTCAAAACACCAATAAAAATGACTTAGTGTCCAAAATCTGCAAAAAATTGAGCTGCGAATTGGGCAGTTTCAGAAAGTCCCGCCCCCAGTTCGTGACGTCACGCCAAGACGTCGTGCATTGCTGGAGAATCCAAACAATGGCTTCAGATTCGGAGAATATGCTTTCTTGTTACTCATCCAGTTATGAATATGATTCAAATAGTTCTGAAGAGGAAAGCATACATGTTTGCAATCGATTAAAGAATTTATTCCGTGTCATTTTGAGGCATCAGGGGTGGGAAATGTCGCACCCAAAAAAAAAGGCAGAAAATGGCGACAAAGCCGTGTAAGGAATTAATCAGCCCGTTTCCACAGGCTGATTAATTCCTTACATGGAGCTTTGTCGCCCTCTTCTGCCTCTTTTTGGTCCTACATGACGTTTTCAGACCAAATTACAGCAAAATGCATTGACGTGATGGAAGGACTGCTACACTGTGTCCTTTTTTTCGGTCAGGGGCGTTCCTTCAGTGACGTAGGGTGAGGACTCGTCACCAACTCAAACACAAGACTTCCTGAATATTCAGCGCAAGTCTTAAAACGTAAAATACAGCTATATGCGGTGGAATCTTTGTAAAATACGCTCAGTAGAAGTCATTTGAAGCCATTTTACAAATTATGGACACAACTTGCCCGGAACGTCGGTTGTCGGTTGTCCTTTCATGTTACTTGTTTGATAGGCGTATATTAAAGAAGATGTAATACTTTTGTATCCACCGGTGACCCAAAAGAGGGTGAGTGTATTCCAGAAAACGTAGGCCATTGGTCACATGACCCCCTCACCATTTGCATGCTGTTGAAACAAAAATCGTTTGAAGATCTTTCCTTGACAAATCAATAGCTTTGATATAGCGTGGCCCCTTTATACGGCGCAGGTGGGCCCTCTCATAACCTATAAAGATTTGCCGTCGACTACCATGATAGGGCACCGACGTGTCGGCAACGTCCGCCGCCATCAGAGACCTGTGGGATAATTAACAACACATCCAGGCTTTGATTCAAAGCAACAGCCGAGCGTGTTAAGCGTGGCCTCGCTACCGTTGGCGGGCTATCAATCATTCATCTTAATAAGGTTTTGATGCTCGCGGGCTTTGAGGTGCGCAGCGTAAAAAAAAAAAAAAAAAAACAAAGCGGCGGTTATTAGCGGCGAGATCAGCTCGGAGGGGTCACGCATGGAGAAAAGATGGAAGGAGGAAAAAGCCTGTGGTTTTGTTTTACGTACTATAGAATTTGGATTTCGCTTGATGTGATTATATCTGCTATTTGCAATCGCTGCGTCGTGGAACATCGGTGAATGAAATGACCCAATTTAATTGAACTGGCAAATAAGATATCTTTGTAGCATTTTTGGCCAAGACATTCATCAAGGAGCAGACTGTGTTAGAGCCCGCGATGAAAAGGAATTGAAGTCGCGGCTTGGAATTTGAAGCGGATTTACATGGGACAGGAGATGTGAGACAATCTCTTTTTGTCAATGTATGCTACAGCTTCGTGATTACTTTCAAAACTTAGCTTGTAGCATAAGTGCAAATTCCACCATGACGTTGCTGATCCACTGGTGAAGATTATGCTTCGATCCTCTCCTCTTTCATCTAGAACTGCTTCGTGTAACAAAAAAGGTGCAGAAAGTGCTTAAAATTGAATGACGCTCTATGTCTTTGTGTTGTGTCATTTGGCGCTCCTGTATTTTGTTTTTGCTGCTGTGAAATGTAGATTTCTCCATTGTGAGACGAATAAAGGCTCATTTAATCTAATCTAACCTAATCTAGGATTTACAATCTATGGCAGTGAAGTACAGTGATGGGCAGAATGAGTGTTTCTTTTCCGCTAGAGGCAGAAGGCACAATAATAATAATAATAATTAATAATAATAATAATAATAATAATAATAATAATAATAATAATAATAATACATTTTAAAGCTCTCAGGGACACTTTACAGTCACTTTTAACCTGTTTCCATTCATTTAGTAGTTGAAGTTACACAAGTTACACACGATTGAATTGGATTATTAGCATTTTGATTCCTTTCAATGTGGAAACATTTGAAATGTGACATTAGCCTTTTTGTGCGTATGCACATAATACCTCGTACGCTGCATCTGCCCCGTGAAATCTCTCCTCCGAATTAGAAAACAACCCTCTGTATTCGCCACGATAATAAGTAAATAAATGCTAACCGGGGGAAGGCGAGCACAAAGCCGGCAAGCCTATCGAGCGTTCCTTTAACAGTTTAATCTCTGCTAGATGATGCAGATTACTGCTGCGTGTGTGTGCGTGTTTGTGTGCTTGTCAAAGGCCCTGGATGGATAAGCGGCATTGCGACATAGAATGGGCTTTCATTGTGCGTGTTTAATCTGATGTAGACAAAGCACATTGGAAGGCCTTTTGTTGCTAAATGTCGTGATTAGACTCAAATGTAAAAATGACACGGTGGTAAGGTTTATGAGGGGAATAAAAATGGCGGACGAGTATTGTAGTGTTTTGCTCTCTGGTAGGAAGGTCAAAAGGTCATGCCAGAAAACACACAGGAACTAAAACGATGTCAGCCATATCTTCAGATTGTGATTGTGCCCATTTATAAGCTATTTTTTGGCTGCAATCTTTTAAACTCGACACGAAATATCCAGCTCCACGAGGTCTACGTGGCCTTTCCAGCCTTTGTTCTTTCCGCCGTGACAACCTGTTGGAGGGGAAATGCCAGCAGACGTGTCTGGTAAGCGCCTCGCGAGGGACGCATACACACACACACATGCTGCACGTCGGCGCACTACACAGCAGTCAAGTCGTTTACGCGCTAAGCTGCGACGTGATGGAGTCCTCATGCTGAGTCCCCGCAGGGTAGGCTGAGAAAATGAGCGGAGAGGATCTACTTGACGGGATGAGCGCCGCCACCACCATCATCACCGAAGGTTTAGCAACATGTGGCCTAAAAGCTGTACCTTTACCTAAAAAGTTGGGGATAAAATGGCCCAACTCTTGTAATGTTGCTACATATGGACAAAGTGCACTCCTATCAAACTGATACTGTTCACCAAATTTAGGAAATGAAAACACACGCAAGGAGTAGCAAGTGGTCAAAACTCGCACCCAGACGCTCACGCAAAGACAGGCCAGTTTCTGACATCACTAACTAGGCCACGGCCCTTAACTCATTCACTGCCATTTGAGAATTTATTTGCGAATTGAAAATATGACGTAGAGCGCAATTACCGAATTTGTTAGGGTTTTGTTTTCTCTTATTTTGGGGCCGATAAAGCACTGGTCAGACCTCTGGCAATATGTTTCCCTTTCACAAGGGGGAAGCATTTCCCTTTTTTTCCATGTTAGCGCTTTTTTTCCAGCTTCAGCTGTTATTAAAGCGCTATATCAACCAATATGTCTGCATTGCATTGTATTTTGGACAGCCACCCTCATTTCAAGCTCATATAACTTCAGACCCATATAATTTAAGAATTAACTCTTTTTTTCTGATGACAAATGAGAGCCTAAGGTTTCTAATATTGTATTGAATGTTTATGTAGTCCTAAAACTCAATGTTCTGTGGGTCCTAGAATTCGAGTGACAATGACAAAAACCCTGGCACTGGAGTGGACACATTTTTGCACGTCCGGTCGTGAATGAGTTAAAGGCACACATCAAATACTAATACTACAATTGGTATTGTAGCTAGTTTAATATATTTTTTTTTATTTATCTAAAAATAGGAGAAAAAAATAACACAGACAAATCACAGCGCCACACTCGTTAGCAATCAAGGCTAATAATCTCTTTTGCGTACAAAAAAAAAAAATAGTATGCGAGCACGTCACCACCAAACTCCAGACCTTATTACGGAAAGACGTCTCCCGCCACGCGCATTCATCACAATTAGCATTTAAGCCTCACCCCTATTCTGCGTGGGGGTGCCGCTCGCGAAGATTTGACAGCTTTACAGGAAATCATTGGCGAACGCGCAAGATGAGTGACTTGGAGGGGATGGGGGGGGGGGGGGCAATTGGCTTTCTGACACTTTGGCAAAAATTGACAATAAAAGTGCTGCTGTCATATGGTAGCCTATCTTTTGGATGCACCAATTTTTGCCTTAACGTGTTTATCGGTTTGAAATAAGTAGAAATTTTGTGTTGCCAAAGGACTCTGTAATTTTTCAGAAACTCCTGCAATGTAAGGTACTGCTACTCCTCTCCTTTTTGTATCTTGAGAATTTTTGGTTTCATTCCTTATTCTTTCTTTCTGACATTTGTTGAATGACCACTGAGGGTACCCCCAGTTAGTGCTCTCCTGATATGTTTTGACTGCTTTTCTCTACCTTCAATGCTAGTTGGTAGTTAGTACAGATGACGGCTGAAGAAACCTTCTCATCGATGGACCACTCCCGTACGACTGAGAGCTTACACAGACGTATTGCTGCTCTCATACATTGACGTAGAAATGTTATGGGGGTATATTAATTCCTTGCCTGTAACGAGTTGGTACTTATAAATAAAGCATGTTAAGTGTCGTACATGAGACCGTATAATAGAACTTTGATATGTAAGAAATATAGTGTATAGTGCCTCCATTTTTCTCCATTTTTTGATGATACTAGTGCAGCGTGTTCTACCGGAGACAAATTCCTTGTGTGTTCCACATACTTGGCACTAAAGATGATTCTAATTCTGATATTTTTTTTTAAGCCACCGTCGTATGCGGAGTGGATCTTTAGTCAAATGTTCTTAAACGTCTATCGTAATGGAGAAAAATGAGGGCTGTTATGGGGCAATTCAATGAGTTGAGCGGAAGTACTGATTTTTGTATAAATCTCATTAATAATCCATATTGAAAGATGATGAATTGGTTTTAAACGGATTAACTATCAATGGAAGTGAATTACAACCACTGTGCTGCTCCACATTAATTTTCACGAAAATTAGTCACAAATATTTTGATTTGTTACAAATACGGTATGGATCGATCTATAGTGACAGGAAGAGCAATGAAATGCTGCTAGATGACAGAAGGTACATCATTCATGTGTGTATCAATTTTTTTTTGTCATGGTAGTATGTCAGGAGATTAGATGAAGATGAAAATGTGTATTGGCTAAGTAAAGATTGATGTGTGTATGTGTGTGTGTAAAGCACTCACCTGGGGTTCACATGGCCATCCAGCACTAACTCCCGACACTCCATTCTCCACGTCGATCCTTCCACAGCTGATTTGGCGTTGGATGGCGGTACCTAACTTTAGCGTCCTTGTAAGTGAGCGCGGTCACTTGCTATGTGCATCTTCTTCTGCGTGCATACAGGTCGAGGATGATATCCCAGGATGTGGAAATGTACGGCGTGATATAGATGAGGAGCTAAAGTGGTAGATAGGTTACTTGGTTGTTTTCCCATCTCGGCTCTCCTGTAGCGTATCCCCCTTTTCCGACTCGGACTGAACTCCGTGGGGTTTGGGTCTAGAAAAAAGTTCTCCATCTTGTATTCCATAGGGATGATGAGCAACCTGAAGACCACATCAAAAAAGGAGAATTGCAAAGCTGGTCCTGATGTCATAAGGGGGCAAGTACAAAGCACTTGCAGGTCCTCACCCTGTTGATTTCTTCTTTTTTTCCCCTTCTGTTATTTTTGGGGAGGATTGAAGAGTTGGGTGGCGTCGTAATCCCGCTCGTTTCACCTTTTCATCTCGACTCCGTGCGCTCCATCACAGGAAGGGGCTGTATGTGAGTCGGGATAATAATAGTGTGAGGATTTAGCCCGCTCACTCGCTCCTCCTCCTCCCCCTAGCCACTAGACTCACTCCGCTCAGCATTTCCTCGTCATTTTTCACTTTTTCTCATCATGGCCACCTGTCCCATGTTGCAAACCCAACCTCACCCCGACATTGCTCAGTTACCTTCGTTTCCTGCACCATCAACAGGTCTGAAATGAATGCCATGAATGGGAATGTGGCCGCTGCCCCCGTTGAACACCCCTAGATCCCTCAATCTGCTCTTCTGATGGGAGGAGGGGAGAAAAAAAAAACGTGAAATATATTACAGTATTTTATTTGACACACATGTAAAAATATATTGATGGATACATTTGTGTAACTGTTATACAAGTTTGTTTTTTGTTGAAGGGCGGTTTAAGCCAGTTTTTATTGAGTCTTATAAATTCTGCCAAGCATATTGTAGCCAACCAGAAAATCAATTGATTCAAGCAGGAATAGTTTGAAGCCTACTTAAATAATATGCCAGCTTCATCAATAATGCATTCCCTTTTGCATCCAGGCATTTAAAAACACAATACTACTGAGCTTCAATCCCAATATGTGAAGTCATCCATTCTGGAATCCATTGTTTGAATCCAATAATATTGTTTTTTTATGACAAGTGGAGACATGTACTTTGTGTTTGTAATGCACAAACATCTCAGTTTGGAGATAAAAAGCAATCACTTGAGATCGAAAAGCATTTCACAACAGCAAAGACTGGAGAGAAAGAAACTCTGTGCATCTTCACTTTTTATTTTTTTACATTAGTCACGCCTGTCACGCTCAAACCGTCCGACGGGCGTTTTTGATGGTTTTTAAAGAGTCGCTTCTAGTGATGAAAGCCTCACGGCGTGGTCAGGTGACGGGCCTTTTTAGCTATAAATACGCACATGCCAGTTAAAATAGAACATTTGTGATCAGGTGACTCAGGCGTGCTGAATACAGACAGGTGAGGGTGTGGGGGGTCTACTTTCACAGACGTGCTCATTTAAGTGATTAGGAGACATTAAATCAACACTATTTATGATTTTGGTTTTCAGTGGCGGCGTGATGCCTCACAACAGATTTTTGACTAATATTTCCGTTCTAATGTATTCATTTAGAAAGGGTGGGAAAGGAGGAGTTGATGTCAGCACTATCATCAGCAACTTTACAAATGCTCCAAGCTAAAAACAACTACTCTGCCTTCCCAAATGGCATCCATACCTGTCTAGGCAAAGAGTTAGCCACTAATTTAAAAAAAAAAAAACGTCCAGCTAATTTTAAAAGTCATTAAAGTCATGCATAGACACATTTTTCACTTTATAACTTTAAGGGAGGGTCATTAAAAGTGTCACTGTGTGTGTATGTGTAAATGTGAACCCTAGCGTGACCAAACTAATGCGAACATATAATTTTGCAATGCAAAAATTATGTATTGAATTCACACACATAAGCACAGACAGTTATTCCATCTGAAGTATTTTCTGTACCCTCTTTGTCGCATTAAGCAGTTCTAGACGAAAGAGGAAAGGATCAAAGCATCCTTTTCACCAGTGGATCAGGGACGTCATGGTGGAATGTGCACGTCTACTACAAGCTAAATGTTGAACACGGAGCTGTAGCATCCATTGACGAAAGAGATTGTCTTACATCCCACATATCCTGTCCCGCGTAAATCCGCTTCAATTCCAAGCTGCGACAGTTCCACATAAGCCAACGGCGCTCTGAGATGACGTTCTTTTCCAAGGTTATCTGTGTCAAAGTTGCTATGTATTATAGTCAAAGGTTCACATTTCCCCCCTCCCTGCACCTCGACGTTAGTGTAAACGTAATTGTTTGGTATCCATTGGAAACATTTCAGCTGTTGTTGTGAATGCACGGATATACTTGTAGCTACATGTAGTGTTCAGTATATATAAATACAAACTCAAAAGAAGTGAAGATACATTTTTGTTGTACAATTGTCCTTCACTTGTCAGCAACAATATTGGAAAGGAGATATGATGAACTCCATCTACTAAATTTGACCTTGCTCGGAAGGCATTGACTTATCTTTCCCTGTTGGTTTTCCTAAGATTTTTAAAAAACAATAATTATGTAACCTGAGCTTATCGGTTGTTACTAGACAGAGAATGATTTGTATTTTCAGGGCTACATCATTACCACGGTCAAAAGTGGCCAATCATGCTGGAAAAAAAGAAACAATTAGGCCATCTGCTGGATCTTTGCCTAAACGGATTCTACTTTTGCTGTTTGTAGGAAAATAAAACACACAAGGACAGATTGGACCATGAAAATAAGAATCATAATAAAAATGTATGTGCAATGCTAGGTTGAAAGGCAATAAACTAATTTCTTTTTAATGAGTTTCACAAATAATCATTAATTTTAACTCATTCACTAATTTAATCAGGAATTGAAAAATGACAGAGCGCCATTCTCTAATTAGTTCGGGCTTTGTTTTTTCTTGCTTGGGTGCCGATATAGCGCTGGCCAGACATCTGGCAATGTTTTTCCCTTCCACAAGGGGCAGTATTTCTCTTTTCTTCCATGTTAGCGCCTTGTTCCAGCTTCAATTGTTGTTAAAGCGCGATATAAACCAATATGTATAGCATTGTATTTTGGACAGCCACCCTCATTTCAAGCTCATATAACTCCAGACCCATATCATTTGGGAATTAACTCTTTTTTTATGATGAAAGAAGAAAATCGAAGGTATCTTACGCTGCTTTGAATGTTTATATAGTCCTAAAACTCAATATTCTGTGGGTCCTGCAGTTTGAGTGACAATGACAAAAACCCTGGCACTGGAGTGGACACATTTTTGCACATCGTCTTGCAGTGAATGAATTCAGGATCTATCTGATGCATAGCGGAAATTCAAACGACAGGTTTGAAACGGCAATTGAGAAGGCGCGACAACCTCTGAGCTCCTGGCGAGCCTTCGGGACAACTAAAAGCATTTGGTCTGTTGACAGGGGAAAACTAGAATGAAGCATGTCTATAATGGAGGGAGGTGCAAGGCCATGTCAAGATTCAAAAAGCAATTTTGAAAATGGAAACAGAAATAAACAGACAGCCAGAACTGGAGTCACTGGCTCTCATTTATCTCATTAACAACACAGTTGGTGATTCACACCGACACTAATTTGCTGGTTTAGTTTAAAATCTGTGTCTATGTTCAACCCTGAGTTCGTTGACCATGCTCTTAAATTCGCATGGGGCATTGCAAAATCCTCTAGGACACAGGTGTCAAAGTCAAGGCCCGGGGGCCAAATCCGGCCCGCCACATAATTTTTTTTCGGCCCGCGAAAGCAAATCAAACTTGTGAAATTCCATGATACTTGCTAAGATCCTGACCAAAATGTCATATTTTTGGATGTAAACCACAATAACAGTCATTATTCTTGACTTCAGATTTGAAAACCAATTATTCATTAATTGGTTGTGCGCTCTATATGTAATATGTGGAGGGGCTTAAACATTCTAATGGCCTCCCCAAATTCATAACGGCCCTCAAGAAGAAACCTTAACTATAAAATGGCACGCGGCAAAAAATGACTTTGACACCTCTGCTCTTGGACAAAATGAAATCACCTTTGCCTTTGTTCATATTTTAAAAATTACAAAACAAATTAACTAAGCATGGTGCATGAATTAATAATCTTTTTTTAAAACATTACTGCAGCGATGGACTCAGTAGGACACATCTTTTTGAGTCACACTCCCAAAAGAGGAGTGTGTAAAAGTGATTGACAACTTTGTTAGACGAGTACAGGTTTGCTTGCAACGAAATGGTGGACATTTGGAACACATCTTGGGAAAGCCATAAATGGACTAAAAATTGACAGAAATAGCTGAAACTTTGGTGAATGGTCTTCCATAAACTGAATAATGTGTGCTTGTAATTTGAAATCAATAGCTTTTTAATCAAAGCCATAATTGAAATTTTCATGGGTACGCATCTTTTTGGGTCACCTCACTGTTGACCAGCAGGAATACTGAATACACGTCCAATGAGGCCATCTTTTGGAATCCAAGTAGTACTGCATTTCCTTCCTCCTAATGTCTCCACTGATCCCCCTTTTCCTACTGGTTTTCATTTATTTTGTCTTCTTTGAGCTCATAGTTTTAAATAAATCAACAGAACAACCCATTTGTCACATATTAGGATAGAAAATGTGCTTTAAAGGGCGAAAAACCCCTGCTTGTTACCCAGCGTTAGTGCTCAGTCACCTGAACAGGTTCACATTGTTTCATGGCCCGGTGCATGCGCTCGTCCTTCTACATCCTTTACGTCACAACTACTGTGAGTCAGCTCCCCCTCTTGCCTTTCCTGAGTCACTCATCCAGCGGTTGCCAGGCTACCTGTGAGTGGGGGAGAAAGTTTCCGATTGCGTATTTGTTTCCGTAGATAGATGGGGCCCTGATATTTATTCAGGAACAAGTGTAACCCCATAATGCATGTGTTTGTGTATCATCTAATGGAGAAAAGCTGCCAAATCAGTAGAAGAGCATCCTGTTGTGAAGCAGGAAGTGTAGGTGTGTGTAGATGGGTGTGTGTATTCGTAAGTAAATAAGTAAATAAGCTTGAGGTTGCTGCATTTCTGTGAGAGTTGCTTTCATAAATGTATAAAGGTCGCAGGGGTTCAACTGGTGCTTCACATAACATATTTTCTAACATAAATTTGAAAGCATTGGAACTGTCCAGCACCTCCCGACACCCTCCAAAAATATGACTTTGCAAATTTAAAGATGTGCCTCTGGTCCCAACGACCTGAGAAGGAAGGCTGGAGGTAATGTCAACACTTTGTCGGGCTTATTTGAACTGCATTTGGAAACTCTGACAAAATTGTGACTTGTTAAATATGGAAATACTTTAACGGAAAGGAACGTTACTTTAAGGGGAAATTTTAATATCTTTTTGCCCACGTCCCAAATGAATGTGACCATTTGGTAAAGTGAGGATGTAAAGAGTTGAGGGCGGTACATTCCAAATGTTAGCATGAGATCAACTGAGCCTGAACGCTGCAGGCTATTGACACATTTTTGTCACCACACTGCATATGCATGCCAGTTCACAGTCCAAGAAAAAACTTCTGATCTTTGCAACCTTTTTCTTCACACAAATACTCCAGTTAGTTGGTGTTCATATTTACAAGAACACATTGGGGGTGTGAAATGCAGCTTTTCTATCAACCTGGCTAAAAAGCCACCTCCATTTTCTGTCACCATGGCCCCGTCATGACATCGATACTTGTTTTCCTCTCAGACCCGTGGCCTTGGCCTGATGGAAAAAGTGACAAGCGGTCCAGATCTTCGTCCCCCCCGACTCCACCCCCTCCTCTTTGCTCTTTCACGATGAGTCAGGGAGCTTCTCTTTTTTGCTTTCTGCACTATAATGGATTCAAGGCACCTGCTGTCCGTGACATCACGGTGCGTTCAGAATTCTCAGTAGTGGGAATGACACGATCGCCCACCGCGCGGTGATTACACAGTTGCTTGCGTAAGACCTGCTGGTACCTTTCCAGTCGGACACAACATCCAAAGCGGCTGTTTAAAGCCAACTTCTACCGCACAGAGTGACCGAAATGTTGCTTTGCTGAAAAGTAGTCCAGTTGCTACTTTTTGGAGTGGCGGACGTTCTTTTTTTATGCAGAGGCCAATGTTTGCTTGCCTACTTACTTAAGTGTATTCAGCTCTGAATTTATCAAGGCGGTGGTGACTAAATAAACACCGCAAAGCCTTCGGGCTAACCAAGTTTGAAACTGAACAAACTCAAACTAGAAGATAATGTTTCCACAGAGCCAGCATCAACGAGTTTGGGTTGATTAGATACAGTGTACCTGGGAAGGAGGGGAAACCTGGCAGGACCAGTATGACACACACACACACACACACACTCGCAAACAAGTTACTCAAGGACAGGGCAGCTGCGCTCTTTAAAGAGTTGGGAGCGTCACACCTGTACACAAAGCCCCCCCGTCAAGCACAAAAACTGCAAAGGCAAGAGGTAATGTGGTTGCCATTTGTACTCTGCTTTGTATGTATAATATATATTGATTTATATAGCGCTTTAACAATAGCTGAAGCTGTAACAAAGCGCTTAACATGGACAGCTATCATATACAGGAAATAAATCAGTGACAAAGTTAGTAGAAACACCAGGGAGTAAAACCCCTGCTAGATAGATAGCTAGGAAGAACGTTAAAATGTATCGGGAGCCAGTGAAAGGATTTCAGAGTAGGAGATATATGCTCCCTCTTACGAGCACCAGTCAAGAGGCAAGCAGCAGCATTCTGGACCAGCTGGAGACGCTTCATGGAGGATTGGCCGACTCCAGGAAGGTAGACTCAGGGTAGAGGAAATATTTTCTTTTGTGATTTAAGTCCCAGAGTCTTGTCACATATACTCCACCAAGCATAAAATATCATTCAATGCTCATTATGAGTAAATATTTCCCTACAAGGAATTGATTGATTACGAGAGTACTTCAATCTTTCTGTTTATTGTTCCGAATCAGGATGCAAGTGGCCTTTTGTGCAACGCCTGACCTCGAGACCAACCGGTCTGTTTGATGACATGGATTGTACAGTAAAGTCTCGTTATATCGATATTCAAGGGAGTCCGAAAAAATATCGATATAACCGGGACTATCGATATATCCGACCCTGTTTGCATGTAATTTTCTCCATGCCTGCATAGAAATAGTATCGATATAACCGGGACTATCGATATATCCGATATCGATATAACGAGACTTTACTGTATTTAAAGATGGGGTGTGGCTCGAATTATGTTGCCGTTTAGTGATGTACCTCATCCCACGCACTACCTCATCCCTTCACACTCATGCTGATGGCAAGAAAAATAGAGTTTTAAAATCACGATTGAAAGGAATTAGGAAGTGGAGATTGCAAAAGATACTTCACGACTCATTGATCACCTCAAGCTTGGATAGGTATGCTTGGTTATGCCCATTAAATAGGTTGCATAATTATGCTGGTTTTGTGCACACATGTAATTCTCTATTTTTAATGAACTGAAATATTGTGTAAGGGGGAGTTGCAGGCCGAAAAAAACAGCTTTCTTTTCCTATAAAGTGACTGCAGGAGTTTGTAGGGCCCATCATAGTGCGTATGTGGAGGAGGGAGTGATGGTTTGTGGGTGGAGCTTTTGTCTGTGAGCTGCACACTGATAGGCCGAAGTGGAGCGCTACGTGTACCTCATTCTGCACCGGGTCCCTCACATGTGGCACTGACATCTGCAGGGGGTTGCGTCCGCTGCATGGCACCGCAACTTTCTCCCCGATCTGCTCATCCACTTGAGATGGTGCGTGCAATAGCTGACTGCAAAGCCCAGTTTTTTCTGTAGGCAAGCATCGGGAAAAGGAAGCATTCAATTCAAGGTAAGGAACTAAGTTGGACTATTTTGATTAGAGGTGTCTATTAAATGCACTTAAAAAAAAAAAGAGGTCAAGCTTAAAAGTTGACTAATGATATTCTGAAAGATATTTTTGGTACATTTAAGGATTGAAATCCATTTCCCTTGACGGAGCTATTCCATTGCAACATTGAACAGCCGGATCAATAAAGGAGTGGGTGAATTGGTCATCTGTTTGAGTTGCTGTTTGTGCAGTCTAACCTTGAAATTGACATTATCTCGGGAGCAAAGGAAGGGGTGGGAGGGTGGGGGGTCAGGCAGCCAGGCGGGCGCACGCTCACCGGGCAGCATGGTGGAGTTTTCACACTGCAAGAGACTGATTAGATACAGCAGGATGTGTGTTTCATTTGGAGACTGACTCAAAAAGCAAACTGGTAGATACATTTATAGGAGACCGTACTTGCACCTTATTGGTCTTGAAAAAGTGTATTATTCAATAATTAGCTCCACTGTCAAGCTTTACCATTGGAAGAATGTATAAACCGAGCAACTCCCTATTTGGATTAAGTCAATATTTTTTCAGCGGGGAGAAAAAAAAAGTACTTTCACCTTTCGGGATACACAAAATCGACTAATGTTTTTGTCGAACCCTTGATAGAGTTTGGGATTATTCCTGGACTCTTTGTTTTATGAGAAGGGACCTAAAGACATTGGAGTGGAATAATCTTCCTTGCAGGTGCATCTGGGTATATTTGAAAGGGTGTGGTTGATTGGGATCTGTTTTTTTAGGCATACCTTGAGATTTCTTTATGATGAAAAGTGACTTCATCTTGTCTGCTTCGATTGCGTCTCATCCATCACTTTATCTTCATCGACTCACAGACACTGTGACCTATTTGGAGAATCTGATAAAGCGGCAGGATGAAGTCCAAAGGGAAAGCTGCGAAGCAATCCAGTCGAACCTGGTCTGATCCGGAGCCAGATCTCGAACCAGACACAGAAGCGGAACCGGGTTCCAGTGAGCAAGAAGACTCCGAGGCCTCTGTGAGAATCGGCTGCTCCTGGAGAGGTTCCTTGAGGAGCAGGGAGGGAAAACGACAAGGAGGGGGCGGAAGTCGTCGTCGGCGTCACCGCAGTTCCACCACGAAGGAGCGCAGCATCCGGCGCCTGGAGAGCAACGAGCGGGAACGCCAGCGCATGCACAAACTCAACAATGCCTTCCAAGCGTTACGCGAGGCCATCCCGCATGTGAAGACGGACAAAAAGCTCTCTAAGATTGAGACGCTGACGCTGGCAAAGAACTACATCAAGGCCTTGACTTCCATCATCCTGGACATGTCAGGGGCCTGCCTCCCCGCTGGAGAGGTCCCGTCCGAAACCAGCGCTGCCAAGCTGCTCCAGTGCTACCAGAAACATCTGGAGGAGGAAGGCGAGGAGGGTCTTACCCAGTACCTCACCCACATGCACGCTTTAAGACAAACCAGCTAGCATAGCAAAAGGCTGGAGGACTTTTTATCAGCATGGACTGTGTTAAAAGTGGGGGTTGGGGGGGGGTCAAATGAAGTTCCTGCAGGTGCACTGCTGAGGGGTCCAATCAGGAAGGATACGTCCCGGAGGAGCCCAGTTGACTTGATAATACTGCAGCGCGCAAACACCCGAGTGAGGTGCTCTCGACTTGGCGAGATCTTTGGACTGTCTTGTTTCTTTTTAACTTCTTAGTTCTGGAAATTCTTTGTAATTGAGCGATCTTCCTGCTTTTTTTGTTTGTTAGTTGGAGAAGAAAAAAATGCAGAGCATCGCCTTCAGTCAGAACTTAAGTAAGGAAGGGAACACATGCATTTAAATGAAGTGTGTTTGCTCATTTGCTTGTGGTGGTGATGAGTTCCAATCCTTCCACCGCCCAACTGACTGGTCTGACTTGTCTGCAGAAATGTTTTAAGAGTTAGGTTATTTTTAATATCAATAAACACTTGTATATATTGACTGGTATTTAATCATCAATCAACCCGGAAGTAACTCAAATAGATAGAAAGAAAGCTTGCTGACAGGTCTGTGTAAGCTCTGTCGTACAGGAGCGGTCCATCGATGAAAAGGTTTCTTCAGCAGTCATCTGTACTTGTGTGAGGTTTAATTTGGATCGTGCTTACAACGGAGTTCTTAAATCGTTACCACATAGGCTTAGTCATGCTGATGAGGTGATACCAGAGCGAATGGGGCAATCAGGGCCTGTGATAGACCATAATCAGTCAGGACAAAAGAAGTATTCAGTGTAGCCTCAAGGAATCGTCCTCTGCTCCCCTCAACCTGAGAGAAGGGACCTATCAAAGCAGAGGTCTGACACCGCCACTTCTGGACATTAGGGATATAGATCTAAAGCCGGTGGTACCAGCAAATTCTAGTTTGCTGACGAAGCCTCTTGGATGAGAAGCGAAACGTCCGACACCTTCAAAGAAGTACAGATGGCGGCGTAAGAAACCTTTTCATTGAAACCTTGCAAACAGACAGCTAAATAGTTAGCTAGTATACTTAATCAATACAACAGACAAATTTATGAATTCCTAATATTTATATAAAGGGAAATGTACATGCATCCTTAAGTGATATTTTTTCTAATTGGGTGTAAAATATTCAGAAAATTTTAACCATCAATTACAGAGTCGTTACAAATATATATATATTTTTTTTTTCCAGCAAACGAGGGAAAGTCTTCCCCCCTTTTATAATGCACACGCCCCAAAGACAATCATGATCAACAGTGGTCAAAACAATGTCTAAAAACACAAAATATCAGCTGGTTGGGAGGCACAATGTCACCAACAGTTTCATGAGACACTAAGTAAAAAGGGCGAGGGAGGGTGGTGCTAAGGGACCCACCTCAGTCGATCCTCTTAATGAGGGAATTCAGTAGTTTACTTACCGGCAAGTCTTTACACACTTACAACCCGAGGTTCATTGAACTCTATGCTGAAGGTTGTTTGTCTTCACTTCAAATGGTGTCCCAAGACTTGCTGGCTGCTCCTGGCACATTCAAACTCAATTTCCTATCACTTTACAGCACCCGTATTTGACCGAGGGAGGATGAAAACATTAAATATATCCAGCATGAGAACACAAATATCCTCTGAGTAAATGATAGTCTAAAATTAAACTGATCTTTCAAGCTTGATTCTCTCGATCAGATCAATAAACCTCTCTCTAGAGATACAACAACATAGTCTACGACGAAATGGGGCTTGAAGACTACAGCGCAACGAGAAATGAATGAATGAGGCTACCATAAGAATAATGTCACAATAATAAAAAAAAAAGTCATAAAATGCAATAAGAAAATAAGACGTCGGCGTGATTGGTTGTATGTGCAGTAATTTCACCTTTAAAAATATGGCCGGCGAGTGCCTTTAACATCACAGAAATGCTGACATTGACCTCTGTGTCCCTTGACATGTTAGATGCTCCCAGACTTTCGCGCAGGAGTGTCTGCAAGGACAGTGAGACAGAAAGGGGGAGGCTCCATGGCATTTCCTCGCACTGTGATGTGGTCCCACCCGCCCTAGATGGCATAAAAAATAAAAAAAAACACATTTAGGCACCTGAATAAATATAGTTAATGTGTGTAAACCTTAATTATTCAGAGCAAAACTAAATTTTCGCCTTCTTTTAATCATGAGGTTCATCACAATGTAAATGAGGACTTAACCGCCTGAGCGTTTTTCTGGTTTAGCTGCATTTGAACTGTGAATTTTGATGCAGGGGTTAATAAAATGTCACACTGAAACAGTCTTTCCGATGAATGGAGGAGATCTTTTCCTTACCCCAATGCCATAATCCCACGATTGTCCTTTGGGCTCCAAAGGATGAATTCCGAGTCGATGGCATACTGTCCCACGACTCAGACTGTGGCTTCCCTGTACCTTGTCTGCTATAATCCAAACCTAAAAATCAAGCCGTAGTGTGAGTCATGTGACAAGCAAACATAATGGCCTTTAACAGGCTTATCTGTTGGCTGTATCTAGATTGTTGTGGTTGTAAAAATATCGACAATCTGGAATTTTGTAGTATGCTGGTACCAACCTGATCAAAAGGCCCAACAGTTACTTTGCGCACATTATTAGAAACATACTCCCACGAGGAGCCCTGAGGATAACTGGGGGTCAAACCTTTCCGGTACCACAAGTTACCTGACCAGAATAAATCAGAAATATAATTAGAAGTAGTCTAGAAAAAGATGATGATGATGATATGAGTAGTATCCAGGAATTAGAAGCCCCTCACCATTTTCATCAACAGCATACACTGACGTCCTTCCGACAGACACCTGCTTCAGCTTCTGATTGGTTGGAGAAGGGACGTGGTACCAACACTCGCCTGCAGAGAGAGACAACGCGTTCCAAAAATCTGCCTAGGAGAGCCCTGGAAATTCCCTCCATTAACCTGCAGGTGTCTGAGGGAACACAGATCCACGGAAGAAAGCAGAACCGTCTTTGGCGATAGCCCAAACATGGCTTGAAACCCCGATGGAAATGGATTGAAAGGGCTGATCCGTCCCGACGTGAACCCATGACGTTCCCTTTGAGGTGAACACAATGCAATGAAATAAAACGCCTTTTATTTGTTTTAAAACATATGTCTTCCTTACAGCAGGGGTGATTGCGGTCACTCCCAGTCGGCAGAGGACATCTCCTTTATTACTGATAGCCCAAAGCGGTACCACATCCACATCGCTGTCAGGGGTGCAGGGGAGGATGGTCACATCACTCAGTTGAATGGACGGGACTTCCTGCCAAGGACCGGTCGTCGTCAGTTTGCACTTCCTGTTCAAGAGGAGATTTCATGTCTGATTAGTGATCTCTGCAAATCAATATTATACGCTGTAGTTGTTTTCAAAAATGAGACCTTGCCCATCGCCTGCGTCGCACAAAGTCCGTCATGGTTTTATGGTCGTGATACCACCTGGGTGCAAAGTTCAAATTTGATCAAAATCCCTGTCACTTAAAAAGCGTTGGTTGAAATCAACAGACAACAATGGAGTCTCACGCTGGGAAATCAGCAGCGTACTGCCAGCCCTCTCGGTCCGTCCCACCAGAGACGCCATAATCGATGGCCCACTCAGACACCTAAAGACAACCAACCAGTCAACATTAATCGACAATGTCCATTTTTGTTTAAGCTGGATTGTTTGGGCTAATTCACGATTTTGGGGAGGGGCTGTTTAGTTTTACGTACCCATGCCCACTGAGGCGATGGAGGCTTGGTGTTTGTTTTTGTGCGCTCATGTAATCCCAAGGCATCACTCCACATGTAGCGGTCACTAGGGAGCCCTCTAAAGATATTTCAGAGAAAGAGAAAAAACAATCAATGACAATATGTCAAACACGAAATATGCATCAAATGGAATGATTGACGAATGTCCAGTAAGAACTGCACCTGTTGGTATAGCCAGTGACAGGGTTCCATCTCTGGTTCTCATATATATAGACGCTTTTGACATCAGTTTGCGTGTAAACGTGGTCATTACAAGTGGGGAGACCGTGGAAAAAGCCTCCGCCGTAACCCCCGGCGTAAACCCAGGCGTTGTGGTCGTAACCAATCCCCCACACGATCCCAATGCTGTTACACTCCACGATGCGCAGGTGACCTCCGATCTGACGCCAGAACCTGAAAAAAAAAAAAAATCAGGCAGAATCCTTCATTCTCTAAATTGAAAAGAACTAATGGCTGGAAAAATTTGACCAAATGAGTATACAGACACTCCACACCAAACAAACGAGTGCTATATTTGGTATGGAATGCATGTTTAAGTCAAACTTTGTACGGGGAAGTATGAAACACAGACACTCTCACAGTTGTAAAGTAAATGTCATTCGGCCTTCAGTAAGCCATTGCTGAAGCTATTGGCACATATATACTAAATTACGTGCCAGCATCTATTACTTTTTGTTATGCATCGCATCCTCCTGGGAAGAGGGATTTCCTCCTCGCCCACATACTCAGTCGGAAAAAGCTACAATACAACTTAATAACAATACAAAATCTAACATAAAGCATCTCTGTCCGAACATTTTTCAACATATTGTACCCGCAATAATGTTGGTATGCACCGTTATTCGTAACTCGAATGTTCGTAAGTTGGGGAGCGTCCGTATAAGTGAAATTTTATGCGGTGCTACAAAGCAGCGCAATACAAAATCTAACTTACAGCATCTCTGTCCAAACATTTTTCAACGTACTGTACCCACAAAAAAATGTTCATATGTACCATTATTCGTAACTCGAATGTTCGTAAGTTGGGGAGCGTCTGGATAAGTGAAAATTTATGTGGTGCTTCAAAGCATGTTTACATCTGGTCGCAGGGTGTTGGATACGGCATGGCCTCAAGGCTGGGGGTGGGTTCGCTGACAAAGATGTCCCCTTTACAGGTGATAGACCAGATGGCTTGTTTGGAAGGAGGGCCCTGAATGCCTCTGGATTCGCAGCATGAGGCACTCAACAGCGCCAGCTAGAGGCAGAACAGAAGCTTGATGATTTTTTGACAACTTCTACACCGAATCGGAAAAAAATCTGAGAGCCCTCGTAATATTTACCCAATCGTGCATTTCCTCTTCCGTCGCAGCTGCCACTCGAATGGGCCATCTCTTTTTGATCCTCTCGGGTGTGTAAATAGCAAAAGTGTGTTTGGCGTCGTTGAGCACAGGCACCAGGATGGTTACCTCATTGAGAAAGGCATGCAAGTACTGCGAGAGGAACCAGAAGTATGCAATCGTCATGAATGAGGAACCGTGTTTTGACAATTTTTCTCACCTTCTTCTCTTCATAGTAGTGATAATAGATGAAAAGGATGCCATCCTTGTTGCCCTCTGGTCCTGAGAACTGCTCTAGCGCAAAGTGAACATCGACCCATTTGTGCGGCTTCCAGTCGCGCCACCACTGCATCGTACCCTTTTTCACCCACACGCACTTAATGTAGGCGTATGAAATAAAAAAAAGGTGGGGGAATGATAGAGAATAGAAGTTATCACATTTAAAAGTGCCACGCTTAGTTGGCCGCCGAACACAAGGCCCACAATGGAAACACAGAAAACCTGGGGTCAATCTGAGGTGAACAGATACAGCCTGTTAACCTGTCATATTCATGTAGGAGATCTGGCTTTGTACTAATTTAGGATTTGGTCAACTCCTTCACAAGTAAAGCTCATTAGCCAGGTTACAAATCTATCAGTTCATGGAAAGGACAACCTATTAAAATGTCTACGTTCTTTTGTTTTATGGACGTTGATGTTTGGAACGTGGTATTCAAATCAAGAAGAGTATGTTTTACTAATGTATCACTTAAATTTGCATATACTCTCAATAAATAGCTTGGCAGAGAGTTCAGTGTCCAACCGAAAATCTCTGACTGTTCATTGAATTGCACTCACCTGCTCGATGGCTTGTTCATAATGTCGGAAGTCATCCACCTCTCTCTTGGTCCTCTCGCTGAGTTGTTCAAAGATTTGTTTCCGCCAGGTTGCCATCTGAGCTGCTGTGAGGGACAGACTCAAAGATTGGACGGATTGGGCTAATACTAAGGGAGAAGAAGACACATTTAAAAAAAAACATATTCATAAGAGAGATTATAATGCTTCAATCAGATGTGGCGTTGAACCTACATGAAGTGCTGGTGGTGCTTTGGAACCAGTTAAGTTGGGAATGACTGTCCACAGAGCAGCCCCCTCCGCTCACCCAGGCCCAAAGAGGGTGTCCATCAACACCATAATTGTCCTCTGTGGTGTAAGTGACCACCGATGATAGACTGCAGGTGTCTGCATTGTCAGACAAAAGGGCCTGCTGGGTTTGTGGTATCTCCAGATCCACGTTACTCCATCGGGAGTCAACAGGGTCTTCGGTCTGAAGCGCATCAACATTGGTACTATCTCCTCGCTCGTCAATGTTGTCTTCTGGTGGGACAGCAAGAAGGGCTGGATCTTGGTGAGAAACCATCTGGTCAGAGGATTCAATGCTAGCGTTGTCACAGCCGACTTCATCTGCGGATCCTTTTTCTGTATCAGACTCGATGTCACGCAACTCACTGAAGTAACATCCAGCACTGCAGCAAAGAGGAACATAATCATGAGCAATCACAAATTAGTCTTCTCAAAGCTATATTTATGTGTTGCACACATGATGGACAGTATTTGATTTCTACTCCTAGAAATTAAATCTGTGAAGTCAACATCATCACCTTTGCTGACTGCTGTTACTGGAATGAGGCCGATCGCCATCTTTGGGAACAGCTACGGCTTTCCAGGTTTTCCCACTCAGTTCGCTAGCTGTGACACCCTGGCGGAAATACACGGTGCGGTCTTCGCTACCGATGGCCCACACCTGTGCAATAGTGTACATTTTCAAGACTTTTTTTATAGGACATGAAGCATTGTAGACTGTACCTGATCATTGAGTCCAACATTGATCATGGCCATTTCGCCAACCATGCTGATCCAGCCGGAGCCACGTGGATTATGGGAGTTAACCCCACGCCGGAACCACACCTGGTAAAGCAACAGGCGAGTTCAAACCCTTGACTAACTGATAGAGAATAGACAGAATAGAAGTATAGAATAGACAGAATACAAGTATCATATCGAAAAGTTTCATGCTGTTGTATGCTGAGTTGGCGGAACACAAGGCCCACAATAGAAACAGAGAAAATCTGGGGTCAATCTGAGGTGAAAACACACAGCCTGTTAAACTGTCATCCTCAGGTAGGGAGCCTTGGGAGCAATCTAGGACTTGGTAAAGTCCTTCACAGGAAGAGCTCATTAGCCAGGTTTAAAATCCATCAGTTCATGGAAAGACAACTCATTAAAATGTCTACGTTCTGTTGGTTTATGGATGTTGGTGCTACATTTTGAACTTTTCTTCGAGTTACAAAAAAATGAAGGTGTGATGAACTTACTTTGTTATCTTTAGTCAAAGCCCAGACAACATTGACTCCTACTGCTACATGCATAACTCCAACATCAGGGCTGGGAGGGTCCAACATTGACCATGAGGTACCTAAATGGAAGAAAACAGGAAGCTCAATAACAGAATCTAAACAAAGAAAACAGTCCTGATACCACTAACTGTACCTTGGTGATTGTCTCGACTGACACCCTCCCTGATAATCAGCTGGCCCTCCCAAAGTACAGCCCAAACCAGTTCTCCAGGTCCACAGCTGATCTGGACCACCTCCCCAGGGAGTGGGATATCATGCCACAAAGAGCCTTCAGGATTGCGATGGGAGATACCTTCTCGGAACCATACCTGCACACAGACAGTAGGCGTGTCATGATTCTTGTTACATGACGACAGGATGGCAAGTGAGAAGTTGCACCTTCCCCTGTAGCGACACGGCCCACAAACAGAGGAGGCCACGGGGTTCCTCGGTTATCTCCCATCCACCGCAGCTGATGTCACTGATGGGATCTGATAGAGAAGTCTTCTGTGAGGGGATCTACCAAGAAGAGGCCAAAACAGAATGGGAGATGTGAAAACGGATGTAAAAACTCATGACTGAAAATTACCTCAGCCCAAGAGTCTGTAGCTTTGTATTTTCTGTGGCGGAGCCATCGCCTGCGACGGACACAGGAGTTCCATTTTTTGTCCTTGGTGTAAACAGCTGGGAAGTCAATTGAGTAAGTCCATCCCTGAAGAATATATCCATCATAAACAACCTCACAAAAAAATAATGCAAAATAAATACATTTACCTCTTTCTCTGTGGGTTCCCCCTCAAAATTCTGATCGACGTACCAGTCACCCTCCCATTCCCAATTACTGGTTGGGAGCTGGAAACTTAATGGAGGCTGATGCCGCAAACCTGTGACATCACTCCACTGCCAGCGGTCGTTCGGTAACAAGTGCTCGGAGAAACCACCCACGGGGTTCCATCGCTAATAAGACAGAGAGAGAATTGACACTTGACAGATTCACAATTGCCCACCAGAGAGCACCCACTTGATTTTCATAGGTCTCCTCCTGGAAGCGGATGTGCAAGTCACAAGCGTGGACGTTCAGGTAGATTTTGTTGTCACATGCTATGCCCCAGCAGCATTGCTGAGCCGCGGTCACCCGCTTGAATAACATTTCTGCATCACGACATTGCTCCCACTGGTGGTCCGCTGTGGACAGGCTGTACACCCGTCCGTGCACGTCCACTGCCCAGAGCCGGGAGGTGGGCATGGCTGCATCGGGGACCACAAGCTAGGCCTGTTTGAAAGGATGAATATCAAATGCTGTTTATTGGCCGTAACGCTCATATTTTGACAACCATTAATTTGACATGTGTCTATTTAAAATTTCTGGATTATGTTTGCATTCACATTTTCCTAAATGAGACTAAAATGATGCTTTCAAGACATGCATAGTGTTAACTTTGCAAAATGAATTAAAAATGTATTAGCCAGAACTCGTTTTCAAGGCGCAGGGTTGCAAATGAAGACAAAACCATTGAAACGCCAGGAGCTTTGTGCACAACATTTGACGTTGGATTACAAGCTTAACTCTCCTGAAATAGGACGTGCGAAGATAACAAGAAGGACACACCTCAAAATATCTCTCATCAACAGTCGCCGACGTCCCTTTTGTGTTACTGGAAGAGAAAAAATACGAAAGCACTGCTAAAAATCAATTTGTTTGTCGTTGCTGGGACTTTGATGACACACAGCTGACTGAGCAAACGCGGAAGAGCTGCTTTGGTTCGTCCTTCTCATTGGCTGCTTCTGTGGTCGATGGTGTAGTGAGGGTGGTATCCAAAAGAGGTCGCTGTTGCTTCATGTTTCAGCAAAATAGGCGCCTGAGACCTTCCTGTTAACGACACTAGGTGGCGACAACGAAATTTACAGACTGACAAATTATTTTTTTTCTTAATTCCCCCCACGTTTCATGTTGTTTTTATAATTTTATAGTAGTTTTGTTATAATTTTATAATCGGTGAACCATAATTCAAAAGCAATGTCTGATTTCAATCGGTTAATTTACATTTCACAAGTAATGTAACCAGTTTTATCCACAAACACAAGCATGACATTGAAATATGTAGACTGTATCACATTTTATTAAGGAAAAAAGGGCATTGTGAACGCAATGACAAGGTACACTGAATGAGGCACTGAGGAATAACTGAAAATGATCACTTCTCATCATACAATACACGTTCTGTAAATCAAATACATATCCAAAAACATCGGAGTTACTCACACAGTCTACTTAATTTCAAAATTGTGACCATGTCATATTAACAGACAACGTAAATGTCAACCAATGAGGACCATCATATTGCATAAACTGCACACCTGCCAAAATCACTCGGTGTGAAAAATATTCCCTTCATCAAAATGGTATCCATTTAAAACGCTGGCAGTCAAAACAAAGCGTAGCTTGGTGGGAGCACATTATGGGCATATGCTATACAATTTAAATATCTCCTATAAACATCCCATTTATGAATATAAACGCTTATTTCGGATAGTGACATACTTCATTGCTGGCTCTCAAATGACAACTCCTTATGATCAACACAGCACGCTCCCTTCATTCTCACAATCTCTGGATAACATCGCAGCTCTTAAAAAAAGACAACTCAATATATTAAAAAAATAGAAATGTGAATGTTTTTTTTTAATATGCATCTGTCTTTTTCAGTAAGTCAGGAAGACAGTCTGGTTGGCTTGGCAGTCTCGTCAGGAACATGGCAAAACAAATGCATTTCTCACTATGGTAACTGCAGCACAAACTATAAAAAAAACGTTGGGATAATGTGTGTCCTCCATTTTTTCTGCACAGACAAAATCGTCCTGTAAACGGTCGGTAAAATATTTTTGTTTGAGATACATAATGACAGACATTGGCTTTAAAAAAAATAGCACATAAAAAACCAGCGCACGTTAAAATTTAGAAACTTTCAGCTGGAGGACACAATATATTTGGAGCTTAATTCTTCCATGTTGAAACAGTTTTTCCTCTTATTCAGTAGTCTGAGATATCGTTGTGTGTTTGCAATTCATTATAACAATTATTTGGAATTACTTGACATGAATGCAGACTGGATGCATATCCCATAGATGCATAAACATTACATTTTGGATTATATGTCCATACTGTGGCGCGGTAAAATCAATTTCTGGATACCAAAATCGTAATATCTTCAGTGAGGGTCTGTTTTTTTTTTTGGGTTGGGTGTGGCAGGGCGAGTAGGGTGACCATTTTATGTTTAGAGGACGGGTGCTGATCGATCATTGGTGACGGTGGGTCTCAGTTTAACCGTGGCGAAAGGATTTCCTCCACTGCGATGAAGAAAATAAAAAAATATCCCGAGGTTATTCACTCGTCAATACGAGTGTTAACATTTTAGGACCAACTAAATATTATTGCATAACTCACCCTAGAAAAGGAACCTTTGCTGTGCCGTTTTCGAGAAAAACCTACAAAGGACAAAAATAAAAATGACCCTGAGAAAATGCTATGCACACAAAATCAAACAAATCCTTCATAAATAAACCCATATGACTCAATCTGCGAAAAAAAGGCAGTGTTACCAAACTGGTTGGATTAGATTACTCGTCAACAATTGTCCTCCTGCGCGATGGTGCCATGTAAACGCTTTGACACGTAAAGCAACAAGTGTATACACATTTCCAGTTCCCCGTTTGGAATCTAGCTTGTCTAGAAATGCCTGCGAATGACAACACTCACTCCTTTTTTTTATGCGGACGATTAACATAAGTATTTCTGCTATGTTGCTAAAGGGGCTGAGGAATATTTTAAGGTATAGCATTGCAAGCTTGCAAATTTGTGGTCACTTGGAATACATTGTCAGTTTGTTCTTGTGAAGATTTCCTGTATAAAACCACTTTGCGTCTGATAACACAGGCTGAAAAAAAAAAGTTTTTTTTTTTTTTTCATGTGTTTAAACTACACCTCCTATTTTTTTGCCTGTCAAATTGTTTCTCGACTCCAATATGTTTTCCTCCCACTGATATTTGTCTGTCAAACATGGCTGCTTTTGTCCGCAATCCTCAACGCCCTCTATTCTCAGATCAGGGAAGAGCAAAGTATGGTAAAGTAAAATCTACGAGCACAAAACGTCCCCCCGCCCTTTTTGATATATTATTCAAATTGCCAAAATTCATTGCGCACGGATGGAAATGTGCTGCGTTAATAGTATCAAAGTCCACATTTGCCGCGCGGTCTCATAAACAAGACTTAAGGAAAGCAGTTAACTTTTGACCTTTCTTTAAACGACGCTCACATGAACAAAAAAATATATCATAAAAAAGTAGTAGAGGAAAATGACGATCGATAGTATCGCGTTTGGGAGACGGTGAAAACCCTGAGGCAGCAGGTAGTGAGGACATTGCGTACAGACAGGGCGAGAAGAAAGGGGAGACTCGAGCCGTGCCTGGACTTGTACGTTGGTTGGTTGGACAGATTCAACCTCTATCAGCAGACATATCACCAACTCATAGTGTGACTGAATCCTCTTGTCCTTTAACCCTTTTTTTCTGTTCTTATTATCTCATCGTCACTCCTAGACAGATGGAAAAACCTCTGAACCGGGAGGTAGTCATGACATGTTATAGTACTGTGTACTATTTCAAAGTCATTTTTACCAAAATTCATGTCAGTTGGCAGTCTACTATGTTATCAACTTCTACTTGTGTACAGAGCGAATACTTTTGCCAACTCTGCCTGGATTAAATGCCTTGCACGTTCGACACGTGCCTCGAAAACCATTTATTTTAATATCCGACGCTCTTATCAATCCTAACATAGCTAAATGTCATGATATAGAACGCGACTGAGTTGGAAGAATTGATTCTTTGAGCTGCGACTCACTCCAGGGTGTGGTTGATAAGAGAAAATTAGTCAGAGATTAGTCAAAACGTGTCACGGAATGTTTGTACGGGTGGGTGCAGATCATGGACTAAATAAACCCTTGGAAGGAAGAAAAAAAGCAATAAACTTATCACGACAGGAAATATATCAGGTGAAACTCAAACAAGGCCACAGCCTTTTCCAAAATGATAAGCCAGAACGATAAAAAAAAAAAAATCAGGTGTTCTAAATCCTCAACTTGTTGAGCATATTCAGAAAACAATGGCAGCTGATTTGTCTGAAAAAGGCATCTTTTTGCCTATGTGAAAAATGTTATACTAAGAAGCATATGCGTTTAACAGCAATACTGACCATATTCTGTGACGACCGCATTGACCGTACCACCGTGCTTGAGGGGGATTCATCCGAATAATCTGGCGGGGGGAGCAACACGGGCTCATCTGCATCCAACTCGGGTAGGCTGGTGACACTCGGACCTCGCACTGGTGATCCCAAATTGCTGTTGGATGACATGTGACATTTCAACCTTAGCTATAATATTGATATTACTTATGTAATACATATATAAATATGTTTCCGTACCTATTTGATGTGAGATTTCCAGCGCAAGGTCTGCAGTAGGACGAAGGGAACCAACCTCGCCTAACACACAACATGACAATATTAGACACACAGTAATTTACATCAGTGGCGGACCCGTCAAAGCCTGCAAAGCCTTCTCTGCTGGCCTAAAACTATCTGCATCACAGACTAATTAATTATATTATGTCCATAAATTCTTTTTAAATAATTCCAAATTGTTTTTCAGCTTCCTTTTATTACTTTTCCCCTGTTATGCTTCTGTGTATGACGTGTGTTTTCGTATTTAAGCATTTAACCAATCACATTACAGCCATCATTTGTCACCAGGGTCAAAAATCGAAATGAATGCCTTCACAATTAGTTCTGCGGGCCCTGTCGCATCAAATGTGTCCATCAAACTGTTGCTCTAACCAATCAGATTTTGAGTTGGCAACCCAACTCAACGTCAGAGTTTTCGCAAACTATGATTGGCTAGTCACTAGCCAATCGAAAACTGTGATAATCACAAGCCGCTACTGACAAGAGCATACTGGCAAGGGCTAGCACACTGTATCAGTCGCGAGATTTACTGTTAAAGCTATTTTGAAGATGGACTTTTCAAGTAAAAATGGACAAAATTAAGAATGGTCGGACAGTTATTTCATGTCTAAAGGTACTCGCTAGCGGGCTTGTAGTAAATCACACCACACTGTTTCAGTCTGGATTGATTCAGACATAGCACTACTGAAGGCCTAGCGATTTAATTCACGGCTCGCCACTGGTTTACATTATATCCGAAACAAAAGGTGAAATAGGATCGTTAGCAAGAGCGCCTTGTCATCTCAGAAGACTTTCTGCAAGACTACAAAGTGCATTTCTGGGAATTTATTAACAAAAAGCTACTTGTTTCCAGTGTACTTCTGCATATGTTATAGAGCAGAGTCAGCAGAAGAGTTGTATTAAGTTCATCCTGTCTACAGATATCTAATTTAAAACAGATTATTTTCTTACAGACAGTATGTTGTAGGTGTTCAATTACCTGACATGTTTCGGCGTATACTTCCGCCTTCGTCAGAGTGTCACCATTGACGAATGCGGAAGTATACGTAAGTAGTATACGTTTCTGTAAGAAAAGAATCTGTTTTAAATTAGTCAGCAGAAGAGTTATGCGACTGCAAACATACCTCACATATTCTTCCGCACCCATACGCCAGAACAACAAGACAAAATATATCAAGACAATGTAGAAACGTGCCATTTAAACTGAAGGTGACAGTGGCTGGGACCTTTTTTTACGAACGGAAAGGTATGTGAAAAGTACAATACCACATTCTCCAGCAAGGAGAACGCGTTTGTTTACAACGACGGAACAGGTTATGTGGCATTTAAAAGCCCCCACAAAAACAACTTATGTTACCATATTAAAAAAAGGGGAAAAACATCCAGCACACATTTTTAAAATGTCCATCTACCCATCAAAAAAATGCGATCATTTTTTGAGAAACAAATACAAATAGTATAACCCCATAGTTGAACAAAAAAAACACTTACTGCCCCGTCTTCTCTCGCTCTCCATAAAGCCACCCGTCCTTCTCTTCCTCCACCAGCATGATGATTACATCGCCCTCATCAAAGCTTAGGAGCGTGCCGTTGTTCCCCGCAGAGTGAGGAAAGATGGTCCTGACCCGAGACCTTTTAGTCATCTGTAGACCCGAAATCTCGGAGGTTGACCGGGATGGACTATCCTCACTGAGGCTGCCCTGGTCTTTACAAAAATGGGTAATTAAAATGCATATATCAAATAGATGAATTAAATTTGAGGTTTCGGTCAGGGTTCCTCCATTCTGTACATCCAATAATGTCTATTTTGAATATCAAATGAGGGTCTTGCGAAAACCGTGACCAAAAAATATATATAGAGGTAACATCCTACTTATGACCGAGTTCCGTTCCAACCAAACGGTCGTAAATCAAAATGGTCGTAAGTCGAAATCCATTCAAAATGTTGCATAGAGACTCGGAGGCTAAATGATTCGCACCCCCCCCCCCCCCTGGTGCCATCACACAGTCGATTGCTGTGCGAGTGAGATGCTGGCTGGCTGGCTAAAATTGTCATACACGATGCCGATCTGCCAGCGCGTGGCGGTGCCAGACTTAAAATTATAAAAATAGGGTCTGGAGGTCGTAAGTCGAGATGGTCGTAAGTCGGATGTTACCTGGATATATAACCCGATAAGCTGTCCATTGAAGTAACTGCTGAAAGGGTTAATCAGGTGTACAAGTATCCGAGTATTCGTACCTGAGTGATTTTCTAATGAGGAGGTGATTGGTGATCTTGGCTCGGGGTTGAACATGTTTGCAAGTGGGCTCGTGTGGGCCTTCAGTGGAGGTGCAGGGGGCGGTACCATTGACTCGACGCTGTTCTACAACAGACAATAAGATCATATATATGAAAAAGACGTGAGGTAAAAACTAAATGTGTGTCAAAATACTGATCGCAACGCACAGGGCAAAGTCCGCTTGGAGTTACTGATGTGAAAAGCGATTATCGTCTTATCTATGCTCGTCTACGTGGCCAATATAAGAGGCGGCCACAATGTTCAAGAAACCTTATCAAAGGGAAACAAAGCCGAAATCTTCCGGGCTGATAATCGACTAAAAGAGACTTGACACAAACTTCTGACGTATCAGCTGGTGGCAGTTTTGCGAGATAATGGGCAAAGAAGAAAAAGATAAAGCACTTAAGTTACTCAATGTCAATGGTGACATCCTGTTTATCTTACGGAGAGCTATGTCGACGTCTCTTTTCATTGAGAGTGAGACATCATGAAGTACAAATTGATTTTTAAGCATAGATTTTTTGTTGTAGTAAAACTTGTTCTGTATATTTAAAAAAGTCATAAGTATTAGGCAACATTGGGGGGAAATGTAGCACCAAAAAAGAGGCAGAAAATGGCGACAAAGCTCCGTGTAAGGAAATAATCAGCCCATTTCCACGGGCTGATTAATTCCTTACACGGAGCTTTGTCGCCATCTTCTGCCTCTTTTTGTTGCTACATGAAGTTTGCAGACCAAACAAAGTACAGCAAAATGCATTGACGTGATGGAAGGACTGCTAAAATGTGTCCTTTTTTCGGTCAGGGGCGTTCCTTCAGTGACGTAACGTGAGGACTCGTCACCAACTCGAAAACACGACTTCCTGAATATTCAGCGCGAGTCTTAAAACGTAAAATATAGCTATATGCGGTGGAATCTTTGTAAAATACGCTCAGTAGAAGTCATTTGAAGCCATTTTACAAATTATGGACACAACTCGTCCGGAGACGTCGGTTGTCCTTTAAGCACAAAAGGCCATACCAAAAATGCACTGGACCGTGGCTCTAAAACAGAGGTACACACTGTACCTTGGGTTACCTGTTTCTTTCTCTCCTTCAATTGAAGCATGAATGACTACACAATAAAAGAAAAACACACACACAAACCCTATTGTAGCGTTCAGCAAGCAGCGATTGCTCCGGGTGGATGGAAAGTCCATCGATCATATGCATGACAGCATCCGGCACCTTGCTGACGTCGCAGCACACCTCCTGCCAGGTAGGGAGCTTCTCATTCAGCATCTCTTTTGCCTAAAGGAACAAATATTATTATTATTATTGCTGACTCTGTTGGAATTACTGATCAATTGCTCTTACTTTGTCATGAAAGTTGCTCATGTTATAAGAGAACATGCAATGTTTGTCAGCCAGGAAACAGAAGCGCCGTTTTTCTTCCAGCAGAGCCTCTCTGCAGCCGTCGGCGATGAACTTCTGCATGTCCGTCTGGCGCGATGAGATGGTTTCCATATACTGCGGGCACCAGAAAAAATATACATGAAAAAAAACAAGAATTTTGGATGACAGGAAGCAGCGGCTTTTATTTTGGTTTGAACATCACCTCATTCTCCTTGTGCTCGTACTTGGACACGTTCTTGCCTTGGCTTTTCCTCCGTAGCTTCTTCAAGTCAGTCTGCGAGCGGTCCAGGGATTCCTGTTTCGACTTGTGTTCGGATTGGTAGCGCTTGAATGTAGCCTAAGGAAGGGGAAGCATTTTATGCTTTTCCTTGTGATGCATTTTGAAATTAAAGACAAGATAAATCCTTTCCTCATATATTGTGGATGTTCATAATAATTATTTGCATCAATACGGATCACTCAGATATGAACTTACATTCATATACTTTACATCCATTTCTGTCTTCTTTTCCAGCTCAGTAAGAACTTCTCGGTGGAATCGCTTTAACTGCAATAATGGGAAAGGGAAAAACAAAAAAAAAACATCACTTCAGTCACTCACTCCGTCCATCTTGATCCGGTGGCATTATTATGATAACAAGGGTATGATAATGGGATTTTAAAGAGCGTCCCTGTTCAAGATTCCCTACTGTTGTTGCCTCGCGGACTCATTTTTATCTCCGCGGGATAGTCTCGACGCCAAGGAAAACAACTCATTCACCTGTCGTGCTCTTAAACGTCCTTTTTGTTGTGCTCTGGGGAATTCATGTGTTTCAAGTTTGCCAGATTTTGACACATCTTGTCGGTATAACAAGCATTTTGTTTGCCCCAGACTGAAGCAAAAACAGGTTTTTTTCACACCGTGACCAATAACGTTCACTTTTTACAACTTGGCAAAAAAAAAACACTGATGTGGTTGAGGCTGTTCGGGCTACTTACATTTTGCTCCAGCTCAAAATGGACCTTTTTGTGGACATCGGCAATCTCCATCAGAACCATACCTATAAAATCACAGATGTTGGTTAATCGTAATCAAAGTATTACCCTGTGAACGTGATGATTTTTTTGCAGTATGCTTATCACGGTTACAAATCGCTGATGGCACCTCACGCTAACATATTTCTTGATTTATTTATCTAGCTATCCAGCTATGTCGCGAGCTACTCAAACCAACCTCTCCTCTTTCATTTAGAACTGCTTCATGTCACAAAGAGGGTACAGAAAGTACTGAAGAATGAATGACTCTATATTATTTGTTATTATTATTATTTTATTTTATGTTACTTCCGGGTTGAGTGAACGCTGGCGCGCGTGGCTGCCACTGCTCACCCGCAGAAAAAAATATCCCGTGACTGTAAAGTGTCCTTGAGAGTTTTGAAAGGCGCTTATGGATGAAATGTATTATTATTATTATTATTATTATTATTATTATTATTTGCTATCTATTTTCTATATAGCCCCCTGGCCGGCTATCTAACTAGCTAGCGCTTAGCTATATGGCTATTTAGCTGGCTGGCTAGCTATTTATTGGCTAGCTAGCTAGCTTTCTATCTATTTGAGTTACTTCCGGGTTGAGTGAACGCTGCCGCATGTGGCCGCCGCTGCTCACCCAAAGAAAAACATATCCTGTGACTGTAAAGTGACCTTGAGAGTTTTGAAAGGCGCTTATAAATAAAATGCATTATTATTATTATTATTATATCTTCCTTTAGTATTTGAACAGCGGTTCTGGTAGTGGGGAGGGAGCAGATATAGAACTGTCTCCATTCACTGTGCCACAGATAGAGCAACGTACGGCACCGAGACAATGGCAGTGAGTCAACACCGTGCACGGCGGCAGCGGACAATTGTAAATAAGCAGTAGGGCTCCCTCACTCCATCACAATGGGGTGAAATCTAGACTCCAGGTTTACTCTGGGACGGTGAACTAACGTAAACCTTTGCACAGGATAATACAGTATGCAGGGATATACTGCGATATAGAGAGAATGTGTGATCCCGAAAGGGCCTGTGGAGATTGGTATTTTCCCCCAAAAGAATTTTTTACCACTCTGGTGTCAGGGAAGAGGTCTGTCCAAAAGCAATATGATGAGTAGAATTTCCCCAAATCCCTTAATTCCCAATTTTGAAAAGGATTGACTAATAATGGAAAATATCTATGATGTTACTTATTAAATAATTAATTTGGTCACTTACTGTAATTATAATTACCCATTTTAAGTTTTTTTACTTCAAGATGGCGCCGCGAGAGTGGCTGCCTTTCCATCAGAGCTTGTATTTTGTTTTTCTACTTCTTCCTTTCCTTTCCTCCCCTTGCTATTGTCAAATGTAAATTTCTCTACAGTGAGACTAATGAAGGCTAATTCAGTAAAGAACACCAACTCAGTAAGCAACTAACAAGCTAGCTAGCAAACTAACTAACTAACTAAATAAATAAATAAATAAATAAATATATAGATACAATTATAAATATAAATAAGATGATAAAGATGTATCTGTTTTTCTTTCTATGCTTGTCTGTAACTGTGAAGTGTCCTTGAGAGCTTTGAAAGGCGCATGAAAATAAAATGTATTATTATTATAAATAAAAATTATAAACACATTTACATAAACACATATAAATAAATAAAAATTGTAAATAAACACATTGACATATAAATAAATAAATAAATAAATAAATATTTTGTTTTTAACCTAATCTATGAATGACGTTTTTGTTTGTTATGACAATTAAACGTGGTCGTTCCTCACTCTGAAACATTCCATGTTTTTCCATGCATGCAACTGTGAATCGTTTTGTCACACCAAAGCTATTGGACAGAAATTTCCTCTGCTTTGTTGTGGTTTTATTTCTGGAAAACAAAAGTCCAAATAAAAGTGGCGGGAAAATACCTAAAACTCTTCATATACCAGTTTGTGTTAGGACAAACTGCATCTTGAAAGCATTATTTTAAATTAACATATTCAGGTATTAACGCACAAGTTCTTGTGCATTCAACCTGATGCTCCCCCCTGATCCCATTCTAAGCAAACAAACGGGCTGATACACAGCGCTACTTCTGTCATCTAAAAGGTAGTGTCCAGCGACAACAACATTGCCCTCTGAAGGTCACCAGAATTTACGAGTAAATGCTGCCTTTGTCCTTTCCCATTGGGGAGGGGTAGCGCTGCTAGGTGTATGACGGTTTCATACAGGCCACTCGACAGACGGATCAACGTGGTGGCTGACAAGGAGTGGGTGGATGGGGTTGGTGAGGCTGTTGCGCACCTGCAGCCTTTTAGATGGGTGTCAAAACCTGAAGGGTATATTATTATGGACATCTTACTTGGCAAAAAATTGGGACCTGTTATGTAAAATATGAGATAGAAATATTAAGTATTGTTTTAGGCCTCTGGTTCATATAGGGTGGGGGCAATTTTATACTGTAAAAGCACGAGAGTATAAATCAGAATCAGAATCATTGGCCAAATATGTAGAACACACATATGTAGAAATTTGAATTCTGTGGAACGCTGCACTAGTATCATCATAAAAAAAGACATGACAAATAAGTATGGACGACACTAATAAAAGCTAATCTCATCTAATCGAATTCCTTAATGTAAATGGTATCTCTCAGGAACGACTGTGAGACAATGTGCTAAGTAACAAGCAGACAGTGGTTCAAGTGAGTACAGAGCTGCAGCTACAAAGATAACAGGACGGCGTTCCACAGAATTGTGCAAAATTGCAAAGAGGCACTATATAGTATTTATTTTCTTTTATTCATATTATTTTATATGGGTTAGTGTTTAGAAAGTCAATGACAACGGGGAAGAAGCTGTTTAAATGTCTGCTGAATTTTGTGTGCATGGATTGGTAGCACCTGCCTGAGGGGAGCAACTGGAAAAGGTGGTGGGCAGGGTAGGGAGGGTCCAGTAGGATTTTCTGCACTTTTATCTTGATTCTTGAATTGTGCGATGCCAATGATTTTTTTTTTTTTGTTTTTAGATTCTTTAGTTTGAACATGAAGTTGATAAAACTTCTGCTCCACACTTCGATGTATTAGTCGTTAATATCATGAAACTAACTGGTAATGTGAACATTTACTTCGCAGGTTGGTTTGCATTTGAATAAAATTATATCTGGAGCATTGTAATAGAATGGCTGATTCATATTAATGGCCCGTAAGATTGCACCTCTCAATTTCAGCACTGCATGCACATTAATTAGCAAATCGAGGTGAATTGTGAGAAAAATAAAATGTGGTTTGCATGCATCAAATGTCAGTCGAACAGGATTTTTAATCATTTGGGGGGGAAGCGGAGCGAATAACACCAATGTCATTCCTATTGCATGATTTCATTCCGCTAGTACAAATATCCCATGATGAATCAACCACGACCTATTCGATGTCCAAAAAGGCTAATTGTGCAATATGAGTTCATTTTAATAGCTTCCTAAGTTTACTTTACCCGACGACCTTCCTAGGTGCAGTATACATATCATGTGTTCTCTCAACTAGCACTGAGCCTTCCAATGAAATGCATCACTAAGCTTGCCCGCGCAAGCCTTTGTGTGTACGTGTATGTGTGTTTTCCAACGTGACTAAATCCTCTCCATGCGTCACGCTCCAAAAAAAAGTTTTTCAATATCATACATCGTGAGGCAAGCTCATAGAATGTTGCTTCAAATGTATCACACCCGTGTGTTGTAAGAGTGATTAAAAACAACAAAATGAGAGCATATTTTAAAAATTGCTCATCATGCAACTCACACACACATACGAGCGCACCGCCAATAATTGTGTGAGTGTCTAGACAGTCAAACAAACTCATAAAACAGCTCCAAAATGTTAAAATCATCTCATTGAAGCTATCTGTGGGGAATACGCTCGCTGTGTCCTCCTCTATTCTCTATCATTACAAACAGCTGCATCTGACATTAGCATTCTTTTCACGCTGATGGCATATCTCCATATTTCCCAGAATGAAAAAAAAGAAGCTTGACAAAGAGAAGAATAAAAGGTTGGAAAGGGGGTGTGGTTTGCGTCATTCTCTTTCTCCGCTCACATTTTGAGTCCTTAAATACCTTCTGCTTTTCAAAGACGAAAGGTAAATCCTCCAAGTCCACTTGTGGCTTCTAGCACAAGAAGCTTATAATTGCTCCCTCATTAAAATAGGATTTGAAGTATACTGTGAGGTTGACTCATATATTTCAGTATTTGAATTGTCAAGTGGTATAGAATTTCACCACATTCTGTCTCATAAATTGCTTCAAAAGTCCGAGTGTGACCCGAAGTGCATCTCATCCAACACCAATCATAGCACCTCACCTCAGGGAGTGTAATGCCATTTTGTCAATTCTAACAGAATCATAACCTGAATTTATTTGACCACAAGTAATGCTCCTGGCCTCGAAAGAATGGCACAAGTTTGCTGCAAAGCATTATTTTGGCCCAACAAAATTCCTCAACTCACTTCAACATATTTCTTGACGCAAATATGTTGGGGAAAATCACTGTTTATGTCAAAATCAAACTCTTCAACTCAATGTACAGTTTCTTAGCAATAAGATAGAAGCAAATCACAATTTTTCTACCGATAAAACCCCACAACTCACTTGGCACAGTTCCCCATGCCAAGATTCCACACCATGATCGTAAAAGTACATATTTTTCCTCCATGAAACTCTTTCAGTCATGTCAACACAGTTCCTTCACACCAACATGCGACATCATGGCGCCAAAGTAAAAGATTTATAGCTTGAGATTTAACACAAACGCAGCAAATGGCTCAATATTTAAAGGACAACCGACGTCTCCGCACAAGTTGTGTCCATAATTTGTAAAATGTCTTCAAATGACTTCTACTGAGCGTATTTTAATAAGATTCCACCGCATATAGCTATATTTTACGTTTTAAGACTTGCTCTGAATTTTCAGGAAGTCTTATTTTTGAGTTGGTGACGAGTCCGTACGTGACGTCATGAAAGGACCACCCCCTGACCGTAAAAAAGACGCATTGTAGCGTCCTTCCATCACGTCAATGTATTTTGCTGTACATGTTTGGTCTGAGAACCGTGTTGCACCCAAAAGCCGCCAGAAGAGGGAGTCCAAGCTCCATATAAGGAATTTATCAGCCTGTGGAAGCGGAGATGGCCACTGGAGGTCGCAATTTTGTGCCTCTTTTCTGATGATCCATTGTTGCCCCAATGTTGCCTCAAAATGGAATGGAATAAATTCTTTAATCGATTGCAAACATGTATGCTTTCCTCTTCAGAACTATTTGAATCATATTCATAACTATTTGTCTGTTCCACAAACAGACAAACAGTTGGCGGATTAGGGTGAGTCAAACTAGGGAGTAAAGAAGGCTCATTCTGCTCCGCTCGTGTTTATTCAGCGTGTTTGCTGTATGACGCTTGCATTAGGCTGGAAGAGAATTCACACACACTCGATAAATAGCAAGTGGGGAGTGAGCGCGAGACTGCTTGGGCGGCTTTTTTTTAAACGAGATCACTCTGGAAAGGCGTTATCATTGGAAAAAGTTGCCCAACTCAAGTCCTGGTCTGTAGAAGTGCAAACAATATATGTGATGCCATTAGATTACAACATTAAAAAACATCTTTAGATGAAAAAAAGGCACATTTTTGTGCTAATTTCAAATTCTTAACTTATTCACTGCCATATGTGCTAAAATGTGGCCACTCCAGCCAGGGTTTTTGTCATTGTCACTCGAATTCCACAGAATACTGAGTTTTAGGACTACATAATCATTCAATACAGTGTTAGAAACCTTAGGCTCTCTTCTTTCATCAGAAAAAAAAAGAATTAATTCCTAAATTAAATGGGTCTGGAGTTATATGAGCTTGAAATAAGGGTAGCTGTCCAAAATACAATGCAATACATACATATAGGTTTATATTGCGCTTTAACAACAGCTGAAGCTGGAACAAAGTGCCAACATGGAAAAAAGAGAAATCCTGCCCTTTGTGGAAGGCAAAAAAAATCATTGCCAGAGGCCATGGCCAGCGCTTTATCGGCACCCAAACAAATTCAGGAATGGCGCTCTACGTCATATTTTGAATTCCTGAATGGCAGTGAATGAGTTAAGGGACCAAGAGTGAATTCCTATATCCCACCCACTCCCCCCATGAGTGATTTATGGTAATTTCTGACATTTTTCCTGCTTCTCACAAGACACACACCCCATTCCATCTTCTTTTTTTTTCAGATTCCGTCTGACATTGCATCACTTCGAAAATTTTGCAACAGCACAGCTATTTTTCAAGGCGTGGGGAAGAATAACAATGTCACTTTAGGGTTCACAATGACGATGAGAACATTTTCTTAGACAGAAACAAAATGGCAACTCATTCACCGGCTGTCATATTGTCTCCAATTAGAGCAAGAGAGGTAACATTAGCCGTGGAATTTTAGATATATTTTATGAATCTTTTCACAATGGTGTCATTTCATGGGAGAAATCACACTAAGAGATGTTGAACTTACCAAGTTCCCGGGATACTGGAGAAAATGTAGCGTTTTCTCCAATTTTTGTGATGGCATCAAAATAGGCCTTTCCTGCGAGAGTCATCCCTGCATTGGAGGATCACAAACAATATTGAACCACCTTTGGTGAGACACATGATGTATCTTGTGTGTATTGCAAATCGCTGGTTCAATAGAGTGTATTTGTACATCAAATGTTGTCAACAAAATAATGAGGTACGGTTACCTCAAGATAAACTCTTAACTGCCATGCAAATGACTTCAAATGTTCGTCAAAATGGAAGAATTTGCAGCATTTTTAACCCCATTTGAACATGATGTGGCAATACTTGCTTGTTACCTGTGACTGACTTCTCATAGTTCTTCCCCAAGTTGACCAAGTTCCTCAGGCTGGGGTTGAACTGATCCATCACATTCTGGGAAAGAATTGACAACATTGTGGTAAACAAAGTGTCGTAACGTGTCACTATTGATCACTATTTTTTTTCCTTTTATTGTTATTGTTTTGTTTGTTGAATAATTTTCAGTTGCCAAAGGATGTTGCGATACAAATTCGCCACAAGGCATTTTGTATTTAAATGTTCAATTTCAAATGTTGTAAAAATAATTGAGTTACAAAAAAAGTGTCATGTATGCACATGACACACAACCATTAGCGCTACGGGTCAAATCTTCTGACATAGTTCAATTTAGGACACTGCATATTATACACCCTCAAAGTCAATATGTTTCTATAATGGGAAAAACAATCTGGTATTTGTAATCATGTCAGCTCAGACAAAACATCGACAAAAAAGTTCAGAGCTGAAACCCATCACCACGTTGCTGTTGACGAATGTTGCTGTTGACGGGAATGTAGTCAATTTTTTAAAGCCAACAAAACATGTGCCTGTAATGCAAAATGATAACCTGTTATTGACCGGATCAAAATAAACCTTTTTTTTCTTTTTGGAATGACGTTTACAAAATTGTTTCAAACTGTTTGCAAACTGCACTGAGTATGCAAACTGCACTGTTTGCATACTCCATTTCAGGTTCGTGGTTTGCGGTGGAAGAGATGACGTATTCATGCAGGTTGCTCTTTAAATGCAGCAGCAAAAAAAAAATAATCAATATTTTGTTATCCTTACGCTCCCTAAAAAGAGCAAAGTCCCAGGTAAAGACGAAAGTGGCTACAACCTCATTGCCACCACCCCGCAACCACTCAATTAAAATACCTGAGAGGTCAAGGGCTTTTCACCTTCCCATCTCGCTCTCCTGGCACACCCCGAAAAGAACAATGAAGAGCCGGGTAATGAGTTTACAATGAGAAACGCACTGTCGAGTGGAGTTAAGGGAGGGGGGAAAAGGGAAAACAGGTTCCTTCTACCCCCCAAAAACCCTTTCTCCACACCCTCGTCCTGTTCTGCTGAAACTGTGTCATCTAAGGACTCTCTGCCATCACACACACACACACACACTCATATATAAACAATCATTCTGTTTATAAAAACCCAAATTGTTTTTCCACCTTCAAATTGTTTGTTTTTGTTGATCACGGAGAATGTCAGGAAACATTAACACTCGCTTCCAATCATACCAGAGATGATATCATCACAGCCTTCAAAATCTGCAGTCTTTATGAGTGTGTGTAGATATGTATTATATTGTATATAGATACCTAGCTCGCTATATATTATATATATTTAGATGTTTTAGATAATTTAGATATTTTAGATACAGTGAGACCTCAACTTACAAACACCTTATCTTACAAACTTTTCGTCTTACAAACGTCAAATTTCTGAAAATTGAACCTTATAATAAGCACCATTTTCATAATACACACCCACCACGGCTGGCGGAGTGATCTTCGGCGGAAGCACACGACCGAACAGCATCAGAGGTTAAGTTACCAACAGTCCTTATGGAAGGTGACTCTCCATCCATAAGCCATCAACAACCATCAAAAAGGTAAATAAAACCTTATTTCACAGCACAGTTTCTTTCATTACAGTCCTCATGTAATGCGCTCCTCTTTCCAAACAGCAATTCCCTTTGACCTTCGACCTCCAACGCCATTCCATCAAGCCATCAATGACCATCACAAATGTAAATAAAATGACTTTATGATACAATGCAGTGTATTTCTTTCATTACAATACAATAGCACATTTATTATACATAGAATAAGGTATGTTGTGTGTAGTTTTAAGGCTTATTTAGTTGAAAAGTATATTTTATGGAAACCCGGGAACGGATTATTCCCATTTTAATGGTTTCCTATGGGATTTTTTTTTTTGGGGGAGATACACACTTTTCGCCTTACACACTCTGTCTGGGAACCAATTAAGTTCGTAAATTGAGGTCTCACTGTATTTAAATAATTTAGATAATTTAGATATTTGAGATATATGAGATTTTAGATATTTTACATAATTTAGATGTTCTAAATATTTTAAATATTAATTTTATTTTTACAACAGATTCTTTTCTTACAGGCAGTGGCGTTTTTAAGTGTTCAATTACCTTACTTGTTTCGGTGTGTACTTCTGCCTTTTATATATTTTTGATATGTTTGATATTAAGATATTTAACATAGTTAAGATAGTTAAGATATTTTAGTTAGACAGCGAGATGGACAGCGAGATGGACAGCTAGATGATAGACAGCTAGATGGTCAGCTAGATAGACAGCTAGATGGACAGCTAGATAGACAGCTACCGAGATAGATAGAGACGCATCCATCCATCTTCCGAAACGGTTTATCCATACGCGTGTCATTATGTGTGTCTTGGGGCAGAAGGCCAAGTAAATTGGCTGGCAACCGGTTCAGGGTACCCCCTTGCCTACTGCCCGAAAACAGCTGGAATAGGCTCCAACATGCCCGAGACACTTGGATGGATTAGCGTGTATGTGTATATGTGTATCACTCACAGATTTTAGATTTTATAAAGCTTGAAAAAATAATCATAAATGTATACAAATACGTGACGGTGTCATTTCATCACATTTTGTTGATCATAAATTGAAGACTGAAAGAAAGAAAGTGGCTCTTGCATCCTTCCATTTTTCCTTAACATTTGGCCAGCAACAAATTACATTGACACACAGGAAAAATGAAGCAAATTTAAATCCAATCAGCGACTGATCACTGATCCCATCTGTGCACAATCTAAGGCAGGAACAAACAGTGATTGACACACAGCTCTGATCACAAGTGGCACACTCACAAATTGATGCACCAGCAGGGAATAAAGATAATAGGGAGTGACATTCTAGCAAGGTCTTGCTTGTTGTTGACAAGTAAATATTCCAACGATTCGGTCGAACGTGTTTGAAACAACCTGAAAACTATGAAGCGTCATAAGGCCACAACGGGAAAACTACAGGTTGCACGTTAAATTTGCTGCGTGCTTTGAAGGGATTTAACTCGCCATAACAGCCAGTTCCCCCCATTTCAATTCACATAAACGAATCATTTATGACACTTGTTAGAGTCACCTTATAAGTTAGTTCGGTGAGCTTGCTCACGTCCTGCGGCGTCCCTGACATTTTACGCGTGGCTTCTCCAGATAAAAGGGGGGAAAATTACATCAAAATTATAATCCAGGTGGTAAAATCCTTTCAGTCGAAACCAGAGAATTAGTCCAGGTTTGCCACTCGCCACTGTCGGCGTGCATACGCGCATAAAGACTAACTGGTTTGTTGCAGACGAACTCACCAGCTGGGACGCAGAGCGATTTTACGCAGGGGGTGGGGACCGTGACGTCACAAGTTTCGAGTCAGCTGATGAGTCCAAAAATTTGCTAAATTCCATCTTGATTTAGGAGTACAATTTGGACATGCTCTGAACACATTGGTCATTAGTTACAGCTCACCCCCATTTTTTTGCAATCTGTCCCAATGATACAAATAGGACAAATAACTTCACAAAATTGACAGTGAAACAGATTGAAAGTGGGCGTAGTGCATAAACTACACATCCGGTTCTTGTTTTTCAGGGAAAAAAAGGAGAAAACGACAGGCAAAAATACCCTCATAAAAAAGATGCAAGAAACACTGTGTCACAGATGTTAATTTCTCTGCCGTCATCTAGTGGTGAATATCTGAAGCTCAAGATGACGGCCACGTTTTTTGCTTCATTACTAAGCATTGTGTGAAAGTGTCGTCGTCACACGTTTAATAAGTGATTTGTATGGCTGTCTCACATTTCGAAGGATTTTGGGTTCGAACTAAGTCAATCACCGGACCTAAACGAGGAGACTGAAAGTAGAAACAAACAAGAGTTGTAGCAAATTCCGGGGAATGCATTTCAAATAAAGAACACAACAGTCAACAAGGCATCGACTTGGGTTTCAAACTTTTTTTTTAATCTTCTAACTATTTGAAAGACAAGTTTTATGTTTTTTCCTTTGCCCCTATATGAAACACACTGAGCAACAGTATGAGCAGAAATGCCACATAACCATGTTCATGGGTGTTGTTCATGTCGGAGGGCACATGACTGCATTTCATGGTGTCAATTTCAACCCTTCGACCGATATGATGGGAAGCTCAGAGAAGCTCAGAAGTCTTGTACACACGCTGCCTCCTCTTTGGCATCTTTGTCCGCTGGATTTGTCTTCAATGTTATGTCCTTGGGGACATCTCAAGGACAGAATTAGCCATAATGGACAGGTACAATTTTATTCAGACTGTTTGTATGTTTCCGAAGCTCCATTAACTTGATGATGCGTTTCTAGAATGCTGTTGATGCTTTTCATCCTGATTTTCCTGGGTGTGGCGGAATCTGACGGACCTCTGACAGATTTAGGTAGCTGAACATCACTTTGTAATCCTTTGCATGCACCGATGATATGATATAACATATTTTTTAATCAGAAACTATTGCCGGGAAGCTGGTTTTCTATCAAATGGATGGCAACGCCACCTATATGAGAGACAAAGGAGAGCTGGCGTCAGACATTCCCACTGAGACCTTGTTTGAACTTTCTGATCCCCATCAGAATTTCAGCACGGCAAATTTCAGCTTTACGTGGGATTTAGGAAACGGGTATGAAAAGTGATCTGGAAAATCAAGTTTGGAATTGTTGCTGATGAGTATTTTGTTTATGGAAATGCAGAGAAGTAATCCTGGGGAATGAGCCTGTTGTCCGCTACCACTACGCTTTGTCTGGAAACTACACACTGCGGTTGCAAATTGGAGTCAATGTGACTGAATACACACCTGCATTCGCTGGAATCTACTCCAAGGATATTCAAGTGCTTGGTTTGTAGTGTACTCACATTCTACATGTAAAAATAAATAAATAAATAAATAAATAAATAAATAAATAAATATGTGTATATAATTTTTACATGCATTTTAATACATGTTATATATATATTTGTTAATATATATTTTATATATATTTTACTTATATTTTAATAAATGTTTTTAAGAAAAACATAGATAAACAAATAAATAAATAAATAAATAAATAAATAAATAAATAAATATGAATGTAAATATATTTCAATATATATTTTATTTATTTTCCTACTTTGATTTTAATAATATATACTTATATACTTTAATTAATGTATAAATATATTTTATATATGCAATTTTGATATTTTTTCCTTTTATATTAATATATGTTTTTTAATATATATGCTGTGTTTTTTAAACATATTTTCTATACATATTTTAGATATATTTTTTACATGTATTTTAATACCTGTTGTACTGGATATATATTTTGTTAATATATATTTTATATGTATGTTTTACTTATATTTTAATCCATGTTTTTTTAATAAATAAATAAATATAAATATGAATTGAAATATATTTCTCTCTCTCTCTCTCTAATATATATATATATATATATATATATATATATTATATAGATAGATAGATAGATAGATAGATAGATAGATAGATAGATAGATAGATAGATAGATAGATAGATAGATAGATAGATAGATAGATAGATAGATTTTATATTTTTATTTTACTTTTATTGTAATACATTTTTTTATAAAATAAAAGTAAAGACAGTAAATAATATCCCAATTTTCATCCTACATTTTTAATGAACTAACAAATGTCTCAATTCATTTTCTATAGATGCCATTAAAAGCATTGAATTGAAGGGGCCTTCAAATTACGAGGTGTCTCAAACCTCCGGCCTCGCTTTCCACGTGGACGGAAGGTAAAAGTGACATTTCATTTTCCGAGCTTTGTATGACCTCAAGAAAAAAAAAAACGGAGGTCGCCGTGTTTGCCAGTCCCCCCATGCAGGTATGTTGGAGCTTCCTTCCCCACTGCGTGCCTGACACGACTGGAGGCTGCACGCTGAACATGCTGTACGAGAACACCTTATGGCTCAATCACACCTTCACCTCTACCGGGGTTCACTGCCTGACCATCAGCATCCGCAATGACATCAGTGAGCTACAGACCTCCTTCAGTCTCATGGTCAGGAAAAGCAGTGAGTGAAGATTTGAGAGGTTTTGCTGTGTCATGAGGTGTTTCGGATTAAAACTCATTCGTTTCACTGGGGCCAGTCAAAATGAAGGAATGCGGTTTTATCACTGCTGATGATCTGACGGGCCGAGGAGTATTCGCTGTGTTCAATTGATTGGTTGGCTCTTGTTGCTAAGTTACGATTATGCCCTAGTCCAAGTTAAATATTCTGTGTGGGAAATAAATTAGAATTCAGAATGAAGTCACAGAATTCAGTCCAAAAAAAAAAAACAATAACTTGTATTTTTTGATTTTTTTTTGTGGGGCTAAGACAGCAATTTAACTCATTGACTGCCATTCATGAATTTATTTGGGAATTAAAAATATGACGTAGAGCACCTTTCCCGAATTTGTTCGGGTTTTGTTTTTTCTTACTTGGGTCCCGATAAAGTCTCTTTCCCTTCCACAAGGGGGAATCATTTCCTTTTTTTCCATGTTAACGCTTTGTTCCAGCTTCAGCTGTTGTTAAATTACTATATAAACCAATATGTATGTATTGCATTGACTCTTTTGGACAGCTGCCTTCATTTCAAGCTCATATAACTCCAGACCCATATAGTTTAGGAATTAACTCTTTTTTTCTGATGAAAGGAAAGTCTCAGGTTTCTTACCTAATAACCTGAAATGATGTTCTTTCCAGACAACACCAACATGCTCTTCATCCTGTCCTCTGCTGCTATTCTTGTCGCAACCTTCTCTTTCATCACAGTCATCGCTTGCCACCCTCGATATCACAAAAGAGCACAGGTATGACAAGCACAACACAGTTACAGTACATGGAACCAAAGCTTGCTATTTAAAAAATGTCCGCAAGAGGGCAGGCTAGACCGAGAAACTGAGAAAATACATATTTTAGTCATGCCTGACACTTTTTGGACACAAAATAAGGTTTGTAGAAAGGTTTTAATTTGAAGACCGTTTTTTTAAGTTGACCAGATCTAGTATATCTGCTCAAAAATTTTACACACAAAAGCAGTCTTCTGTCTCTAATTTAGAGCGCACTTTATACTGATTTTTTTAATATGCATCCAGATTAGACTTTAGATTTTAGCAATTGGTATAAAACAAGAGAAGAAATAGGATTTGGCCCATGGGCCACAGATGCTTTTGGAATTCAAGTTTCCATAATGCCAATTGATTAAATTGACATAATTGAGTAAAAATATATATATTTGCGATTGTTATCCATTTTACAGATTGCAGCATCCAGTAATGCTTTGTTCCTGAAGAGACATACAGATGGCCACAGCAACATTATTTTCCACGTGTCCAGTGTTAGAAGAGAAGAAAAAGAACCACTGTGGGCACGGAATGGTACACACTATTACTCATAAACACTCTCACCTATGACTGCTTCTATGTGGCTATTGTAAGAATACCATTGCTTGTTTGGTATAGTTTGGAATGTAAAAAAATAAAGAAATAAAAACTCTGTACATAAAGTATAAGCAAGTTCATACTGTCCTACTGTACGTTGTATCCCGATGCTCTCTGTTGTTTGAAATGAATTATTTAGTTACCCGTGTATGTTCACAAGCAGGTCATAAATCACGTGTATATTACATTGTGGTGAGGACAATCAATTAGTGACCCAATAGCGCTCAGGCTAAACCCCTCATGAATTATTAAGTTTTATAAAGGTCGTTTCAGTTTCAATATTAGTTTTCAGCGCGGCGGGTAGTCGTCGGTGCACACTTTTTTTGTTTGTTTTGTCTTTGGGTGTTTTTTTAGCATTTGCGTCATCAAGTGAATGAAACAAACAACAAGAACCCTATTTGATAACCAAAACAAAAAAAAATAAATTAAAAGAGAAAGCATATTAATAATAAAGCGACAATGTCACTTGAGGACTTTTCACCAGCTGTGATAAAAAACGACACAGTTTTTCAAGTGTCTTTCGAATCACAGCTTGTCCCTTTTCATTAATAATACTGACATTTCTAATGAATGTGTCCTGACGGAGCCACCGTGGGGGAGGCTGTGGTTGCCGTGGTAATATTCAACCTTGACCTCAACTTATGTTGATTTTGAAAGTTGGTGAATGGGAGTCATTTTTATTTAATTTGCCGCTCATGTTAAAAAAAAATCCTACTTTTAAAAAAGTTGATTTAAAATGTTATGTGACTCTGTAAAACTGCAACGATCAAGACACCTTAAAGGACAACCGACACCTCCGGACAAGTTGTGTCCATAATTTGTAAAATGGCTTCAAATGACTTCTACTGAGCATATTTTACAAAGATTCCACCGCATATAGCTATAATTTTTACATTTTAAGACTCGCGCTGAATATTGAGGAAGTCTTGTTTTTGAGTTGATGACGATGGCTGATGTGACGTCACTGAAGGAACGTCCCTGACCGAGAAAGCGACACACAATCCATTTTGGGGACTTTGTTTGGTCTGAAAACTTCATGTGAACCGTGTTGATGGCGAAATTAGAAGGAAAACACATAAATATTGCGATGGTGAATTGTTGTGTGTTGCACCAAGACTACTATTTGATTCTAGTTGACACAAATTCCCAGCAGACAAATCAGCCCATTTCCAACAGAGCTTGGGCGCCATCTTGTACATTTTCTGGGATGCTACATTTCCGTCCAGATGCCAAAATGACACGGAAGGACTTCTTTAATCGATTGCAAACATTTATGCTTTCCTCTTCAGAACTATTTGAATCATATTCATAACTGGATGAGTAACAAGAAAGCATCTTTGAAGCCATTGTTTTGATTCTAGAGCAAGGCGAAGACATCCTTGCGTGACGTCACGAACAAGGGGGCAAGACCTTCTGAAACTTGCCATTTCCGAAGTCATTTTGAAGTAGTTTTGGCACACTTTAACTCATTTTTATTGGTGTTTTTCATTTGACTAAAAATATCAGCCTGCGTGTTTTGGGTATTTTAGATGCTATAAAACGTTTTTCTGATGTCAGTTAGGAAACAAAAAAATGGTGTCGGTTGTCCTTTGAGTGACAAATATGTCCAATGAATAAACATACAACCTCTGACGACCCCGAGATGCATTTGTCTTCTCTTCCGTGGACAAGAAAATGTATTTCAGGTGTGCTGCTTTTCACCCTGAAAGAATTCCAGGACAAAATGTCTGCTCTGTCACTGTTGACCTTTTGACCTCTCCCTCTGTTAAGCGTTGCTAATGCCACCCACGCCACCTGCTGTTAACCCGAAGCCAAGTCAGCTCAGTTAAAAGATCCCTGCTCAGCTTACGCTATATACTACTTATGTCACACCCACGTCCCTTATCATACCTGACAGTTGCCACTAACAGTGGATAAAAAAAAGGCCAACATTCATTTAGGCAGCTGCGATTTTTATTTAGCACACATAATGGCAACATAATTTTTTTTATACATTCAAAACAATCGTTGGCACTTGAGTCCCCATAAAGGCCACATTAACTCATTCACTGCCAGACATGTGCGAAAATGTGTCCACTTCACTGCCATGGTTTTTGTCATTGTCACTTGAATTCCAGGACCCACAAAATATTGCGTTTCAGGACTACATAAACATTCAATGTAGCGTTATCAACTTTGAAATCTCTTCTTTCATCAGAAAAAATAGTTAATTCCTAAATTATATGGGTCTGTAGTTATAAGAGCTTAAAATGAGGGCGGCTGTCAAAAATACAATGCAATACATACATATTGGTTTATATAGCGCTTTAACAACAGCTGAAGCTGGAACAAAGTGCTAACATGTAAAAAAGGGAAATGCCACCCCCTTGAGGAAAGAAAAAAAAATCACCAGAGGCTATTGCCAGCGCTTTATCGGCACCGAAGTATGAAAAAAAACAAAAGCCCAACAAATTCAGGAATACCACTCCATGTCATATTTTCAATTGCCAAATAAATTTGTGAATGGCAGTGAATTAGTTAAAATTCTGAAGAGTTTAACATGCAAAACAGCCATACAAAAACTGAATAGCGCATGTACGTTACAACACAAACCACAAATAAATACGTCATAATTACACAACTAACATTACTAAGAATCACATTGCAAATACACAAAATATACACAATAAAACAGAAAAAGAAATCTTTTAAAAAATGAATCATACCATAAGTATCACTTCACAGGTTTTGTTCATATAAACAAGGCAAAGAGGAAAAACCAAACAAACATTCACAGATTTATTACTCGTGTCCATAGAGAGAGTATTGATCCCCCCCTCATAGAATGCAATGTTTTCTAAGCTAATCATGTCAGGATACAACCTGTGATTGATTTTGGCTCCAAGCCGATTCTCCCGTTAAGCAATAGACATAACATGAGCCAGAACCCTTGAAGATAATCTTCTCTCCTGCTTTCTGCTACCCGGCACGCAACAACGGATCACATGTCAGCAGCGCGAGTCTGACTCTCTTGTACAGTACGTCGAACCTCGTTACGACTTTGTCGAACTGTTGTCAATTTACATCTTCTCGGATGAGCGTCCTTTTTGAAAATAAGGTACAATGTCCTGCTTTAGAATCGCGTTATGCTTTTGCAAGTGCAACAATATACAGAGTCGATCAGTAGCGTTGCTAAGCAATAGAGGGCAACTACAGTACGTGTTGTCCATTTTGTTTTTAAGCAATGTCGCGGCGGTGGTAAGCTTTTCGCAGTTCGCTGTAGCAAAGTCGTTTTCACTATGTTGTCGGAAAAAAAAAAGCCAGTCATTATAAATGAAACTGAAATGTCGCCGCTTGGAATTGAAGCGGATTTACTGTACGTAGGACAGGATATGTGAGACAGTCTGCTTTCGTCAATGGATGTGACGGCTTCGTGTTTACTTTCAACATTTATCTTTTAGCAGACGTGCACATTTCACCATGAGGTCCCTGATCCACTGGTAAAAAGAACATTTTGATTCTCTCCTCTTTCATCTAGAACTGTTTCATACAACAAAGAGGGTACAGAAAGTGCTTAAGATTGAATAACTGTCTGTGTTTTTTTATGTCATGTCACATCATTTGTTATTAGTTGGAGGACACTGATTTGCTGTGGCAACCCAATCCAAATTTGGTCGTTTTATTTGGCATATGAAATTGTGATTGCGATATTGAGGGGAACTAATGCAATATAACTGTCGCGGCTTGGAATCGAAGCGGATTTACATGGTGCAGGAGATGTGAGACAATTTTTCGTCAACCCCTTTACAGTAGCTCCTGTATTTTGTTTTTCTACTTCTTCCTTTCCTTTCATCACTTTGCTGCTGTGAAATGTATTTTTTCTCTCCACTGCGAGACTAATTAAGGCTTATCAATACCAATCCAAATTTACATGATCAAGGTTTACATTGTAAGCAAAACCGGCAAATGAGTGACATGAAATCGTGATTTTGAAATTTCATCGGTGCTGTATGTCATGCATATTAGCATATTTGACAGTAAAGCTGACTTTGACTTTGAATGCTATTGTGTTGAAAATATTATGGTATGTTGAAATGAGGTTCGACTATTTTTGTACAGTAAAGTCTCGTTATATCGATATCGGATATATCGATAGTCCCGGTTATATCGATACTATTTCTATGCACACACGGAGAAAATTACATGTAAACAGGGTCGGATATATCGATAGTCCCGGTTATATCGATATTTTTTCGGACTCCCTTGAATATCGATATAACGAGACTTTACTGTATATGTGTGTGTGTGTCCAAAGATTCTGAGGAGGGAAGCGAAAAACAAGACGACGGTAATACGCAAAGGGACTGTGGACTTAACACACTTGACACCAGGTAGCAAAAAACAGGAAGCAACAAGCCCGTAAGAGTATTATCTAATTTGCACATCCAGTGTTATAAGCCTCACTCACAATATTGCTTTTCACATCCTCCATAAACGGTCTGACATTAATTAGAAATGAATGGACAGAAATAGCAGCTAATTAACAACAACAACAACATCAAAAAGGCAAATGAGATTTCGTTCATGTATTAGGCAGCCGCTCAAGACACATCTCCAAAGGCCTTTTGAAGGCTCCTCTCCCAAACACCTCCACGTTACTCGCCAGCCATGAGATCACGTTACCGGGCAAGTACGACGTGCAGTTAGCCATCGACTGGATCTCGGACGGTTTCAGAACGCGGTCCCAGATATTGACTTGACTCAGTTCCCCCACGAAGGCCTGACCGGCATCAAAGCGTCCACCTACAACGTCCTGCAGACAGTGACATTATAAATAGAACGGTCAAGGGAATATGCTTTAAAGTACGAAGAAGCTTTCGGTTGATAATGTGAGGTGGTTTAAAGTGAAACGACATATTTTTATTTGTTTAGTACTTTGTTTGAAAAGGTTGTACTCTTGAGACATTTATTAAAATGGAAAATGGGATTTATTTACAGACCTTTTCAGGTGCAAAAATAACATCTCAAATATATGTTTTAACTCATTCACTGCCATTCACAAATTTCGATTCGAAAATATGACGTAGAGCGGCATTCCCAAATTTGTTCATTTTTTTCATGCTTGGGTGCCGATAAAGCACTGGTCATGGCCTCTGACAATGTTTCTTTTCCACAAGGGGGCGGTATTTCCCTTTTTCCTAGGTTAGCGCTTTGTTCCAGCTTCAGGTGTTGTTGAATCGCTATATAAACCAATATGTATGTATTGCATTGTATTTTGGACTGATGCCCTCATTTCTAGCTCAGATAACTCCAGATCCATACAATTTAGGAATTAACATTTTTTTTAATGAAAGAAGAGATTCTAAGATTTCTTACGCTGTATTAAATGTTTATGTAGTCCTAAAATTCAATATTCTATGAGTCATGGAATTCAAGCGACAATGACAAAAACCCTGGCACTGGAGTGGTCACATTTTTGCACATCGTCTGGCAGTGAACAAGTTAAAATGGGAAATGGGTTATTTACAGTTCTTTTGAGGTGAAAAACAACATGTAAAATATATATTTTTAAAAAGGGACCCTTTGTGTAATATCCAGTAGAAAAATGAAGATTTTGGAAACTATTTAGTAGGTCCTACTAAATAGGTCAATTATGTATAGCCTACTAAGTAGGCTATACATGATCAGGATTTTGCAGTCGATCACCAATTACCAATAAATTAATGCATTTTTAAGAAAATTAATCACTTAGCTGATCAGAAGATCGATTAATCTATCCAATTTATTTATTTAAATATCTTAAAACACTGGTAAACTTTCCATATGTGCAAAAGGGGGTAGGCCTGGGGGGGGGGGGGGTTTACATCACCCCACTGACCACCCCCATACATTTTATATTATGCCAATTATTTAGTCCTTTATACGCTGTTATATTGTCGATTTATCTGTCTTACGGAATGGGATCTTGTCTCTATTAATCAAGCTATTGCTAATCGGATCTCTGGCGTGTTAGACAAAATGAATTAATTATTCAAATCGAGGCAACGTCGTCAGTTTCAATAACGCGTATCGTCCTGGAGTTATAGTTGTCATCACTTAAATCAGCCACTGCGGTACCTGCTCCTGGCCCAGAATAATAACCCCTGCTGGTTTAATCGGGTGCCACGCTGCCAGGTTGTCCCCCGCCCCTTGCTTTTCTCCATCCTGATAGGCCTCCCACTGTCCATCCCTGGTGGTCCAGGAAACGCAGATGTGGTGCCATCTTCCGTCACGAACCTCCAACGGCAGTTGAGCAACCTTCACAGTTGAAAGCCACATAAAATGGTCGATATTTCGTTTCTTATTTACAAAAGCGGTGATGACTCACCTTGTCATTGATGAGCAACTCGATCGGGTTATTGCCCCATTCGATCAGCACAATTTCATTGGCTTGTCCGGGCACACCGTAGGAGAAAGGTGTCCCGATGCCCGGAGAGGCATTGGACTTGATCCACATGCAGAGTGTGAATGCATACATCTCAGGGAGGCTTTTGATGATGCGGCCGTATAAGTAGTTTGTACGCTGCGGTAGGGAGAGCTTGAATTGTTCAGGGGTCTTGAAGTCTTCACCCCCTGTCCATGTAGAAAGGCAGAAGATAAGATTTTTAATCTAATAACAAGGGATGAAAGCTAAAATACAAAAAAAAAGTCATTAAATTAGCCCATGTGTATGCATAAATTAACCACCTAGTCTGCTTGATCAAAACAGTTGACTAACCCAATCTTGGACAAAATTAACTCAGCGAGCCCACATCTAATAGCCAACTAAAATTGATGCGATAAAATAATTAACTAACAACACATTTTAATGGATCAACGGAATTAACCAACCCAGCCAACGCACCGAGTGGGTTAGAAAGCAAACCGAGGAGTTTTTGGTGTGTACTTAAGATCGCACAAACAAAGCTGAAATGTCATTGGACTGAATAAATAAATAAATGCATAACCAAATAAATAAATAAATAAATAAATAAATAAATAAATAAATAAATAAATAAATAAATACACAAACACATCCACAAATAAGTACAACATGGATACAGAAATAAATAAACAGACAAATAAATAAACATATAAAGAAATAAACAGATAAACAATAAATAAATAGACATACAAATAAATAAATACAAAATAAATACAAAAATATCCAGACAAATAAATAAATAAATAAATAAATAAATAAATAAATAAATAAAAAGATAGATAGATAAATAAGTACAGTACATACATAAATACAGAAATAAAAAAACAGACAAATAAATAAACATACAGAAAAAAATAACAGAGAAATTAATTATTTAAAAATATGTAAATAAAGAAATACATAAATATATAAATAAATAAATAAATAAATAGACAAGTAAATGAATAAACAAACAAACAACTAAATACATAGCCATATAAATAAATACATTTACAGACAAATGAATAGATACATAAATAGATAAATGAATGAATGAATGCAGGAATGAATGCTGGAATGATATCAGGAATGAATGACTGACTGACTGACTGACTGACTGACTGACTGACTGACTGACTGACTGACTGAATGAATGACTGAATGAATGAATGAATAATCTAACATTCACATATTGGTACTGTAACAGTGCGTCTTTTTTTCTTGTTAGTCTCATCCATATTAGCACCAGTTTGCTTACTGGGATCCATTCAAACATATTAAATGTGTTTTATGTTATTTTAATATACTGTATAAGCAATCTTCTTGTCGCATTTACCCATGAAGTCACTTTACCTTTTTCAAGCTCACTTATCCTGTCCACCAGGGCATTGAGCGTACTTTCCGTCTTTAGCCGGTACGCCGCCGTGGCGTTGGACAGCATGCTTTTTTCCTCTTCCAGGTTGCTGACTTTCCTCAGCAACTGTTTTTCCAATTCGACCAGGCGACGCTGCAGCAAGTCACGCAGCTCGCTGGGGAAGGACGCGCCGGATATGTTGGCTCGCATCTGCTGTTGCTAAAGATGGATGAGCAGGAAGTGGACACGGGTGACTAGTAGCGGCGGGAGACGTTTTTGACATCACAGCAGGATTCCACATGCATGTGTGACTGGCTTCCAAATGTCTTCTTTATTGTAGGATTGATTACGTGACCTGCTACCATAAGGCTGTTTTTGTTATTTGTCTGTTGGTGAAATGGATGTCTGCATTTGGATGCTTATTGGGTATAAAACAGGTCAAATGTAATGATAAAATAAGAATTGCTATTTGACCCATTGCCTTATAATAGCTTTTTATTGGTAATATGTGAACAATGATTCGAAATTTACCAAGATTTTTATGTCATCAGTGATTACTCAAATTTGCACCCAATTCTTTTCCTGTTGTATTCATGTGACTTGCACTCTAATCGCCTTTCCGAGCACACTGAATAAAGTCAATGGAATAATTTGACCAAAATTGTACTTTGCAATTTGGGATTAAAATAAACAATTTGTGCCATCAGTCCTGTATCTTTTCTATACAACTCATGGAGGTATGAATAAACAATATGGGAGTTTTAAAACCTAATGTGCCCCAAATGTCTGCACTCTTTTAGGTATTAATTTATCTCAAAATTTATTTTTAGAGTGCGTTATAGCGGTGAATAACTAAATGGCATCCGAATGAGGGTCCACCTTACCCCCCTCTAATTATTTTCGTTTTGGTTACCTAAATTACAACTGTGGCAAAAACTAACCTCAATGTAATATTTCAATTTTCCCATATAATCACAGTCATATTCCTAATCACCATAAAGTTGTTTTCGGGTCGAAATGGAATGGAAAGAAAAAAATGCATGTATTCAATATAAGTAGAGGAACTATTATAAATGATAAAATAAGCATATAAATATCCCAACGTCTGATTTTAGGTGATCATGACATATTTTTGGAGGTTGTTGCCCATCTAATCTAACTTCACACGAAGTGTTGATCCCAGTTATATACACTGAACCGAATTTAAAAATGTGGGCGTTCTAATCTGGTTGATAAATCCAAGAGTGGGCCTTTTTACGCATGCATTGGTGGCATTGTGACAATCATACCTCCAGGTTCTCCAGCCGATCCTTGAGCCCCTGCATTGTTTTGCCAAGATTCTCCACAGTGTCATTTGGATCTCTGGGAACGTCTCCCATTGTGTTTTGCTTCACTTTTCCCCAAGGTGGCCCCTTTTCGTATTTTCGATCATCGCTGGTTGCTGCGCACAGAGACAGTTTGGTGGTCAGCTCGTTGATTGTGCCGAGTTGTTTGGAAATTGTTTCTTTCTGTTGCAGGATAGTATCTCGAAGCTGCATGACGGTGTTGCGGAGTTCCTCTTCCTGTCCCCCGTTGTTGTTGATTTCTGGTAATAAGGTCACCGGGCAGCTCGTGTCGCCGACGAGGGGCACCGCTCTGCAAATGTACCGCTTACCGTCGTCCGCCTGACCGCCGGCTTGGTACCGGTAGCCCAGTGTGCAGAACATCACAAAGAGGTAAAAAAGTGAAAACATACCGACGGAGGATCGCTACAAGCAAATAATAGCGATAATAATAATCAGAACTAACACTATGAATCCATCCAGGCTGTGCGTAAAAGACGCTCTTTAAAATTTACGCACGTACAATGCTGAATGGCACGTTTGATCGAACGATGCCGTGGCTAAAGTAAATCATCGATAGAATGCATTAAGTAGCGCAATCCAAAGTGAAAATCCCTCCAAGGCTGAGTCGTTCTTTGTTCGTGGAAGAAAGGTTAGACGGGGCTCGTTTTACGCTTCCTGGGGAAAACACAACACAGTGTGGTTACTGATCCGACAGTTCCTCTTCAGGGAAAGAGGATTACCAGAAAAAGGGTGTCTATATAACGCCCAGGATTGGATGTAGTAGGTTGACGTAGGCAGCCAGCTGGGTGAGACATTTATTTATCGTTGTGAGCACTTCATTAAGCAATGAGGAGGCACATATTGAAAATGAATTAAGACTGTGATGTGGGGGCGATTGGGGAAAAAAATCATCTTGAGTACAAAAACGTCATTGCTTAATTTAGCTATTTGTGCTTACAAATAGATCAATCATTTTTATTCCAATCCCTTTCATCGATTATGCTGGGAATTTGTATTCATAACTAACGTATCTTTTATTAGTCAGTGGGTGACTTAGCTCGTGGCAGGTGGCAATCTAAGATGTGTACCTTGAACCTTTTTTCCATAGATAGATAGATAGATAGATAGATAGATAGATAGATAGATAGATAGATAGATAGATAGATAGATAGATAGATAGATAGATAGATAGATAGATAGATAGATAGATAGATAGATAGATAGATAGATAGATAGATAGATAGATAGATAGATAGATAGATAGATAGATAGATAGATAGATAGATAGATAGATAGATAGATAGATAGATAGATAGAGTAGGCGCTTCTGCAAATATAGTGAATTAAACCCAACCTTACCCATTAAGATTATAAATGATTTAAAAAAATGTTCAAGCCATAAATGTGTTAAAAATGATGATGCCAAAGTAGTTTTAGGTCAATTTGTCTTCCAACATTAGACTTGAAATGACTAAAGCGTACAGTAAACTGCCAATCCATGTCTCTCAGTCTAAACGTCATTTTGTTGCATAAAAAAGAGCACAAAACAGCAAATAAGTGAGTTTCCAGAAAGAAAGAAAAAAAAAACCGGACAGGTTCCCAATGCCTGTGTGCTCATGGTGTTTGGACTTTATCAAATTAGATTTTTTTTCTCATCAAAATCACCAACACAAAACTAGTAAGGAATAACATATAGCCATATAGGTGCTTAGGCTCAATTGTAAATGCACACACAGGAGTGAGGATGCATGACATAAACAATTAGCAGCATCTAATCTCAATAAATCAATAAATCCTGGTGGGCAGACTGGAAGACACACTGCTGTGCATTGAACGTGGCTCAGTAACACACATATGGATGCACATACATTTCGGCTCTATGGGGATTCTGAGAATTGAAATATTTTTGAAATGATTGTAACTGTTGCGGTTAAACCGGTATGTGACTTTTTTCAGATGATTATAAATGAGCTGAGGGCGTAAAAGTACTCACTAATAGGTCCCTGCTTTAAGGTTGGGGGAGTAGTAGACTACTCCCTGATGATAATCTGATTACTTCTTTTGTTATGTAATTAGACAGACAAAAGAAGTAATCAGATTAACTTGTTAAGTAATCAGACAGACAAAAGAAGTAAGTAGTGGTCTACTGCTCCCCCAACCCTAGAGCAGGGACCTATCAGTGCAGAGGTCTAGCACTGCCACCTCTGCCCATTATCGATATATATAGGGCCAGAGTTACCAGCACAAATTTAGTTCGCTGATGAAGCTCTTTGGATGAGGAGAAAAACGTCCGACATCTTTTAAGAAGTACAGATGACGGCTGAAGAAACCTTTTCATCGAAAACACATTTTTTTTGTGTTACAGTCAACATCAACCAATATGAATACGACGAAATCTCAAATGTGTATATTAACAGCTCCAGGTTGTTCATCACTTCTGAGTGCCTCAACAAAAGGGTTCTCACCACGAGAGACATGAAATAAAAATGGAAATCAGTTTTTTTGTGTTACTAGGTGACCAAGACAAAAAGGTAGATGGGTTCAAGGGGGTTCTTTTGCAGTTCGTGATTGAAAACAATGATCCAGATTTTCGTTTTAAATAGTTTTCAGAAAAAAATAGGGCGACTTATTAGCCTGTTCAAAGCACAGGTAGCGGTTTATTATGCAGACCATGAAAGGAGAGAAGCTTTTGGATGTATGAATAGGTTTTCAGAGTATTGTCAGATGACGGGAAAGTGCACTCCTCTCTATGTGTGATCCAGCTACACTAAGAGGTCGTCAACAGTCTGTATCACCGTGTTGAGAAAAACACGTCTAATGGACACATGGGCGGTCTTTTATAGATGCAGAGCAGGTGTTTTTTTTCTTCAACCCTCTTCCAAAAAAACTGATAATGAAACAAACAAGAGCCTTGCAATAAGCCTGTGATATGTCTCCTTTGGCAGATAATCATTACCTGTGGAACTGTGTGTGTTTATGTGGGGAACGGGGTCATTTTAAACTCATTTTAAACATATGTGACATTTAGTGAAAGAATATTCTCTTCTGAAGCCTCTTGCTCGTGGGTTAACTAAAAGGGACAACTGCTAATTAAAGCTCACCAGCAATGCAAGCAGGGAGACAAGCTCTTGGATATAACTATAAATCAAGACTTCATTATTGTCTCAGCTTTTACAAAGGCAATTAGATCGTGTTACCCATTAGCCTGGACAAAAGAAGACTAAGGAATTAATCTTTGAAATAACAGCAAAAAACAAGAACATTTGGTGCACATGTTTAATAGGGGATAGATGGAAGACATTGATTCGCTGTGGCGACCCCTGAAGGAAAAGAAGAAATTTAATAGGGGATAATGTCAAAGATAAAGTGATTAGACAATAACATGACTTGCAATTGATGACTAAACAGCTTGCTTCTCTGTTGGTTACTGCACACTGGTTAGTCTGACGTTATTCATTTGCCAATTGCTAAAATGTTGAGTTTTTAAATCGATCAATTCAGCAGGTGGCTAAGAAACGACGTTTTGAAGACAATTTGCAGCACTGTGTCAGTCATTGGAAACCAATACTATGCTACCATCTTGTGGTATATAATAAAACCCCAACGAATACGTATTATATTTTATTTACAAGCGCCATTCAAAGCTCTCAATGACACTTCACAGTCACAGGATAAGGTTTTCTGATTAAACGATTTTTTTTTACAATAATGCACATGAATACTTGGGCAAAAATGCAAGTGGTGGAGTTTTTATAAGCTCTCAATACCTTACACGTCTGGTCCCAACAAACATTCTATCTATATCATATTTATCAGGGTTTTATTTGATGGAGGAATGTGTTGTAAAATATTATTGCACCCCCAAAGTATATGAAATAGCGAGTACAGTAAAACTACTAATATGTGTGTCGCTTTTGTTTCTCTGTTCCTTTTGCAGCCACCGTAGTCCATCAAGACCATCGAAAATGATGGCCATACACCACCCTGTTGTTCAGACTATATCCTTCCACTTGCACTAGAAAAAGATATCACAATCACGATCATGTCTAAAACAATCACCGTGCATCGAAAAAAATCAAAGAAAGCATCACAAATGAACAACGAAATCATCGCGATTAAGAATCAAACATTTGCATTTTGTATGCGATGCGCGGAGGGATATCGTTGATATGCATGCTGCTCAAAGCTGCAGGGCGGTGCATACGGTCGACTCGCTCTTATAAGTCGTTCAAGGTAAGATGGTTTGTTTTTTCCTCTTTTTGATTATTTTATTTTATTTTCATTGCTTTTGAGTTTTGTGCATCTGTTGCATGGGATGAATCCTTCCGTTGTAAAAAATATCTGAAACAATTGCACAAAATCAATGGTCTCTTTCTTTAACAAGCTAACTTAAAAGAGATCACAGCGAATCGCCTGAGTTGATCAATAATGATTGATTTCGTTGAAAATGTAAAAAAAGGATAGACCGCCTAATTGGCAAGCGTTGGTCGAAGTTTGACGTCGGTGTGATCAGTGTTTAAGTCGGAAATTATACTGTAATTGCACTAGCAGATAGCCGAATCTTTATGTGGCGTCATCATAACGCGCCCGGCTGTGGCTCTCACTCTGCACGCTCCCATTATATTGGAATACACTTTTGATTTGTTTGTGAAAGAAAAGACGTGTAAATATTATGTTGTTGATATTTTGCATTGCCTTGTGTTTACACTGTGGACACGACTGAAACTGTGAATTTCCAACATGTGACAACAACATGACATACAACCATTTTAAACCAAGATAAGTTTAACAACACTGCTTAATTTTTCAATAGTTGTGGGTTCTGAACGTTGTTTGATTATTATACGGTGTCTGCATTGTTTCTAAACAATATTTTTTTAATTGCTCTTTTCTTTTTCTTTATGCAGTGCAACACAACATGAGCACAAAGTGAAATCATTGCAAACCATTTAGTTTGCCACATTTCCGCACTTGTGTGTCAGAGTCTGTTCCAGCAGCCACGATGGCCTTTGGGCCAGCTCCCAGTCCCACCGTGGTGGACCAGACCACGCTGATGAAAAAATACCTGCAGTTTGTGGTCGCACTCACCGACGCAAACACACGTAGGTTCTTTGATGGGAACAGTTATTATCACACATGCTCGCGCCTGAGTATGTTTAGCAAGGGCACTGTGATGAGAGCAATACGCTTTAGTCCAGTGAAAGGTACCTGTACTGTATGTGGGTGTGTTTGAGTGAATGTGTGTGAATGACAGTGTACCTTTTCGATGAAACTGGCAATGAAAGTAAAACTGATAAGATCTGAGAGCCCCTGGAGAAGTTTGTGAACGTTAAATTGTGTTTAACAAAGTAGATTAATTGTCCTTTATCTTCTAGCTGATGAGACCAAGCTCAAGATGATGCAGGAAGTCAGCGAGAATTTTGAGGTATGACCGTACCATGGATTTGATTTTATTATAATATTGCCAAAGACATGGTGGCTATCAAAATCAGCATTTTATTGACCGAAGTATGTGCGTCCAAGTAACAAATATTTACAACTCTGTACATGACAAGAACAACTGTCATTGAAGATGTTGATAACACAATACCACACTCATTATTGTTTCCATTTCAGAATGTGACATCATCTCCTCAGTACTCCACCTTCTTGGAACACATCATTCCTCGTTTCCTCACCTTTCTCCAAGATGGAGAGGTGCAGTTTCTACAAGAAAAGCCAACACAGGTACCAATATTCCTAAAACACTGCATGCACACCAGTTGTACAAAACCAGGAATTTTATTCTTATATAACATTGGGTTGCCATAGCAATTAAGGAAGCTGGTGCTGGAAATCATCCACCGCATTCCCACAAATGAACACCTTCGAACGCACACTAAGAACATCCTGTCTGTCATGTTTCGCTTCTTGGAGGTAAGGGTTCCTTTCATAATCCTGAAGAAACATGTACAAACATGGCTCGCGTGTGTTTTTATTGACTATTTTCTCTTCCAGATTGAAAATGAGGAAAATGTGCTGATATGCCTTCGCATTATAATTGAGCTGCACAAACAATTCCGTCCTCCAATCTCACAGGAGGTGAGTGGCAGAGCCCAATAGCTGATTGGTTATTTCCAGATGATTACATGTTTTTGATAGTTGTTTCTTTGCTTTGTATGGCGCGACGAGACTGGCTGCCTTTCAAGCAGCTCCTGTATTTTATTTTTAGACTTTTTTCTTTCCTTTCATCTTCCTTTCATCACTTTGCCGCTGTGAAATGTAAATTTCTCCACTGCGAGACTAATAAAGGCTAATCCTATCCAATCCAATGGTAAAATAATTGCCAGTATGACATCCATAATCACATAATCTTATTTTTCTAGTTGTCAAAATTAATTTAGAAATAACATGTATTATGATTATTATTATTTACTTGTGATGACTGTTTTCCCCCCCCCCAAAAAAAAATGAAGCTCGACTGAATTACAAAACATATTCCAGGAAAATCTGATTTCCATACCATTATATCTTTTCAGATTAATCACTTCCTTGACTTTGTGAAGCAGATTTACAAAGACCTTCCCAAAGTTGTTGTAAGTATCTGCTTGGATTGCTTTGTTTGCTGCTTCAACCATTTATTTCTTATCATTGTATTTATTTTTGTGTGTATTTGTGCCCACTAGGCCCGATACTTTGAGAACCCTCAGGTAATTGCTGAGAACACAGTACCCTCCCCAGAAATGGTTGGGATGATCACCTCCGTGTTGGTCAAAACTGCACCTGAAAGGGACGACAGTGAAACACGAACGGTACTCTCTTTACAACTACCACTTTTTCCCACTAAATGGCGGCATTGCACCACATTACAGCGGCTCATTGAAATTCTATTCTTCCAGACAATATGTACATTAAAGTTGGATTTAATAGAGATCAGAGATGTCTTTTATTGAGATGCAAAATTAGTTTTTACAGTAATGTAGATAAGTCCCCCTTTTATAATAATAATGATGATAATAATGCTAATGATAATAATACTACTGATATTAATAATACTAATAATAAAACATATCTCAATGTCACATATGTGTTAACTTTACACTTTTCTGTTGGATGTTAAACGTAAGGGAAATTGTATTTTTTTGTGTGACACTTGTACGTGCTGTAATTAAACCTAAAGGATTGGATCTTGCTGATTTTGAGGCATTTTATTGTAATTAGCTCATTTTATTTTAAAGTGTAAGTGTCATCTCGCATTGTCATCTTTATTCTCTAGCACACCATCATCCCACGAGGATCTTTATCACTCAAAGTGCTTGCAGAGCTGCCACTCATCGTGGTGCTAATGTATCAGGTGAGTGAAATGAAAGAGAGTAGGGGGAAGAAAACCAGCCATCCATCTATCCATTTTCCAATCTGCTTTATCCTCATAAAGTTCGCGGGCATGGTGAAACCTATCCCAGCCGTCGTTTTTGGGCAGAACAGGCTAACCATCCTACTACCAATGGAGCACAACCATGTGCATTGAAATTGTGTTGAGATTAAGAATATAGTTTCTAATCTCTCATTGGGGTGGGGGGGGGGGTTATAAAAGTGCTGGAAATGTGTGTTTTTTGGTAAGCTTTCGCGTTGTGTGAGTTGTGATTGGATTGAAAACACAGGATTATTTTCCTCTCCAAATCCTAGTTAACCCATTCACTGCCATTTACGGATTTATGAAAATATGACATAGAGCGCCAGTCCCGAATTTGTTGAGGTTTAGATTTTTTCATGCTTGGGTGCCGATAAAGTGCTGGCCCTGGCCTCTGGAAGTGATTTGTTTTCCACAAGGGGGCTGCATTTCCCTTTTTTCCATGTTATCACTTTGTTCCAGCTTGCATTATATTTTGGACAGCCGCCCTCATTTCAAGTTCATATAAATCCAGACCTGTATAATTTAGGATTTAACTCATTTATTTCTGATGAAAGAAGAGAGTCTCAGATTTCTAACGCTGTACTGAATGTTTATGTAGTCCTAAAACTCAATATTCTGTGGGTCCTGGAATTCAAGTGACAATGAAAAAAAACCCCTGTGGACACATTTGTGCACATGTCTGGCAGTGAATGAGTTAATGAGAGGAAGGGAAAAAAAAACACCTTATCTTTAATTATGTTGTCTATATTACAATTACATGTTTTGCCCTCCCCTCTGCCTATTCCTCACAGCTCTACAAGCTGAATATTCACAATGTGGTGTCAGAGTTTGTGCCCCTCATCATGAGCACCATCACGCTGCAGGTGTCTCCACAAGCCAGGTAACATCCATTTGCCCAAACAGGAATTGCAACCCCCACTAACTAAATTAATTTTCACTTTATGGCTTTCTGAATGAGATTGGTTCCACGTTTAATAGAATGGTACTTCTTCACACCCTCCCCCCGTCCGTCTTCATTGCTCCTTCCTGGCAGCAGTTTTTTTTTTTTGATGGAGTTACTAAAGCTGGCTTCCATTCCATTTAGGAAAGTTAAAATAGTAGAAATTGGCTTAGCGGGTGGTGAAATTTGAACGTAAGAAGACGGTTGCATTAAACTTGTGGAATCGGAAAGGAAATGGAGCAGAGTTAATTAAAGCAAAATAAACCTCGGGAATCGACGGAAGGTATGGAGAAAGTAACAGCTGCCGCACAAATGAATAAGCGATGCATGTAGAATTGAATCACGTATTCTATAGAAGTCCAAGATGGCGTCCGAATAGGCAGCCGTCGGAATGGGATTGCTACAGCTTTGTGTTTGCTTTGAAAACTTAGCTTGTAGCAGACGTGCGCATTTTGAACATGACGTCATTGATCCACTGGTGAAAAGGACGTTTTGATCCTCTCCTCTTTCATCTAGAACTGCTTTATCCAAAAAGAGGGTGCAGAAAAGTGCTTAAGATTGAAGAACTGTCTGTGTGTTTGATGTTGCATCATTATTGTTCATTTCAAAATGGCTGCCTTTACAGCAGCTCTCATGTTTTTTTTCTCTACGTATTCTTTTTTTGTCGTCTTTGCAGGCAGCATAAGCTTTATAACAAGGAGCTGTATGCAGACTTCATCGCCGCGCAGATTAAGACGCTCTCATTCCTGGCTTATATCATTCGAATCTACCAGGTATACTCATTTAATATGTTTTGCAATACTTTCCGCATGACCGTTTCAGGCTGTCATTTGCACAACAAAATGTCGAGTGGTTCATACTTTGCGCGCCGTGTGCGTGTCTGTCCGCAATTTCAGGAACTGGTGGGAAAGTATTCCCAGCAGATGGTGAAGGGCATGCTCCAGCTGCTCACCAACTGCCCTTCGGAGACGGCTCACCTCCGCAAGGAGCTGCTCATCGCCGCCAAACATATTCTCACCACTGAGTTACGCAACCGTATGTGAAAAATCACACCAAAATTGAACTTGCGTTCATCCATAATTTTGTACAAGAAAGAAAGGCCAATGTGATTGATATATATATATACAGTAAAGTCTCGTTATATCGATATCGGATATATCGATAGTCCCGGTTATATCGATACTATTTCTATGCACACACGGAGAAAATTACATGCAAACAGGGTTGGATATATCGATAGTCCCGGTTATATTGATATTTTTTCGGACTCCCTTGAATATCGATATAACGAGACTTTACTGTATATATATATATATATATATATATATATATATATATATATATATATATATATATATATATATATATATATATATATATATATATATATATATATATATATATATTTTTTTTTTTTTTTTTCAGAATTTATACCCTGCATGGATAAACTTTTTGATGAATCGATCCTCATTGGTTGTGGATACACTGCCCGAGAGACACTCCGGTAAGTATGCGTGTGCATCTATCACAATCATCTCCTTGTTTAGTGCTGTGACAGCTTCCCAGTCCTTTTGCATGTTAATGAGGCGCACGTCTCAGATGCTGACCGCATCTGAGATTCGTCTGTCAAATTGTCATGTACGCCCCTGTGGGGGAAATGGGCGCTTGGTTTTCCCCGTAGGTTGGATGTGCAAATGTCTTTAACCTGCCACGCCACCCTCGCCACTTCGGTGATCCAACTGTCATTTTAAATTAGTAAAACGGAGAAGCTGTTGAAAACTAGCGGCTAATATCATTGTCACTCATTATCTCACCTGGAAGGTGACGGCAGCTTTTTACCATCTCTCTTTTCAGACCGTTGGCTTACAGCACACTCGCCGACCTGGTTCACCACGTTCGCCAGAACCTTCCCCTGACCGATTTATCATTAGCCGTGCAACTTTTTGCCAAGAACATAGATGACGAATCACTCCCGAGCAATATTCAAACCATGTCTTGTAAGCTTTTGCTCAACCTGGTGGACTGCATTCGTTCAAAGTCGGAGCAGGAGAACGGAAACGGGCGAGACATCCTCATGAGGATGTTAGAGGTAGACAGCATAAAGAAGTCACAAAGATTTTTGCGTCTCCAAATAAAAATGTCTATCTATCTATCTGTCTTGTCTTTTTGTCTCCATCAGGTATTTGTGCTGAAATTCCACACCATTGCACGCTACCAGCTTGTCTCCATCTTCAAAAAATGCAAACCACAGTCGGAAATGGGCGTAGTGGAACCAGGGGTCTTACCGGGCGTTCCGGCCACACCCACGCCTTCTATTACCCCTGCCATCCCGCCTCCTGCTCCCCCGACACCTGTCAGTAGTGCGCCTCAGCCTCCCGCCGCCGCTTTCGACCGACAGGGCGAAAAGGAGGACAAACAAACGTTTCAAGTGTCGGATTGTCGTAGTTTAGTGAAAACTTTGGTCTGTGGAGTGAAAACTATCACGTGGGGCATCACCTCCTGCAAGGCCCCTGGAGGTAAAACTGATTTAAAAATCACTCATGGGCAACCACGATTCAACGTAAAGGAATCACAGTATTTATTTATTGTTTTGTTTTTTTATTTATTTTTACACAGAAGCTCAGTTCATCCCGAACAAGCAGCTCCAGCCGAAGGAAACGCAAATCTACATTAAGTTGGTCAAGTATGCCATGCAAGCTCTGGATATTTATCAGGTACAATAAGAGGGATTCTGAATTTGGTACAGATGCTCCCCTACTTACGAACATTCGAGTTACGAACTACGGTATACACGAATAATGTTGTAGTAACCTATGTAATAATCACTCCAGTTGTACATGTACATATCTTTATAGAACATACAGACGATCCCCACCTTCCGAAATACGTTCCGAGCGGTCGTTCGTAAGGTGAATTTGTTCGTAAGTTGCTTCAGTGCTATATTTTGTAAGGAATGTATGTATAAGTCAAACACTGAACGGGGAAGTATAAAACACAGACTCTATCAGTCATAAAATAAATTCAAAAGGCGCACAGTACAAAATCTAACTTACAGCATCTTGGTCCAAACATTTTTTGACATACAGTACCCGCAAAAATGTTCCCATGTGCCGTTTTTCGTAACTGGAATGTTCGTAAGTTGGGGAGTGTCTGTATATTTGATTAAATGTGTATCTTTCCAATCCAGGTTACTTATAAAATACTTAAACACACTTATATAAATCTTAAACATACAGTAAAGTCTCGTTATATCGATATTCTCGGGAGTCGGAAAAAATATCGATATAACCGGACTATCGATATATCCGATCCTGCGGCATGTAAATTTGCGTTCATAGAAATAGTATCGTAATAAGCAGTACTATCGATATAACCGATATTGATATAACGACACTTTACTGTACTTATATAAGCCTGAAACAAACATTCCATACAAAAAGCGACTTACGAACAAATTCACCTTACGAACGACCGCGCGGACTGTATCCCGTTTTTAAGTTGGGGAGCGTGTGTATTTCATCTCCGCGCATTTAACATCCGAAGCGAAAGTTGGGCAATAAATGAAAATGGATCTAAAAATCAATGAATGTCTGAAAGCTGCCTTGTTTTTTTTTTCCTCATGTGTCCAGGTTCAAGTTGCCAATAACCAGCAAGCATACATTAGAGTGGCCAACTGCCAAGCGGTACGAATGAAAGAGGAGAAAGAAGTTCTGGAGCACTTTGCTGGGGTCTTTATTATGATGAACCCCCTTACTTTCAAGGAGATTTTTCAAACCACAGTTCCGTACATGGTGGAGAGAATTTCCAAGAACTATGCACTCCAGGTAGACGTAATCGTAAGCGTAGGAAATTGTATTTTCTTCAAATTTTAATTTGTCTTGCTTTTTCTCAGATCGTGGCAAACTCTTTCCTGGCCAATTTGTCAACGTCAGCTCTTTTTGCCACCATCTTAGTGGAATACCTTCTGGAAAGACTTCCCGAGATGGGCTCAAATGTAGAGCTCTCGAATCTCTACCTCAAGCTCTTTAAACTGGTGTTTGGATCCGTGTCGCTTTTTGCAGCTGAGAATGAACAAATGCTGAAAGTCAGTCACCTCGCTTGAGTTATTATTTTATTTTTGTTCCGCATGGGTGTTAATATAATTCATATTTCCCTAGCCGCACCTTCACAAGATCGTCAACAGCTCAATGGAACTGGCCCAGTCCGCTAAAGAGCCTTACAATTACTTCCTGTTCCTGCGGGCACTCTTTCGCTCCATTGGTGGAGGAAGTCATGACCTTTTGTACCAAGAGTTCCTCCCTCTTCTCCCCAATTTGCTTCAAGGTACACATCTTCCCAAATGTGTCAATCTTTGCTTGTAAAAATACAATCCCTACATTTCCCTTCTCATCTGTGTCTCTTTTTCATGCCGTTAGGTCTGAACATGCTCCAGAGTGGCCTTCACAAGCAGCACATGAAGGACCTTTTTGTGGAGTTATGTTTGACGGTACCGGTGCGTCTTAGCTCTTTGCTGCCGTACTTACCCATGCTCATGGATCCGCTGGTGTCAGCCCTCAACGGGTCTCAGACTCTCGTGAGCCAAGGGCTTCGCACCTTAGAGCTTTGTGTGGACAATCTGCAACCGGATTTCCTGTATGATCACATTCAACCTGTCAGGGCTGAGCTAATGCAGGTATGACATTTTACATTTGACTGTAATTCTTATCAAGCTGTTTTTTTTAACGTTTTGGTTGGTTATTTGTGCGACAAGGCTTTGTGGCGGACCCTTCGCAACCCGGCTGAGACCATCTCACACGTCGCCTATCGGGTGTTGGGAAAGTTTGGTGGGAGTAACAGAAAGATGCTGAAGGAGTCTCAGAGGCTGCACTATATGGTGACTGAGGTGCAAGGGCCCAGCATCAAGGCTGAGTTCGCCGACTGCAAAGCCTCGATACAGCTCCCGATGGAGAAGGTAAAAGCCCCATCGCCATTACCGCAGGGTGTAGTATTTTTTTATTCTGATAAGCGTGTGCAATTTGCATGCATCTCCCGTGTAACTTCAACCGAGTCCATAATCATCAAGCAAGTTTGGTCCACTATGATGGGACTATTTACTCTTGCTTCTCTAACTGGCAGTCATAGAAGTTGAATTGAATATAAAATTGTGTTAGTAGACGTCAGAGAAGTTTCATTTGCAATTAGATTGAACAAAGCATGGAACATTAACTCATTCACTGCAAAAAAATGTCTCCATAAATGTTTATGTAGTCGTAAAACTGAATATTCTGTGGGTCCTGGAGTTCAAGTGACAGTGACAAAAAACCTGGCACTGGAGTGGACACATTTTAGCACATATCTGGCAGTGAATGAGTTAAGAAAAGCTTTTCAATAAGGATTTTTTAAAAAATGTTTTATATGCTCTACCCTGGATTTTAGGCAATTGAGACAGCCCTCGACTGTCTCAAAAGCGCCAACACGGAGCCGTACTACAGACGCCAGGCGTGGGAGGTCATTAAATGTTTCCTGGTGGCCATGACCAGTTTGGATGATAACAAACACGCTCTGTACCAGCTTCTTTCTCATCCCAAGTAAGCAAACGCTAATTTCTAAGATGTTAGACGTCACCATATTCTTGATGCGCTAATTCAGGATGACAGTCATAGTTTTCAAAGGATGGCTGGGAATCCACACGGCAGTCGAGTATGTTGTATGGTGAGGGAAGTAAATAAGAATAAATATTCAGCTGTCCTCATAAGCTGCTGTCAGTGGACCGTGAGCCTACAAGACAACAAGGGAGAAGAGGTGTGCTTGTGGGATGGGTTAGTCACATTACCATCATTGATCCCGGGCAGGGGCTAATTGACTTTCTTCTGTCTGTTGCTGCTACATCCTGGCCCCTTTATCCCTCTCCTTTCATTCCACGCACACTTACACTCATGCAGTAAGACAAGTGTGTCCCTGTGCCGCGTTTCTGCAGGGGTAATGAAGTGTGTCACTTATGAAGAGGGAGGCGGGGGTGAGCGAGGAGGCTTGCGACTGCTTCTTCCACTGTCAAGACATCTTGATTCGTTGTCCCTCATGAAATATTTTTTTTTCTCTCTCTTCATTGATGCTCCCGTCGTTCTTTCTCTTTGTGATTAGATGACTTTTAACTCATTAACTGCCAGATGATGTGCAAAAATGTGTCCTACTCCAGTGCCAGGGTTTTTGTCATTTTCACTCAAATTCCAGGACCCACACAATATTGCGTTTTAGGACTATATAAATGCAGCGTAAGAAATCTTAGATGCTGTTTTTTCTTCAGAAAAAATAGTTAATTGGGTCTGGATTTATCTGAGATTGAAATGGGGCGGCTGTTCAAAATACAATACATCCATATTGATTTTTAACAACACCTGAAGCTGTTGCGTTTTAGGACTACATAAACATTCAACGCAGCCGAAGACATCTTAGATGCTCTTCTTTCATCAGAAAAAAAGAGTTAATTCCTAAATTCCATTGGTCTGAAGTTATCTGAGCTTTAAATTATGGCGGCTATCCAAAATACAATAAAATACATACATTTATATAGCGCTTTAACAACAGCTGAAGCTCGAACAACGCGCTAAAATGGACAAAAGGCAAATGCTGCCCCCTCGTGGAAGGGAAACACCTTTCCAGAGGACTGACCAGAGCTTTATCGGCACCCCCGGTAAGAAAATCCAAAATCCGTACAAATTCAGTAATGAAGCTCCACGTCACAATTTTTAATTGGCGAATAAATTCGGGAATGGCAGCGAATGAGTTAACGTCACCGTTGTAAGTACACAGTTACATTGACGTGATGAATGACAAAATAGCCAATTGAACAGACATTCCGGCAGTCTTCGCCCAGGCTTCTACATTACTTGTCTTCCTCACCTAATCCACCTGTCTACCCACCGCCGTGCCACTAATGGCAGCCTTTTTTTTGGAAGAACAATAATAGATGAACCGATCAATCTGGTCTACCCCCGGCATGTGGCATTATAAAGAACAAGCTCAAGCATGGAGAAAACAGCTGCTCAATAATACGACGGACCCGGTTGCCTTGAGCTATTGTTAATAAATACCAACAGACACCAGAAGAGCTGCTGAGGTGCGACAAACTAAAAGGACAAAGTGCAAATCAAAACCTTTTTTCGCTGTAAAGGTTGTGGTTATTTCAGTACTATATATGTGCTTTTTTTAAAGAAATGAAGAAATGAATGAAAATGCTACTTTATTGGCATTTTTTACGAGAGTATTAATGCATTAATCCAGTTTATCACATTGATATAATCAGTGAGGCAACAAGTATAACAAAAATATGTTTCTTATTTTTTGCTTAGAACACACTGAGTATGCTGATTTGTTCGGTTTTATTTTTTTTCCCTTACAGTTTTACCGAGAAGTGGATCCCCAATGTTATTATCTCTCATCGCTACAAGGCGCAAGACACCCCCGCCCGCCGAACGTTTGAGCAGGCCTTGACTGGAGCATTCATGTCCGCTGTGATAAAGGACCTGCGGCCCAGTGCGTTACCTTTTGTAGCCAGCTTGATTCGCCACTACACCATGGTCGCCGTGGCTCAGCAGTGTGGTGAGATACGCTTTTTAAAATTAGCACAATAAAGCTATTACGATGTCTACGGTGTCATTATTTAAAATGCATTTGCGGATTTGCGTTCCCGTAGGTCCATTTTTGCTGCCGTGCTACCAACTGGGAAGTCAGCCGAGCACAGCCATGTTCCATAGTGAAGAGAACGGGTCAAAGGGCATGGATCCACTTGTCTTGATCGATGCTATAGCCATCTGCATGGCCTACGAAGAGAAGGAGCTGTGTAAGATCGGAGAGGTGGCCTTGGCGGTTATCTTTGATGTGGCCAGTATCATTCTAGGCTCCAAGGAGAGGGTGAGTCACTGATGGGTTTTATTATTTATTGTTGCTTGTGTTTGGCAACATTTTGTTGAATTACCACATTTTCCGGTGTATAACGCACACCCAAAAGTCTTGATTTTCTTCAAAAGATGACCCTGTGCCTTCTATGTGAAGTAATATTGAGCCACAATTGAGCCACTTACCAATACTGTCAGCAGCCACCGACTCCGTTTCCCCCCTGTGGAAGAAGGAGTGCGTAAGGCACACAGTGGCACAGTAAGGCACACAGTAGCACCTAACGAGGGCGTGCCTTATATCATGAAAAATGTATAGATATATTTTTTTCATTCAATGAGGATGCATTAATAAATAAAATAAAAAGAAGTAATCACAAATGAATCGTTCCGACATAATTACATTTCTTCAGATTTGTTGCATGCTTGACTTGTGTTTTCATTTGCAGGCATGTCAGCTTCCCTTGTTCTCTTACATCGTGGAGCGTCTGTGCGCCTGCTGCTACGAGCAAGCGTGGTATGCCAAACTCGGAGGGGTGGTGTCCATCAAGTTCCTGATGGAAAGGTTGCCTCTCATCTGGGTTCTCCAAAACCAGCTCACTTTTCTCAAGGCCCTGCTGTTTGTTATGATGGATCTCACGGGAGAGGTGAGGTTAAATATTTTTGCTCAGACCCCCGGTTTAGTACATATGTCGAGCAAATAGGAATTGCTTACTTTTTTTCAATTGACCTTTACCCCAGGTGTCAAATGGAGCTGTCGCCATGGCAAAGACAACCCTGGAGCAGTTGCTGGTACGCTGCGCCACTCCATTGAAGGATGAAGAAAAAACAGAAGACCTCCTGACTGCCCAAGATAAATCTTTCCACATGGTAACACATGACCTCGTTCGAGAGGTCACCTCTCCCAACTCCACGGTCAGGAAGCAGGCCATGCACTCCCTTCAAGTGCTGGCTCAGGTCACTGGCAAGAGTGTCACTGTCATCATGGAGCCGCACAAAGAGGTCGAACATTCGGGATCCGCGCGTTGTTAATCACCTGGAGAAAGTAATCCCGATTAAACATGTAGATGTTTTTGATTTGAATCGATTGATCAGGTTTTGCAAGATATGGTTCCCCCCAAGAAACATCTTCTGCGCCACCAACCCGCAAATGCCCAAATTGGCCTGATGGAAGGCAATACCTTCTGCACCACCCTGCAGCCACGTCTTTTCACTATGGATCTCAACGTAATGGAGCACAAGGTCTTCTATACAGAGGTAAGCGTTTTGCAACAAGCAGAATTATATCCTCGATTAACTCATTCACTGCCAGGCATGTGCAAAAAAATGTGTCCACTCCGGTGCAGGAGTTTTTGTCATTGTCACTCAAATTCCAGGACCCACAGAATATTGAGTTTTAGGACTACATAAACATTCAATGAATCGTAAGAAACCTTAGACTCTCTCATTTCATCAGAAAAAAAAACGTTAATTCCCAAGTTATATGAGTCTGGAGTTATATGAGCTTGAAATGAGGGTCGCTGTCCAAAATACAATGCAATACATATGTATTGGTGTATATATTGTGCTTTAACAACAGCTGAAGCTCGAACAAATTGATAACATGGAAAAAGGGTAATGCTGCCCCCTTGAGTAAGGGGAAAAAACATTGCCAGGGGTCTGGTCAGCGTTTTATCGGCACCCGAGCAAAAATAAACAAAATCCGAACAAATTCAGGAATCTCTACTTTATATTTTCAATTCCCAAATAAATTTGTAAATGGCAGTGAATGAGTAAAAAAAAAAAAAAATGCCCAGTTCTACTTTTTCCCCACAATTGTGTCATTCTCAACCAAAGAAAATCTGACATTTTTTGCTGTTTGTTTTATCCTCAGCTGCTGAACTTGTGTGAGGCAGATGATGCTGCGCTGATGAAGCTGCCATGTTACAAGAGCCTCCCATCTCTGGTACCCCTGCGCATCGCCGCTCTCAGTGAGTTAATGTTTATTATTATTATTTTTTTTTTTTTGTAGTCATCGAGTGGATTTGGCTCCGCATCAACGAATCGCAACGTGTTTTGGCCACGTCGTCTGCCAACTGTCTAATATACAATTAACTGGCCTATAAGCTACCGTGGCTGGACAATTACGCTTTGTGGAGCAATAAAATGTCTTGCCAAGGCAATCGAATCTTTGTGGATGAGAATAGTACTTAGCATTGCTAGCATAAACATTGTCTGAATTTCTACATTTATTTACGACCTTCTTTAGATGCATTGGCTGCCTGCAACTACTTACCACAATCCAGAGAGAAGATCATCGCCGCCCTCTTCAAGGCACTCAACTCAACCAACAGTGAGCTCCAGGAAGCAGGCGAGGCATGCATGAGGAAGGTCAGTACTTAAAAAAAATACAATAAATTATATACTACCCCTCGCCTCATTTGTCAGGCTGATATGTTTTTAGTTATTTTCGTGTCTCACACTTGCCAAAAATAAATGTACTGAATATAAAACTCCTTTTAAGTAAAACCTTCACGGACAATATTGCTTTCAACTGAAATTCAACACTGCCCTCGGGCTGTAAAACACACTCATGTTTTTTTAATGCATCTGTTTGTTCATCTCTTTTTTTTGCCTTCATCTCTGGTTCTTTTTTGTTTCTCCAACATGCCATATTCACGCCATCTTTAATTGCAGAGATCATTCATCCACTCATTCATCGGAACTTTCCATGCTTTATCAGACTGAGTGAACCAGCCCAAGGCCCCTTATTTACCAGATGATCCATACCATGAAGACCCCAATCCATTCACCCTAGATGCTCTTTGTCCCCTTTCTCCTTCAATTTCTGTGCCCTTCATTTTCTCTCTCTAACGCCATCACTCTTTATCCTACGACCCCCTACCCCCCTCACACACAGACACACACTCTTTCTTTCATCTCTGCCCTGATAGCACTAATGAGCATTGCTGTGGCCGGATCAATACAGGATGGATGTTTGTTCTCTCCACCGAGAGTAAAATGAATGTGGCTTCTTCCATGCATCTTTCTCTCGTGTGTCCGGCCCATATCTGTGTGACCTTTTCGTCTCCCAACTGTTTGCAGTTTACAGTGTGTATTTAGAAATGGACCATGTGAGAAACCTTGGCAAGGCAAGGAAAATCCAATGTTTGACTCATTCACTGCCAGACAATGTGCAAAAATGTGTCCACTCCAATGCCAGGGTTTTTGTCATTTTCACTCAAATTGCAGGACGCACAAAATATTGAGTTTTAGGACTTCATAAACATTCACTGCAGCATTAGACACCTTAGACTCTCTTCTTTTATCAGAAAAAAGAGTTAATTCCTAAGTTATATGGGGCTGGAGTTATCGTAGAGTTAATTCCTAAATTATTTGGGACTGGAGTTATCAGAGCTTGAAATGGGGGTAGCTGTACAAAATTCAATACAATACATATTGATTTATGTAGGACTTTAACAACAGCTGAAGCTGGAACAAAGAGCTAACATGGACAAAAGGCGAATGCCGGCCCTTCGTGGAAAAGAAAAAAAATGCCAGAGGCCATGGCCAGTGCTTTATCGACACCCACTCCTGAAAAAAACAAAACCCGAACATATTTTCAATTTCTGACTACATTCGTGAATGTCATTGAATGAGTTAATGATATGGCGTCACATGATGATGCGTCACATAATATTATTGCAAATGCACATAGTACAGAAAATCTAAAATACTAAAACATGTTTACATGTGATATTCCATCCTCTGTTTTCTTTTCCAGTTCCTGGAGGGCGCTACCATTGAGGTGGACCAGATCCACACTCACATGCGACCCTTACTTATGATGCTGGGTGACTACCGCAGCCTTACGCTCAACGTGGTCAACCGTCTGACCTCTGTCACACGCCTCTTCCCCAACTCTTTCAATGACAAGTTTTGTGATCAAATGATGGTAAGATGTGTTTATTCCCCATGTTTTAATCAGCATTTATAGACCTGTGTAGGCCTTGTTTTTTTTTATCTCTGGCTCAAAAACACATTTTCCTACGTTTATCCTTCAAAATAAATATTGTGTACCTGTTTCTTATGGTGTATTTTTATTCTCTTTATTTCTTGTTATCCTTTAAACACTGCTGTGTGCTGTGTATTGCGGTCACATCTGATTTTCCCATCTGGGTATACCTAAAGGATAAACATCCAAAGTATGGATTTATGTTTTGTTTCTTATTTATTGAGCAAAGCGGTATGCATCCATGCACGCGTGTGTTCGGGCTCGCCTACCTTGCCTCATTTTTTTTTTGTCTCATCAGCAACACCTGCGGAAGTGGATGGAGGTGGTAGTAATAACACACAAGGGAGGCCAACGCAGCGACGGCAGTGTGAGTATACATGCCCGAGATGAAACACCTTTCACGCGTGGTAAAAATACTGCAGATGCGACACTTCGATACCTCTGACATGTTGACGTTTTAGTTTGATGCCAACGCGGAAGCAGCAAGTCAATACAACCGTCACGTGATCCGTTTAAGGGTAACTGGAAATGGCACCAAGCTTAAGTCGCATAGAGACAACACATCCTGTGCGTGGCCTCTTCCCAGATGGGTTGTGAGTGACCATATTACAATCAATGATTAATTAGAAGCAAGGCTAGCTTGCGGTGGCCGGCACAGCGTTGCGTCTGCTCATTATCTTCCTGACAGATAACCTTGCAAAGGCAACGAAAAGGTGAGAGTGTAACATGGAGGAGAGAAAAAAAAAGTTTCCTCTCTTGGGGAAGTAAAACCATTTCAACCTTTCATTTCATGAGAGTTGCGACTTTCCCATCTTGAAATGCTTTGCATAATGACATGCAAAGTAGCCCACTTATTTTTTCTTATTCTCAACCCGACTCCTTGTCATATGCCAATTGACCGTGAGGTGAATATGCGGTCAAGCCAAGGGGTCATGTGGTTAATTAGCCAAGTCTGATAACGACAACAACAGGATGATGAAGGGTGGCGCGAAATTGAGGAAAATAAAAGCCAGTCTGTCCGATTGACTTTTTTACTTTTGGATAGGATTGGATCGGATTTGCCTTCATTAGTCTCGCAGTGGAGAAATTTACATTTCACTGCAGCAAAGTGATGAAAAAGGAAAGGAAGAAGTAGAAAAACAAATACAGGAGCTGCTGTAAAGGCAGCCACTCTCGCGGCGACATCTTGAAATTCTAAAACAACAAAAAAACTTAAATAACAAATAATGTGACAACACAAAAGACACACAGTCATTCAATCTTCAGCACCTTCTGCTCCCTCTTTGTTGCATGAAGCGGAGGATCAAAGCGTCCTTTTCACCAGTGGATCAGAGACGTCATGGTGGAATGTGCACATCTGCTACAAGCTAAATGTTGAAAGCAAACACAAAGCTGTAGCATCCACTGACGAAAAGCGATTGTCTCACATCTCCTTCCCCACGTAAATCCGCTTCAATTCCAAGCCGTGACAGTTCCACATACGCATCGGTGCTCTGCGCTGACTCTCCTTTCTTCTCATCGCCAACAGTGATGCAATGATAGTTAAATGGCAGTGACATTCGTCCCAAATCAAAAACAGTGCTGGCATATTCATGCTGCAGAAAAGGCGCAACCTCTCAGTAGAGTCTCCTCTTTGATGAATGTCGTGGCAAAAAAAATGCTAAAGAAAACGATCCATATCTGTTCCATACGGCACATAAGAACTCCAAGTGACAACACAAAAACAACAAAACAAGCACTTATGGACGGCTGCCTACTCGGGCGCCATCTTGGACTTGTATTTTACAAGGATGGAATATCTTCATTTGTGACCGTGTACGTATCTACGAATGCGATCAATTATGTGCTCCCCTGATAACAAATTGTTCTCAAGGTCGTACATAGAGGTCATCACTGCCCATCACTATCATCTTGTTTCATCTGCTCACCTTCCATATGGAACAATGACAGATGACATGTCACAAACACACACATGCGCTACTCTGCTGACTCTGATCACTGTCTCCCATTTTGGTATACAGCCGGCATTGGAGGGCTTTGAGGTGAGATGTGACCCCGGTATTGCGTCCCCCGTGTTGGTGACGTTCTGACGCTTACTTGAGCCAATGTTGTGACAGTGGTGCTGGTGAAGTTGCCCTTTGTTTTTTTTGTGTCCATGTGTTTGTGATTGTCTGGAAGAAAAGACACTTTCATGTCACATTTGGAAGCCTCTAATACACAACTGCTGACCACTGCACTATCCAAAGATGGCCACAATTTGATCTCAAAGAGTGATGTTAAAGAATAAATACACGTCATGTCTTGAAAATGTTTGTCTGTTATGGTTTTGTAAATCAGTAACCCGTGGAGTGTCTTTCTGTATTGCTTATTTTACGACTTAAGAAAAAATGCATTTTTCATGTGACTAAAATTTCACAAATTCTGTCCCCATGGTGGCACCGACCAGTCTTTGATTCTGTCTTCCTTTTTTTCTCTCTGCTTCGTTTTTGTTAGGAGATGAAGATCTGTTCTGCCATCATCAACCTTTTCCACCTGATCCCCGCCGCACCTCAGACTCTCGTCAAACCTCTGCTGGAGGTGGTCATGAAAACCGAGAGGGCCATGCTCATTGAAGTAAGACACGCCCATAAACAAAATAGTGTAAAATAGTTTATTTTATTTTATCAACTCATTCACTGCCATTTACGGATTTATTCGGGAATTCAAAATAAGACGTAGAGCGCCATTTGGATTTTATTTTTTCTTTTCATGCTTGGGTGCCGATAAAGCGCTGACCATGAAGTTTTTTTTCCTTTCCACAAGGGGGCAGCATTTCCTTTTTTTGCCATGTTAGCGCTTTGCTCCAGCTTCAGCTGTTGCTAAAGCCCTATATAAACCAATATGCATAGATTGTACTGTATTTTGTACAGATGCCCACATTTCTAGTTCATGTAACACCAGACCCATATAACTTAGGAATGAACTCCTTTTGTCTGTTGAAAGAAGAAAGTCTAAGGTTTCTTACGCTGCATTGAATGTTTACGTCGTCCTAAAACTCAATATTCTGTGGGTCCTGGAATTTGAGTGACAATGACAAAAACCCTGGCACGAGATGGAGTGGACACATTTTTGCACATGTCTGGCAATGAATGAGTTAATTCATTCTCGTGTGAAGTCATTATTAATTCTAATACTTTTTTTTTCCCGCCCGTTTCTTCCCATTCAGGCCGGCAGTCCATTCAGGGAGCCTTTGATCAAGTTTTTGACTCGCCATCCTTCTCAGACAGTGGAGCTGTTCATGATGGAAGCAACTCTTAATGACCCTCAGTGGAGTCGCATGTTCATGGTTAGACATTGGGGGGCTTTTAGGCACATTTGGCTTTTGAGCTTCCCTACTAATAGGTTATAAAAGAAGGCATTGGCTTCCTGATACGTAGTTTTCCATTTTGCCTTCAACGGTGTGTGTTTTCACCTGCAGAGTTTTTTAAAACACAAAGATGCCAAGCCACTACGAGACGTACTGGCTTCCAATCCCAACCGCTTTGTCACCTTGCTGGTTCCCGCCGGAACGGCCGCAACTGTCCGCCCTGGATCTCCTTCCACGACCACGGCCAGATTGGACCTCCAGTTTCAAGCTATTAAGGTATACATGGATTTTATGACAACAAGAGTCAGGAAATGCACACGTCACCTTTTTCTGTCAATATAGATCATCAGTATCATTGTGAAGAACGATGAAGGCTGGTTAGCGGGGCAGCACTCGCTGGTCAATCAGCTGAGGCGAGTATGGGTCAGTGAGGCCTTTCAAGAGAGACATCGTAAAGACAATATGGCCGCCACTAACTGGAAGGAGCCGAAGCTGCTGGCTTACTGTCTTCTGAGCTACTGCAAGTATGTATATTGACTTTTCACTGAACTAAATGGTTACGATAGGGATGCGCAAACTAAGTGCTTGAGGTCTCACCTTTGATTTTCAGATTTGACCGATGGCCCAATTAATTTAACTCATTCACTGCCATTCACAAATTAATTGGGGAATTGAAAATATGACGCAGAACGCCATTCCTGTTTTTGTTCGGATTTTGTTTTTTTCTTGTTTTGTTTTTTTTCTTTTCCACAATGGGGCAGCATTTCCCTTTTTTCCATGTTAGCGCTTTGTTCCAGCAAAGCTTTCGGGAATTGAAAATATGACGTAGAGCGCCATTCGGATTTTGTTTTTTTTCATGCTTGGGTGCCGATAAAGCGCTGGCCATGAAGTCTTTTTTTTCCTTTCCATAGGGGGGCAGCGTGTCCCTTTTTTCCATGTTAGCGCTTTGCTCCTGCTTCAGCTCTTGTTAAAGCGCTATATAAACCAATGTCTATATATTGCATTGTGTTTTGGCCAGCCGCCCTCATTTCAAGCTGATATAACACCAGACCCATATAATTAAGGAATTAACTATTTTTTTCTGATGAAAGAAGATAGTCTAAGATTTCTAACGCTGTACTGAATGTTTATATAGTCCTAAAACTCAATATTCTGGAGGTGCGAGAATTCAAGTGACAATGACAAAAACCCTGGCACTGGAATGGACACATTTTTGCATGACTGGCAATGAATGAGTTAATGATACAAGTTCTATCATGAGATAAATAATTTTTAAAAGGATATTCAAGATGTTTAATTGCGTAGTTTTAAGAGAAATAAACTTCATGACCTTGTTTTCCATCCAAAAGGCGCAACTACTCCGAGATAGAGTTGCTGTTCCAGTTGCTGCGGGCCTTCACGGGTCGCTTCTTGTGCAACATGACCTTCCTGAAGGAATACATGGAAGAGGAAATTCCCAAGAATTACTCCATCGTCCAGAAGCGAGCCTTGTTTTTCCGTTTTGTCGAATTCAATGACCCGCACTTCAACGATGAGCTCAAAGCAAAGGTATGCTCATTCGCAGCCACAGCGGAAAAGTCATTGATGGATGTCATCACGCAGAGAGCTGAAAGCTCCTCTGTGCCATCGGAATTAACACGCCGATGGTGGCTGTCAATTTTACTCTGCCATATTGCACATTAACTCTCCAGCACACAACTTAACTCATTCACTGCCAGACATGTGCAAAAAATGTGTCCAATCCAGTGCCAGGGTTTTTGTCATTGTCATTTTGTCAATTCCAGGACCCACAGAATATTGAGTTTTAGGACTACATAAACATTCAATGTAGCGTAAGAAATCTCAGTCTCTCTTCTTTTATCAGAAAAAAAGAGTTAATTCCTAAATTATTTGGGTCTGGAGTTTTAGGCGCTTGAAATGAGGGCGGCGGTCCAAAATACAATGCAATACATACATATTGGTTTATATAGCGCTTTAACAACAGCTGAAGCTGGAACAAAGCGCTAACATGGAAAAAGGGAAATGTTTCCCCCTTGTGGAAGGTGAAAAACATTTCCAGAGGCCATGGACGGCGCTTTATGGGCACCCAAGCATGAAAAAAAACTCAACCCGAACTAATTCGGGAATTGCGGTGAATGAGTTAAACAGTGAAAAATTACCCATTTGCTGTTTTTATACAGCCACCCAACCATTTTTCTGGACTGCTTTTTCTCACAAAATAAGTTTAAAAGTCATCATTAATAATAGATTGGGACAGGGAATGCACCTTTTGTCCGAGAGAGAAAAACAGATAAATAATTTGGTTGATCTTTGGTTTGAAACGTGTGAATAATGCCTCAGAAATTACCAGTGACTTTGTCACCTCAGCTCAGTTTGTTCCAGCTATGCTCATAGAGCGAACATTGGGGACTTATTTTGTCATATTTTTTTTTTCCACATGCACAAAAAGTATTCTGACGCAGTCAAAAAGGTCATGTATTTTTAATTCTACTTGCAGACAGAACAGCACCAAAGTTGAATGCATGTGTACTGTTTAGCTGATAGGTTGCTGTAAGCATTCCAATCATTCTCGCTGCTTTTTAATCGGGCACACACACACAGCGTGAGTAGCCATAACGGGCACCGGTTTGGCAAATATAGATCTGTCTGTACACCACAGATGGATAATTGCACTCAGACTCCCTTTCCGGTGATTATACCGCTGTTCACTTCAACCCGTTTATCTTATTTGAGTTTTGTCAGTGACTTTGCAACGCTGGCAATTGTTCTATCGTAAATGGTCCTCCCAGTGGGGAACTTCTCGTTTTTGAGGGCTGAAGAAGGCTTCTCGCAAGTTTGAATACTTTGCATGGGTTTTCGTCATTGATCAAGAGAATCAGAGCAGTTCTTTGACATTTTCATGAATGCCATAACGGAGCATGTGTTGCTTGTCGTGCCGCATCATGAACATTTAATTTAGAAACAAACTCAAAAAAAAACTGCACAAGGGAAAAAAAAGCAGATAGTAAATCATGTCCAATGCACCAACTAAACTCTTGCTCCTCCACTTGTGGTTATTTTTTTTTTTTTTTTTGGCGACACAGACCATAAAGACATGTTTTTAAAACTCCCAAATTCAGGGGTTTATAACTCAAGCCGACACACAAACAAAAACGAGCGTGAGCTTGATGAAGCACATCGTTTCACATAAAGCTGCGGTGCGCTTTTGTCCCTGAACATCCAGCGTGCGCTACCATTCAACCGCTGCTTTATGATCACTGCGTCTCGCCGTTTTGTGCTTATAATTACTTCTTCTTTTACGGTCAATTTGTTTTCATTCTTGGGGGAAAAAAAATGTCAGATGAGGCTGCATATCTAACCATTACCCGGTACATTTTCTCTAGTTCTTTGTTCCGAGCTGCGTGTGGTGCATCTGCATTTGTACCCGTCACGCTTGGCTTTTTTGCGTTGTGCCCAATGTGTGCGATTAATGACCAAACAGAGGAAGGGGGGGAGCATATGCCGCCGCCATCGTTCTTCGCCATCCTCCCCCCCCCAATGATGGATTGAATAGGAGGGCTCATTAGCAGATAGCGGCTTCTTTAAATAAATGCAGTCGTTCGCTTTATTGTGGGTGCGATCTTTTGCATTTCACAGGCTAATCGAGTCCGGGCCTCCATTTGCTTATTCTGGCAGCTATCTCTGCAGATTTCAATGCTTCTCCATAATATTGTCATTTGGCAAGTTTTGATTGTATTCAAATCGTCTCGCAATATTAAATTGGAGGTCTCACACTTTCTTTTTACCACAATGAGTTTTGTGAAGCGGTAATTGCAGTTGCTGTATTTAATCAAGGGAACATCGAGGGTATGGAGGAGGGGTGGGTGGCTATCAGATTAGTTAAATGTCATGCTTTCTATTACTTTCGATGGTCACAATTGCCTTACTTCACACATCTGTCCATACGCCTTATTTCCCCAGCTGATTAATGATCATAGCCTGCGATATTCCTTCATGTCAGATATTTAAAGTAGTTTAGAAAGCTCAAATTTGCACCCCCCCCCCTCCTATAATCCCTTGTCAGTGATTTAGCTCTGCCTCCTTTCTCTGTGATTTGTGAAAACCCGATTTGGGGTTCTGTGGCTAATTTATTTTTGTTTTCTTCACTGAAAGGTTCTGCAACACATCCTCAATCCAGCCTTCTTATACAGCTTTGAGAAAGGTGAAGGAGAGCAGCTCCTCGGTCCGCCCAATCCCGAAGGAGACAATCCGGAAAGCATTACCAGCGTCTTCATCACCAAGGTACGTGTGCACGGAGATGCCCTCATGCATTGATTTTCTTCACATCAACAGTTTTTCTACCTCCCACGCCCTCACTCCACCTACCCAAATATCCGGACTCAGCACACCCTCCCACTTGGTCATTATTTAATGATTGGATTGGATTAGCCTTTATTAGTCTCGCAGTGGAGAAATTAAAATTTCACAGCAGCAAAGTGATGAAAGGGAAGGAAGAAGAAGAAAAACAAAATACAGGACCTCATGTAAAGGGATTGACGAAGTTATTGTCTCACATCTCGTGTCCCACGTAAATCCGCTTCAATTCCAAGCTGCAACAGCTATATTATATTGGTTCCCATCAATATTGGAATGTTCATTTCATATGACCAACGAAACTACCATTTGGATTGGATTAGCCTTTATTAGTCTCACAGTGGAGAAATTTACATTTCACAGCAGCAAAGTTATGGAAGGAAGGGGAAAGGAAAGGAAGAAATAGAAAAAGAAAATACAGGGAGGGGATGCCATCTTGAAGTCAAAAGAACACAAAAAAATATGGCAACACAAAGACAGTCATTCAATCTTACGCACTAACTGCACCCTCTTTGTTGTAGTGATGGATCAAAGTGTGCTTTTCACCAGTGGATCGGGGACGTCATGTTTGTGCACGTCTGCTACAAGCCAAATGTTGAAAGCAAACACAAAGCTGTCTCATCCATTGACAAAAAGAGATTTTCTGACATCTCCTGTTCCACATAAATCCGCTTCAATTCCAAGCCGCTTCCTACTGTGGTGCCATCTTGGACTTCTTTTGTATCTCTGATTTCATTCCTGGATACCCCACTAGCCCCCTTACCTCCCTCTTAATCACACATGCATACTGCCCCAGCATCCACCATTCATTCCATATTTTTCTTGCGCGTCAAATTATTTTTTGTGCCCACCCACCAACCCTTTTTAAGGCTTTTCCATCTATCTTTGATTGTCTTCACCTCTTCCAGTGATCCCACTGGTCTTCTTTCATTTATCATAACCAAACTCAAATTCCTGGTGTAAATGTCACAATGTGGCCATGTTAAAGGTCTTTTTTTTTTTTTTTGTACAGCGGTAGATTCCATCGGTGACTAACACCCACCTTCGTTTGGTAGCTTTTCTTTGGAGATTTAAAAGTAATTTCCCCTGAGAGACCTTTGGCCCGTTTTCATCTGACAGCCTCAGATACCAACAAGTGCTTGAGCCCAAATGCAATCACAGTAAATTAATATTTGGATTAAAGGCGATTTATGTTTATTCTAATGAAAGAAGGGCAACCGGTGTTTTATGGAGGATGGCAAATTTCATACTCGTTTTAAGGTCAGTGTGGTGTCGTAAAGAATTCTCATGTTTTTTTTCAGGTACTAGATCCAGAAAAGCAGGCTGACCTGCTAGATTCTCTGCGAATATGCTTACTGCAATTCTCCACCCTGTTGGTGGAACATGCGCCCCACCACATTCACGACAACAACAAATCGCGGAATAGCAAACTACGGCGCCTGATGACCTTCGCCTGGCCATGCCTGTTGCCGAAAGCCTGTGTCGACCCCGCCTGTAAATACAGTGGGCATCTACTTTTGGCCCACATCATTGCAAAGTTTGCCATCCACAAGAAGATTGTTCTCCAGGTACGGAGGAGGCGAAATGAAGTCTCTGTTTTCATTTATCTTAATGTTCACACATAATGAGAAACACTATACACGATGTACTTAATAAAATTAGCCTCTCTTACAACTTGATTTTTATTCGCAGCAGGATTCAAACGGCGAGTTTACAGTTTCAAATTCCAAGTCCTTACAAATCAGCTTTTTCAGGGTTCTGAATGGGATGAACCAATTGTTTAAACATTTAGCTATTTTTTGCTAGATTGTTTTCCCCTCCCAGCAATGAAAGCCAAGCGTATGAACACGTAATGCAAATGTCTTGCTTGTTCAGGTGTTCCACAGCCTTTTGAAGGCCCACACCATGGAAGCCCGTGCCATTGTCCGCCAGGCCATGGCCATCCTCACTCCAGCTGTGCCAGCCCGCATGGAGGATGGCCATCAAATGCTCACTCACTGGACTCGCAAAATCATCGTGGAAGAAGGTCACACCGTACCGCAGCTGGTCCACATACTGCACCTCATAGTGCAGCACTTTCGGGTGTGTAGACATGAAAAGGAACGCAACGGCTGTAATTTTGAATTGGGGTCACCCGTGCACTTTTCTTGTTATGTATTATAATGGCAATTATGCGTAAGAAACATTTTGCCACTTTTGACCACACATATTAACTCATTCACCGCCAGACGATGTGCAAAAATGCGCCCACTCCAGTGCCAGGGTTTTTGTCATTTTCACTCAAATTGCTGGACCCACAGAATTTTGAGTTTTAGGACTCCATAAACATTAAATGTTAACAATCCAACCTTAGTTTCTCTTCTTTCAACAGAAAAAAGAGTTAATTCCCAAGTTATAATCGTCTGGAGTTATCTGAGCTTGAAATTAGGGGGGCTGTCCAAAACACAATGAAATACATATTGGTTTATATAGCGCTTTAAGAATAGCTGAAACAGTAACAAAGCGCAAACATGGACAAAAGGCAAATGCTGCCCCCTCGTGAAAGGGAAATACATTGACAGAGGTCTGACCAGAGCTTTATCCGCACCCACAGCAAAAAAAAAAAAAACCTGAGCAAATTCGGGAATGGCATCCACGTCACACTTTTCAATACCCAAATAAATTCAGACCTCTGGAAATGTTGTTTTCCCTTCCATGAGGGGGCCGCACTTGCCTTTTGTAAAGCCGCCCTCACTTGCACCTCATATTACTCCAGACCCATATAATTTGGGAATTAACTCTTTTTTTTTCTAATGAAATAAGAGAGTCTAAGGTTTTTACGCTGCTTTTATGTAGTCCTAAAACTAAATATTCTGTAGGTCCTAGAATTTGAGTGAAAATGACAAAAACCCTGGCACTGCAGTAGACACATTTTTGCACGTCTGGCAATGAATGAGTTAATACAAGCAGATATGATGACATGAAATTCGGCGGTTGTTTGGCAGCATAGAAATGGCATCGTTTGAAATCCCACCCTCAACTCGCACCCCATTGACAAAAGTTATTGACTGGCCACACGAATGGGACTCCCGAGCGGCCAACGTCTTCTGTCTGTAATCGCCTTAAAGCAGAGATACATTCAGAAGCCTGACCCGTGAAATAACACCAGCCGAAGGATCATTGCGTCTCTCTTAAAACTTGAGTGACACTTGATGCCTCCTCATTTGGTGTTCTTAGATTCGTCACTTCTTCGGGTTTGAGTATCTCTGCACAAAATCGACACCCCCCACCCTCGTTGTTTTTTTTTCTTTCTTCCTGACAGGTTGCTCTCATCGGGCCAGATGACTAATCTAATGTAATCACATCAGCATAATTGCACTGAGGGGAGTGAACTGGGTAGTGGGGGGGTAGATAATGACAGGCAGATGAGAGACTTTTAAGTATGTGCACATGTGATGGACAGGGTTTAGCCTCGCTGTCATTAAGAGGCGTTGAAGTCCTGCTCCATCGACTATAATTACCCTCAAAGTGAGAAGCTTGAATATTCTTTGTCGCGAGTAGCAGCCCTCCCCCCAACCCCCTGATAGACATCTCATCTTTCGCTCTTTTGTCTGCACGCTTGAGAGTCCCCAGTTTGCCTTATGAGGAAGTCAAGTGAACCTCCAGCGTGATGCTTTAGTGTTCGGCGTCACGAAACTAAGTGGATGCGACTTGTGGCGCATTGGTGCAACGGTTTTGCAACCCGGTGTGGGTTTAGTACACTACATACATATTTTTGTTTACTTAACGTATTTTCTGTTGTAAAAGGCGCACCTTTAATGAATGGTGTATTTTCAAACTTTTTCTATATATATGCCGCACCGGACTATAAGGCACATCTTCAATGAATGAAAACGTTTTTCAAATATAAGGCACACCACCAGGCACCATAAGGCACACCACATTATAAGGCGCTACAGTAGAGGCTGGGGTTACGCAGTACTTCTTTTACAGGGGGAAATGGATTCGGTGGCTGCTGACATTAGTTGCAAGACCTGTAGTGGCACAATGTTACTTCACATATAAGGCGCACCTGTGTATAAGGCATCTTTGGAAGAAAATAAAGGCTTTTGGGTGCGCCTTATACACCGGAAAATACTGTACATTTCTAATAGATTTATACATAGAGGAACAATTTGGAATTCACTTTATGAGTATATTCTCAGTAAAAATAGAAAAGACACAACCTGGTTCAAAAACCCAGAAGTGGTCTGCTCGGTCAGTTCATCTTTTTTTGTGTACAGGCGTTCCCCTAGTTATGAACATTCGAGTTACAAACAACGGAACATTTTTGTAGTAACATGCAGTTCTCTCTCCAGTTGTACGTGTACATATCTTTACAGAGCATATATTTATTAAATGTTCACTTTTCAGTACAAAGAAATACTGGTTACTTATACAAGCCTTAAACATACTTATATAAACCTTAAACATACATTCCATACAAAATATAGCACTGAAGCAACTTACGAACAAATTCAACTTGCGAACGACCCTTTGGAACACAGGTGTCAAATCCAAGGCCCGCGGGCCAAAGTCGGCCCGCCACATCATTTTTTTCGGCCCGCGAAAGCAAATCAAACTTGTTAAATTCCATGATGATTGCTAAAATCTGAGCCAAACTTTCATATTTTTGGATGTCAACCACAATAAAAGTCATTATTCTTGACTTCAGATTAGAAAACGAGTTATTCATTAATTTGTTGTGTGCTCTATATGTAATATTTGAAGGGATTTAAACATTCTAATGGGTTCCCCAAATTCATAACGGCCCCCGAGAGGAAACCATAACTACAATGTGGCCCGCGGCAAAAAAATGACTTTGATACGCCTGCTTTGGAACATATCTTGTTCGTAAGTTGGGGAGCGTCTGTATTCACTCCTGCGTACAGTACTCACTGGTAATGAACGGCGATATGTCTCATACTTTGACATATGATATTTCATTTAACACAATGACGAAAAAGTGTTTAGTTGCAGTTGTATCGCCAACAACTGCTGAGAAAGATTTACTAGATGTCCGATTTTGTTTGTCTGAAGTCTGTCTGTTTGTCTGAACTATCGGTTCCTGGTATTGTAACCTGTATTTATAGGCATGAAAAAAAAACTTGATTCTGGAACATATCTTGCTTTAACTATTTTAAAGAGTCAATTTGAGTTTCTAACCTTTTGTTTGCAACTCACTAATATCTGAAAATCTCCAATCGTTTTTGCCTGCACCAGGTATACTACCCTGTTCGCCACCACTTGGTGCAGCACATGATCAGCGCAATGCAGCGCCTTGGCTTCACTCCCACTGTGACTATCGAGCATCGGAAACTGGCAGTCGACCTGGCCGAGGTGGTCATCAAGTGGGAGCTTCAAAGAATCAAAGACCAATTGGTGCGTGCATGCACAGTTGGAAATACTTGTACAGGGTGACTCCAAGAACGACATCTAAATCGCTTTTGTTCGGGTATTTCCAGCCCGATTCTGACGCGGAAATTGGGCCCAGTGGTGAAGGGACGAGCACTGCTGTGAAAACCGGGCTCTCCGGAGACGGCGCCACTCCCGGACAAGATGCTAAAAGATTCCGCGTGACATCTGGAACGGCCTCTACTGTGAGCTAATTTACATTGTATTACTTGTTGTTGCCACTTCCAAAATTAGCAATCACTTCAAACTGTGCGACGGGTTGCCCTTGAGCTGTATTGTCGAGAAAAAAAGTGATTGCGGAACAGTTTGATCAAACGGCATATCTATAAAACAAAACTTGCCAGGATAATACATTTATTTTGATTTTTTTGCAGTCTCAAACACATCTATTGTTATCATTCTAAATGGTCAAAAGTAATCGTGAGATATTCCGAAAGCAATTTATTTCACGTAAACAAAATCATTTTCAACATCTCTTATTTCCTTCCCTGTTTGTTTTTAGGTCTTCGGTCGCAGTCAGACCATGCCTGGCACCGAAACGATGCTCGCCAAACCTGTTGATAAACAACATACAGATACTGTGGTCAATTTCCTCATCCGGATTGCATGTCAGGTAACACCTCCAACACATAATGATTATAAAGATGCTTGTTATTGAGTTTCTAAATTGTCTTGTATTTTCTCTGAATTTTTCAAACCAACACATTATACACATTTTTTATTCCTGTTTCATAACCTCTGCAGGTATTAATAATAATAATAATAATAATAATAATATTACTACTACTACTACTACTAATAATAATAATAATAATAAAATTAGAATATAAAATAATAATAATAAAATAATAATTAAAAAAATATAATAATAATTTAAATAATAATAATACAATAATAATACAATAATAATAAAAAGAAAAATAATTAGAACAAAATCATAATTAAAAATAAATATACCAATAATAAAAATACTACTACTACTAATAATAATACTTAAAAAAATAAAAATACTAATACTAAAAATACTACTACTACTACTACTACTACTACTACTAATAATAATAATAATCACAAATTTCATTTCTAAGCTCCTTTCAAAACTATCAGGGACACTTTCCAATCACAGGATAAGTACATAAACGTTTTCTACGGGTCAATCAAACCCATCCGAGGGGGAAAAAATGCCAGGAATAACGATCAAGCAAGAGTATACGAGCCTCTATAGCTGCTAGGGTTTCATTGTCAACAGTCGGCCTTGAACTGATATGTTTGAATGATCGCTTTCCATCGCCGAGTCGTGACTATAGCCCCGTCATACTCCTTGTCACATGAATGAAATGCTGCCTAATAGGCAAGCGTTCTTCTTTCTCGAGTCTCTCCTTGACCTATGATTTCTTACCTCCCCGGGAATCCGCAGCAGCGATATCGGAAGATAGCAACTCTTTGTCAATGATGATGATGATAAACTGCCCCAACCCTTTTCTCCTCCCTTGTAGGTAAATGACAGCACCAATGTAGCAGGTTCCCCGGGGGAGCTGCTTTCTCGCCGCTGTGTTAGTCTGATGAAGACGGCCCTAAGACCTGACATGTGGCCTCGCGCCGAGCTCAAGCTACAGTGGTTTGACAGACTGCTTATGACTGTGGTGAGAAAAGGGATCTGATGTGCTGTAACGTGCCAATTATTCGATTAGATTTTCCGATGTTAGTTTCAGTCACATATCGCTTGGTGGAAACATGATTTTCCACTGCGTGATTTTTGGTGAAGGAGGGATTAACACCTTGCTTAAATATATTGGGGTGGTTGGAGTTTTGAGTTCAAGGATCCAAATTAGGTCTCAACAAATTTGAATTTGTCAAGAGTGAAATCGTTTTCACTCACAATTGTCACTATTGAAGAAAACAAATGAGCTTTCTTCCGATAACATTATCTTAAATCATATTCCTAATTTTATTCATATTTTATTGACGTTTGCGCGACAAGAAACACCCCAATTCCTAATATGGCTGTGTGGAAAAAGTCGACACTCCACATTCTTGTGAGTGCCTGATTAACTCATTGCCAGACATGTGCAAAAATGTGTCCACTCCAGTGCCAGGATTTTTGTCATTTTGCACTCGAATTCCAGGACCCACAGAATATTGAGTTTTAGGACGAGATAAACATTCAATGCAGCATAAGAAACCTTAGAATCTTTTCTTTCATCAGGAAAAAGTGTTAGATCCTAAGTTTTATGGGTCTGGAGTTATCTGAGCTTGAAATCAGGGCAGCTGTACAAAATGAAAACATTGCCAGAGGTCTGACGAGCGCCTTATCGGCATCCCTCCGCAAATAAAAAACAAAACCCGAACAAATTCAGGAATGGCGCTCCATGTCAGGCTTTTCAATACATGTGTCTGGAGTTATATAAGCTTGAAATGAGTGTGGGTGTCCAAAATACAATGCTATACATACATATTGGTTTATATAGCGCTTTTAACAACAGCTGAAGCAGGAACATGGAAAAAATGGGAAATGCTGCCCCCTTGTGGAAAGGAAAAACATTGCCAGAGGCCATGGCCAGCACTTTATCGGCACCCAAAGAAGAAAAAACAAAATGGAACAAATTCGGGAATGGTACTCGACGTCATATTTAATTCCCGAATACATTTGTGAATGCAGTGAATGAGTTAAAAACATTGCAGAAAATGTATTACAGTAAAGTCTCGTTATATCGATATTCAAGGGAGTCTGAAAAAATATCGATATAACCGGGACTATCGATATATCCGACCCTGTTTGCATGTAATTTGCTCCGTGCGTGCATAGAAATAGTATCGATATAACCGGGACTATCGATATATCCGATATCGATATAACGATACTTTACTGTATTATTATTATTATTATTATTATTCAAGTGATAGTTCTCCACGCTGCAGCAGCAGGTTGCTTCTTCCCGAGGGACTGCAAGAGTTTCCTCGTCACAGCTGTCTTGGCGCTTACGCAAAATTCCCGAGGGATTCGTTATCAAGTTTTACATAAAGTGAGGCGCCTACCGCCATAATGACAAAATAATGCCAGCGGTGAGATAACACGAGTCCATCCGGACTTGTGACTTGTTTTTCAACTCCGCATTCCTTTCATCTCTGGCCTGTGCGACCCCCCCCCCCCCCCCCGCATCTTCGCTCACCCTTTTTCTTCACGGGTACCTCGTCACGAGTTTTTCCCCGTCATCACCTAAGCCTCCGTTTTCACTTTGTCTCCCCTTATCTGTCGCTCGCCTCTGTCTATGCTCATCTCGCTGGTCTGATTCACAGACAAGGTTATCACCGTACCGCGGCGTCATCCGATATATTTTATTTTTGTGTGTGCCCCTGCGGGGATCATAACATCAGTTGTGACACCCCCCCCCCGCCACCACCATCCCTCTCCTTCTCTTGCATGTTCCATACCTATCCAGATAAGACTCTATAGGTCTTATTCAGACAATATACCACTTTTTGTCTCTTGGGGCGTTTGTTCAACATGTCCATCAGGTTAATGAGCAATGGCCTCCACCAGATTAGTTTTTTTTATCTCATTGTATTGTCATGTCAATTATGGTGGACTGGAAAGAACATAATGCGAGAGAAGAGCCACGTACACAATTGCATGTACATAATCCCTGTGTGCAATTCTAAAAGATACACTTGTTTGTAGTCATACGGTGCAAAAAAAATAAATCAATACCGCTACTGGTATCTAACCGAGGCCTTATCATTAGGGGGGGGGGGTCACCTTGTTCATTAGTCAAGATTAGTGACATGGATCTGGCTCCGATTATCCTCTTGGCCTTGTCATCTTTGTACATCTTGATTACAATTTAGACCAAATTTGTCCTGTGTATTTGCCATTGATTTTTTTGGTTTAGTGCAAATCACAGTGGCTTGTTTCTTTTGTGTGAGTGATACCTCGGTGGGCACGGTATTGATTTTGGAGTTGTCTCCAGTTTGTATTTAACTCATTAGCTGCCATTCACAAATTTATTTGAGAATTGAACATATGACGTAGAGCGCCATTTCCGAATTTGTTTGTGTTTTGTTTTTTCATGCTTGGGTGCCGATAAAGCGCTGGGATTGGGCTCTGGCAATGTTTTTTTATTTTCCACGAGGGGGCAGTGTTTCCCTTTTTTCATGTTAGCGCTTAGTTCCAGCTTCAGCTATTGTTAAAGCGCTATTGTCAGAGATATGACAGTCAGACACCGTGGACAGAGACTCAGAACCAGAAAGATTGTCCCCACTGCCGGCAGGAGACGCAGTCATCAGATGACATACGTCTCCTGCCGGCAGTGGGGACAATCTTTCTGGTTCTGAGTCTCTGTCCACGGTGTCTGTCTGTCATATCTCTGACAGCTATATAAACCAATATGTATGTCTTGCATTGTATTTTGGACACCCACCCTCATTTCAAGCTCATATAACTCCAGACTCATATAATTTAGGAATTAATCCTTTTTTTCTGATGAAAGAAGAAAGTCTAAGGTTTTTTACGCCGCATTGAATGTTTATATAGTCCTAAAACGCAATATTCTGTGGGTCCTGGAATTTGAGTGACAATGACAAAAACCCTGGCACTGGAGTGGACACATTTTTGCACATGTAGTAAATGAATTAAGGGGATGATTAATGATACTGATGGACAAAAGTACTCTGACACCTGAACTCCGAGTGGGTGAAATCTTTTACGTCATATTTATTTTTAAGGAAGAATTATGACTACCTTAACCAAATTGTATTTTATGTGGGCAATTTCAATTTTAAACATTTGGAACATTCACTCCGTTCTTACAGGAGCAACCAGCTCAGGCAAACATCTCCAACATCTGCACCGGATTAGAGATTCTGTGTTTCTTGCTGACTGTGCTCCAATCACCCGCGATACTGGCCCACTTCAAGCCCCTCCAGAGAGGCATCGCCGCCTGCATGACATGCGGCAACACCAAAGTGCTACGTGCCGTTCACTCCCTCCTCTCGCGCCTTATGAGCATTTTTCCTACCGAACCCAGTAAGCCCACCAAATAATTTCTCAATTCTCTCTGAGCTTGAATTTCAACCCATTCCCATTCCAGGCACATCTAACGTGGCATCCAAATATGAAGAACTGGAGTGTTTATACGCAGCCGTAGGCAAGGTCATCTACGAGGGATTGACCAACTATGAAAAAGCCACAAGCAATACCAATCCAACACAGCTCTTTGGTAAAACAGTCTCTTCTTGATATTTCTGGTGGATATACAGTATACACTATTTTTTTTTCCTTCGTGTGGGAAAATGTGATACAGTACCTTGAAATATTACTGCACTGTCATCCCTCCCTGCGTGAACATCGCTTTTCACCACCCCGAAGTGAAAATCCCAGCATATTTAATCAATAGCACTTCACAATCTCATTTTATGTCTGCTAGCTTTCTGACTACAGAGAGTAAAAAAAAAAAAGCTCTAAGCTACGTGTCACGTTTCCCCCCCAAATAGGCGGTTGCGGTCAATAAAAAGCCTTTGGTCGCTTCACATCACAGCAAGTAGTGTACTCATGCATCCATTAATGCATCCGAGTGAATGTCTTTGACACTATGGAGTCATTTTTTTGCCATTAAAAAAAAAAAAATCTAACCCAGTCCAAAAATAAACATGTGCTTAATGCAGCGGTGCATTTTTTTGTTTGTATTCTAATTCACTCTGCCCGGCTCGTGCCTTGTCTTGCAGGAACGTTGATGATTCTCAAATCAGCCTGCAGTTACAACGCCAGTTACATCGATCGCCTCATCTCGGTGTTTATGCGCTCGCTGCAGAAGATGGTGCGTGAACACCTGAGCCCCCAGCAGGCCAACCCAACAGCCACCGAGACCAACACCGGTAAGTAATTACGCGAGAATGGGCAAGCCAAGCGTTTGTTCGAGAACTCAGATGTGATATAAAGCGAATGAAATGTCATCATTTGAACATGTGGGAGACTGCTATAAGAAACCAAGCAAAATAAATTTTTTGGGGTTCTGTCACTTGACGCTTTTGAATTATTTTCAGTTGGTCACGGCTCTGGCAGCACATTCAATACTAACGCTCGTGTTTTCACAGTGACGAGCGAGCTGGTCATGCTGAGCCTCGACCTGGTGAAGACGCGACTCTCCGTCATGAGCATGGAAATGAGGAAGAATTTCATTCAGGTTATTCTGACCTCACTTATCGAAAAGTCACCCGACCCCAAAATCCTCCGCGCTGTTGTAAAGATCGTAGAAGAGTGGGTGAAAAATAATTCTCCCATGGCCGCCAATCAGGTGAGTTCAAATGAGGCGATTCAGTCCTTTTGTTTCAATAATAGAGCCAAAAGCACCTCGACTAAACCACACTCTTCCTCCTTCTAGATGCCAAATATTCGTGAGAAGTCCATCCTATTGGTAAAAATGATGACCTACATCGAGAAGCGTTTCCCCGATGAACTGGAGTTAAACGCCCAGTTCCTGGATCTCGTTAATTACGTCTATAGGTAATTGCCACTATTCATCAAATAGCCAATTGGCCGCACTGCGGATGCTCATCTGCCCTTGCATCCGTCTCAACATCAGCGATGAAGGTCAGGCGAGATGAAAATGACATCGGATTTGGCAAGAGAACGTTGAGAGAAGGCGGGGTGGGACTTAAATAAACATGACCGTACCGTTGGATGGACTACTTAACTCATTCACTGCCAGACAATGTACAAAAATGTGTCCTCTCCAGTGCCAGGGTTTTTGTCATTGTCACTCAAATTCCAGGACCCACAGAATATTGAGTTTTCAGACTACATAAACATTCAATGCAGCGTAAGAAACCTTAGACGCTCTTCTTTCGTCAGAAAAAAAAGTTAATTCCTAAATTATATGGGTCTGGAGTTATATGAGCTTGAAATTAGGGCGGCTGTCCAAAATACAATGCAATACATATATATAGCGCTTGAACAGCTGAAGCTGGAACAAAGTGCTAACATGGAAAAAGGCAAATCCTGCCTCCTGTGGAAAGGAAAAAAAAACATTGCCAGAGGCCATAGCCAGCGCTTTATTGGCACCCAAATAGGAAAAAAATGGCGCTCTACGTCATATTTTCAATTCCGGAATACATTTGTGAATGGCAGTGAATGAGTTAAAGTAAGAACCATTGTGGCAGATGTTAGTCGAAGTGCATCTCGGAGATGATGCAAACAACGAGTTATGAAAAAAAAAGATCAATTTCCCGGTGTTTTTGACACATCACTGTCACCGATGGCAAGCTGGGAGGTTCGGAGGTAAGGACGATCCAGGCGACAGCAATTCATCAAACCCTGATTCCCTTTTGGCCGTGACTTCCGCGCGTTAATGCCTTTTAATCAGGCAAATGCATCCCGCATCCCTCCGTGCCATCTGCTCTTTGTGTCGGGAGATTTAAAATGAGGAGTAAATTCCTGATTGACAGCGAGTAATGATATTAAAATAATGAAGGAGGCGTCCCTGAACAATGTATGATCAAGCGAGTGCTGCCAATTGTGTTGCTGCCTTGTATTTATTTATTTATTGCTCCTTTTAACCTTACATTTTTACACCATGAGCAGGAGGCATGACCAAGAGTGCCAATTGTTTCCGCTCTTATTAAACATTGTTCAAATGAAAGACATATTATTGAATATATTTAAAGAAATTGGGGGAAAAAAGCAATTTTGGAGGTTGTGAATGACCCTGAAGCATTTGTTCAGTTTATTCAGAAGCTCCACAATTGAAGTAGAGTCAGCCACCCAAAAAAATGGATCACCAAGAATGATTATTTCTGGTCTAGTTTAATTTCAAATTTCAATTGATGGATGCCTCTCCTTGAGAAGGGTTTTTTTTACTCCCCACCCTCAGATTTGTTCGACCAAGTTAAAAAAAAAAGATTACACAGAATAGGCAATTTAGCACTTGCTGTTTTGCCATCTCACAAGCATTTGATTCTTGTCATCCAGGGACGAAACTCTGTCAGGAAGTGACATCACGTCAAAGTTGGAGCCAGCTTTTCTCTCCGGACTTCGCTGCACACAACCGCTGATCCGAGCAAAGTTCTTTGAGGTTTTTGATGCCTCCATGAAGCGGCGAGTCTATGAGAGGCTCCTGTACATCTGTTGTTCTCAAAACTGGGAGGCCATGGGTAACCATTTCTGGATCAAGCAATGTATTGAGGTATGTACCATTTCTGGCAGTATGCTGAAGCAACCATTACAAGGTGTTATGGAGTCACATCACAACATACAGTAAAGTCTCGTTATATCGATATTCAAGGGAGTTCGAAAAAATATCGATATAACCGGGACTATCGATATATCCGACCCTGTTTGCATGTAATTTTCTCCGTGCGTGCATAGAAATAGTATCGATATAACCGGGACTATCGATATATCCGATATCGATATAACGAGACTTTACTGTATTTTTTTACCCCCAACCCTTTTATTAGCTTCTGCTCGCGGTGTGTGAACGCAACACCATCATCGGCACCAGCTGCCAGGGATCGATGCTTCCGTCCATCACAAACGTCATCAACCTCGCTGACAGCCACGATCGCGCCGCTTTCGCCATGGCAACACATGTCAAGCAGGAACCGCGAGAGAGGGAGACGAGTGAGACCAAGGAGGAGGTAGGTTGCACGAACACACATAACCACGTATGACACTTTTGCACACCAACTAGCACATTAGCATATGATTTGTGAGCACATTCACCTTGCATCTTTTTTCTCATATTTAAGTATACAATGATGTACTTTTCCTGTCCGGTAGGATGTCGAGATTGACATAGAATTAGCCCCGGGTGACCAAACAGCTCTTCCCAAGACGAAGGATCAAGCTGAGAGAGATGCGGGCAACCAACTGCATATGCTTACGAATCGCCATGACAAGTTCCTGGACTCTCTGCGAGAAGTCAAGGTAAACGACTTCCTGGAATCGCAACACGAACAAACGCCAATGCAACCACTTGGTAGAATTGGGAAGCGATAATGCTTTTGATCAATAGCGTTCGAGAAAAAAAAATCATATATATAAACAGTGATACCTCGGCTTACGAACGTAATTGATTCCCATAAAGTGTGTGTAAGGCGAAAAGTTCGTCTGCCAAACATTTACTTCCCATAGGAAACCATTAAAAATGAGAATAATCCGTTTCCAGGTCCCCATAAAACATAATTTTCGACGAAATGAGCCTTAAAACTACAAAAAAATATACCTTATTTTGCGTATAATAAATGCACTACTGTATTGTGATAAAAGAAATAAACTGTACTGTATAATGAAGTCGTTTTACTTACCTTTGTGATGGTCGTTGATGTAGTTGGCTCTTGATGATATCCGAGTGAAGTTCCCATGTTTTCTCGACGATAATACCCTCACACACTGTCCCCTGCTAGCTGATTTTTGTTAATCCAAATCAACAGAAGTTTTTCAACCTCTTCTATTGCCTCAGACCGTTGCTTGGATAACACAGAAACACTCTAAGTCACACGTAGCAATGGTCGCCTTAGCATACTGGTACTGGGAGGCGAAGTCACACAAACGCACACCTTGTTCGTGTTATTCGATGATCTCCTTCTTCTGCTCGACCGTCGTTTTCTTTTGTGTCCTCTTTGGCTTAACACTAGCCTGCGGTGGGGTCTTTTTCGGTCCCATAATAGCAAAAGTACTCCACTCGATAACAAACCACGTCTGCACTGAAGGAAAGTGGGTGTGGAAAATTAGTCCGGCAGCCACTCATTCGTATGCCAAGATTATATTCTCGCGAATTTAATGTTCTTAAGGTGAAAGGTTTGTCAGCTAAAGCGTTCGTACGCCGAGGTATCACTGTACAGAAAACACACATACTGCCATTTTAACCATATCCTTTGTTAGACCGGGGCGCTGCTGAATGCTCTTGTCCAGCTGTGTCACATCGCCACTCCTCTGGCAGAGAGATCCTGGGTGCAGCTCTTTCCTCGTCTTTGGAAAATTCTCTCTGACAGGCAGCAGCATGTGAGTATATTCCCGTGAGGTCAGAACTAGTTATGTGCAAGACATGCATATTTATGAAACGCAAAATGTCTAGAAGGACCCAAAGCGAAGAGGGCATTCGCGCCACATGCAAAAAAAAAAAAAAAAAACACTTGACATGGACACTCGCGCAAATATGACCTTCATCTTTGCCATCTCAACACATGTGACTGTGCTTAATGAGGTTGGATTCATTTTGGCGAAATATGGAAATGAGCAGCTGAGGAAGGAAAGCTTAAATGAGCTGAACTAATAACCAAATGAATATGGAGTATTTTGAGAGAGGTTGAAAGGCCTTGATTTGAAGTGATTGAACTCTTCAGTTTCAGAGACGCAGTCATTCGAATTATAATGATTTTCTTTTTCGTGACAGATTATCAAGTCGCGGGCGGGCGACGCGTGTTTATTCCGACGGCCGTGCCGACTTCTTATCACGTGACGCCATAACATCTCATGGGGGGGAGCAAATGCTTTTGATCTCTGCATCTAAGCCGCACTTTCTGAAGAAGGAATTTACTGATCAATTGGTCTTCATGATTGCTAGTTTAATTAAAATGGCCGTCAATGCATTAAACATTCAATACTATCAATAGGCGGTGCAAATCATATTCGGCAGCAGTGCATCGTTATTTTTGCACGTTTGTGAGTCATCCTCTCACTGACTGTGTTTTGATTGTTCGTTTAAAATTGGAAATCACATTTGCACACATTGAATAATCAATCTGTCAAATGATTAGCAATTTGGTTTGGGATTGGAAATTTGGGTGCAGAAATTTGCATTTTACAGCAGCAAAGTGATGAATGTAAGAGGTAAGGAAAGGAAGAAGTAGAAAAACAAAATACAGGAGCAGCTGTAAAGGCAGCCGCTCTTGCGGCACCATTTTGAAGTCAAAACGACAACAAAAAAGTAAATAACAAATATTGTAACAACGCAAAATACACACACAGGAACTTTCTGCACCCATTTTGCTGGATGAAGCAGTTCTAGATGGAAGAGGAAAGGATCAAAGCGTCAATTTCACCAGTGGATCCGAGACGTCATGGTGAAATGTGCACTTCTGCTACAAACTAAATTTGGAAAGCAAACACCAAGCTGTAGCATCCATTGACGAAAAGAGATTGCCTCACATCTCCAATCCGGCGTAAATCCGCCTCAATTCCAAGCCGCGGCAGATCCACATAGAAATGTATTATTATTATTATTCATGCGCGGACACTCTATTCCTCTTGCGTGTTTTGAAATGAAAATATTTGATGACTTACATGACTAAAATGTAAGGGCATCATCAAGTATTCCCCCCCGCAGGCCTTATCTGGAGAAATGAGTCCATTCTTGTGCAGCGGCAGCCACCAAGCCCAAAGAGATTGTCAACCCAGCGCCTTGAACTGCTTCGTCGAAGCCATGTCTCAGTGTGTCCCTCCCATCGCCATTCGTCCTTGCGTGCTCAAATACTTGGGCAAGACTCACAATCTGTGGCTACGATCCACACTTATGCTGGAGCAGCAGGCCTTTGAAAAGGGGCTCAGTTTGCACTCGAAACCCAAGCAAAGTACCGAGTTGTACGAGCAGGAGAGTATCACGCCACCTCAACAGGTGACTTGTTTTGATCCATTTTTCGCAGCGTCGTGTTTGACTGTATTCACTTTACATTTGTTTTAAAATATCTTTTTTTTAAGGAGATTTTGGACTCTCTAGCAGAGCTGTATTCGCTGCTCCAAGAGGAGGACATGTGGGCGGGCTTGTGGCAGAAGCGATGCAAGTTCCCCGAAACTTCCACGGCAATCGCCTACGAGCAGCATGGCTTCTTTGAACAGGTGAAATAAAAATGAAAAGGGGGCTTGTTTTTCAGCCAATTTCTTGATTTTTACTACTCCTCATAATAATAATAATAATACATTTACATTTTAAGCGCCTTTCAAAGCTCTCAAGGACACTTTAACATTCTTGCCAATTAAACACTGATGTGTCTGCAGGCCCAGGAAAGCTATGAGAAGGCCATGGAGAAGGCTCGAAAAGAGCACGAGAGGAGCAATGTATCGCCGGCCATTTTTCCCGAATACCAACTTTGGGAAGATCACTGGATCCGGTACCTCATTTATTTGATTTTATTTCCTCAAAGCGCGGTCAAAATAATGCAAACGGAGATATCTGTTGATCTGTTTTGTGTAAAGCATGTCCAATTATTGTTTTTCGGATAGTTCGGAAGGGAAACGCTGAGTGTTAAATCACCCTTTTGACTTTCATAGAATTTCCAGAATTTTATTACCCCTTTAAGTGGAACAGCTTGATGAAAATAGTCGGACACAGTGTGGTTCAACCAAATGATTCTCTTCGACGTAGATTTTTTTTTATTTTTATTCATATTAAACTGTTTGTAGTCAACATTGTGTTTGCTCTGTATCCAGCTGTTCTAAGGAATTGAACCAGTGGGAGCCCTTGACGGAATACGGCCAATCTAAAGCCCATTCTAACCCTTATTTAGTACTGGAATGTGCTTGGAGGGTTTCTAATTGGGCTGCCATGAAGGAGGCTCTGGTGCAGGTGAGGAGTACACAGTTATGTCAAATTAGCTCACTTGACGAGTCTGCACACCTTCACATCGGCACAACCAGGAGCTCACTCTGAATCCGCGCAGAAAAAAAGCCTGACGGAAAATGGCAGGAATAAGGAAGTCTAATCAAAAATCCCCACCAAGAACATCACAGGTGGTGCGGAACCGTCAGCTTTTGAACCCTGTTGAACCACAGACTCAATTCCACTTTTCTTCTTTTCATTCCTGAAATTGAGTGCAATGTTTTATATCCCGCCAAGACCTTATGTCGATGTAGAGGGAATAACTTGATATTAGACCATCCGGTCGCTCCGCTACCTCCAGGGTGTATAAGAGAACCGGCCGTAAAGCTTATGGAAGTGCAGCTTTGTAATTTATTGGCCGCATGTTTGCTAAGAGGAAGCATAGACGGATGGAACGTGCCGGATCGCAGGCCGACATATAACAAATAATCCTACTCTGCTCTTTCAAGGAGACTTGGAACCAATCCATTGAGCCCTAAGGTGACATCTAATTAAATTGTCGGGATAGCTACACCAATTCCATTCCATCACCTTTTACTTGCGTTATTCCTTCTTTGCTCCGTTACTGATTGTAACTTTTACTTAGTTACTTACTCATCTGTTTTTCAACTCCCCCCCCCCCCTCTTCAACGTCCCTCCTTAGCCTACCTCTTCCACGCTCTGTTAGCCTCTAATATTTACGACATCTCGGTGTGTGAATAATTACCCCGGCATCTGCTGCGGGCTGATTTGTTTTACGACTATGGAGAGGAGCGAGGCTTTGCTCGAGAGCCCAGAAGCGGAATCCAAATGCCCCGGCTTTCAATTAAAGCCCGGCTCTTGATAAGGCCGGTCCTGTCTCCGGGACATTCATCAAGCGTCACCCCTGATAACTGCTCTGACCAATCACAGTAATTTTCTCAAGAGCTAATGCAAATACACACCCGTGCCTCTTCACAACCCTTGCTGTTTTCAACCACTGTGGTTATTTTCACAGTTTTCATTTGTTTTTTCGAACAAATGTTAAACACAGGTTTGAAGGTGGTTGCTATTTTGTTTTAGGGTTAGTCCCAATCAACCCTTTTCAGTACTCATCAACTTATTTCTAATTTTTATTTTATTTTGGTACTAATACAGTCATTAATTTCATCAATAGCAGGCCGCTTTCAAGCCCAGGTTGATTCTTCAGCACAAAACGAACATCATCAAACAATATGAATTGAAAGCCATGTTATTGTTTGGTTTGACTTTTTATGCTCACTGTGTTAATTTTATTGCATTTGAATTTTTAGGTTAATTTTATTGTATTTGAATTTTCTTTGATTGTTATTTTTTATTTCTAATTTTACTTGTATTTTGAATTTTAATTTTTAATTTAATTGTCATTTTTAATTTTATTTTGGTACTAATTACCTAAGCAATTTCATCAATAGCAAGCCACTTTCAAACTCAGGTTGATTCTTCAGTACAAAACTCCAGTCATCAAACAATATGAATTGGAAGCAATGTTATTGTTTGGTACAAAATGAAGGCTCTCTGTAGTTGCTATTTTATTTTTTATTTTAATTTAATCTTAATTTAATTTTTATTTTTAGTTTCGATTTGTTTCTTTGATTTGTAATTTATATTTCAAGTTTTTAATGTTTAATTTTACTTTCAAATTTTAAATTTCATTTTTTATTTTGTATTTTTATTGCTATTTTTATTTTTAATTTTACTGTTAATTTTATTTTGGTACTAATCAATTCAGTAATTTCATCAGTAGCAGGACACTTTAAAAACAAAACTGCCATCATCAAACAGTATAAATTAGAAGCCATGTTATTGTTTGGTACAAAATGAAGGCTCCCTCTGGTTGCTATTTTATTTTTCATTTTATTTTAATTTAATGTTTATTTTATGTATATATTTTGTAATTTTTATTTCACATTTGTAATGGTTAATTTAAATTTTAAATTGTATGTTTTTAATTTTAATTTTTCATTTTTATTTTGTTTTTGTATTATTATTTTGGTACTAATCACCTCAGTAATTTCATCAATCGCAGGCCACGTTCAAACCAAGGTCTATTCGTCAGTACAAAACCACCGTCATCAAACAGTATGAATTGGAAGCCATACTATTGTTTGGTACGAAGTGATGACTGAAAAGCATGAATCACCACGAAAAAAAAATGTCTTCACAATCCATTCAACTCAAATGAAGACAAATGCAATGCCCTTAAATAGTACCGTGCACAAAAAAAAATATTGTTTTCCTGATGGTTTTTTTTTTTAGGTTGAGTTGAGTTGCCCCAAGGAAATGGCCTGGAAGGTAAACATGCACCGTGGTTACCTGGCCATCTGCCACCCAGAAGAGCAGCAGCTCAACTTCATCGAAAGACTGGTGGAAATGGCGTCGAGTCTCGCCATCCGGGAGTGGAGACGCTTACCACATATCGTTTCACACGTCCACACGCCGCTGCTCCAGGTACATATTCATAACCCTTCTACGTGTTTCTATCAATCTTACAGAATGATGCGTGAAAGCCAAGCAAGAATCGCTTTACTGTGCCGAGCATTGAACGATGCGTGTTGCGAGACCATCAGTCGCCTTGAGACAGTGCGTTGTTAAGTCACGCTGATAACGGCCTCTATCTACTCTCCTCCTTCCATTTTGTAAAATTGAGTTAGATGAATAGATGATGGGGCGGGATGGCAGGGAGAAAAGGGGAGTGGGGGGGGTGTTGCTCTAAGCCTCTTTAGTTCCTCCACAAGAGATTAAAATAGACAAGAGAAAGGATGAAAAAGTGATGGAAGGGTGAAGAAAAAGAAAACAGGGCAATGGGGTTTAAGGACGGTGGGCCTGAAATGCTGCGTGAAGGGAAAATAGTGGGAGAAGAGTTAGTTTAGCGGTAATTACTTCCCTGCTATAAGATAGCGTTTGATGAAATACCTTGGGCAAAATTGCATTTACATGATGGATAACGTGGTCGCAATGAAGGTCAGAAATGGGCCATCAGCTGATATTGACTCATTCACTGCCATTCACGAATGTACTTGCGAATTGAAAATATGACAGAGCGCCATTCCCAAATTTGGTCCGGTTTAGTTTTTTTCATGCTTGAGTGCCGATAAAGCGCTGGCTGTGGCCTCTGACGATTTTTTCCTTTCCGCGAGGTGGCAGAATTTCTCTTTTTTGCATGTTAGCACTTAAAGCACTGTACAAACCAATATGTATGCATTGCATTGTATTTTGGACAGCCTCCCTCATTTCAAGCTCATATAACTCCAGATCCATATAATTTAGGAATTAACTCTTTTTTTTCTGATGAAAGAAGAGAGTCTAAGGTTTCTTACGCTGTTTATGCAGTCCTAAAACTCAATATTCTGTGGGTCCTAAAATTTGAGTGATAATGACAAAAACCCTGGCACTGCAGTGGACACATTTTTGCACTAAATAAGGTATTTTTTTTTATTTTGGTTGTGTTGTTTGAAGAAGAACAACAATTATGTGAGGTCATCGCTAGCCCATTTCTTCTTCTTCTCGCTAAGGGAAAACAAGCGATTTAATTCTTCTCCGGCCGCTGTCAAACTTTTCGTCGCACTTGCACAAACTCTCTCGAAATTCTAGGGAATGCTAAAGCCAGACTCGGGCGAGTACGGAAAGGCTCCAAAAATCTTAAATTATCATCAAATCCTGCCTCCCGAGTGGCTCCTGAGAATCAATCAATGGATGATCACCCACTCCATTGATCGGAAGTGCTTGGCCGCTAATATTGATTGATGAGTCGTCGTAATGGAGTGATTGATTATATGTTCAAAGTGCAACTTTGGGTCAATCGATGAGGCTTCTTTTCCCGGAATGTTTTTCTAGAAAAGCATGCCAATTTGTAATCCTCACCTGGAAAACATGCTTCTTGTGCACCACGTCATTGCACCACATGAATAGAGACGTAGCATTGAAATAAAATGATGAGCCCGAATGGATGACCTGTCCATTTGCTGTCCTTTAATTTCTCATTTGGAACACAAAAATTCAAAAGCAACTGGCAGTTATGTGGCATCGATTGGATATTAATCATCTCCAAGCTCCTGGAAGTTGTTTATCTTCAGTATGAGAATGGCGTGGAATTGATTGCAAAATTTCCCAATATTGTCACGGATTTGTTTTTCAATCTAATGAACCCAAGAAGGAAAACATTGTTTTCATTATGAAACATTTTTTTTTCACTCCCAATGTTTTTTTTTTGTGTGTGTCATTGTCACTTAAGTTTCCCATCACGATGGCAATCTTTTGTGCTTGCCTGTTTCATCATCACGTCCCCAACACTATATTTCCACCTCTTACTTCAGCTCCACACTTGTCAAGTCTCCCCTTTTGTCATGCCGCCATCACTCTCGACATATTTCACTTCTCTCTCTAGTCTTCTCAAAGGCAAAAAAGAGAGATTTCATTATTATTTATTCAATTATTATTTATTTAATTATCATATTGCGGTCGTTGCACAGCTGTCTGTTAATATATATATTTATTCACAGATTGATACAAATGGGTCACGCTCATCTTTTGGATTGGATTGCATTTACTAGTCTTGCAGTGGAGAACATTTACATACCTCAGTAAAGTTATGAAATGGAAAGGAAAGGAAGAAGTAGAAAAACAAAATACATGAGATGCTGGAAAGGCAGTTGTTCTCCCGGCGCCATCTTGAAGTCAAAATAACATAATAATATGACAACACAAAGACACACTCATTCAATCCTAAGCACTTTCTGCACCCTCTTTGTTGCATGAAGCAGTTCTAGATGAAAAAGGAGAGGATCAAAGCGTCCTTTTCACCAGTGGATGGGTAAAATGTGCACATCTGCCACAAGCTAAATGTTGAAAGCAAACACAAAGATGTATCATCCATTGACGAAAAGAGATTGTTTCGCATCTTCTGTCCCACGTGGTGTAAATCCGCTTTAATTCCAAGCTGCGACATGTGCACATATGCATCGGCGCTCTCCGCTGACGCTTCTTTCTTCTCATCACGGGCTGATATATCCGTGCTGCCGAAAAGGTCACAGTCTCCTCCTTGATAAATCACAACTCCCGCAGGCCGCACAGCAGATCATCGAGTTGCAAGAAGCCGCCCAAATCAACGCCGGGTTGCAGCCGACAAACCTGGGCCGCAACACCAGCCTCCATGATATGAAGACGGTGGTGAAAACGTGGAGGAATCGACTTCCCATTGTTTCCGATGACCTGTCTCACTGGAGCAGCATTTTTATGTGGCGCCAGCATCACTACCAGGGTATGGGTCTTCTCTTTTGAAATAACAACATATTTATTTTACTACACTGCACATTTCTGTATGTGCTACCAGTTCTAGTGGCTTGCGCATGATTCTTATGTCCACTCGCACCAAATCTATTTCCAAATAGCTCTGGTTCTATACCACCCATAAAATCCACTTGGTTTAAACACGATTGAATTTTCTTGATGAAATCCATTGCCATGCCCCATTTGCCGTGCAATATTTTCATGTCCCCAGTGTATCACGCTCTTCATTGATGTGCACCTGTGTCATAAATACAGACATCATTGATATGACTGTGTTCTACCTCTCTCTTTAGCCATCGTGACGGCATATGAGACGAATACACAGCATGATCCAAACAATAACAATGCCATGTTGGGGGTTCACGCTTCAGCATCTGCTATCATTCAATACGGGAAAATCGGGCGCAAACAGGTGAGTCAGAAATGTAATCGGAGTTTAGTATATCGCCTTCAGAACTGTCACAACAATTTTTGTTTCATACCCATATTTGTATTTATCTTGAATATGATCTTACAGGGTTTAGTGAATGTGGCTCTGGACATCCTTAGTCGTATCCACACGATTCCCACGGTGCCCATTGTTGACTGTTTCCAGAAAATCAGACAACAGGTTAAATGCTATTTACAGCTTGCTGGCGTCATGGGCAAGAATGAATGCATGCAGGTGAGAATTTTGAAGTTATTGACTGAAAATGATATGCATGTTTAACCACTGTTTGCCGTATCTATTGGTAATGCATTTTCAGCCTCTGATAGAGAATAGACAGAATAGAAGTTATCATATTTAAAAGTTTCATGTTTGTTGCCCGAACACAAGGCCCACAATGGAAGCAGTAAAATCTGGGGTCAATGAACAGACACAACCTGTTAAACTGTCATCCTCATGTAGCAAATCTGGCTTTGGGCATAATTTAGGATTTGGTAACTTCCTTCACACGAAAAGCTCATTCGCCAGATTACAAATCAGTTCATGGAAAGAGAACGCATGTCTATGTTCTGTTGGTTTATGGATTTTGGTGCTTGGAACATGCAATGTCCAGGAGCGTGGTATTCAAATCAAGAAGACTATATTTTTCCAAATGTAATTTATTTACGCAACGCTTAGTTAATCCTCAGAATGTATTTATTTATGTATTAAATATTAACGAAGAGGAAGATTATGTTATTGTCCCTCGGAGGGGAAAGTCACTTTACATGGAGCAGCATTAGAAAACAAACTCCAGCAGCTATCTTGTGAAATATTTGATCGAGGTCATTCAAATTGTATTCAGTTTAGCACGTAGCTGACATTTGATCACATTGCAAATTTACTCCACCAAACGGCAGAAAAACTGAACTGTTTGGGGAAAAATGACAAATAAATGACAGCAAATGTCTCTTTGCCATCCATAGTCATATCAAATTTTGTTTTCTCCGCCTTCCAGCCAATTCCCCTTAGCCCAAATTTTCAGAAAAAAAAATAGCAATGACATGTTTGAGGTGACAAGTGATGAGACTGAGATTTGGAATCAAAGGTATGTCAAGGGATTACGCTTTAAACCCACCGACTGCTGTGATGAATCGAAGTGGTTCAGTGCACCACGAGCCATTAAAAAAAAAAAAAAAAAAAATGGCAGAAGAAACCCACCTCTCTATTTCTCCCCCTCCAAATCTTCTTCTAGCCTGCACTTTTCTCCTCTGCAACTCATTTGTCACCGTGGCGCATTGGGGACAACTAATCAGAGGCTCACTTGCCCTACGTCTTAATAATCACCTGCGATTCTGTTACACTGACCGATTGGCATCTTCCTTTTAGTTTAGATGCTTTTATTTTTACTTGTGATGAAAGCTTTATTCTTTTAATGTGTCCAAAAAAATAAACCTCATTTTTTTGCTCTGTGTCAGGGTTTAGAGGTCATCGAGTCCACCAACCTGAAGTACTTCACCAAGGAGATGACGGCTGAATTCTACGCCTTGAAGGGCATGTTCCTCGCTCAAATCAACAAGTATGGATGCCAAGTTGCTCACCCGCCTCTACTTTTCTCCATTTTTTGAGTCTCGTCAAACCATCTTATACAGTAAAGTCTCGTTATATCGATACTGGTTATATCGATAGTACTGCTTATTACGATACTATTTCTATGAACGCAAGAAGAAAATGTACATGCCGCAGGATCGGATATATCGATAGTCCGGTTATATCGATATTTTTTCCAACTCCCGAAAATATCGATATAACGAGACTTTACTGTATTTTTATTTTAGCCTCAAACCATTACCCCTGAGTGTATAAAAGCAAACGCTCAATTCGGGGTGTTATTGTACGATACGTCTGTGTAGTCATTCTGACAGTTGCTCGTTGCGGTTTTGTAGCTCCGCTGCAGGGTTGTTCCCCCACCGCTTCACCCCCACCCGTCATCTCTGACGTGACATTATCCTAAGGGGTGAAAGACAAATTGAGGAAGCCTTATTAAAACCTGTACGCAGCTCAATAATTAACCGGAGGCAATTTTCAAGAATGTCGGCGATCAGCAAAACTTTCCTCCACCTCAGCAGGGTTTAAAGCGATCATCAAGTTTTTTTTCTTAACTGGGGGAGAATTAACAGCAATGGTTGTTCTAGGAGGCAAATATTTGACAGTGTGCGTCTGTGTAGGCGCTCAGTCGTACGGGAGTGGTCCATCGATGAAAAGGTTTCTTCAGCCGTCATCTGGACTTCTTTGAAGGTGTCGGACGTTTCGCTCCTTATCCGAAGAGCTTCGTCAGCACACTAAAGTAGTGCTGGTAACTCTGGCTCTATATATATATATAAATCGGCATGGTTGTTTGAGTTTTAATTTAGACAGTGCATACAACAGACTTCTTGGGTCGTTACCATGTAGGCTTAGTCATGCTGATGAGGTGATACCAGAGCTAATGGGGCAATCAGAGCCAGGCATAGAACATTAGAGGTAATCAGACAGAACAAAATAAGTAATCAGATTAGTTTCAGAGAGTAGTCTACTGCTCCCCTAACCTTATAGAAGGGACCTATCAGAGCAGAGGTCTGGCACCACCACCTCTGACCAATATGTGACCAGAGTTACCACCACAACTTTAGTTCGCTGACGGAGCTCTTCGGATGAGGAGCAAAAGTTTCGACACCTTCAAAGAAGTACAAAACTCGTAAACCCCGGGTGAATTCATCACGGGTTAAGTGCTGTAAATGCCAAATCTACCAACGTTACCAGCACAACTTTAGTTAGCTGACGAAGGTTCTCGGATGACGAGCGAAACTTCAGACGTCATCAAAGAAGTACAGGTGATGGCTGAAGAAACATTTTCATTGATTTGACAGTGTGATGTGTTTCGGGGGGGCTTCTGCTGACATAGCTGGTAGAAACATTTTAATACATGGCAGAGGCAACTTCATTACTTGAAGGTCTTTCACTCTGACTCCCATAGCAATCAAGCTCCCGTTTCTTAATCGCATGCCAAAATGCCTTTCGTAATTGCACATTTTTAATTGATTGGCTCGGGAGACATTTTGTTGCATGTACACGCGAAAAGTACTCGGTGTGACGCAAACTCGTCAGCATAAATGGCGCAGTCAGGTTTGCGGTTACCATTCACCGATCTTTGCCTTAATCATGCAACACTGAATTTGCAGAGCTCGGGAGCGTGGCTACTACATTGGGAGGCCGAGATAAAGAGAAAGAAAAAAACCCTGCAGCTTTTAGCTCAAGCAATGCTCTTCACGGTTAATGTATTTATACACAGATATATATTGCCCACAGTCATTTCAGATAAGATCGGAGGATTTGGAGCCCGTATTTCACCCAGCACCGAATACATTGATCTTTACCGCATTGTATCGGCGAGGTCAACTGAAATTATAGCAAAACTCCTTAACCCTGGGTGACAAGAATTCATTCCGGGTTAAATGCCTACAAGATTGATAAATGGCAAATTTATGTAAATATGTGAAATTATAACCGATGTAGGATTCATGTTTCTGTATATGCCATCTTTCTGCTCATTTGCCACCAAGCCATGACAATTTGCATTTAGTTTCTCTGGCGTTTTTCAACCTCTTGCCCCAGGTCAGAAGAGGCCAACAAGGCCTTTTCCGCCGCTGTCCAGATGCACGATGTTTTGGTGAAGGCCTGGGCCATGTGGGGTGACTATCTTGAGAACATCTTCGTGAAGGATCGTCAACTCCACTTAGGAGTCTCCGCCATCACCTGCTACCTCCACGCTTGTCGCCACCAAAATGAGAGCAAATCTCGCAAGTATCTTGCAAAGGTGAGAGATTTTTCAACTCTTAACTTGTTCACTGCCAAACATGTGCAAAAATGTGTCCACTCCAGTGCCAGGGTTTTTGTCATTGTCACTCAAATTCCAAGACCCATAAAATATTGAGTTTTAAGACTACATAAACATTCAATGCAGCGTAAGAAACCTTAGACTCTCTTCTTTCATCAGAAAAAAAGTTAATTCCTAAATTATATGGGTCTGGAGTTATATGAGCTTGAAATTAGCGCAGTTGTCCAAAATACATTGCAATACATACATATTGCTTTATATAGCGCTTTAACAACAGCGGAAGCTGGAACAAAGCGCTATAATTGAAAAAAAGGGAAATGCTGCCCCCTTGTGAACGGGAAAACATTGCCAGAGGACAAAAAAAAGAACACCCGGATTAATTCGGGAATGGCGCTCGATGTCATATTTTCAATTCCAGAATCCATTTGTGAATGAGTTAATTTGTTTGTGATGCAGCTTGGCGATCTGGTCTGAAAATCATTTTTCACCAAATCAGATTTTTGATGTTAATGCCATTTCCAATAAAAAGTGATACATTAGGGTGAATCATTATTTCTTCCATAAGTAATAAAACATACAAAACTAACTATTATTTGTTATTATTTTTTTACTTCAAGATGGCGCCGTGAAAGTGGCTGCCTTTCCAGCAGTTCCTGTATTTTGTTTTTCTACTTCTTTCTTTCCTTTCCGCTTCCTTTCATAAAACTTTGCTGCAGTGAAATGTAAATTTCTCCACTGCGAGACAAATAAAGGTACATCCAATCCAGGTAATAAATGTTGATGTGTATATGAATTAGCAACCTTCGTATATGAATGATTATACTTCCTTGATGGAGGCTCAGCTCGGATATACTTGTCGATTTATGAGGTTATATGAGCATGAGCGACCATGCCTCTGCACCCGCAGGAGTGCCTCTCTCCATTAGACCTTTTTTTTTTTAATTATTTTCAAAATAGGGTCAGAGTTAATTCCCTCGTCTCCAGACCCCATCCAGCCCATTCATTATTGGTTCTGATGGACCCAAACACATTTTATTCCACCCTCAGCTTCAGTCGTAATTTGATTGCTCACCGTCCAAGCGGCAGTTGCTGTGGATGGGTTCCCACGCCAGATCAATGGCGGAGTGGAATCCTCTTACACGGACGCTGACGGTCTAATGGCCTCCACTGACACTTCAATCTCCCCACCCTTCTGCTTGGACGGCGTCTTTTTTTTTTTTCAGAGTCGGACTAATGCTATCACATTCGCCAGTCGAGCAAACCCTATGTGGGAGGTAATGAGACTGACTCCTTGCTAACAAGTATTGCGGCTACTTATACAGACACACTTGAGCAACATTCATTGCGACGCCTTCACAATCTCTTCAGTGTGCTATACCGAATACTCTCCCTGCATAGATACTTTTGTCCAGACTCATTATGGCCGCTTCTTGCTTCAAAGGCAATTGTGACGTTGGTCTGGAACCCCCTCTCAGCCCCCCCTTTCGACCGCCATTGCTGTCCCGCCATGCTGAGTTGGCAGTGCTTCACGCTGATGGATGCAGCCAGTCGACCAGTCATTACTAGCAATTATGTGCAATCTGTAACCTAGTCGGAAATGTGAAAAGGGGGTTCGGTAATATCTTCACCATAATGAGGCACAGCACCGAAATTGACGCCTACGTTTGTCTCATCATTTATGGCGGTGAAGATCATCCAGAAGGATTTTTTGCCTCATTCTGTGATTTCCGCCCAGCTGCTGTTTAGCGATGCAGCGATCTGACTGATGATCCCAAATGACACCCTGACTACTTGTATGGAAAATATTTTCACATGCGTTCTATGAGAGCCCATAACGGGCATCATTCAGTATTACCTCTAACGTTGAGCACTGAAATGCTCACACTGTTACCGTTGGCTGACTTTTTCATCTTCTGTTATCGTCACATTTACCTAAAACCTTCTGACACTTGATTTGTAGGTACTTTGGCTCCTCAGTTTTGATGACAAGGACACTCTGGCAAACGCAGTGGACAAATACTGCATCGGAGTCCCGCCCATCCAGTGGCTGGCGTGGATACCACAGCTGCTGACTTGCTTGGTCGGTTCCGAGGGCAAACCTCTGCTCAATTTAATAAGCCAGGTGCGTATATCTCATAGCCGTCTTGCTTTTTATGATCCTTTGAAACCATTCTAGGTGAAAATAAAATATTAATAGTGAATCGGAACGGGGATGGGCAGTTTGGGAACGTGGATCATTTTCATTCATTGCCTGGTAGATGTTACCATTTAGTTTAAATACATTTACACACACACACACTCACAGACATTTTTTTTGTATGTCCAGATGTCAGTTACTGCCACACATATGAAGTCATTCACTGCAAATATGTGCAAATATAATAATAATAATAATAATAATAATGCATGTCATTTATAAGCGCCTTTAAAAACTGTCATGGTGACTTTCCAGTCTGTGTCCACTCCAGCGCCAGAATTTGACAACTTTTGACATTACGACGGAATCCTGTTATCATGCATGGCCGGCTTAGTCTCTTGTCATTTTTCTGAATTATTTAGAATTTTTCCTTGGCGGCGTGATGTTTGAAAAACGTATGTTGAAAAATTGATGAAGGTGAGGCGAAGCGTTCTTGGGGAAGGGCAGATGGTGAGATGAATCAGAAGTGGACAGTGAATTTCAGCAGACCCCTTTTTGAGGTTCCCAACCTCTCTTCTTGTCAACCTTTTTTCTCCTCTGCTCACCTTGACTTCACCCAAGTAGAAAAAGTCTTAACTTCCCATTAGCGTGCAGGTCTGTACTTCCTTTTCCGACGTTACTCTTTCATCTTTAATGCTCCTCTTTAGATGTCAACTCGTTTTTGCTTTTCCTCTCATTCTGCATCGTTGCCCTCTTGCTATTTCGATAAAATAAAAGAAAGATTAATCATATTACTGTTTTGTTTTGCTAGTTTTCAACGTAAACCTTCAATGGGTGATTTGTATTGACTTCAATTCATTTTGTTCCATGTCAGCAGGGATGCGCTTGAAACATGACTGTTGAAAATAAATCATCCTGGACAACCTAGAAATCATCAATACCATCGATTTAGATGCTAAGCGCTTTTAATTTGAAACTTGATTAGTCCTAACTCCACATTTTAGCGTACCCAATATTGTCAGTGACCTTTCTGGTAAAAGGTCAATTTCATCATCACTCACATTCCGTTTTGCATCCCAACTCCCCCATGACGCGCAGGTTGTCTCTCACATTCGCTCACTTATGGCCGGCTGGATGGATCGGCTTGAGCTCTCTCTCTTGGCAAAATCACACGAACACACAAAGCTTTGAAATCTTAGTAAGTGACCCTCTTGTTATCCACCAGGTGGGACGGGTTTACCCCCAGGCTGTCTACTTCCCTATTCGTACCCTTTACTTGACACTCAAGATTGAGCAAAGGGAGCGTTACAAGAGCGGTAAGGGCATAGCTTTTTTTTCTATAGACAACCCATTGAACCATTTCTTTTGAAGTCATCATCCTGTGCTACTTAACTCATTCACTGCCAGTGTGCAAAAATGTGTCCACTACTGTGCCAGGGTTTTTGTCATTGTCACTTGCAGTGGTAAATTCTGCTGCACGTTGACAAAGACAGGGTGTCCATTTATAAAATTTCAGCAATTTATTGTCTTGATCAAAACATTTTGACCCAAGGTATGTGCTATCAAAACTGTTTTAAAAAAAATAAAAAAAAATAATATGTATCAGATTAACTTCACTGCCAGACATGCAAAAAATGTGTCCACTCCAATGCCAGGGGTTTTGTCATTGTCACTTAAATTCCAGGATTCACAGAATATTGAGTTTTAGGACTACATAAAAATCCAATGCAGTGTTAGAAACCTTCGACTCTCTTCTTTCATTCGAAAAAAAGAGTAAATTATATGGGATTGGTGTTATGTGAGCTTGAAATGAGGGCAGCTATAAAAATGCAATACAAATTACAATGCAATACATACATATTGGTTTATATAGCGTTTTATCAACAGCTGACGCTGGAATAAAGCGCTAACATGTGGAAAAAAAGGAATTTCTGCCCCCTTGTGGAAAAGAAAACATTGCCAAAGGCCATACCCAGCGCTTTATCGGCACCCTAGCATGAAAAAACGAAACCCGAACTAATTCGGGAAGGATGCTCCATGTCATATTTTCAATGGCATGGCAGTGAATGAGTTAAGAGGATGGACTCTTAATTTTTTTTTTATTTTTTTTTCAAAATAAGAGCCGTTGCGAGCAACGGTTTGATTTACAAAAGCTTGATGCTAAAACACAATTCAAAATAGTATAGATGGGTTCGCACACAAAACGATGGCGTAAATGCTGACGTTTTCAATGCTTTCCCCATTAGACTCATCAGGGCAACAGCAGCCTGCTTCGGTGGGCTCCCAGTCTCACTCGGGGGCTTCGGACCCAGGACCCATCAGGGCCACTGCCCCAATGTGGAGGTGCAGTCGTATCATGCACATGCAGCGTGAGCTACATCCCACCCTTCTTTCCTCCCTGGAGGGAATCGTGGACCAGATGGTGTGGTTCAGGGAGAACTGGCATGAAGAGGTGATAACAACATTTCTGGTTATTTATTATGCATGTGTGGAAAAAAAGAACTTGACTCGAGACTCCTGTTCTCTTGCAAGGGTTGAGTTTTGATATGAATATGGATTTCTTTTGTCCTCGTAGGTTTTGAGGCAGCTCCAACAGGGCCTAGCTAAGTGCTACTCTGTAGCCTTTGAGAAAAGTGGCGCAGTGTCCGATGCCAAAATCACACCGCACACGCTCAACTTTGTCAAAAAGTTGGTCAGCACCTTTGGCGTAGGCTTGGAGAACGTTTCCAACGTGTCCACAATGTTCTCCAGTGCTGCCTCAGAATCGCTGGCTCGTCGAGCCCAGGCCACGGCGCAGGATCCCGTCTTCCAGAAGATGAAGGGCCAGTTCACCACAGGTTAGTACAGTAATTAATAATAATAATAATAATAATAATTATTATTATTATTATTATTATTGTGTATTGGATTGGCACATCCAATCCAATTATGATTATTAGTATTATTATGATTATGATCATGATTATTATGATTGTTATAATTATTTTTATTATCATTATCATCATCATTATTGTCATTATTATTGTCAACATTATTATTTTGATTATTATTATTATCATCATTATTATTATCATCATTGTTATTATCATTATTATCGTCATCATTCTTATCATTATTATTATCATCATCATTGTTATTATTATCATCATCATCATCATTATCATCACTGTTATTATGATCATCATCATTGTTATTATTATCATTATTATTATCATCATCATCATTGTTATTATTATCATCATCATCATCATTATCATCATTGTTATTATGATCATCATCATTGTTATTATTATCATTATTATTATCATCATCATAATTTTCATCATTATTATCATCATCATTATCATCATTATCATTATATTATCATTATCATCATTATTATCATTATTATTATTATTGTTATTATCATCATTATTGTTATTATCATAGTCACCATCATTATTATCATCGTCATTATCATTATTATCATCATGATTATTATTATTATTATTATTATTATTATTATTATTATTATTATTGTTATTATTATTATTATTATAATTATATAAGCCATTTTGTTTATGCAGTCCAACCCGACTTATGATTGTGTAACATACACCATTGAAGACAGAAACTGTAATAAAATAAAATACAAAATGGAGAACGTTGAGAAAATGAGCAGGTGCGTTGACATGAACCATGCAAAAAAAAAGGACCGACTGAATGAACGACGCAAACAATGAAGCGCCACGCTGGCGGCGAAGCGTCGTGGCGATAAATCTCACCAGATGTTGCGGTGCCAGCTGTGCTCAGGCGGCCACAGACATCAGCCCGTCGAACGCCGCCACCCAGCTATCCCCACGGCCAAAGTGTCAGCATGGCCCACCGCGACCCAAACGGCGCGAGCCTTCGCCAAAGCGGAACAAAAAGGGTTTAGGGAGCGGCTGAGCAGCCCCCCCGCATCGTGCTAGTGGCTCACTTGCTTTTCACTGGGTTTGTGGGCCGGAAAATATGGGTTTATGTGAGCATATATAACATCTGGCAGCAGGGAGGCATTCAAATCCAATTATGCCAAATGCTATTTGCATGAGTTGCTGTTTTCGTCGCGGATCTGTTCGGGAGATTTTGGTCATCTGTGTTTTTTTTTTTTTTCAGGGAGAAGGGAAGAAACATGTTTATTTTATTCAAATTGTCTGTGTTCTACCACCGCAAATGTCTTTTCGGGCGGGATAAGCGATTGGCTTTTTGACGGATCTGTGAACATTTATGAGTCGCTCCTTTGACAATTTCATTTCGGTCCAGGTATCCCTTTTCAAGCGTCACTCAGCTTCACTGTTACATGCCCCCGTTTGCCCCTCCCACACCTGTGATGTGTTTATTATCCCCCTTTATAGCATGTAGAGATTGCCCTTTACGAAACAAAAAAATATATTTTACAATATATAGCTGTAATATATTCTAATATAGGAGGTACTGCACCTTAATAGAAATGAATGGGGAAATGGCTCATAATAATAATACATTTTATTTCAAGAGCCTTTCAAAGCTCTCAAGGACACATTACAGTCACAGACATGCATAGATACAATAATAAATAAAATACAATTATAAATAGAATACAATAAATAAAATAATTAATTAGAAACAAGAAATAAAGCTACACAGAAAATTCACTTTTAAATAGGTGGGTTTTGAGATGGGGTTTGAAGGTGGGAAGAGATACTGTGTTTAATGTCATTCTCATATATTTTATATTTTAAATTAATTTATTAAATATTGTCAATACATGTATTGCACAGTATATTATGTATTGTTTATAATACATTGTTACATGTTGCAAAATATACAAATTATTACCACTTTTCATATGTAACGTGTACTATATGCATTTACATAGTGCAAAATATATGCAATTTTATCTTTAAAAATAATGAAAATCATATATTACATTTTATCTTATTTGCAGCAGCGAATTCACAAAAATGTGGACAAACTTATAGATTTTGTCAAACACTCCATGGTAATAATCATGCGTTAGAAATTGAACAATAAAAGTAAGAAAAAGACATTTATTTTTATGAATGAAACTCATTATGGGGCAGGATGAAGTCTATCCGACTATCAGATTGTGTAATAAAGAAAAAAATATGATTATATATTTTGTAATATGTAGTAAAATATAAAGACATTCTCGGTCATAGGAAATTATATTTCCCCATTTTGGTCTCAATTGCAACACTTTTAAAAATAAATGTATCAATATTTACACATATATTGTCTATCCATACATTGAAATATATTAGAAAATGTATGTACAAAATCGTATTATAATATAATTAATTATAATATAATAATAATATAATTACTTCATGTATTACATCAGACAATATTTTCACAGACCGGTGGATGAATACGTTTGTTTTTGTGCTCATTTTGCTAGCGTACGATGGGCTAATTTTAGCGGTATGTATCACATGACCTAGACAAGCGTTTTGACATGCGTCAAGAGTAAGTCATAGACGGATGTAAGATGGTAATTTTTCATTTTTCAAAAGAAAACATAGTTTGGACTCAGATAATAAATAAAACGGAAATTATGTCAATTATTTATTATTTCTGCGCGGCCCGGTACCAAATGACCCGGGGGTTGGGGACCTCTGTATTACATGATATGTTCTAATATATTGGATTTGCCTTTATTAGTCTCGCAGTATATATATATCTTGCAATATATTTTTCTTTCACAAGGGCGAACATTTCCTGCATTGCAGCTTCCTAAAAGTTTTTTTACCCCCAATGTCAGGGTGTTACACTCCCCTCAAGGCGTTAAATTGTCATCAGGCAATTTAATGCCTTTCTTTGCGCAATTTCTTTGCGCTGATCCAATTTTCCGCTGCTTTTGGGGTTAGGCGAATTGCAAGCAGCCAACCCTCCCCCCCCAAAAAAAATGTTTTCCCCCAATTAAAAAAATGTGAATGAATGTGTTCTTTTGGGGACAGTAAAGTGGTCTTCAAATGGCACAGCGTTGCAGTTTCCATGGATTTGTTATTAGCAAGCCCTGAAATAGGGACATTAGAGCCCACGTGCGTGTCCTGGCCTCATATATATGGCCTCTTTTTTTCTATTTCACCCTTTTTCTCCCTCAGCCTTACCAACATATGTGCAAAAGAGCCTTGCGTAATTTTTTTAGTAACTACTCTGCAGGTGTTGAGCTACAGGGAAGGTTAACAGTCACACATTCACAAGCTCACCAGGGAGTTGCCCGCGACTCTTGTACTTACGCCAGCTGAGATCAGCTCCATTGGAGCAGTCTGGAAGGTTTGCATTTCTCAAGGTCGCTGAGGCCTTATGCTCGGAATTCATTTGTCAGTAAGCCTCTCGGTAACACATTAGTCATTGTTTGTTGCTTCTTCTGTTCTCCCCGTGGGGTGAACTACTTGTTTATTTGTTTGTCATCCTCTCCCGCCAGACTTTGACTTTAGCGTGCCCGGCTCTATGAAACTCCACAATCTGATCTCCAAGCTCAAGAAGTGGATCAAAATCCTTGAAGCCAAGACCAAGCAGCTACCCAAGTTCTTCCTTATCGAGGAGAAGTGCCGCTTCCTTAGCAATTTCTCCGCCCAGACTGCCGAGGTGGAGATCCCTGGAGAATTTCTCATGCCCAAACCGACTCACTACTACATCAAAATTGCCAGGTGACAGGCACTGGAAAATGCTACTCCACTTTACATGAACATTTTCAAAAATCTAAACCCGATTCCTCTGTTCAGGTTCATGCCCAGGGTGGAGATCGTTCAGAAGCACAATACGGCAGCGAGACGCCTCTACATCCGCGGGCACAACGGCAAGATCTACCCGTACTTGGTGATGAACGACGCCTGCCTGACGGAATCTCGACGCGAGGAGAGAGTTCTACAGCTCCTTCGACTACTCAACCCTTGTCTGGAGAAGAGAAAGGAGACCACCAAAAGACATCTTTTCTTCACCGGTACGACCGCAGAGCTAGCAATTCGACCTGCTGCTGTTAAACAAACAAGACAGAACCAACTTAGTTCTCTGCCCTTCATCTCTACCCCCCCCCTACATTTTCTTTCTAGTGCCAAGAGTGGTAGCAGTGTCTCCTCAGATGCGGCTAGTGGAGGACAACCCGTCATCTCTGTCACTGGTAGAAATCTACAAGCAACGTTGCACCAAGAAGGGTATCGAACACGACAACCCCATTTCCAGATATTACGATCGACTAGCCACCGTGCAAGCCAGAGGCACCCAAGCTAGCCATCAGGTATAGAGGACACCTTGAACCGTTACGGACAAACAGAACGGCACCGTTAATGAACCCGATGTTTTTTTTCTGTACTTCTCCTGATGGCCAACAGGTCCTACGTGATATCCTAAAGGAGGTCCAGGGCAACATGGTACCACGTAGCATGCTAAAGGAGTGGGCTCTCCATACTTTTCCCAATGCCACCGACTACTGGACGTTCCGGAAAATGTTCACCATCCAGCTAGCTCTCATCGGCCTGGCCGAGTTTATGCTCCACCTGAATCGGCTCAACCCAGAGATGTTGCAGATAGCGCAGGTGGGCAATCTGTCAAGATTTTTATTTCTTTTCAAAATAAAACGAACGGGATTATTGAAAACAGGTTTTGCTTCCCCACTGCCCCATTTGGATTGGATTGGATTAGCCTTTATTAGTCTCGCAGTGGAGAAATTAGCATTTCACAGCAGCAAAGTGATAAAAGGAGGAGGAAAGGAAATGAAGAAGTAGAAAAACAAAATACAGGAGCTGCTCGCGGCGCCATCTTGAAGTCAAAAAAACTTTCATTCAATCTTAAGCACTTTTCTACACCCTCTTTGCTGCGTCAAGGAGTTCAAGATGAAAGAAGAGCGGATCAACATGTCCTTTTCACCAGTGGATCAAAGACGTCGTAGTGAAATGTGCATGTCCGCTACAAGCTAAACGCTAAAATCAAACACAAAGCTGTAGCATCCATTGACGTAAAGAGATTGTCTCACATCTAATGCCCCATGTAAATCCGCTTCAATTCCAAGCTGCGGCGGTTCCACCATCTTGGACTTTTTGTTTGGGATTTGCTTCAGTTCTCTGCAATATACACACATTAGTCACTGAAATTGATTAGTCATCCAATCCCCAAGGGTGTGTCGACTTCATGCACCTTAATTTAATATATCGGCTCATCCCGATGTGTTGAGATCGCCACTTCCTGCCAACTCTATAGCTCGTCTTTATGAGTCATCTTTCTCCCCGTCGTGACATTCACATTAGCGGGTATCAGTCAAGCAGCTGCTATAAATGCAGCGGATGTTTTGACACGACGCTCTACGGAGTCCCTCTGCGCCGCAACTATCAAAAGATGTTTCAATTTGAAGAGGTCTGCCTTTGTGTGTGAGCGCATCTGCTTCACAGTCCTCGCTCGGGGTCCTTAGCCAGCTTTTTCAAAGTCATTATTAAAGATGATTGTGTCAGTCAGCCCCCCCCCCCCCCCCCCCCCCCCCTGTGATCCTAATCGCCCTTTGCTGACAGGCATTCCTCAGGGCAACTAAGCGCTGGTATTAAGCCCCCACTCTATCTGTTCCACCCGGCAGATCCCATTGGACGCAGGGGGATTACGGTGCGGACAGTGCATGTGTGCACACGCGCTGGTGATTGCAAGGACAGTACATCGTCGGGCACCTACAGTATTTATGCCCCCGCCCGGCTTAAAATGGTACCGAGCTTTCAGCCCGGCGAGGCGTTAGCCAGCCACATGTATCAAAAATCCCCCCAGAACATTTTTCGTATTGTCGTGAGGTGTTTGGATTGGATTGGATTTACCTTTATTAGTCTCGCAGTGGAGAAATTTACAGCAGTTATGAAAGGAAAGAAAGAAGTAGAAAAACAAAATAAAGGAGCTGCTGGAAAGGCAGCCACTCTCGCTGCGCCATCTTGAAGTAAAAAAAAAAAAAAAATAACAAATATGACAACAGGAGGAGGAAATGAATAATGATTACAGACACTCCCCTACTTACGAACATTCGAGTTACGAACAATGGTACATACGAACAATTTTGTAGTATTCTCTCCAGTTGTACATGTACATACCTTTATCGAGCATATATTTGATTAAATATTTATTTTTAAGTACAAACCAATACAGGTTAGGTATACAAGCCTTAAACATACTTATATAAGCCTTAAACATCAATTCCATACAAAATATAGCACTGAATTAACTTACGAACAAATTCACCTTACGAACGATGTATCTTGTTTGTAAGTTGGAGAGCGTCTGTATTTATTTCAGAATCAGGCTTCCAAACGATGTCTGTCACTGTTATGCTGATTTAGCTTTCCGATCACTGTCTGCAGGCCAACCAGAACCTCTTGGCAGGAGTCTTGCTGTTATTTTTTATTTTTTTGTTCCCTTGCCCACTGCCACAAGGTTCGCCGCAGTTGGCGCAAACAAGCACAGGGAGGGGGAAAAGAAGCAAGATTGGAAAGAGAAGTGGGAGCGCAAGCTGCAGGGAATTGCTTCGCCGTGGAGTTGTTACAGCCGCTCGCCCTTTCGTACAAGAAGCTGGGGGGAGGGGGGGTGGTAGTGGCGATGGGGGCTTATCACGACCAGGATGGCAGCTTGCGGAGAAGTCTTCTTGCCTATAAATGCAGGCTTAAAGATGAAAAGTCGGGCTGTGTACATTTAAGTCAGCCAAGCAACGCGTAGGAAGGAGAGTGGAAGGCGGATTATAGATGTTCAGTCGCTGATAGTTTGACATGTGACTGTGTATGAGAGGACAAATCAATAACAGCTCGCAGCTTATTTCTTTGGAGTGTTCCATCAAGTCAGGTTGTGCTCTCAAGGTTGCCGCAAGACTCACTCGGCATCAAAGTTCCATAACACTGCTGACATGTTGTTTCCAGGATACCGGAAAACTCAACGTCTCCTACTTCCGTTTCGACATCAACGACGCCACGGGGGATCTGGACGCTAACCGTCCGGTTCCTTTTCGCCTAACGCCGAATATCTCCGAGTTCCTGACCACGATCGGCGTCTCCGGGCCGCTCACGGCTTCGATGATTGCAGTGGCGCGGTGCTTTGCGCAACCCAATTTTAAGGTCAGTGAAGGTTTTTATGATGTCATCGATATCGGGCATGTCTATGAAACGCATAGAAGGTAAAGCATCGCCCCACTAATAATTCCACCACCTCTCACATCGCTCATCTATCAAGATAAGAAAAATCTAATTTATGGCTATGATAGGTGGCCTAATGCTCACACAGCACTTTTGGAATCATGACAAAGTGTTTTTTTTTTAACCCTATAATGCCATTTGTATCATATTTCATATGCGTATACATCTATCTCACCCAACATGATGATTTTTTCATAAATAAAAACTTTGTACAGTGATACCTCAGCTTACAAACACTTTAGTTTATGAACTTTTCGCCTTACGAACATTAAATTTGAGAGAATATAATCTTGGCATACAAATTTGCAAACGAACCAAACCACACGGAGCGCCACGGTGGCTGGCGTACTAGTTTCCGGCGGAAGAACACCAAACCACACGGTCGAAGAGCTAGTTTTCATCACCCCTATCCTTGAGTGCATACGTGGTTTGTTATCAATGTTACTTTTGCTGTTATGGGACCGAAAAAGACCTCACCACAGGCTACTGTTCAGCCGAAGAGGAACTAAAAAAAAATACGGTCGAGCAGAAGAAAGAGATCATCGAAAAACACCATTGCTACGTGTGGCTAAGGGTGTTCCTGTGTTGTCGACGCAACGGTCTCAGGCAATAGAAGAGGTTGAAAAACTTCTGTTGATTTGGATTAACGAAAAGCAGCTAGCAGGGGACAGTGTGTATGGGTATTATCGCCGAGAAAACACGGCAACTTCACTGGGATATCATCAAGAGGCAACCTGGAATTCGTCATCCATTAACAACTACCATCATAAAGGTAAATAAAACCACTTTATTATACCGTTTTTATACAGTTCCAGTTTGTTTCTTTAATTACAATACAATAGCACATTTATTATACATAAATAAGGTATATTTTGTGTAGTCTTCAGGCTTATTTAGTAGAAAATTATGTTTTATGGGGACCTGGGAACGGATTATTCTCATTTTTAATGCTTTCTTATGGGAAATAAATGTTTGGCAGACGAACTTTTCGCCTTTTTATAATTCTATTTTATTTATTGTATTCTTTTTATAATTGTATTTTATTTATTGTTGTGTCTATGCTTGTCTGTGACTGTAAAGTGTCCCTGAGAGCTTTGAAAGGCGCTTGAAATAAAATGTATTATTATTATGTGTAATAGATAGCAAATGGATAGCTAGTGAGGTAGTCAGCTAGATAGCTAGGTTGATAGCTTGCGAGATAGATAGTAAATAGATAAAGTATATAGATAGATAGTAAATAGATAGATACTACAATAAAAGGGTAAAATATGGAGTGTCGTAGGTCACACGTGTCAAAACTCAAAGCCGATCGCGCCGCTTTCTTTGCCTTCCGCCAGGTGGACGGCATCTTAAAAGCCGTCCTGCGCGACGAAATCATCGCATGGCACAAGAAAACCCAGGAGGACACGTCCATGCCTCTGTCCCCAGCCGGCCAACCGGAGAATATGGATTCCCAGCAGCTGGTATCGCTGGTCCAGAAGGCCGTCACCGCCATTATGACCCGTCTGCACAACCTGGCTCAGTTTGAGGGAGGCGAGAGTAAAGTCAACACTTTGGTGGCCGCCGCGAATAGCTTGGACAATTTGTGCCGTATGGACCCTGCGTGGCATCCTTGGCTCTAAAAAAAAAAAAAAAAAAAGTATTTTACTTCATTTTCAAAGCTGTTCGAACATTTTTTATATCCTTCCTTTATGCCTTAAAATCATTTCACGCGTCTGTTCTCAAAAGACATTCCAGTGCATGAATTTGACCACCATTGTGTGACCTTTCTGCACAAAAGTACGACAACTACTAGTATGGTTCAGTTCTACCCACTTAAATGAAATTATTCATAAATATAATGACTTTAGTATACGGTTCCTTTTTTTGTGTGTGTCTGATAAACGACTTTTTCAGCAAGTGATATTATGAAGGATATTGAATAAATGCTAACATGTTGTTTTTTGGACGATATGGTTAGGCTATCACTTTGTACAATCATTCATAATATGTATTTATTGTTGTAATGAAATGTTGCAGATTTTCAACTCCAACAAAGTTTAAAAAAATAATTGTGTCAAACTGTTCTAGATAATTTCACTGCTTTCTGTCTCGCTCTTATTTTTCTTTCAGAAGTCCATCTCCCAGCTCTTGCAGGTAAGCATTTTATTTTAATAAAATGCCTTTTTCTGTGTCATAAACATAAAAAAAGTCTTATTTTTAAATTAATAATAATAATAATAATACATTTCATTTCTAAGCGCCCTTCAAAACTCTTAACGGTCACTTTACATTCACGGAAGACATTTTTTTCTGTGGGTGAGCAGCGGCAGCCACATGCACACGTAACCCGGAAGCTAGCTAGTTAATATCTGGCCATCTAGACAGATAGCTAGCTAGATAACCAGCCCATGTAACTGGCTAGCTAGCTAGCTATTTCTTGTCTATTAGCTATCTGGCTATCTAGCTAGCTATATTTGCGATCTATTAGATATCTAACTAGCTGGCTATCTAGCTAGCTATCTACTTGCTGTCTATTAGCTATCTAACTAACTAGTTCTCTTTAGTTTCTTGAAATTGGACAATAATCACACGCAATCACCATCTTCCCCCTCATAACTTCCCCACTTCGTCGCCATTATAATCGCCCTGAAGGACACCCTCCCGGATGTTATTGCGATCATAACTCAAACTGTGAAATGACTCCGCACAAAGCGGTACCCAACATTTTGGAACTTGATTGCAGTTATCCCGCAGCCCGTGTTTGACGGTTATGGAGAGGCGTTGGTGTTGCTCTGTTGTCGGCCTACGATGACATTGGGGGTCATTCACTCCCTCTGGTTAGAAAGTCCGATTGAGGCGTTTATTTTTCTTTTTTTTTTCCTCCTACCCCCCCCCCCCCCTGCAGTTTGATGAATGTTTGCCTTTGGATCTCTCAGCAGGCCACCCTCGCTTGACTTACAGACACTGTCAGACGGCCCCGCCTGGGCAACATAAACACTTATATCTCCGGTACGTTCATGTACAACACACACTCTTGCATATTTACTATACCGACCATTACTTCTTTCAAATCCACATGTTATTAATGTCGCTTGCACTGAGGAGCCATTTTGAATATTCTAGGTTAAAATAAGAAGACCTCACTGCATTTATAGCACAACTATATTTGTAAGGCACTTTAAAACAAAGATTATACAAAGTGCTGCAAATGGTCATATTTTAACACAGGCAGTTTAATGCTGAGTGAAAATCCATCAAATTAAAAAAAAAATGTTTGAAGATATACCATACAAATATAATCAATACTGGATACAAGGATATAAAAATGAAATATGAATGTGAAAAGTCTATAAACTTAATAAAGATGAAAATGTTCAGTAAAAGGCTCCCAAACACAAACTGGTCATCGGCACAGTAACGTTCAAAAAAGCAAAACTATACACATCATTTGATGACAATGCTCTGATCTTACAGTGGAATGGGCATCTCTTTCACTACATAACATCAAAAAAGGTTGAGTGAAGGCCTAGTTAGCTATCTGATAGCAATCTATTAGCTAGCTAACTTTCTATCCGAGTTACTTAGCTATCTATTAGCTGTCTATTAGCTAGCTAGCTTTCTATCTGAGTTACTTCCGGGTTGAGTGAAAGCCTGGCTAGCTATATGTTAGCTATCTATTAGCTAGCTAGCTTTCTATCTTAGTTACTTAGCTATCTATTAGCTGTCTATTAGCTAGCTAGCTTTCTATCTGAGTTACTTCCGGGTTGAGTGAAAGCCTTGCTAGCTATATGTTAGCTATCTATTAGCTAGCTAGCTTTCTATCTTAGTTACTTAGCTATCTATTAGCTGTCAATTAGCTAGCTAGCTTTCTATCTGAGTTACTTCCGGGTTGAGTGAAAGCCTGGCTAGCTATATGTTAGCTATCTATTAGCTAGCTAGCTTTCTATCTTAGTTACTTAGCTATCTATTAGCTGTCTATTAGCTAGCTAACTTTCTATCCGAGTTACTTAGCTATCTATTAGCTGTCTATTAGCTAGCTAGCTTTCTATCTGAGTTACTTCCGGGTTGAGTGAAAGCCTTGCTAGCTATATGTTAGCTATCTATTAGCTAGCTAGCTTTCTATCTTAGTTACTTAGCTATCTATTAGCTGTCAATTAGCTAGCTAGCTTTCTATCTGAGTTACTTTCGGGTTGAGTGAATGCTGGTGCGTGTAGCTGCCGCTTCTCACCCACAGAAAGACTTATCCTGTGACTGAAAAGTGACCTTGACAGTTTTGAAAGGCGCTTATGAATTAAATGTATTGTTATTATTATTATTATTATTATAATATTCGAAAAAAATACATTTTTCTCCCTACCATTGTGACCTATATTTTATACAATTCACTTTAAAAAACGTTTAAACAAAAAAAACTACTCTTGTTGCATTAAAATGCACACCCTCAAACTAACAGCGACTTGGCTTCCATGGCCTAGTCATCCAATATTATGCAAGCCATCCGACAGCACAGGAAAAGTCACACCATGATGTCATTTCAACTTTATATCAAACACCAAGGGGGAGGAGGCAAACAGGAAATGGAGTAAGGGACACAAAGCTGAGGTGATCTGCAATGAAAAGAGGAAGAGTTCAATAAATAAATAAATACCTACGTGCCCAGGTGAGTAGAATGGCTAGGTATGTAGGTGTGGCTGATGAGCACAGTGGAGCAATGGACGACAGTGGGAGGTAAACACAACACAAAAGCAAACAAGATGTAGCCAAAGTGACTTTTTTTTCGACACCATCTGCTAATTTGAATGGTTTAATTCTCTCTTTAAGACAGGCCTTATTTCCATCTGAAGAAAAACAGCCCCAAAGCACGTTGCCGCCAGCCGTCACGACCCGCCCTCTTCTCAATGTAAGTGTAATACACAGAATAACGTTCATGTACTAATGGGTACTAATCTTGTCGAATTATGGCTGAAAAGTTCACCTTTGCTTTTATTGGAGCGCAATACTTTTGACCAAATATGTGATATCTATTTCTATGTCTGACGGTCTGATTGTCTGACGGACGGTCGGACTCTGCAACTCTGCAGCTCTGCAACTCTGCAACTATGCATCTCTGCAGGTCTGCAACCCTGCAAATATGCATCTCTGCAGCTCTGCAACTCTGCAAGTCTGCAACCCTGCAAGTCTGCAACCATATATATATATATATATATATATGTATAATAATTATATGTATGTATACATGTATATGTATATGTGTATATCCATATATATATATATACCAGTCATCTTGACATATAAAGAAGCCTCTCAAGTTATTTTCTTAAAATGTTCGGAAAAGAAATGATCCTTTTTCTAGAACATCTTAAAATTTCGTGACTTATTACAGTGCAGCTAAACATTGAGAGGACACACAGGCACATTCCCCATGCCTCATATCGAGTGGCGAGAGGTGAAATCTGAAGCAAACCTGTGAATTAGATTTTGATTGAATTACTCTGAGAGGTGTAATAGTTTGGCTCTTTCCCGAGAGTGCGAAGCAAAAACAGCTCCTACTGCTCTCAAATAGCCGGTCGGATCCATCGCCGTCATCACAACCCCTTTCCTCGCCGTGATAGTGAGGAAAGGGGTGTTAGAGTGTAGGTGGGGAGGAGGGGGGTGATTGATGCGCTCCAGGCGCAATGGAGGTGGAGGCACCGGATCAGCACCAAGCTCAGACCTCAGAGGACAAACACAAATGGATCACAAATAGCCATCTTCCCTCTCCAGTGATCCTGATCCCTGTGGGTGATGGACAAAGGGGCTCATCATCAACTCACTTTGAATGATACATGGCTATTAGAAACGTATACAGAGTGCATACAAAGTTTAATTTGTTCTCTTGACAATTTTCATTATGTGGTTAAACCTGAGGCTTGCGGGCCAGATATGGACCACTACACTCTACACTCTAACACCCCTTACTTGTTTTTTATTCTTTCACTCTTCAGTCCAAGCATCTGGTCAAGCTTGTCATAAATCTTAAGAAAATGCTATGTTGCATATCTAAAAAAATGGCGACATGCCTTAAAAAAAAAATGTCCGCTTTGGTTCATGCTAACAAACAATGCAAAACGTAATTGATGCGCTTTGGGGTTGCATCTGAATGGCAGTGATATGCAACAGACAAAAGAACAAAAATCACATTCAATCATGATCACATCAATGAATTCAAATCAGATTAACTCATTCACTGTCAGATATGTGCAAAACTGTGTCCACTCCAGTGCCAGGGTTATTGTCACTTTCACTCAAATTGCAGAACCCACAAAATATTGAATTCTCAGACTAAATAATAATAATAATTTTGTATTTTGTTTAGTAAGCGCCTTTCAAAACTCTCAAGGACACTTTACAGTCAGGATTTTTTTTGTGCGGGTGAGCAGCGGCAGCCATTTGCACCAGCGTTCGCTCTACCCGGAATAACACAGCCGCAAAGTTATGAAACTAAGGGAAAAGGAAAGAAAGAAGTAGAAAAATAATCATTCAATACAGCGTTAGAAACCTTAGACTCTCTTCTTTCATCAGAAAAAGACTTAATTCCTAAATTATAGGGATTTGGAGTTATATGAGCTTGAAATGAGGGTGTCTATCCAAAATACAGTGCAATACATACATATTGGTTTATATATCGCTTTAACATGCAGCGTAAGAAACCTTAGACTCTCTTCTTTCATCAGAAAAAATGAGTTAATTCCTAAATTATAGGAGTCTAGAGTTATATTAGCGTGAAATGAGGGTGTCTATCCAAAAATACAATGCAATACATACATTTTGGTTTTTATAGTGTTTTAACATACAGCATAAGAAACCTTAGAGTCACTTCTTTCTTCAGAAAAAAAAGAGTTAATTCCTAAATTATCGGAGTCTGGAGTTATATGAGCTTGTAATGAGGGTGTCTATCCAAAATACATTGCAATACATACATATTAGTTTATGTTGCGCTTTAACAACAGCTAGAGCTGCAACAAAGCGCTAACATGGGAAAAAAGGGATTATGCTCCCCCTTGTGGAAAAGTAAAACATTGCCAGAGGCCATGGCCAGCGCTTTATCTGCACCCAAGCATGATTTTATTTTTTTTTTTTTTTTGCAATGGCGCTCTACATCATATTTTCAATTACCCCAAAAATTTATGAATGGCAGTGAATGAGTTAACTTCAAGACTCAACGCAAATTGTTGTAAAATGTATTTGGATAAGCACAAGCAGCATTTTGTTAAACCTCACCTCCAAATGACCTTGCCTCATTTGCCCATTTTTAAAACTCAAATGCACAGCAGACCACGCCTCATTTTAGCGCAACCAACTGGCTAATCACTCAGTCACTTTGTGTCCGGGCGATAGAGGCGCAGTGGCACATAAGCAGCCTTGTTGGCGAAATTAGTACGATTTGTTCTTTGGAACGGAGACGGAGTGCATGAAAAATTGAGATGAGAGAAGCGGTAGGATGTTTTATTCTACACTCAATCCCTGTTTGAACTGGAATCAAGTAGCTACTTATTAAAATAAATTAAATCGAACTCCCTTTCCCAATTAAAAAGACGTTTGGGGACTTTGAAAGCAGGACACCATTTTTACAATTAATTAACTAAGTCATCAAATCATTATTTTATGTGTTTATTTATATACTTATTTATTTGTCTATTTATATATTTATGTATTTTATTTATTTATTTATGTATTTTATTTACTCATTCACGAATGTATTCAAGAATTGAAAATATGACGTGCCATTCCCGAATTTGTTCCGGTTTTGTTTTTTCTTCTTTGTGTGTCGATAAAGCGTTGGTCATGGCCTCTGGCAATGTTTTTCTTGTCCACAAGGGGACAGCATTTCCCTTTTTTCCCCATGTTAGCGCTTTGTTCCAGCTTCAGCTGTTGTTAAAACCCTATATAAACCAATATGTATGTCCTGCATTGTATTTCGGACAGTCGCCCCCATTTCAAGCTCACATAACTCCAGACCCACCTACCTTAGGAATTACCTCTTTTTTATGATGAAAGAAGAGAGTCTAAAGTTCATGACGCTGCATTGAATGTTTATGTAGTCCTAAAACTCAATATTCTTTGGGTCCTGGAAGTGACAATGACAAAAACCCTGGCACTGAAGTGGACACATTTTTGCACATCGTCTGGCAGTGAATGAGTTAAATGCTGTTTCTCCAAACAAAGTGAGTTTCACAATTACGCATTCCTTCAATTTTTATTTGAATTGTTAACACATTCACTGCCAGACAATGAGAAATATATGTGACCACTCCACTGCCAGGGTTTTTGTCATTTTCACTCAAATTGCAGGACCCACAGAATATTGAGTTTTAGGACAACATAAACATGCAATACAGCTTTAGAAACTATTTTCTTTCATTAGAAAAAGAGTGAAGTCCTAAGTTATATGTGTCTGTAGTTATCTGAGCTTGAAACAGGGACACCTGTACAAAATACAATACATACATATTGATTTATATAGCACTTTAACAACAGCCAAAGTTGTAAAAAAGCACTGCACGCACATGCACAAAAGGCAAATGCTGCCCACTTGTGGAAGGGAACAACAATGCCAGAGGTCTGACCAGCGCTTTATTCTCTCGAGGAATCACATTTGCGGTCCTAAATTTTTTTCCTTATAAAAAAAAAAAAAAATTCCTTATGTGGGAATTTACGTGTAAATAAATGTATGTTGTTGTGCGTGTACTGTATCAACATATAAATAAATGTTATTAACATACAGTATATAACAAAACAAGTTATAAGATAGCAAAAGTATCCATAATAGTAGCGTACATATTAGATCGTAGATAGAACACTGTATGAAAGCAATTTTTCATGTTTTTAATATTTATTTCATAACTATTGAAGTATTTAAAAGCGACTTAGGTTCCTCACATTTCTCCGCAACTGTTTTAAATTCTCCCGAACGCTGCCAGTTGGCACCGTCAGCTGCGTTCAAGTACAACATCCGAACGCCCCGATTAATTATGGAGGGGCGCTCGGCGCCGAACGTTGAGCTGACACGACGCAGGCGTTAAATGGGCGTAAAACGCTCACTGGCGCCTATTTCATATTATTTAGACGGGAGGCAGATGCTCGCTGTAAAATTTCGAATCGTGATCACGTTACTGACCAAGTCTAAAACGAGACCGACGCCATTTTGTTTTGCTTCCAATGACTATAATTGAGCTTCTGCTCCTCCATTTTTTTTTTTCCTTTTGCTTTTAGTGTTGAGGGAGGATTATTTCTTTCTGTAATTAAACGCAAATGACACACATCGGTAATTGTCTGTGTGTGATTCCAGATGTCTAAATCATATCCGGACAGTCAAATGTTCACCATTTAGTGTGATGCCATCTGTGGATTGAAATCAATAAAAAGTATGATTTTCACTCATTCGTTTCGGTGGTAGATGTTAAAATATTTGTTTTTGAGTTCTTAGATCACCAGGATTTCATATGTAGTGATTATTTATTTCTTTTTGTGCCGCACGAGCCTAGTCGACAACCACCACTCCTCACCGTTTCTCACCCATAGCTCGGTGCTTTCCATCACCATCCCCAGCACGCCTTCTTTACCTGTCCCTCTCCTTCTCCCTGCCAGCCCCCGCATCCAAGAACGTGATTTAATTTGTTTGGTAATGTCAGGATTGGCACGTTCAACCTAAGTGAAATTGAACAAGGGCATTGAAGCCTCGCTGTGTAAAAAGTTTCTTCACCTTGACAGCTGCTTGAGTGGGGAGCGGATTGCGAAGAGCATGAAAGATATACCTGAGATTGGGGGTGGTGAGGTGTTTCTGACACCAACATCGCTTTGGGAGTTGCGCGCGAGACAGAAAGAGGGAGTCATGCAGCTTTGAAGGCCCTAAACTCATTTGAAAGTGGAGACAAAGCACCAGGTGCAACGAGAGGACCCATCTGCTCTTTCATAACAACACGCTGGAACTTGTCCACTATGTCCAATTAGTTTCCACGGAGAACTCCCCACCACCTCACCTTCTGCCATCATCATCAACGGGAAATTGATCTCATTGTAATGACATTGTTGTGAGCATAGATCTCATGGAATAGAATCCAAAAGGAGGATTTTTCATCTTCATGTTCAACTTCCTCTTTTAATAATAAATAATAATAATACACTTTATTTATAAGCGCCTTTCAAAACTCTCAAGGTCACTTTACAGTCACAAGATAAGTTTTTTAGAAAGCTAGCTAGGTAGCCAATTGATAGCCAACAGATAGCTAGATGGATAGATAGATAGATAGATAGATAGATAGATAGCACAATAGATCTCCAGATACCAACCGGTGACTAAAATGTTAGCCCACTGGTACAACATCCAAGAATAGTCTAAGAGGAGATAGAGACTGCCAGTATAAACAGTCCAAAATAAAATAGATTAAATTAGCCTTTCATAGTCTCGCAGTGGAGAAATTTACATTTCACGGCAGGAAAGTGATGAAAAGAAGAGGAAAGGAAAGGAAGAAGTAGAAAAACAAAATACAGGAGCTGCTGTAAAGGCGGCCACTCTCGCGACGCCATCTTGAAGTCAAAAGAACTAAATGAATAAATAAACACATACATAAATAGATAAATACATACATTAATACACAAAAACATAAATACATTATATACATCGAAGTCAAAACAACAAAAAAAACAACATAACAAATAATGTGACACAACACAAAAGACACATTCAATCTTAAGCACTTTATGCACCCTTTTTGCTGTATGAAGCAGTTCTACATGAAAGAGGAGACAATCAAAGCCTCATTTTCACCAGTGGATCAGATACATCATGGTGGAATATGCACGTCTTCTACAAGCTAAACATTGAAAGCAAACATGAAGCTGTAGCATCCATCGACCAAAAGAGACTATCTCACATCTCCTGTAAATCCACGTAAATCCGCTTCAATTCCAAGTGGCGGCAGTTTCATGAATGACAAAAGAATACACAAAAAAAGCAAGGCTCCTGAGAGCACTTGGAAATACATAAATACATATAATTTATAGACAAGTTTCTGTCATTAATGATGTCCTTTTGTCCAGGATCATCTTGATGGACAGTGATGAAGAACTGGAAAAAAAAATGGCCTCCATTGACTGACTCTGATCATCCCTACGAAAGAACTACAAAGAAAAGGTAATTTTTCGCCCCCTCTTGGGGATCCTTTCCGGGTTAACCGAGACACACGTGTCAACCACTTCGGTTTTGTGAACCGGCCTGAAAAAAAGGAGGCCCATTATATGAGGCGAGCTTCATTTCCACCTCCGATGGAGGGAGACCACCTATTTAGAGGGGAGGCCACGGGGATGATAGCGGATCACGCCGCCTCGCATCTAAACGGATGCCTTTTGAGAGGCCGCATCTCGCCGGCTTACAGCTTCAATTTCCATATCATTAGGTTGCGTCGACGACTATCGTCGACACGCATCACGATCACGCAGTCGCGTGCAAAAAAAACTCTGAAAGGTAGCGCGGTAATGCTCATTCAAGCTTGGCCCGACGCCCCACTTTGTGTATATCGTCGGCGGACGTATTCGTAGAAAATGTGAGATTTGTTCGTCTTTTCTTGTGTAATGAGATGTTGGGAGGTGACCAGTTTTGCGTCTTTTCACATCATTACCTGCATCTGGATGGGAAAGGGGTGAGGGGGGGGGGTAATGATGCTAATTTCAGTCAGTTTGGTAACAATGCCCTAATGTTTCCTGACAGGTGTGCGTTAACCCTTTCAGGGACGGTGGGTTTTATGACAACAGTAAAATTCATATTGCATAAACATATCAAACTTAAAAACTATTTTTAACATATAATGTGTTAGTGGAAAAAAATCAGGGACGCATATTCATTTCTTTTAAGTACAATGCAAAATTAGATTAAAATCAATAAATCATCTAAAATTGAAAAATGCATTAAACAATAAATGTATTTTGTATCAAAATAATAATAATAATAATGCATTTCATTTATAAGCACCTTTCAAAACTCTCAAGGTCACTTTACAGTCACAGTATACAGTGGACCACTTATGACGTTGTCAGGTTATAGATTAGAATAATAATAATCATAATCATAATAATCATAATAATACGTTTCATTTATAAGCACCTTTCAAAACTCTCAACGTCACTTTACAGTCACAGTATACAGTGGACCACTTATGACGTCAGGTTACAGATTAGAATAATAATAATAATCATAATCATAATAATCATAATAATACGTTTCATTTATAAGCACCTTTCAAAACTCTCAACGTCACTTTACAGTCACAGTATACAGTGGACTGCTTATGACGTTGTCAGGTTATAGATCAGAATAATAATAATAATAATAATAAATAATAATAATAATAATAATCATCATCATAATAATACATTTGATTTCTAAGCGCCTTTCAAAACTCTCAAGGACACATGACAGTCACGGAATGAGAACTTTTTTTTTTTTTTGTGGGTGAGCAGCGGCAGCCATTCGCACCAGCGTTCACTCTACCCGGAAGCAGCAAAGTTATGAAAGCAAGAGGAAAGGGAATACATGGCCAGCACTTTATCGGCACCCAAGCATGAAAAAATAAAACCCCAACAAATTCAGCAGAGGACTATTCCCTGAGGCTACACTATTTTCTATTTTCCTGACTGATTATGGTCTATGACTGACCTGATCGCCCCATTCGCACTGGTATCATCTCATCAGCATGACTAAGACTACGTGGTCACGATCTAAGTCTGTTGTAAGCACGATCCAAATATTTGTGCTAGAGGGCATAAAAAGAATGATCATTTGCTCTTTATTGCATCTAAATTTGAAACGACTTCATTATAAATCATCCGCGGCTCTATTTTATTTATTTTTTGGGGGCTCCACCCGCGCACCATTAAACTCGTTTGCCGAATGCTAATGAACTAATGAGTATGAATATTGCGCTCGGCATGAAACAAGTACAAAAAAAAAAAGGGCAAAATAGATTCTTGTTTTTGTTGGATGCGCCTCGGGGTCAATTGTGTGTTTTGCAGCTTATGTGCGGCACTTGCAAACAAGTCGACACGTGGGCATGCTGCTTAATTGACAAGAGGAAAATGATATTTTTGGTTCATAATATAACTTTTAATAACTTGGAAAAAAAAAACTTTGACCAACATTGTGAAAAAAATATATTAACTCATTCACTGCCATCCGTGAATTTATTCGGGAATTGAAAATATGACATAGAGCGTCATTCATGAATTTGTTCGTTTTTTTTTCTAGTTTGGGTGCCGATAAAGCACTGGGCATGGCCTCTGGCAATGTTTTTCCTTTCCACGAGGGAGCAGCATTTGCCTTTTGCCTATGTTACCGCTTTGTTCCAGCTCCAGCTGTTGTTAAAGTGCTATATAAACCAATATTGCTTTATAATTTTTATAGCTGCCCTCATTTCAAGCTCACATAACTCCACACCCATATAATTTAGGAATTAACTCTTTTTGTTCTAATGAAAGAAGAGAGTCCAAGTTTTGTAACACTGTATTGAATGTTCATGTATTGTTAAAGCGCTATTTAAATCAATATTGCATTGCATTTTGGACACCTGCCCTCATTTCAACCTCATATAACTCCAGACTTATATAATTTAGGAATTAAGTCTTTTTTTTATTGAATGTTTATGCAGTCCTAAAACTCAATATTCTGTGGAATTTGAGTGACGATGACAAAAACCCTGGCATTGGAGTGGATAACAATATGCGTCAAAGTGTCAATTTATATTCTCCCTCTTAGTTGATGACGCTAAGAGAAAAAAGGTGGACATGTTGACAAATGATCAAAATGTGTCCTTGATATCTTCAAGTAAATGTTGACATCATTTGTCTTGAAGTAGATTGCAATTGATTTTGTTTTGGACTGGGAATTGATAATAATATCACTCCATTTCAGACTGAGATGCAGAAAAAAAAAATACGAAGTGAAAATGCAAAAATTATATGTTATATAGTTGGTGAAACTATCAGTAGTCACACAACAATGGAACATTAAAGGACAACCGACACCTCCGGACAAGTTGTGTCTATAATTTGTAAAATGGCTCCCAAATGTTTTATTGGTCTCACATAAAAGCAGTGAAAGCTCAAGCACAGCCCACCTAATTTCGGGTAAAGCAGATTATGAATATGCAGTATATATATATTTTTTTTGTTCTTGTCCTTCCTGCTGCCTCCTGTGATGGTAATGCTACCCCTTACTGTTTATGCTAAATTATTCTCCACCTGATTGGAAAAGTAATACTGGGGGAGCCTGGAGCACGGAGATATGACTTTTAATTTGGTTTGGCGATGCATTCGCCGCTGTAAACAAATAAGATGGCGGCGTGATCTTAGACATGTGGAGATGAATTTCCGGCTTGGTTTTTTTTTTCATGGTAGACTTTGTGGGCGAGGCACCTTGAAGCGTGCCGGTAATGAGATTCTTCAGCGGGAATTAAATTTAAAATGTGGATATGGTGATGCTGGGTGGTATTTGGGGGAAGTTTTCCAAATGAACTGCAGCAAATTTTGTACAAGTTGATCTACCTGGAAAAAAAAAATAATATGGAGAATACATGCAGATAATCAAGTGGTGGTATTTTGTCAGGCCAAGATTCATTCATAAAGAAAAAACTGAACAGAGTTGTCATGGCGACAGTATGTGCATCGCGCTTTCCAGCTTAGTAGCTTTTTATTTATTTAGCATCATAAGTGCTTTGCTCGCTAATTAACCTTTTGACCCTGTTTCATCTTCTCTTTGTGCCAATTCAACCGGAGCATTTATTCGCATGAATCTCGAATGCATACATTGAAATGCTCTACAAAATTCATGAGGGGGGGGGGGGGGGGGGGGGTTGTCCTTTAGTACACTTTATATAAGATGAAGTGACAGCCACAAAAGGGAAAGGAGTTTCTCCGAACGTGTTATTCTGCATAGAAAACAATTGGGTGTTGATGGAAAAAAAGAAAAAAAAGTCATGTTTGTTTTGTTTCTAGCTCAGCTAGAATTTTAACTCATTCACTGCCAGACATGTGTCTACTCCAGTGCCAGGGTTTTTGTCATTGTCACTCAAATTGCAGGACCCACAGAATATTGAGTTTTAGGACTACATATACATTCAATGCAGCATAAGAAACTTTCGACTCTGTTCTTTCATTAGGAAAAAAAAATAATTCCTAAATGATATGGGTCTGGAGTTATATGAGTTTGAAATGAGGGCTTTCCAAAATACAATGAAATACATACAGTACATATTTGTTTATACAGCGCTTAAATAACAGCTAAAGCTGGAACAAAGCGCTAACATGGAAAAAAAGGGAAATGCTGCCCCCTTGTGGAAAAGAAAACATATTCTAGAGGCCATGACCAGCACTTTGTCAGCACCCAAGCATGAAAAAACAAAATCCGAATGGCGCTCTATGTCATATTCTCAATTCCCTAATACATTCGTGAATGGCAATGAATGAGTTAAAGATACATTTTCAAATTGGATTTTCACTTTTGAACTTAAGTACAGTATATGAGCTTTTTTTTTTAATATCCGTTACACAAAAAAATACAGTATTTTCCGGTGTATAAGGCACACCAGAGTATAAGGCGCACCCCCTAATGAATGGTGTATTTTCAAACGTTTTCCACATATAAGGCGCAACGGACTATAAAGCGCACCTTCAATGAATGAAAAAAAGTTTTCCAAATATTATATATAAATGGTTATATAAAGGTTTTCCAAATATAAGACATTGTAAGGCGCTACATAGAGTTTGGGGTTGGTTACGCAGTACTTGGAGTTGGTAGCTGCTTACAGTAGTTTCAAGACCTGTTTGGCTCAGTATGACACATAAGGGCGCATGGTCATATTTTGAAGAAAATTCACGCTTTTGGGTGCACCCTATACACCGGAAAATACAGTATATGTAATATGAGGAGTCTAACAGTTTTAACATGTAGTCCTTTTTTTCTTTATTTCGAAAACACCTCAGCTGCACAATGCAATTTAAGATCAGGTCAACCCCACCGCCACCTCCCGAACCTTAGCTTTTGTCATCTTGACAGTATCTTACGAGAAGCACTTATAAGGCTGGCGTCAGAATTAAACTAGAAGCAGGTCAATGTCAAAGGATGATTAGAAACAACCTCCTTATCTCGTTTTTATCTGCGTCCGCCTTCCGTATAAGGGCTTTCTTGTCGAATGAATCAAAGTTTAAGTGTAACAAATAACCTCATTATATTTTGCGAAAGGATTGAGAGATGACTCCCGTCGACACTTTCCTGGTTAATAATTTAAAAACACTGATGCTCTTGTCACTTTTCATAAATCAGGTTATGAGGCGTTGGATGCTTTGCGCGTGGCCGTTCCCTGCGTAGTGCATGCGTTCGCCACGGGAGGTGAAACGTGACTTACGAGGTGACCTCAGCGGTGTTATGATGGATCGTTGTGTCTGCGCAAGTGTTTGGATGAGCTGCCGACAGTTGTTTTCTGCACGTACTTTTTGAGCTAATGCTAAATAAATAAAGCTGGGCAGTGTGTACACAGAGATGGTGAGGTAGTCCTCGTAGAATAGTCGGTGTTTCAAATAATAATTTCTCTGTAACAATTTTCAGATTCACCCTATAAATTAGGCCTCAATACGTCTGTGTAAGCTCTCAGTCGTCCATCGATGAAAAGGTTTCTTCAGCCGTCATCTGTACTTCTTTGAAAGTGTCTCGCTTCTCATCCGAGAAGCTTCGTCAGCGAACAAAAATTTGCTGGTAGCTCTGGTCCTATATATTCCTAATGTACAGCATAGAGAGAAGCAGAGATCTGGCACTGCAACCTTTGGACTTTAGGGATATACATATTGGGCCAGAGCGACCAGCAAATTTGAGTTCACTGACGAAGCTTCTCGGATGACGAACAAAATGTCCGACACCTTCAAAAAAGCCTTCAATGTTTCTTACTTGACTTGATGGTAATGCAAGCTGATCTTTTTGACGCTTTTCAGGGCTCTGTTCATCGGTGCAACACCCTCCCCACCTCCGTGTGTGTACGCCTTCGCCCGGCGAGACCTCGGTTATAAATTGTTGACAACCCGCGGTAATTACTGATGTGTGTGCCGATAGCCCCGGCATCCAAGTCCAAGGAGAATAAAGGCGATAAAACCGATAGTTTTCAATCTACCACTTTGTCATATATAATAAGGAGACTGTTCCCCTTCACATGTCAGCTCAGAAGAGTCGTTTGCGCAAATGAAGCTAGCTAGATATAAGCTAGCTGGCTAGCTTTCGATCTATTTGAGTTACTTCCGGGTGTGGGGAACGCTGGCGCGTGTGGCTGCCGCTGCTCACACACAGAAAAACTTATCCTATGACTGTGAAGTGACCTTGAAAGTTTTAAAAGATGCTTATATTATATTATAAGCTACTTCTTGTGTAAAGTGAGCTAGTTTTGGGCTTTGGATATGTCGGGATGAAGTCCTTCTGAAAGCAGCTGCTTCGTATCCCCGCTGTTGAGGAAGGAAAATGTCATTATTCTTATAACTTTGCCTGCATTGCATCCTTCAGCTGTGCGATGAGTTGTAAACAAAGCATGATACAAGTATCTAATTACACGCAGCGGTTTAATCAGACTAACAAGGGACATAACAGCTCGTCTCCTCATGAACCAAACAAGTGTTTGTGGTGGAAACGCAAAACTCGCCTCGGGTGTGACAACTGTCACTGCTTCTTCGAAAGAATTTTCAGCATCGAAGCTGCCTTGCGGTCTCTCTGGACCACGGGTGGGGAAAACGGGAGGTTCTAAATGCCATGCTGATTTGGTGTTGTAATTGATGTCATGTAAATAATGGGAGTACAAATAATGTGACCTTAAAGAACAACAGACACCATTTGTTTGTTTCCTAACTGATATCAGAAAAACGTTTTATAGCATCTAAAATACCCAAAACACGCAGGCTAATGCAAAACACCAATAAAAATGAGTTAAAGTGTCCCAAAACTACCTCAAAATGACCTCGGATATGGCGAGTTTCAGAAGGTCCCGCCCCCTTGTTCGTGACGTCACGCAAGGACGTCTTTGCCTTGCTCTAGAATCAAAACAATGGCTTCAAAGATGCTTTCTTGTTACTCATCCAGTTATGAATCTGATTCAAATAGTTCTGAAGAGGAAAGCATAGATGTTTGCAATCGATTAAAGAAGTCCTTCCGTGTCATTTTGAGGCGTCCAATGTAGCGTCCCAGAAAATGCACAAGATTGCGCCCAAGCAACGTTGGAAATGGGCGAATTTGTCTGCTGGGAATTTGTGTCAACTAGTATCAAATAGTAGTCTTGGTGCAACACACGATTCACCATCGTGTTATTTATGTGTTTTCCTTTTAATTTCGCATCAACACAGATCAACACGAAGTTTTCAAACCAAACAAAGTACCCAAAATGCATTGTGTGTCGCGTTCATGACGTGACGTCACGTCAGGAATCGTCACCAACTCAAAAACAAGACTTCTTGAATATTCAGCGCACGTCTTAAAACGTAAAATATAGTTATATGCGCTGGAATCTCTGTAAAATATGCTCAATAGAAGTCATTTGAAGTGATTTTACAAATTATGGACACAACTAAAAAATAAAATAAAAATATGGGCATGGCATTTTTTTCCCTCATATTTTTAAATAACCTTGGTGAAATGTTCATTAACCGGTGGAATTTTATTCTGAAAATTCACAGCTATTATGCATGCTAAAATTCATATTGCATGAGCATATCAAACTTAAAAATAATGTTTAAAATATAATGTGTTAGTAGAAAAAAATATCAGGGACGCATATTCATTTCTAATTCAAATTTGCGGTAGACTATTTTAAATACAATGGAAAATGAGATTAAAATCCATAAATTATCATCTAAAATTAAAAACACAATCAAAAATAAATGTATTTCCTATCAAAATGCATTTTTTTAAGTCCGAAAATAATATCCAGCTTCCTGCTGCCAAGCCGTACCATCAAATCTACAAATCTATTGAATTACAGCAATACTGAACTATATTTAATATAATATTTCAATAGTCAATAAACAGAATAGAAGTGATCATGTTTAAAAGTTTCATTCTTTTGCAATCTTAGTTGTGTGACTACAATACACAATGCAACACAGAGAATCTGGGCTCACTTTAATATGAACAGAACAAGCTTGTTAAACTGTCATCCTCGGGGAAGAAATCTAATCTTGGGCTGAAGGAGTACTCGCTACTCTCCTATACGAAAAGAGCTCATTAGAGCAGGTTACAAATCTATCAGTTCATGGAAAGGCAACCTATTAAAATGTCTACGTTCTGTTGGTTTATGGATGTTGGTGCTTGTATCAGGGGATGACTTGGAGGGGACTCCTCCACTATGTTTTTTTTTTACATTCTATCAATCTATAAGTGCTAAAATATATTGTCCCAGTCCTCCCCGTACCCTTCCCGACACAAATCAATTGCATCCTGACAAAAATCTTAGTCGGAACAGATAACCGTAGCAGGGAAGAATGGGAATAATGCCTTTAATAAAATAAGTGATGTCGCCCCTTATTTAAATAAATCCTATTATCAACATGCTGAGGTAGCTGTTACATGACAGAGAGGTGCGGCAAAAGCGAGCGAGCGAGTGAATGACAAAGAGGACAAAGGTAGACGAGGGGAGCGAGCGGGTTGTAAAATTGCATCAAAAGGGAAACAAAAGAGGGCAGGATGGAGGATGGAGGATGGCCATCATGCATTCACTTCACAGTCCAACCAATTTCCAGTCTTAACCTCATCCACGCCAGCTGATGATTAGGAACGCAGCGGCGGGCGGTCACCTTCCCGAAACCAGGAGCGCTTATGGATTCATGACATGCGTCCAGTCGCTTGAAATTATGTGTCAATATAACAAGTGGAGCGCTGGGAATTAGTAAGTGAGACTGGCCGAGATACTTTTCCACCAAGACTGATTGAGTTGCGCGTTTAGCAGCTGTGCACAATAGATGAGCTTTTTGTTGTTTATTTTTTCATTTTTTAAACAGAATGTGTTATCATGATGGCCCCGATGGAGTTAAATGACAATTTCCAACAGTACTGGACAAATACAGTACAACCGTGACATCCTTTCCCACGTATCCAATTCCGGTACAGACGACAGGGTTAACATTCGCCGCTAACCCCTCTGTACTAAATTGTCCGGCGTGTAGTGGTTTAGGGAGTCATCAAAATGTCTGATTGCTGTCTGTTCGCCTGGGCACTCATCGTCAAAGTAGTGAGTTACATGAAGTCGGCTGCAGATGGCTAATGAGGTCGGGTGAAGGGGAGGTTCCATGTTAAATTAAAAAAAAACATGAAAAAATATAGATATTTACACATGCACTGAAATTGGATGAGCCTTTTGTAGTCTTGCAGTGGATACATCTCCATTTCACAGCGGCAAAGTGATGAAAGTAAGAAGAAAGGAAAGGAAGAAGTAGAAAAAAAAACAAAATACAGGAGCTGCCATCTTGCAGTCAAAAGAACAAAAAAAAACAAAATATGACAACACAATCTTAACCACTTCCTGCACCCTCTCTGTTGTATGAAGCAGTTCTAGATGAAAGAGGAGAGTATCAAAGTGTCCTTTTCACCAGTGGATCAGGGACATCATGGTGGAATATGCACTTCTGCTACACGCTAAATGTTGAAAGCAAGCACAAAGTTGTTGTAACCCTTGACAAAAAGACATATTCTCCTGTTGCACGTAAATCCGCTTCAATTCCAAGCTGCGACAGATCCACATATGCATCGGCGCTCTGCGCAGATGCTCCTTTCTTCTCATTTGGGCTGTAAAAATGCTGCTCATTACAGGCGCAAAAAAAAGTCGCATCGCAATCACCCCATAGCTGTCCAACAATGACAGTCAAATGTCACTGATATACCTCCCAAATCAAAAACAGTGCTGGCATATTCATGCTGCTGAAAAGATCCAACGGCACTTGCTAATGGCTGCCTACTCGGGTGCCATCTTGGACTTTCCTTTTAAATGTAAATACATTATTACTGTCGGCTCAGTGGAATATGCACAATTAGCATGCGAGGAGTGGCATGAGGTGTTTGAGGGAGGTTAATGAAACATGTTAATATGTTAATAGAGCTAATGCGCAACGTAAACTTGTGTAATGGTAGAGAGATGCATACATTAATATATACAGTATATATACCCATACTGTATACTTTTTGGTGTGTGTGCATGGCCCTATTTGCAGTGCATATTAAACTAAAGCAAGTCTCGTTCTTAAGTAGTGTTTAAAAAAATGAACGTTTTATTTTGCTAACAGTCAATTTATCCCCTAAGAAGCATGTCAAAGTAGTTTCCAGGTGGGTTAGGATGCAAGGGCAAAGTGGAGCTTGAGGGAAACATTTAAATCCTATGTAGCAAAAAAAAAAATGAGAACAGCATTGGGGTTGCTCCGTCAACATGACCTGCATCAACCTTTTGCAAAACACTGTTTGAATAAGCGCTGCCTGGCTGGCACCCCAACCTGACCCGTGGGCTGTGGGTGTGAATATTTATAGAGACGACACAGAGGGGAAGATGCTTTGCCGAACATGATCCCGGGAAAGAAGTCCTTCTCACTGCAACAAATGCCTTACAAAGCATATTCCAAGGCAAAAAAAAAATGCTATGCACGCATTCTCACCGCGCGCATCGCCTTCGCTCGCACTGTAAAATCCACTTTTGCTTCCCTTCGCTTCGATTATCACAGCTTTTTTTTCACCTTGAATGTCTGACATGACTTATGGGGAAGGTACAGGATTTTAAACTTGAATGTTCCGCCACATTAGATGTCCTCGACGATGCTTTGCTTTACTTGACTTGTGATGGTTCCGTGCGTTTGAGTCACCCTTGGGCGTTATGTCCAGCTGTTGATAAAGCGCAGTTTGGGTAGTCATTATTATCGTTCAACTTGCGCGTAAAAATCCTTGAAAAGATCTCGGATGATGATTTTAAAGTAACAGTGATCGGCATGTTGAAACGAGCGGAATCTTTTTTTTTTTTTAATCAGGGTTACTTTGGTGGTACTTTGCAAATATGTTGTTATACTTTTTTTCTATCTGATTGGATTGGATTAGCCTTCATTAGTCTCGCAGTGGAGAAATTTACATTTCACGGCAGTGATGTTATGGAAGGAAGAGGAAAGGAAGAAGTAGACAAACAAAACGCAGGAGCTGCTGGAAAGGCAACCACTCTCGCGGCGCCATTTTGAAGGCAAAAGAACAAAATAATTAAATAAATACATTTATACATACATACATACATACATACATACATACATACATACATACATACATACATACATACATACATACATACACACACACACACACACACACATACATACATACATACATACATACATACATACATACATACATACATACATACATACATACACACACACACACATACATACATACATACATACATACATACATATACACATATACACACACACACACACATACACACACATACACATACACACACACACACACACACACACACACACATACATACATACATACATACAGCCCCTCATTTAATCATTAATTTAATTACCATGCAACTAAGGCAATTGATCAGGCTACTATTTATAGAAGCTGAACCGACAGTGTGGAAAATGACAAAAAACAAGAACTGATGAGATTTAGAAGGAAAAAAAAAACCACTCATTTGAAGCAGCAGTTTATCCACTCCGCTGTGTACATGCGGTAAACGGAACACCTCAACCAAACACAAATACTCCCATCATACATCACTTGGTAAGCAATTATCAGCTCCGCTTACCTTTTTGTCTTTAAAATGATAGCAGGGGAACTTGTGGAACTTTTTTCTCTCTGCGTGACAACCAGCGCTTGAAAGTAGCTCAGGATATTTGGCCAACCAAGCTGATGATGTCATCGGAGGAAGAGAATTAACTCTTAACGGGAGGTTACAAGTGTAATGATCTCGCTCATGGACATATTTTCAGTAAAAAATTTACTTGATCGAAGTGTAGGACATGCTGCTGCTTTTATTGCAGAAGGGCGAGGTTCAGTAGCCCAGATAAAAATCATACCAAAAAGTTTGCTTTTGATGGCGAAAAGTGTCAAACAAATCCAGCCGGTAACTCATTGTCATGATCTCACACTCGATTATAGGATTTTTCTATTCGTCCATAAGCAATTCAAAACTATCTTTTTTAATGTATGCATTTTATAGTATAGCATAAAGTCAGTTTGTGGGATTTGCCTTCATTAAGGCAGCTATTTTTTCCCCTCATGACATGAAAAAATACAGCAATTGACATAAGAGGTCAATTAACTCATTCATTGCCATTCACAAATGTATTCAGGAATTGAAAATACGATCGAATTAGTTTAGGTTTTGTTTTTTTCTTGCTTGGGTGCCGATGAAGCGCTGGCCAGACCTCTAGCAATGTTTTTCCCTTCCACTAGGAGCAGCATTTCCCTTTTTTCCATGTTAGCGCTTTGTTCCAGCTTCAGCTGTTGTTAAAGCGCTATATAAACCAATATGTATGTATTGCATTGTATTTTGAACAGCTGCCCTCATTTCAAGCTCATATAACTCCAGACCTATATAAATTAGGAATTAACATTTTTTTTTCTGATGAAAGAACAGAGTCTAAGGTTTCTTACACTGCATTGACTAATAACTGATAATTCATTTCATTTATAAGCGTCTTTCAAAACTCTCAAGAATACTTTACAGTCAGGATATTTTGTGTGCAGGTGAGCAGCGGCAGCCACATGTGCCAACGTTCACTCAACCTGGAAGTAACATAAAGTAAAAAAAAAACAATAAATAAATAAATAACAAATACTATGACAATACAAAGACACAGAGAGTCATTCATTCTTCAGCACTTTCTGTGCCCTCTTTGTGACACGAAGCAGTTCAAGATAAAAAAGGAGAGGATCAAAGTGTCCTTTTCAGCAGTTAATCAGGGACGTAATGTTTATGTAGTCCTAAAACTCAATATTATGTGGGTCCTGTAATTCAAGTGACAATGACAAAAACCCTGGCACTGGATTGGACACATTTTTGCATATCGTCTGGCAGTGAATGAGTTAACCTTGAATGCTACATACAAGTTAGCAAAATGTCATCATCAAGTGTTGAACATGATTTCTGGTCCGGTTAAAAATGTCCTCGTTAGCTGTGACAATGTGGTGTCACACATCAACACAGTCAGCCTGATAAATGCAATTCTATTATGATTCTTTCTTATCAATCATTTTTCCCCTTGGATACCTGTCAAAATGTCTTCTTTGAGGAATTAAATAAAGGCATATTATCATATCAGTCCTGTATGATAGTAAAGTAATAGATCAAGTTGTCTCACACTATCCGTCTTCACTGCTGTTTGGGCTTTTTTAAAATTATTTATTTTTAAATCTGAATGGTCAGCAAGGCGACGCGAGAACCTATCAGCAGTTCTTGGCATCCCAAGTTTCCATTACAACTCAAAGAAATTCATTTTCATCAAATATGAAAGCGCTTTTAGTGTGTCATGGTCACCACTAACCACCTACTGTTGTCACCTTTCAGTTTGCGACCAACGGGGGGGGTGCTGTAGGGTCTCGTCTGCAGCTGCACGGGGTTTGGTCATTTGTTAAAAGGACTCCCGGCATGACCATTCGTTGTTTGTTTCACCCTATCAGGTATGTTTCATCTTATGTTTTACTCGTGGTTTTGTTTGCTACTTTGGACCTTTCTGTTTTGATAACTTTGTTGTTTGAGATTTCATTCATGCCGACTTTATTTATTACAATTTGTCCAATATACCCTACTCCGCCCTCCTGCCTTCAGTTTTGGGGTACACAACCACCACCACGTAGCTCACAGGTGTCAAAGTCAAGGCCCGGGGGCCAAATTTGGCCCACCACATCATTTTATTCGGCCCGCGAAAGCATATCAAGAGTCATAAGGCTTGCTGAAGTCCGTACCAAAAATCAAATTGTGACCTACTAGCTGATAGTGACAACTATAGCCTGTAAAAAAACATTTTTTTTCACCCCCGAAAGTTAGAAAATGTATACAAACACACACACACAAGATAGAAATATACAGTGTGTAAAATCTGCAGTGTATTATTATGGAAAATAGGTCAGCGCTGCGGGCTCGTGAAAGTATTTTGACTTATGGTAAAGCTCCAGCCAACCGTCTTGTTTAATAATGCCGATAACAAGGGCTGACAGAGAATTAATGCCAATTAAATCGGACCTAAATGTGTCAGCAAACTTGTTTTCATTAACGGGAAAGTGACAGATATGATGATTATTTATTTTTGGGGGTGGGAGGGTCGGATGGGATCCTCCCGTGAAGCTGACATGAGTTATTTCCTTGTTTTGAGCTTCATTAGCTTTTGATAAATCTTTATAAGGGCCGTGTCGAAGAAGTCTGGGGGACGAGGAAGTGTAAAATAAAACGACTTTGACAGACTGATCGCCTCCGGGCAAACACACACACACACCCTTACGTTAAGGGTTTCATATGTTCTGCTCAGAATGAGTTTATAATCATTTACAGAAGGGGTATCTATTGCAAGGGTGATGAAGAAAGCTCCTCTGTGGTTTATCTCCCTCCCACCCTGAAGCCATTTGTCATGTAGGAGCACCACGTCGTATTGATTATGCTTCTTACATTTTGAAAGCACTGGAGATTGGGGTGGGGAAGGGCCTAAAAGCTGCTCTAAATAAGATAAAGGCAGATGGTGAGAGCCACCGGAGAATTCGAAAAGGGAGCCCCTCGTCTCGGTGAAGCTCATTTGAAGGTACCAATCGGATCAAATGGAACTCCCTTATGAATGTAGGAGCTCACTACAAATGTACTCAACAATGAATGATCATGCAAACCGGATGTGCCATTTTGGAGGGGAAAAAACTAATGGGGATGCTGGCACGAAACTGAAATTTTGTTTTTTTTAGCGTTTAATGGATTGAAGACATGCATGGGAAATAAATAGTGTTTTTGTTAGAGTTCTTTGTGTGAGTGAGACGCTGTACGCATTGTTTTGAGGCCTCCGTAGTGGGTGGGCGGGTTTGCATTGTTATTTGTATTTTATAAATACACATAACATGCGACTTCGGGGTTCCGTTCCGACCAAACGGTCGTAAGTCAAAATGGTCGTAAGTCGAAATCAATTCAAAATGTTGAATAGAGACTCGGAGGCTAAATGGCTTGCAAACTCCCCCCTTTGGTGTCATCACGCGGTCGATTGCTGTGCGAGAGTGAGATGCTGGCTGGCTGGTCAAAATTGTTGTATGTTGCGGCGCCAGGCGTAGAATAATTGTTTTTAAAATAGGGTCTGGAGGTTGTGGTCGTAAGTACGGGTGGTCGTAAATCGAGCCGGTCGTAAGTCGAATGTTACCTGTAATAAAGACACAATCCGAAAATGTGTTTTCTTTCTCTGTGGATTAGCCTTTATTACGCTTGCAGTGGAGAAATGTACATTTCACAGCAGCAAAGTGATGGAAAGAAGAGGAAAGGAAAGGAAGAAGTAGAAAAATAAACTACAGGAGCCGCTGTCAAGGCAGCCACTGTCACGGCGCTATCTTGAACTCAAATCAATAAAATAAGTAAATAAAATAAAATAATAATTAAAAACAAAATAATATGACAACACAAAGACACAGTTATTCAATCTTAAGCACGTTCTGCACCCTTGTTGCATGAAGCAGTTCTAGATGGAAGAGGAGAGGATCTAAGCGTCTTTTTCACCAGTGGATCAGGCACGTCATGGTGAAATGTGCACGTCTGCTACAAGCTAAATGTTGAAAGCAAGCACGAAGCTGTAGCATCCATTGACGAATAGACATTTTCTCACATCTCCTATCCCACTTAAATCCGCTTCAATTCCAAGCCGCGACCGTTCCACATACGCATCGGCGCCCTTTCTTCCCATTTGTGGCACAATTATTCTGTTCCACAAAAATTGCAGAGCAAGTGGACCAGGAACAACCGGGATGAAAGGCAAACAGTGTGTGCAATATACGACGTAGGCGGGTGTTATCACCGCCTCACTTTGGTTCACTTTGGCAAGATGAATGTGTTGCCATGTATGTTTTGATGCCTTATTTGACAATGTCTGCTTGACTTGTTAGTGCTGAGTAGCCCCCCACCCCCCCAAAAAAAAGACTCATGTCCTCCACCTTGTCCGGCGTGTGGAAATAGCGTGAGCACCGTTCATCTGTCTTTGTTCAACGCCGCTGAATATTGAAGGCGAAAGACGAATGCGGTTAATAGGCTGTGACACAGCCATGAAAGACCGCTGTAATAGAAGCTGTACCCCCTCCTACCTCCCTCCCACAACCGTCGCCCACCCACGACACAACTTAGGCATATGAAAGTAAATGTTTAAAGAGCAGTCGGTGTGAAAATGCCTGAGTCTGAGTTCTTTGTTTCCCATCATGCTTTGCTTTTATCTACTTGTTTTTATATCCGTCTGCACCTCCATTTGGCTCCGCCCACCTCAAACCAGGATCTTGCCACAAACCTATCCTCCTGCATCTTCTTATACCAAATGGAATTTTCATGTACTGTAAATAAAAAAAATATGTACAAAGTATTTTATACATATTTTTTGAGTTGTATTAAACCACTGTATCAATATAAATTATTTAAACGTATTTGGTACAATATTGTGGTGGACATTAGAACTAACGGCCATGTTGTCATGCTTCACCAGGGGCGTCGCTAGGTATATATTTTTTAAATTAATTTTTTTCTTTATTGTTCTGGTGTTTTTTTTGTTCTTTTATTTGTAAAGTGTCTTGGGGTGCTTTGAAAGGCGCTTAGAAATGAAATGTATTTTTATTATATATATATATTATATAATGTAAATTTCTCCACTGTGAGACTAATAAAGGCAAATCCAATCCAATCCAATTATTATTATTATTATTATTATTATTATTATTATTATTGTTGTTGTTGTTGTTGTTGTTGTTGTTCTTCTTCTTCTCTTCCTCTTCCTCGTGTTCTTCTTGTTGTTCTTCTTGTTCTTATTCTTGTTCTTGTTCTTGCTCTTTTTCTTCTTGTTCTTGTACCTGTTGTTGTTGTTCTTCTTCTTCTTCTTCTTCTTCTTCTTCTTCTTCTTCTTCTTCTTGTTCTTCTTGTACCTCTTGTTGTTGTTCTTCTTCTTCTTGTTCTTGTTCTTCTTCTTGGTCTTATTCGTCTTGTTATTGTTGCAGTTGTTCTTCTACTTCTTGTTCTCGTTCTTCTTGTTCGTCTTCTTCTTCTTCTTCTTCTTCTTCTTAATAAATAAAATGTGCACATATGCATAACAATACATCAAAAATAAAACCTCTCATTTTTTCGTTTGTTTGTTTTGCAGCAGGATTGTATCACATCCTACAGCACTTCTTCGTAACAGGATCGTTGTCATCTGGCTCCACCGCGCTTGACCACACGCCACCTGCGGTCACCGCGGGACATCAATGAAGGTAAAGACCTGCGGATGTCTTTTAAAGACACATTTTGGTTGTTATTATACACTTTTTAAACAACTTCTAATTACCGTCACCAAAGGAGGTCGTGATGTCATGCGCGGGATGTGATGGTGGTACTTGGTTCTAATTGCCGTTTTGCTTGTTGGTGTTCAAATGTTGCAATTCAGCCAAAATGTTTTTTTATTACACTTAGTGAATTGTGGAGGATCTGATCTATGAAGTTGAAGCTCAGATTCTAAATACTATTGTCAAACGCTTGCAACTCATTTCCGATAATCACATTTTAAACCCTTGTTCCCATGACGACCATCGTCCTTCCTCACGATTGCAAGGTTATCAGGATCTCGTCTCTAACTGGAGTGGCCTGAGCTATTTTTTTATTTTATTTTCTTTCACCTGATACCACTTTTCTCACGTCCCCCTGCATAAAAAACCAATCGATTCTAACGAAACATTCACAATGGCCTGTCCTTTTAGGCCTCATCTCTCCCGCGTCTCTTCGCTGCTTCAAAATTGATTCGAAAGCTCATCTTTTGCAAACATTGATGGTGCTCGGTGAAAGATATTAGAAGCAAGTTTGTCTTGGAGTTCCGAGGTCTTGAAATGCAAATTTTTTGACACTGTGGTCCACCAAGATATGCATTTTAGGCTAGTCAACAGTCTTACTATGTGCGTCTGCGAGCAGCTTATCATTGAAAATGGATGGCTGGTTCAAGGACAACTGTTCTTTGCTCCAAAGCTGACACTTATGGTCAAAAGCGCTTGATGGAATGTCAATCCCATTGTATTAACCTAGTCTTCAATAATATCAAAACTCCAAAGTGTCACCAAGATGGTCGGTCCAACAATTTTCAAGACAGGCAGTGTATAAAAATTGATCTGTTTGTCACGGGAACAGAGCCATTTAGGATTCGTCAAGCGTGAAATCTTCACGAAATGAGTGTATCAATCAAACGGGAAAAAAAGGGGAAAAAGGCGAGAGATTGCAAGACAATGGCAGAGACGTATGAGACTAGTCAGATGTTTAAAACAAAGCAAAAAAAAAGCTATTATTTTCATTTAAATCCCGTGTTCAGCTCTCATGAAGTCTCCCTCAGCAGATATGACAATCCGATCACGTTACACACGCAAGGGGTTTGATACCTTGTATCTGTATGCCCCAGGATAACTGCAGATAAATGCTTTTGTATTGGCTTGTTATTGTGGCACGTCCCCCTCCTCTTGCAAAATTGAAATTCTTTGCAACGGCAACAACACGACGACTCGTTTTCTTTTGCTGTGCGCTCACAAAGGAACAAAATAACAAGCCAACAAGTAAACACGTGCAAGCCTTTGGAAACGAGAACATAAGAAGCGATCGTTTCTGACGTTAAGATATATCGCCGCTTGGAATTGAAGCGGATTTACGTGGGGCAGGAGATAGGAAATTTGAGACAATCTCTTTTCGTCAATGGATGCTACGGCTTCGTGTTTGCTTTCGGCATTTAACTTAATTGTAGCAGACGTGCACATTTCACCATTATGTACCCGATCCACTGGTGAAAAGGATGGTTTGATCCTCGTATTTTATCTAGATCTGCTTCATACAACAAAGAGGGTTCAGACTGTCTTTGTGTTGTCATATTATTTTGTTTTTGTTCTTTTGACTTCAAGAACGCATCTCCTGTGTTTATTTTTTTCTACTTCTTCCTTTCCTTTCCTCTTCCTTCCATAACTTTACGCCTGCGAAATGTAAATTTCTCCACTGCGAGACTAATAAAGGCTAATCCAATCCGTGTTGCGATGCGTCAACCACTTAAGCATTATATTGATTGAAATGTAACAGTGCTCAATTGCATATTCTTTATCCTCTGCAAAGAAGCCCGGAATAGTGCTGTATAAATAGATGAGAGGAGTTGAATCTGTGAATTCTGTCCATGTGTGATTAAAACCAGTCTTAAAATGCTTTACACTTTGTTTGGGATTGAAAGAGAGAGAGTTAGTGGCCTACCTGGAAATGAGAGCAGTGGTAGAGATATAATTGCTTTCTTGTCTTTTGGGGTCCTCCTTCCCAAATGAGAAGCTGTTGCTGGTGGTGTTTGAGTACATTGCCGTATGAGACAGGTTATCTTTTCCGTACAATCTGCTGAAGTAGCACATTATTGAATAGCGTATTAAAAGTTTGAGGCTGACTATAGCGTTTTAAAACACAATAGCCTCCATATATGATGACAATGAATTTATTCCATATTTTTGGCTACTACACGGCGATAGCTTGACTAACATGTTTAATTTGTTCCGTGACAAATCTCATAATGGAATCTACTCTTACATGCATGAAAAAAAACAGGAGCATGGCTCATTTTGAGCTTCTGGATTGGTGGTTTCAGACCAACGTGTAAGGGGAAAAGCACATTTTTGAACAAGGACTAATTTCCAGGATATTTTTTTTGTGTGAACCCAAAACTCCAATCACGGTGATGTAACTGCTCAGCTATTTAGTTTTAGATGACGGACCTCCCTTCCAATCAGAGCGAAAATAAAACATAGCATCACACTTTACAGTCCGCATCATTGCCCCAGATGATTTCATTTCCTCTTGAATTATCAGGATAACGAAAACAGCGGGGGAGAAATGGACGTCGTTTGTGCGCCTGTGCTTGTGTTCGCGCCGATGGAATTAATAAGGGTGAAATTTTCATCCTATTTAAATTGATAGCGTTGTGTCGTAGGATGCAATTTTCAAATCGCAAACGACTGCAATTTGGGAAATGTCAAACTCGTACCGGCGTCAGTTTTCATATCAATGTTTATATATTTTTTTCAGTGCAGGAGTTTAATCAAGACTTTTTGCAGAGTATTTTTTTTAAATAAATGTATCGAAACTATACTTATCTATAGGCAGTGAGTACATCTGAAGGAGAAATATTCGAAACAGAAGCATCGATGTGACTCCCGCTAGTCCCGTGTCCAAGTTATCATAGCGCTTCATCTCTCAATCCTACGCTCTGTTAAAATACAGGTGGTGAGTTTGCGAGTTTAGCTCCATACGGATAACCCGCCGGTTCTTGACCTCCGAGCTGGACAACCGACGCCCCCGGACAAGTTGTGTCCAAAATTTGTGAAATCGCTTCAAATTCTATTTCTACTAAGCGTATTTTACAAAGATTCCACCGCATATAGCTATATTTTACGTTTTAAAACTCGCGCTGAATATTCTTAAGTCTTGTTTTTGAGTTGGTGACGATTCCTGATGTCACGTCACAGAAGGAACGCCCCTGACCGAGAAAGCGACACACTGTAGCAGTCCTTTCATCACGTCAATGCATTTTGCGGTACTTTGTTTGGTCTGAAAACTTCATGTTGATCCGTGTTGATGGTGAAAATAGAAGGAAAACACATAAATAACGCGATGGTGAATCGTTGTGTGTTGCATCAAGACTACTATTTGATACTAGTAGTCCGAGCAGACAAATCCACCCATTTCCAACGTTGCTTGGGCGCCATCTTGTGCATTGTCTGGGCACTACATTGGAGTCCAGACGCCTCAAAATGAGACAGAATAAATGATTTAATTGATTGCAAACATGTATGCTTTCCTCTTCGGAACTATTTGAATCATATTCATAACTGGATGAGTAACAAGAAAGCATCTTCTCCGAATCTGAAGCTATTGTTTTGATTCTAGAGCAAGGCAAGATGTCTTGGCGTGACGTCACGAACAAGAGGGCCGGACCTTCTGAAACTGGCCACTTCCGGGTTCAATTTGAAGTAGTTTTTAAACACTAAGTTAATTTTTATTGGTGGTTTGCATTTGACTAAAAATATCATTCTGCGTGTTTTGGGTATTGTAGATGCTATAAAACGTTTATTTGATGTCAGTTAGGAAACAAAAAAGTGGTGTCGGTTGTCCTTTAAAAAAAACCTTCCACGAAGACCACTCCGACATCTCCTTTCAACCCTATAGCCAAATTTCCAAAGTGTACATAAAATGTGCGCACGGGTGTATGTACAGTATAGCTTAAAGATATCAATTTCTCTGCTTGAGTATATTTCATACAAGAAATTCTTTCTAAGAACCTTCAGTTCCATTTTGAAAACAAAGAACAATCATGAGTGGCTTTTCACAACAGACAATCCCTGTGAAGAAGAAAAAAAGGAGTAGAAGAAGAAGACACTGTTATTATGCTGTTCAGTGAAGCAGTAATATCTAGCTGCTTGGGGATATCGGGGATGGAGGTTGAGAGTGGGGGGGGGGGTGCCATGCCCACCTCTGCCTGTCTACCTGTCCTCCCTCGCTTTCTGTCTACCTGCATGCTTGGCTGCATGCGCGTCTCCATCAGCTTTGTCAGATGATCCGCCTGTCTCTCGGCTCTGCGTGAGGGCCTGTGCCGTGGTGGGGGTGGCGAAATTGACGCACTGAGACGGCGAGGTAGATAATAAGAGTGTCGGTGGAAGGTGACTCACCGGCTTCCTTGTTGTTGCTTGTGTTTGGCAATATGGCGACATGGTATGGTTGAAGGAATGAAACATCTTGTCCTGATTCCCCATCAACCCTCCTGCTCCACCTACACCGCCATTTAACTCATTCACTGCCATTCACAAATTTATTCAGGAATTGAAAATACATGTATGGTGTAGAGCGCCATTCCCAAATTTGTTTGGGTTTTGTTTTTTCATGCTTGGGTGATGATAAAGCGCTGGCCATGTCCTCTGACAATGTTTTTTCTTCTCCACAAAGCGGCAGCATTTACTTGTTTTCCATGTTAGCGATTCTTTCAGCTGTTGTTCAGCCACCCCCATTTTGAGCTCAGATAATTCCAGATCCATATAACTTAGCAATTAACACTTTTTTTTCCGATGAAAGAAGAGAGTCTAATCTATCTAAGACTGTATTGAATCTTTATGTAGTCCTAAAACTCAATATTCTGTGGGTCCTGGAATTCAAGTGACAATGACCAAAACCCTGGCACTTGGAGTGCACACATTTTTGCCTGGCAGTGAATGTGTTAAACAACAATTTAAATGTTGCAATTATGGAATAGTGGATTTTAAAATAACGGGCGAGTGGTTAGGGCGTCGACCTCACAATGCAGAAGTACCAGGTTTGATTCCAGTTTTGGTCATTTTGCGTGGGTTTTCTTCGGGTACTCCGATTTTCTCCCTTTTCTTCAAAAACATGCATGACAGGCTGATTGAACACTCTGAATTGTCCCAAAGTGTGATTGTGTGCACGGATGGTCCGTTTGGGTCATTTTTTTCTTAGTTATTCAATTACAGTCTGTTTCACACCCATACAGATAAAAAATCGGTACCGGCGGCCTTCCCAAAACTATTGTTTTTTCGCTAAAAGGGCCCCGTTCCATTTCAATGGATAAAATGACCACTAATGGAGGTAATTTCAAGCCTCCTTATATTAAAACAGACCTTAATTTATAGCAAGTTTGTCCTTCCTTTTCGTATCCAGCCCCCTTGCTCATCCAGGCCTCGCGGTACTCATCCCGACAACCAATGAAATTGAGCCTGACACTCACAGCCCAATATTATTAGTGGAGGCAGTCGAATGGCTGCCTCCTCATGCTTCCCTCTGTCTTATTTTCACTCAATGCTGCAGGGCTACAATTCCCTTTGACAAGCGCACAGCCCACTGTGTGTGTATGTGTGTGTGTGTGTGTGTGCGTGCACGCGCTAATTGCAGCTATTAGGGCTCGGGGGAGCGTCTTTAAAGCCTAGCACACTTAATGAGAGCACAGTGAGATAAATGAGAGATTGTATTTCTCGTCGAGAAGCCGTTGAGTGACACTTTTTGTGAAATTGACGAACATTTGGGGGATCAGTCAAGAGCGTCTCGCTTAATGGCACTTCAGGTATATTTTCATTGACATCCTTGTCATTTTGTAGTAACGACGCGCTGATGAGGTTTAATTATTTAAATGGTTTATTAAAGACTTCGAGGTCTCCCGGTTTTGTTGCAATTATTATTATTTTTTGCTGGTCCAGTTTAGGTTGCATCAGCCGATTAGTAAATGTGCATATTTTCAAGCCAAGCTCCTGTTGACTCATTCACTACCATTCACTAATTTATTCGGGAATTGAAAATCTGACGTAGAGCGCCATTCCCAAATTTGTTCGGGTTTTGTTTTGTCATGTCTAGGTGCTGATAAAGTGCTGGTCATGGCCTCTGGCAATGATTTTTCTTTTCCACAACAGGCAGCATTTCAATATATTCCATGTTAGCACTTTGTTCCAGCTTCAGCGGTTGTTAAAGCGCTATATAAACCAATATAGTATTGGTATTGCATTGTTTATTGCCCTCATTTCAAGCTCTTATAACTACAGACCCATATAATTTAGGAATTAACTCTTTTTTTCTGATGGAAGAAGAGAGTCTAACGTTTATAATTCTGTATACTTTTTTTGTAATGTACAGTATGTATTTTGGACAGCTGCCCTCATTTCAAGCTCATATAACTCCAGACCCATATAATTTAGGAATTAACTCTTTTTTTCCTGATGACAGAAGAGAACCTAAAGTTTCTAACGCTGTATTGAATGTTTATGTAGTCCTAAAACTCAATTTTCTGTGGGTCCTGGAATTCAAGTGAAAATGACAAAAACCCTGGCACTGTAGTGAACACATTTTTGCACATCTGGCAGTGAATGAGTTAAAAAAAGATATGAAGTGGCATGGTGTCATGCACAGAAAATATGTATCCTGATTTTAACTTATTCACTGCCATACAACGTGCAAAAATGTGTCCATTCCAGTGCCAGGGCTTTTGTCATTTTCACTCAAATTGCAGAATCCACAGAATATTGCGTTTTAGGTCTACATAAACATTCAATGCAGTGTAAAAAACCCTAAACCCTCTTCTTTCATCATAAAAAAAAGAGTTAATTCCTAAATTATATGGGTCTGGAGTTATCTGAGCTTGAAATGGGAGCAGATGTGCAAAATGCAAATGCTGCCCCTTTGTGTGAGGAAAAAAACATTGCCAGAGGTCTGACCAACGCTTTAAAACCCGAACAAATTCACGAATGGCGCTCCATGTCATATTTTAAATTCCCGTATGAATCGGGAAACGGCAATGAATGAGTTAATGCGATTAGAATCATTCATTTTGTCCCTCGTGTTTTTCGATAATAAGAGAACGGATGTCAATGATGACATTTTTCATTTCACATGAGTCACCCGCCAGGTTTGAAAACGTGAGATAGATGATACGTTCACTGTGAAATTCCAACGAAAGAACGAATTGTGCCCAAGGAAATGAGATTGACCTGGTTACATATCCTTTTTTTTCTCCTCTATTTAATATGCAAATGATTAAATGCTTTGAATATACATCGATGAAGTTCTTGCACATATAACCCGCGATCAGAACATGAATGAACTCGCTACTCTCCGTACGTGTCGCCGTTAATGATGTGGATGATGGAGAGCCATTCACGAGCTGTTCTCATTCTCAGCCTCTATTGTATCGTCGAACGGAATGAAGTTGCGCTCATCATTGTCAAGGTCCAGCGCCGCTCAAATGTGTCTTCTAGGCGCTAGATGATTAGATTCATCCCTTCTTGTCTTTTGCTTTAGTGTTCTGCTCTTCTTTCAGGATTACATGTTTTCCACCGGCGTCAATTTTGCCCAATGGCTTCATCCGTTTTTTTTCCCCCCAGTGTTTTCGTCTTTCTTGGGCTCACGTTTTCCTTTTTTGGCCTTTTTGGACTAAATAAGAGGAAGGAGCATACCTGTCAACCTGTACGTTTTTGCCGTACAAAGTACAGTAAAGTCTCGTTATATCGATATCGGATATATCGATAGTCCCGGTTATATCGATACTATTTCTATGCACGCACGGAGAAAATTACATGCAAAGAGGGTCGGATATATCGATAGTCCCGGTTATATCGATACTATTTCTATGCACGCACGGAGAAAATTACATGCAAAGAGGGTCTGATATATCGATAGTCCCGGTTATATCGATATTTTTTCGGACTCCCTTGAATATCGATATAACGAGACTTTACTCTACGTTTATTATGCATTTTAAGACGTATACAACGTACAAGAAAATCTGTATGGAAAAACGCAAATTTGTCCATTATGGGTACCATCCAGTATGCACCGACTATCACGAAATGGCAAATCAATCAAGTCAAACGAGTTAGTAGCCTCTATCTCGGTATCGTTTTTTTTTTGCAAACGAAGCAAGCGGTTTGATGCTACTGTGCGCATGCGTCTGCCGCCTGCGGATTTCCCATTCCATCATCCCGATCACACGTGAACAAAGCGAAAGTCAGGACGATAAGACAGATTGATACAAGCTTCGAAGAAAGGTGTGGAATATTAAAAAAAAAGTCGCGAAAGTAGCTTCCTAAGGTTTCTATGATTTAAAGACGCATTTTGATACAAAGAGCCACGCCAAAAACATAGAAGTCTGGAAAACATATCAATCATACAATAATACATTTCATTTCCAAGCGCCTTTCAAAACTCTCAAGGACACTTTACAGTCACGGGATTTTTTGTGTGTGGGTGAGCAGCAGATAGCATACAATAGACAACACTTCAAGCAACACTTGTAATTTCATCATTTATTAATATGTACAGAATTATATAACGAAACACATGTACGATATAACATGTTAAACTACATAAATAAATAAACACATTTTGAAAAAAATAATATGGTGTACGATTATTTTGCATTTTGTAAGGGAAAATATGACAGTTTGTAAGGGCATGGAGCCGTGGAGGTTGACCGGTATGAAGGAGTAAAAAGTAGCTATTGGTGACAACACACCAATGGGCCTGGAGCACAATTCTAATACAAATGCTAACACGAGGTCAACTTTCTGCGCAGTACAATTTGAAAAGGGGGGTGATTGAATGAATGCAAACAGTATAACGAGGGGGGGGGGGGCGGTGACTTTTTACAAAATGAATGAGAGCAATCTGGATATCCATTGCCCATCCCCTGCTTGAAAGCGTATCGTTACAGATGCCTCCGGCGTCTTCAAAGGGCTTCATTAACATTGTAATCTGTCGTGGCTCAGATAGGTCAACTATAGCTTTTTTGAGGTGTTAGTCAGGGAAGTGGGAGCAGGGAATTGCTTGTCAGATGTGCCGGTGGCCGGTAATAACGAAGATATTTCATGCATGCTATCGTGATCTTTTCTGTCACCAACTTTCAAACACGTAGCAAACATTAATTGTATAATTTAAATGCAAACGCGGGTTGTGTGTGATGTCAAATAAGGTTTCTTTCTGATTGGTTTTGACCGCCTGAAAACAAATGTAGTAAAAAGCAAAACTGTGAACGATGTATAAGGCACAGGGTCCTCTTTAGAAGAAAATCGAGACTTTTGGGTGCGCCTTATACACAGCAAAATGAAGTACTGTCCTCATAGGAGATTTGCAAACTGTAAATGTTTTTAAAATGACCCTTTGCCCCTGTTACTCCGTGACGCAAAACGACTTGCTTTGGTCTAACAGACTTTTGATACATTAAAAAAAAAAAAAAACATCTGTCATATATAATTCAATACAGACAATTATTATGCAGATATTCCTGTCTGAGTGCTTTTGCCAAACACAACCGGCACATTCTTCCCTCATTTATTATTTCATTTTTTTTCATCAACTCCTGACATTTAACACTCATGTTTTATCTTTTCAAATCCACTTTAACAGCGTGGTGAGAACTATTCATTTATAAGCATAAATGAATGTTTTCCAACAGAGGTTTGCAAATGGATTCGGGTCAGGCCGGTCCAACGCTCACTCGTGCAATTGTATTTATTTATTTATTTTGCTTGGCATTTGCGAAAGAAAGTGGAAAAGCAACAGTAGCACCTTTTGGACTGGCTCTCCATTCAATCCAGCAACCCAGAGTGGCAGCGGAAATGGCTGAAACACCTTTTCTTCTTTGCACCCGGGGGGGGGGGGGGGGGGGTTTTGCGCTGAAAGGTCAAAGCACTCGCAATCTCATGGAAACTCCACACCGCCACTCCATTCCGGCATACAAACCCTGCTCTGTCCGGTTAGATCTTCTCGGTTTCTATAACCTATTTCCCCTCAAACAGGTAATCGGATCCGGGGGGCCCAGATGTTTGAATGTCAGGACAATGTTTTGACCTTTTTGATGGCCGTGACTAATCAACGACTATCTTGTAGCGTTGAGGTCACCAAGGTAACCTTTTTGTCTTTTGCATATAAGGTGACATTTGCTGTTAGCGGTGCATATCTAAAAGTGAGCGACTGGCATGTTGCCGTCTCTCCTACCTCCGCTGAAACTTTGCCCCGGCGTGCGTGTCCCGGCTGACATTGATGGGACTTTGTTGACGGCGGCGGTGAGAGGAGAAGCGAGGGATGAAACGATAATGAGGAGGTGGTGGGGGGTGGGATTTGAGGCTTCATGCGGCCTTTATCACCTCCGTGCACATTGGGGTGCTACGTTATTGTGTCATTTACACCTAGCAAGTCAACCTTGATAATACTTTCAATTATGTACAGGCACCTGCACTGCCTTTGCAAGTCGCTGCTACGATCTGACTAAAAACGCATATTTTATCTCAGTTTTTTTGTAATTTGTTGTCCAGACGAGGATATATAGATCACCTTTATGTGCCTTGTGATTGGCTGGAAAGCGGTTCAGGGTGCCCGAGAATACCCGAGATGGGCTCCAGTAAACCCCCATAACCCTTGTGAGGATAAGCAAAATCAGAAAGGATGTATACAAAATAGAAAGAAGAGCTCAAGTTGCCGTTGATAAAGCGGGTGTGTTTACTGCGTACACCGTATATTATCCACATTGAGTAAAGATCTCAATGGAATAGCATCATCGATCATCTTCTAATAGTATTGGCCCCGAGTCAAATTTTGGGAGAATCGCTCTTTCTTTATGACTTAATGACTCCTGGATGTCTCTCCTTTTTTTGGCGGGGCTCATGCATGCCATCGCAACTGTGAGATTTAGTGCTCCGCTCACACAGCATTTGGCAATCCAGACAACTATTCCCTCATGAAATCATTGCGTTTTCATAAATGGTGATTTTTCATTTTTTTGTGTTATTTTTGTGTTCTTTTTTTATGATATAAAAGGAATAACATTGGTCCCGTGATACAAGGTTGTTTCATAATATTCAAAAGGCGGTTCTGGTAACTAATTGAAGGAATGCTATTCAGATTCTGAAAAATACAATTACGTAACCCCTTGTTTAATTAGTTTTAGCAATTTTTACTTTTTTTTTCAGATTAAAAAAAATGACACCATATTGGCTCATCTTAGTCCCAAGGAACTATGTTGAAAGTGTGTTGAGGAGCTTCATTTAAATGTAAATGATGATTTACTACCCTTTTGTGGCATCTTGATACACATTTTGAAATGAATTAAGGGGCTTCATTTAATGTTTCGGCATCTGAGGGCAATTTATGGATGACGGTGGATGGATGGATGGATGGATGAATCCATATGGATGGATGATTATTTGTGGAAGGGTTAGCTCTTCTATGCCTAGAGAAAAAGAGTAAAAAGGTGGGCTGGGGGGCCCACCTTTTTTGAAACCAAAGTTGTGATGATAATGGGAAGGGCAGTTCTAGATCCAAATCGAAACCATAAGAAGCGAGTGACGTTGAAATCCGGTGTTTAGAAGAACCGCACATAAACTACCCTAAGAGCCCTCCAAATATGAACACTCATCAATCTGACCAGCCTTCATTAAAATGCTCTGCCCTAAGCTTTAATTATAGGATTAAAGTTCAGTCAGGAAGCAAAAGCAAAGCAAGGGTGTTTGGGTGCAACTACTAAATCTCACACGCACACACACGCGCGCACACACACACACACACACACACACACACACACACACACACACACACACACACACACACACACACACACGTAGGAGCCTTTAGAATGAAAAAAGTGAGGACCAAAAGGTCCTCACTAGTCAAAAATGTCCTCACTACGTATGGTATAAAATCATAGTGGTCCTCACAAAAATAGCCATACAAACTCACATACACACACACACACACACACACACACACACATTCCATATACTAATTTTATTGAGTCTTGCAATTTTACAGTTTACTTCAAATCATGGAGACTAATACCAACCCACACTTATCATGGCTAAACAGACCGATTGCAATTTTGTGTGGTGTGACCTTGCCGTCAGCCAAACCATACAAAACACTAAAGTAGAATTACTGTTATGTCCTACTGCAAAAAAAACACCTCATTTTATTTTGAAATCCTCCGGGATCGTCTTAGAGAGCGCTAATTCGAATATTGCGATTGCTGCGCAACGTACGATTGAGTCAACGAAATCCAACGTTGGTTTGGTTTGGAATGTTTTAAGGAAATAGATGACAAGGAATTAAATGAAGAGTCTCTGGGGGGTGCCTCAGAGCAATTTGCAGCAAAAGCCTCGCGAGATGGGTTTTCTTTTAGGAAGTGATTATTATGACGGTTTATGTGTGTGTGCGCATACTTGAAGTCTGCTTAGTGAAAGAGCAGCTGAGGAGAGAAAGGGATGACGAGAGAGAGGCAGCCAAGGCCGGCGTGAGGCTTATTGAGGCCAACAGAGGCCATTGTTCTCCGTAATATCAATTCAAGGAGTCTTGTATCAGATTCCGCTGCTCAACGTTGGAAATTAGACTTGTTCCTCACTTAAACCCGGCTCACGATCAGGGCACATTCCCTTAAATGAATCGACGCAAGCAATATGGAGGCGCTCGCAATTTCTAAAGGAGTTGCAGAAGCAATGAACGGCGCCAAAGATGACGCCTCATTTCATTTTCCAACTCCACCATCCTCCTCCTCCTTGGGCGACATTAATAAACACAGGGTTAACATTTTATTTCCACGCGTTTTTCGTTCTATGTTTTCATTTGGACGTCATCTCCAAGGCCGCGTGATAAATCAGTTGAGCTGTGGTTTTGCTATTCTACTGTGAGGGAATTAAAAAAAAACATGATTCTGCAGAACCCTATTTCCAAATTGCTATCTAAAAAACTGCAACGGGCATATTATATACTCTAAAAGCCTGCTTGATTTTTTTTTTTTTACATCTACCGCATTTTCCGGTGTATAAGGCGTACCCAAAAGCCTTAATTTTCTTCAAAAGATGACCCTGCACCTTATATGCAAGTGTGCTTTATATATGAAGTAATATTGAGCCACAACAGGTCTCGCAACTACTGTCAGCAAACACCAACTCCATTTTCCCCTTGCAGATCAAGTAGTGCGTAACCCCAGGCTCTTCTTATAACGTGGTGTGCGCCTTATACTCCGGTACACCTAATATATGGAAAAAGTTAGAAAATACACCATTCATTGGGGGTGTGCCTTATACTAAAGTGTGGCTTATATACGGAGAAAGTATGAAAATACACCATTTATTGGGGGGGCGCCTTATATTCCGGTGCGCCTAATATATGTAAAAAGTTTTAAAATACACCATTCATTGGGGTTGCACCTTATGTATGGAATAGTTTTAAAATACACCATTCATTGGGGTGCACCTTATACTGCGGTGCGCCCTATATATGGAATCGTTTTGAAAACACACCATTCATTTAGGGTGCGCCTTTTACTCCGGTGCACCTAATATATGGAAAAGGTTTAAAAATACACCATTCATTGCATGGTGCACCTTATATTCCGGTACCGGAAAATACAGTACGTTAATCTAGCCAAGCTGACAACCTTCATGCTGCCTGGAATCATCTTCCTTTCCAGTAACACACCAGTAACAATTCCGTGTGACTATAAATGCATGAATCTCGTCGTCCCTTTTTTTTTCCTCGCTATCTCACGAGGATCCGCCATGGAACATGATATAAATCTTGTGAATTTACAGCCTGTGCCGCAGTCAGCTATCTGTTCCGATGCCCTCCACCCCATTCCTGATCTTGTCTGTGTAAAGCCCGCTTGCCTTTTAATACTGTTGTCACACCACATATCAGCCAATGTTGTTTGCTCTTGTCACTCTGTTACTGTATGTCACATTTTGTGATAAGGATATCTGAAGACGAAGACGAAAAAAATGGACAGAAAAAAACAAAAACATTGCGATCTAGCCCCGAAGTGAACTTTCATTGACCAGTTTGCAACATTTCCCGGTACCAGAGAGATAATTATTAACTTAGCCACTTTTGCTAACTCCTATTACCGCATCTAAACCTCAAATATCATTTGACAGATGACTGAGTAATATTTTAATCTATTTTTCCCCCCCTAAAGTACTAACGACACAGCCGTATGTCCAAACGGTGCGTAAACCAGACTCGACCGCAATCACGTCCGACACATAGCCTTGTGAGAACCACTGACCCCATCGACTGATGCGATCCATGGCTAACTGACCTCAATCCGCATTCATCGAGGGGGATCGTTTCACCTCGGGCCAGTGGGCCGGCCACTAGCTTTTGCGGCTGTCGTGACGTGAGGGAAGTCAACAAGCTACACTTTGTTCTCCATCTTGACACCAAACACCATGACAAAGTGAACCGGTCCAATGAAAGCACTTGTTTCATTTAACATCTCCTTTCGCCTCATTAGCATTTGTAATGGCTGTTTATCTTTTAAGTCATCCCCAATTTCCTCCCTTATGAATCTTGGCTTTTTCATGATTTGCAAGGTGATGATGGTCGTAGACCCTAAAAAAAAAGCAGGCAGGAGCTAAAACCAGGGTGTATTTCACAAAGTGTATTAAATAGTCATCAGGAACAAAATGTCATTTGAACAGAACAGTTCAAAGTAGCAAACAAAACCAGGACTAAAACATGACTGAAAACAAACAAGATGAAACAAACCTGACAGGGTGAAACAAACAATGACCCAACACTAGACAATTGATTGATACGACACGTTATTGATTTGATCCTTTTTGAATGCATTTTGAATACAGTCTGGCGACTTGTCCAGAGTTCAAAACAAACACGGTGAAGGAGCATTTCACTGTAATGCTGCATGCAAAGGAGATCAGCTCCAATAATAATAATAAATACCCCCAAAAAATAATAAAACATGTCTTCCATCTTTCAGACAGACCGAAACAGAGAAGCGCCAGAGTACGTTTGGGAGCGGCTACGCTAACCGGTGAGCACCCTAATAGGACTGCCTAATGTTTCATTGATGGACTGACTTGTCGTCTCCGTGGAGGCATTTCAGAGAGATTCCAGCAGATGAATTTTATGTGAGCATATAAAATATAAATATATATATATATATACTGTATATATATATAAATATATGGCTGCATTGTATATGAGCAAGGCTAAATATTAGCCAGTGAAAAGACGCCCTCTTCTTGCACGGCAGGGATGTGCAGGTCATTGCACAGAGAATCATTTATGTCTCTCTCTCTCTCTTACTCTCTCTCTCTCGCTCTCTCTCAGTGCATCCGAGTTCAGCCAATCTGTGCACAGTGACGCAGAGTGAAAGGCTGGATTTTTTTTTGCCTAGACTTCAGCATCATATTTAACACCCTCACTTGCGACGAGGCGTGATTATTCTTTCCCCTCCCTTGTCTGCTTATCCAGCTGCACTCCCCGGAGGTGCCTCTCTCTTTCGTCTTCTTACCTGTCCAGACAGAGCTGCCTCTATTGAGAATTGTTAGCCCATGGATAGCTGATATATATCTATATATATTTCTTCTTGGGGAAAAGTGCACGGCGACCACTTGCGGGGGACTTTGCCTTAAAAAAAAAAAAGAAAACAAGGCTTGAGAGCGAAGAGACGAGCCTGGGGTGTTTGTTTTGAGTGCTCCGCGCGGATGTTGGACCGACGCGCGTCTCCGGACCTCCCCGTTTAACAGATCCCCCCCTGTTAGGTTCAGCATATTTATTTTTTTTGGCCTGGTGTGTTTGCAGAGCAGCCGCGTGACGACGATGTGGTTTGCGCAAATCGACCGTTGGTCTGAACCCACTCGACCCGGTCCACCTGGATGCTCGCTGACGAACCTTTGAACATTCTGCGCAAATCTTTTGGACAAGGGGTATACTGGGGGGGAGAAACCCCCCTAAAACAACCAACAGGACTCGGATGCTGAACCCACAACGCTTGAACACTGACTCCTCGACTCAAGACGGCAAGTGAAGATGGGTCGTTGGTCTTTAATGTATATTTCATTCGACTGGCGTCCAGTCTGATTAACATCATCAGCGATGTAGTCAGCCTGTGCATATGCGTGCTCATCATCTGCAGTAAATACTCACATCTGCTCAAAAGGGAGACCATGAAGATGATCCTCCTGCGGAAATTCCGCCTTTTGATCCTGATGGTGTTCCTGGTGGCGTGCTCCATGCACATCATGATAGACTTGCTGCCCAAGCTGGAGAGGCAAGGCGTGGGAGGCTGTTCATGCTCGCACACGCCTAGCGAGGAACCCCGCAGCTGGGCCAAGCAAGGCTGGCCCAACAAGCACACGCTGCGCATACTGCAGGACTTCAGCAACGAGCCCAGCACTTCCAACGTCTCTTCCCGTTCCGTGGAGAAATCCATCGCCGCTGTAGACAAGTCCCAGGGGATCAGAAGGCCAGAGCACTACTCCCTACGCGGGGACAGGAAGAGGCAGTACATCCAGGACACACCGGTCAGCAAGAACACGCCGGCCAAGGGTTCGAGGCTGGCCGCCTTATATGAGCACCCGTTGTATAAAAGATCCTTACCAACGCTCACGGATGACGATACGCTGTTCAACGTCAACACAGACATCCGGTTTGATCCCAAAGCAGCAGAGCAAGAATGGTTAAGTATCTAAATATTATTTTTAAAATCTTGAAACAGATTCTAGCCAGAAATTCAAACAACAAATCCATTGAGTAAGAAATAACATGTCAACACAATTGTATTTGCTTTCATGGACATTAAAAAGTCATGTTATGGCCCTGATCTGGCCCAAGGCCCTTAGGTTTGACACCCGAGTTCCAAATTGTCCATCGGTGTAAGTGACAGCTGACAGTACATCCACAAAACTTCTCGTGCATCAGAATTGTGAAATGATAAAGCCTGAAAGGCCGTGGCGAGGTGCGTTTTTCTACCACTTGACCACCTAACGATCAAGACGACGGGGCGTCCACTGTGACGCCAGTAAAACCCGGAAACGTTCAATTTCCAGTCTGAAACGGTGAAAATCGACATATTTCAGCCCGTCTTTAGTTCCCTGTCACTGGCTGACCGTCAGTCTACGATGTATCTCGCTATCCTCTCGATAGGCCGGATGGACGGATGGATGTATTCCACATATATAGTCGCTATACCGTACCTCAGTGTATGCCTTATTGAGCAATCTCATTTGTCAGTCTTCTGCACAACTGTCCAAAGATAAAAAAAAAGCTGACAACCTTCTCACACAGGAATGGTGAAGGAAATCCTGAAGAGTTCAGCCCGACAGGAGAGTTGACGGCCGACTCCTATCCCAACTGGCTGCGTTTCCACATTGGGATTAATCGTTACGAACTGTACTCCAGACATAACCCTGTCATCGACGCATTGCTGAAGGATCTCGTCAACCAGAGGATCACCAGCGTGGGTGAGTGACATGGTTCTGTTCTGTAGTTGGAGTTTGGTGATTCGGGAGGGACATGAGACTGTCACTTAGCATTATTTCCATTGTTGCCTCCTTGTTTGGTTATATTTCATTCACAAAAGACCCCAAATTAGACAAAGACAAGTACAGCAGGGCCGCATAACTTAAAACTCCAGGAGATTGTCCATCCATCCATCCATTTTCTACACCGCTTTATCTTCATTAGAGTCGCAGCTAGTACTGGAGCCTATTCTAATTGTCTTCGAGTACTAGGTGGGGGACACCCTGAATTGGTTACCAGCCAATCGCAGGGCACACAGAGACAAACAACCATCTGCACTCACCCCTACACCTCATAGTGGTTCTTAAACTGGATTCAATCGAACCCTAGGGGTTCGGTGAGTCAGTCTCAGGGGTTCAGTGGATCCACGGCCGCAGAGGTCCACCCCTCAGTCTAGTCTGCAGTTAATGAATGCTTTGATGAATGAGCATATGAAACTGGTGGGGTGCGGTGCCTCCAACAAGATTAAGAAACACTGACCTAAGGAGAATTTGGAGTCTTCAAACAGTCTGCCATGCATGTTTTTGGAATGTGGGAAGAAACCGAAGGACCTGGAGGAAACCAACGCAGGCCTGGGGAGAACATTCATACTCCACACAGGGAGGCCGGACCGGGTCTTGAACTCACGACCTCTGCACTGTGAAGCCGACGACTTGACTAGGGTCCCCAGGAGATTGTTTGACCATTGAATGCTGCAGATTATAGCGTGAATAATAACCACTTTGCTGAAACAAGGTCATCTTAATCTAGTAACGTGATAAGATGTCCACTATACACTGTCCCCGAAACGGTTCAAGACAATCAAATGTCTGGAACTTTTCCTACAAGTGCTTCAATATTTTGTTCTAGTTGTGTCTTGAAAAAGCGACAACGCCGATAGCAGACATAACAAAGCATAGTTTGACTGCTCTGTCGGAATGGGAGGCTGTCTAAGTGACAGTCAAATGCCGTCCTCACCGTCACAAGCAGTGACGTTGTGAACACATTCAAGGATGCGCGAAGATTTAAGCCGCCCGCAGGGTTTGTGAATGAAAGTAGACACCTGACGGAGCACGTGTTTTTTTTTTCTCTAAAATTCAGAAGGGATTGACTTCCTGTTTGGCTCAGTCTTGTTCCCAAATTCCGGGAGTGCTTCTTGCCTCAGGTCTCTCATGCTGCAGTAACTCAAAATCTGCCAATTCCCTCAAAGTGGCCTTTCGCCAAGACGAAGCAAGAACTTACCTGGGAGTTTTGCACAAAGCAGTACAAAACATTCAAGGACGACTTGGGAATATTTTGTTCCCTCTCTGCTCTAATTTCTGACTGGGTGTTGCGTGATTTCCTCTCCCTTTTCCTTTCTAACTGCCCGCCTGGGTGGATTGAAGGAAGGCGCATTCGAGACAGCTAAATACACGGTGACTCAGTAATTACAGAGCCGTGACACAGGCTGAGGGCACAACACCAATACAAGCCAACGGCAACGTGTTATTATCGGAACTTTAGGGATAGCGAGCATTTAATAGACACCAACTGATTTCTTTTTCATCAGTGGAAAAACCGAGGCAAGGCAGCAAATCCGTTGGATGGTGCAAAAGTTGGACCGGCCCAACAAATCAAACACATCAACTGTGTCGCCATCAGCTTGAACTTTCGTGATGAGGCGACTTGCAATTCATTTGCATCACAAGCCTATGATTTAAAAAAAAGGCTGCGCACCCCTTGCTGAAATACCAAATCCTTTGCAATCTGCTGGATTACCGACATTTTAAATAATTCCTCTCATGTTTCAGTTTGGGACCAACGGGTGGCAGTGTAGGGCCCCGTCTCCAGCTGCACGGGTGTTGGTCATTTTAATCAGTGGCAGTTAAAAGGACTCCCAGCATGGTTTTGTTTGCTACTTTGGACCTTTCTGTTCTGATGACTTTGTTGTTTGAGATTTGGTTCCTACTGACGGTATTTCATACTATTTGTCATATACACCCTGCTCCTCCTGGCTGCCTGCATTTTGGGCATCCACCACCACCACCTAGCACATTGTGACAATTTCAATGGCAGAGAGGTGGGGGGGGGGTTATTTGGGACGTTTTGTCGCTAAACACGACTCCAGCGCGCCACTCTCCATTCAATATGTACAACAAAATGAAATCATTGATTCCGAAGGTTGTTCCTTGGCCCAAGGCCTCCGAAACGAGTTTTGCAATCGATCAGCGCTGAGGAGAAATTATATGAAGGGAAAGTCACTTGGCCTGTATCATAGTCCAGAAGGGGGTTGGGGTGGGGGTAAGACACACACACACACACACACATTGGATGTTCATTATGTATGTAGTTTTTAGCCTTTTTCGGGGTCTTTTGACGATTGAGAAATGAGACATTTTGTTATGAGACTTCTTTGGGGCTACTTTGGATGAAAACAGACTTTGCCTCTGCTTTGTTAATTCATCAAAAATCAGTAGAACCCCATGGGCAAAAAAAATACATCAATAAAAATTGTTCTTTGTTGACTTTTTGAAGCTTTATGAGGAAAGCTTTTGACAAAACAGCAAAACGGTGGTTTGGGATGATAAGGAGCTTAACATAGTTAAGTCGGTCATCATTTTGTTTACCTGATTTGTACAAGTAAAAAATGATCAACTCATAGGATTATTTTTAGTTTTTATGCGGATGGAATGCATTCATTAAAGACAGATCATCATCTTAATGATATGTGATTTGTTTCTCTCATATATATATTTATATTAATTAATTAATTTATTTTTACTTCAACAGCGATGAAATCTGGAGGCACTCAACTCAAGCTCATTATGACCTTCCAGAACTATGGACAAGCTCTCTTCAAGCCTATGAAGTAAGATCATTATTTCATGATTTATTTAGTTATTTGTTTATTTTTGAACAACTTCTCCTTCAAAAAATACATTTGATGGATTTAGAAGTGTTCGTATGGAACCGTGGATTGACTCAAAGCGAATGAAAAAGCCGCTGAAAGAAATGACTTAATGTGATCTGGCAATTCGCCTGTGATGGACAATTTAACCGCTGCTTTTTAACGCTAATGCCACATAATAAGTGTACTTTTTGGCTTAGCGCCCTGTCGGAGTTGAAAGCTGCAGCCTTTCAAACGTCACTCTCATACCGTACGTGCTGCGGTGTCATATTTTATTGATCGTTTGGGTTTCCCAAACCAGTCTCTCTGTTTTTTCACCACATGTGACTCGCTTTGCCTTTTAATTGCGGATCCACTCTGCCTTTTGAGGCTTATTTCTCCTTCTATTGAAAATGGCTGACAGGTAAAGAACCCATAAAGCAGTGATCAAGAACGAAAGAACATTTTTTTTTGGCTTAACTTGTTACGATAAGTACATCCCACCCGCTGTGAGACAGAGTGGAAAGTTTGATTAATTCACATTAGCTTTTTTTCTGCGGCGTCGCCTTGAGATAACGCATCCCCGAGAGAAGTACTCTTTGCTCCTAATCCTTCCTCAATTTATGGATTTAAATGTCAACCCCGTCTTTTTTGTTATGACGATTGTAATTTAATTGCGCGTTAATAGCGTCCTCCTACACGGTCTAATGTTTGGCCTCAGTTTGTCAGCATACAGCGGAAAGTTAAGCCTGCATTTGATAGGTTGCAGTGGATGGTAATTACTGCTTCGGTCATATGACACTAAGTCGGTCGGGTCAAGCCCACCGAGCCTGGAATCGCATTGACGTATTGAAATAAATAAATAAATAAAAATGACCAAGAATTTGAAATAGGGCTTCAAAACCTTTTCATCGATGGACCACTCCTGTACGACTGAGAGTTCTGTATATACCCATACTGTATGTATCTATTACATTGCATTTTGGACAGCTGCCCTCATTTCAAGATCATATAACTCTAGACCCATATCATTTAGCATTTAACTCTTTTTTTTGCAAATTAAAGAAGAGACCCTTAGGTTCCTAACGCTGTATTGAATGTTGATGTAGTCCCAAAACTCAATATTAGAGATATATAGAAGTCCGTCAACGACCATCAAGTGTCCTTGAGAGTTTTGAAAGGCGCTTATAAATGAAATGTATTGTTGTTATTATTATTATTATTATTATTATTATTATTATCAAAAAGGTAAATAAAATGACTTTTTTATACTGTACAGTTTATTTCTTTAATTACAATACAATAGCACATTTATTATACATACAATAAGGTATATTAGTTATCGATACTGTTTCTATGCACGCACTGAGTTTTAAGGCTTATATTATTTTTTCGGAGTAGACTTTATTATGGTTTATTTTAAGGGTAGACCTGGGAACAGATTATTCTCATTTTAATACTTTTCTATGGGAAATGAATGTTTGGAAGAGACACTTTTCACCTTACACTCACTTTCTGGGAACCAATTAAGTTCGTAAACTGAGGTATCACTGTATTCTGTGAGTCCTGAAATTTAAGTGAGAATAACAAAAACCCTGGCACTGGTGTGGACATATTTTTGCACATATATGGCAGTGAATGAGTTACAAAAAGTCAACATGGATTTAAAAAAAAGAATTATGATGAAAAAAACAAACTCTCACAACACTGTTTTTTCCCCGTTGCTTGCAAATGTTGGATGACAAATTGGGCAAAATGCGGCGTTATGGCTTGGACACAAATGTGTTGCTTCACAGTCGCGCTTGTCGTAACTGTGTGGTTTTTGATCATCCAGAAGACTAGAGGCAAGGAGGAAGGAAGGGGGGGGGGTAGGATGTGTGTGTGTGTGTGTGTGTGTGTGTGTGTGTGTGTGTGTGTGTGTTAGCTGTTCTCTCCCCACGCCCCCACTGCCAATCCCGCTCATATGCACTTGACTTGAATGAAATAGGGCAACCCATGATGACGCGCGTGTACGTGTTTGCACGTGCATGCGTGCACACTCATTTGGCCCGAGATCAAGGTTTTTCCAGATTTGCGCACTCATTCCCGCCATTTCCATCTGATGCATGACATCCGCACGCTTCCTCATCTCCTCGGCCGCCGTCTACTTTGATTTGGCGTATCGCAGAGACGACGGATGCGTCACACGTGCCCGTCAGCCAGGAAGTGGAACAGGCCTGTACTTGTTGTCTGGGTGATCCTATTGATCCGACCATCCGTATCTGTAGATAACAGCCCGCAACAAAAATATCCTTCACCAGTTGTTGTTTGGCGCTCGTTTTTTTTCTATCCTTAACTCACTCACTGCCATTCACGAATTTAGTCAGGGATTGAAAATATGGCATAGATCGCCATTTCCGAATTTGTTCGGGTTTTGTTTTTTCATGCTTGGGTGCCGATAAAGCACTGGCCATGGCCTCTGGCATTGTGTTTCCTTTTTTTTCCATGTTGGTGCTTTGTTCAGCTCTTGTTAAAGCGCTATATGAATCAATATGTATGTATTGCATTATATTTTGGACAGCCACCCTCATTTCAATCTCATATAACTCCAGACTAACTCTTAACTGATGAAAGAAGCTTACGCTGTGTTGAATGTCTATGTAGTCCTAAAACTCGATATTCTGTGGGTCCTCGAATTCGAGTGCAAAATGACAAAAACCCTGGCACTGGAGTGGACACATTTTTGCACGTCTGGCAGTGAATGAGTTAATATTTTGGCTCGAAAACACACATAAAGGATATACACAGGTGTATATTGGATTGGATTGGATGTACCTTTATTCGTCTCACAGAGGAGAAATTTACATTTCACAGCAGCAAAGTTATGACAGGGAAAGGAAAGAAAGAAGTAGAAAAACAAAATACAGGAGCTGCTGGAAAGGCAGCCACTCTCACGGTGCCATCTTGAAGGTCCACAAAAAAAAAATAAATAACAAATGATATGACAACACAAAGACAGAGAGTCATTCATTCTTCAGCACTTGCTGTACCCTCTTTGTGACATGAAGCAGTTCTAGATGAAATAGGAGAGGATCCAAGTTTCATTTTCAGCAGTGGATCAGCGGCGTCATGGTGGAATATTGACACTGGCTGTATTCTCTTGACTATTTGTCAAACAGGTGCAGGAAGCCATTTTTTCCCCCTGCAGTGGTTTGTTTGTGTGTTTCGGCTGGCTGTGTTTTTAGTCCTGTTTGATTGCTTAATTATGCACTGGAGTCAAACGCATGGCTTTTATCTGTTGATTCTTGTTTGCAGAACACAGCAACACCTTAGGGACGTCGAACCACATCCGTGCCGAGTTTCCCTTTGACAAAATAAATAAATAAAATAAATAACAAGAGGGGGAGAGGATCAAAAATACAGCAAAATCTCAGATGTACAGAGAGTAGAAATTCCAGACGTGTACAAAATGTGTCCATTCCAAGTGCCAGGGTTTTTGTTATTGTCACTTGAATTCTAGGACCTACAGAATATTGAGTTTTAGGATTATATAAACATTTTATACAGCGTTAAAAATCTTAGATTCATCAGGAAAAAAATGTTAATTCCTAAATTATATGAGTCTGGAGTTATGTGAGCTTGAAATGAGGGCGGATGTCCAAAATACAATGCAATACATTTATATAACGCTTTAACAACAGCGCAAGTTGGAACAAAGCGCTAACATGGACAAAAAGGGAAATGCTGCCCCCTTGTGGGAAAAAAAACATTGCCATAGGTCATGGCTAGCGCTTTATCGACACCCAAGCATAAAAAAATTTAATCCGAACAAATCCGGAAATGGCGCTATATGTCATATTTTCAATTACCAAATAAATTAGTGAATGGCAGTGAATGAGTTAATGTTGTGCGTTTGTTGTAGGACTTATCTGCTCGGTATGTATCAAGGAACACGTTTTGATTCAAATTATAGCCGCTCTGTTTTTGGGTGGAGGAATACGGGCTGATGATGTCAACGAGGACTCCGCCCGATGACATTGTGTCTGCGCTGTGGTTCTCCAAACATATAAGCCATTTTCTTTCTGTAACATTTGCCACCTTTAGTGGAATACCGCCTCCCATTAAAGGACAACCGTTTCCACAGGCTGATTAATTCCTTACACAGAGCTTTGTCGCCCTCTTCTGCCTCTTTTTGGTGCAACATGAAGTTATCAGACCAAACAAGTACAGCAAAATGCATTGACGTGATGGAATGACTGCTACAATGTGTCCTTTTTTCGGTCAGGGGCGTTCCTTCAGTGACGTCACGTACGGACTCGTCACCAACTCGAAAAGAAGACTTCCGGAATATTCAGCGCGAGTCTTAAAGCGTAAAATATAGCGGTGGAATCTTTGTAAAATACGCTCAGTAGAAGTCATTTGAAGCCATTTTACAAATTATGGACACAACTTGTCCGGAGACGTCGGTTGTCCTTTAAAACTTTTCGTTTGTTTTATTTTCAAATGCCTTTTTCGGTAGTTCTCGACCTCTGTTTTTGGCACCGCGGAGCCTTTGTGTCCAAGTTATTTTGAGAGAGATGATTGTAATATTCACGCTGAAATTAGCGTGGGCTCCCACAAAGCCCCATTAGATGATGAGCGCAGATGGATCGAAAGAGAGAAGGCGGGAGAACGGCCCGATGATTGATGTAATGATGGTCTAACGCTGCTTCCTGCTCGCCCACTTAATTGTAGCGCTTGCCAATCAGCCGGCACGCTTCGTCTCATCCCAATCGATGAGAGGATTCTTAGGAGACCTGCTGGCTGGATCTCCCGATATGGCCGATCCATAATTGTGCTGAATCGAGGACCGTGAGTCATTTTTGATTGACGCTGCGGGGTGATGGGAGGTGACATAATGGCGGATGGTTTGTGTCAATAACGTCTTGACAAAGGCGGAAATAATAGCCTGGAGGAAATGTCTGTGTTAAATATGTGTTGTCGGTGAGAAATATCGTACGTGGTGTACAGGAAGTGACGCTACGATCTCTTAAGGGGGACGGAAAAATGATGTTTGTCTTCTATGTGGGTTCAAAGTTGCAAAGACGTTTGTCAGATTTTCATAAACGACTTTACTGGACGCTTAAAAAAGAAAAAAAAAAACTAATTTGCTGCCATTCCCTAATTTTTTTTTGTTTTTTTTTTTTTTTGGGGGGGGGGTGACGATAAAGCGCTGGTCAGACCTCTGGCAATGTTTTTTCACTTCCACAAGGGAGCAGAATTTGACTTTTGTCCATGTTAGCGCTTTGGTAAATAGCCAGCTAGCTAGCTATTTGCCATCAAGCTAGCTATCTATTTGCTATCTGTCTAGCTGGCTATATATTAGCTATCCAGTTAGCTATTAGCTGTCTATCTGGCTCGCTATCTAGCTGGTTAGCTATTAGCTACATATTAGCTAGCTTTCTATCTATTTGAGTTACTTCCGGGTTGAGTGAACGCTGGCGCGTGTGGCTGCCACTGCTCAACCACAGAAAATCTTTATCATGTGACTCTAAAGTGACCTTGAGAGTTTTGAAAGGCACTTGGAAATGAAATGGATTATTATTATTATTATTATTATTATTATTATTATTATTATTATTATTATTATTATTATTATTATTATTATTATTAATGTAAATTTCTCCACTGCAAGACTAATAAAGGCAAATCAAATTATTATTATTATTATTATTATTATTATTATTATTATTGTTACAGCTTTAGCTCTTGTTAAAGCGCTATATAAATCAATATGTATTGTATTGCGTTTTGTACAGCCGCCCCCATTTCAAGCTCAGATAACTCCAGACCCATAAAACTTAGGAATTAACTGTTTTTTTTTCTGATGAAAGAGGAGAATCTAAGGTTTCTTATGCTGAATGTCGACGTAGTCCTTAAACTGAATATTCTGTGGGTCCTGCAATTTGAGTGAAAATGACAAAAACCCTGGCACTGTAGCGGACACATTTTTGCACATCGTCTGGCAGTGAATGAAATAATAATGCAAATGTGGGGCAAAATCACAGGACTACTTGAAAAATTGCACTCGGAACAGTTGCCCGGGTAACGTATCTCTGCGTATTTACGCTCAAAGTCAAAACTAATTCCGCGAAGCAGGAGTAGGGATGCCTTAAAACGATGTTATCACTCCGATGGCCCCTTCAGGTAATTGTTATCAGCGTTAATTCTACCGCCGGAAATGAAACGCTAGCGTCGCATCTGCATATCAAAGCTTTCGCCAGATTTCCCCCTCGCAAATTTTCACGCGGCTTCTGAGTCGGAGGTTGATTTGACGGTGACCCCGGAAAAAACTTCGGAACACGTTTATCGGGTTGTTCGAAACAATACTCGTTTGTTTCCCGCAGGCATGACTCGAAACCGGCTTCTTTGCCACTTCACGTGTGTTCAATGTTGACGTGGGACTGTGATTAGTACTTGGTATAAATAAAAAAAAGCCGGAATGTGAATGCTGATTTTCTCTGTACTTTCCCCAAGCTGAGCATGGAACAAGCGGGTTTGACTGCTTTCGGGTTTGAAATGTGGGTATTGTTGTTTTTTTTAGGTTTTCAATTCAGTAGAGAAAAAAAAAATAGAAAAAAAATCTCATTTATTTTAATGTTGCTGCGGTGTCTTCTTCCATAAATAGGAAATACTGTATACTTCTATTTTTATTTTGAGGAATCAGCTTGGTATATTTTTGAACTAGCGTCATTCTTCACTCCGGGGGGTCGTCTTCATGACGCTCAATTCTTACGTGGGAAGAGTTGGCTTTTCTCACGTCTGTCAGCTTGTCTATCGGCTTTGGTTGAGCTGTCAGTCAAAGGCTGTCTGGTTGCTTGACTGAAAATGGTGTTTTTTTTCTTTGTCTTTCCCAAATCCAATCAGCAAATGATAGCCGAATCGGAGTCGCGTGTTGTTTTAGTGGTTTGAGTAATGTGTTTACTGCGCGGATGTCAAACAGGATATTCGTCATTTGGAGGCAAGGGGGCGGAAGACGACATTAATTCATGAAGTGTAACATAGATGTGGAAAAATTGCGTTTTTGAGTCTTGAGACTCTCAATGCACATTTAACAGATTCACAAAAACAGGGTGCGATTGTCAAGGAAGAAGCGTATGAAGAAATTTAAAAAGGTATCATAAAATACATGTTCCGCATAAGAAACATTTCGTCTCACGAAACGCTTCTATTCATTCATTCATTCATTCATTCATTCATTCATTCATTTATGTGCTTATTTATTTGCTTATTTATGTATTTATTTAGTTAGTCGCTTGTTGATTTATTTATTTATTTCCCTGTTTAATTATTTGATTGTTTGTTTATTGTATTATATTTGTGTATTTCCCTTTTTTATTCATGTATTTATTTGCTTGTTTATTCATGTATTGATTTTTATTTATTTATTTATTTGCCTGTTTAATTATTTGTTTATTTGTTTATTTGCTTGCTTATTTATGTATTTATTATTTGTGTATTTGCTTTTTTATTCATGTATTTATTTGCCTGTTTATTCATGTATTGATTTTTATGTATTTATGTATTTATTTATTTTATTTATTTATTTATTTATTTATTTATTCATTTGCCTGTTTCATTATTTGATTATTTGTTTATTTGCTTGCTTATTTATGTATTTATTATTTGTGTGTTTGCTTTTTTATTCATGTATTTATTTGCCTGTTTATTCATGTATTGATTTTTATGTATTTATTTATGTATGTATGTATGTATGTATGTATGTATGTATGTATGTATGTATTTATTTATTTATTTGTTTAGTTGACTATTTATTTATTTGTGTATTTGGTTGTTTATTCATTCATTTATTTGCTTATTCATTAATTTGTTTATGTATTTGATTAATTTATGTATGGTTTATTTTATGTATTCTTTCTTTTTTTCTTTCTTTCTTTTTAATGTTGTTTACTTTGGAGGGAGGTGTCGGAGCGCAGTCACAGCTCATATAAGAACAGACCGTCTCGTTTAGCCTATACCACGAAGGGCAGACTGTTTTAGTTTTAACACAAGTATGCAGCATTTTATAGCGCAGCATTGGCAGGCGTGCAGCGCTTCAAGGTTTATCCTATGATCTTCATTTGCTTCGCGCACTTTTTTCTAACCGCATGCAGAAACCTGTCCATTATGTTGGGGAAATCATCTTTTGTTGGTTTTTAATTATCAAGGAATGAAGCACACGAACATTCGTGATTGTCTGCTTTAATTTGACATCCTTAGACTTGTTCTTTGTTGTTGTAGACATTTAGCTCATTCCGTTAGCTTCGCCTCCTAGCATCTGGACACTCGGCCTAATGAGCCTCTCCCTGACGTGTCAACAGCATCTGTTCCATGCAGCTGCATTTCGCCCCATGCTCGATTGAAGTTCTGGTGCTTGCGTCTGCCTATCAACCCCCTTCTGCCAAGACAGAGAAGAAAAGGGCTGCACAGTCAAAACAAGTGATGCAAGCCACTTCTGATGAGGAGATTATAAAAAATAAAACACACCAAATGCAAGTCTCAACTCGAAGTCACATGGGAGCAGGGCGAGTTTGTTTTGCATGTTGTTTCTTATTCTTTGCTGTTACGCATCAAACCAAGCAAGGTTTCAGATTTCCCATCCCAATTCCTACGCTTCATTTTCCAGGCATGTACAAAATATGCCAAATCCATTTTTTTGTCAATTCTAATAATTGTCCAAAACAAATTATACACTGCAGCTGTTTTCAAATACAGCGAGACCTCAATTTACGAACTTAATTGGTTCCCAGACAGAGTGTGTAAGGCGAAAAGTGTGTATCTAAAAAAAAAAATCCCATAGGAAACCGTTAAAATGGGAATAATCCGTTCCCGGGTTTCCATAAAATATACTTTTCAACTAAATAAGCCTTAAAACTACCCACAACATACCTTATTCTATGTATAATAAATGTGCTATTGTATTGTAATGAAATAAATACACTGCATTGTATCATAAAGTCACTTTATTTGCATTTGTGATGGTCATTGATGGCTTGATGGAATGGCGTTGGAGGTCGAAGATCAAACGGAATTGCTGTTTGGAAAGAGAGGCACATTACATGAGGACTGTAATTAAATAAATAAACTGTGCTGTAAAATAAAGTTTTATTTACCTTTTTGATGGTCGTTGATGGCTTATGGAAGGAGAGTCACCTTCCATAAGGACTGTTGGTAACTTAACCTCTGGTGCTGTTCGGTCGTGTGCTTCCGCCGAAGATCACTCCGCCAGCCGTGGTGGGTGTGAATTATGAAAATAGTGCTTATTATAAGGTTTAATTTTCATAAATTTTACGTTTGTAAGACGAAAAGTTTGTAAGATAAGGTGTTTGTAAGTTGAGGTCTCACTGTATACACCCCCTCTCTATGTGCCGTGTAGCCACGGTTCAAAGCAACCCACTGGAGTTATTTTACTACACGTCACCGCTTCCGGTCGCATATAAAACAACTGATGGTGCGTCAACCTAAATCAGGTTCTAAGTTGGTTGGATGGAAACGGGAAACGGATTGTACAGTCATTTCCCCCAGACGCGTAGTCATAAAGTGACAGTTTTGCATTTATATTACATCGTAAATGCCTATTCGATGTGCACATAAAGGAGAGGGAGTGTTTTGAGCGTTTCGGGCGTATCGCATTCCTATATGATTCTTGCCGTCGCCCTGATTATTAATGTCAGTGCAGTGTGGATAAAGAAAAGACCATATGTTTAGGAATCACCAAAAAGGATTACGGTTTGTTGTTGTTGTTTGCAAAACTAAAAAATGAGGGAAAAGGGAATCGGAGAGGAAAAGTGACTTTGGCATTGTTAGGCCTGCCGAGGAGAAAGCGGCTTGGCAAAGTGGCGCGGATTAGTGCGCGGGCAAGTTCGGCTATCCTCCTCCCCCATGCCTACCCCTCGTGGTGCGACTATGCCTCATATTTAGTTAACTCAGTGTAGGGGATAATGTTTGTCCGGCGCTTATTCAAATATGAGCTTTGGAGCCTCAACACAAGCTGGTCTAAAACAGAAATCAATGAATAAATAAATAAACACATACATAAATTAATTAATAAATACATAAATAAATAAAATAAATAAATAAATAAATAAAAGACACTAAATAAAACACACACACACACACACACACATACCACCACACATACATACACACTTACATAAAAACAAATAAACAAATAAATTCATTAATAATTAAATGAAGAGATAAATAAATACAAATAAATAAACAAATAAATAAGTATAAAAATAAACAAATAAATACACAAATAAACACATACATAAATAAATAAACACACACACACACACACACATATATATATATATATATATATATAAATTAGAATCCTAATTAGATCCTTAGATAAATAGATAAATACATAATAGATGAACAGATGAATAGATCCTTATATAAACAGATAAATACATACATAGATAAACAGATGAATACATGCATAAATAAATAAATAGTTGAATAGATCCTTAGATAAATAAATACATAAATAGATAAATAGATGAACAGATGAATAGATGAATAGATAAATAAATACATAAATAAATACAGTCCATAAATAGAATAAATAGCTACTCGATTATAGTCCCTTAAAGTGAGCTACTTTATAAAAATGGCCGTGAGTGCAAACTTGAAAATTTAAATATTTCATTGACTTAAAAAAAATCTGCACCCAATGTTCTGCTCGGTATGATGAAACAAGATCTCAATGTGGGTTTCGCGGCTCGCACGCTGACCTTAAAGTCTTTAGGTTTGTTTTGTGCTTCTGAGGTCGGAGGTTGTGCTAGTGTAGGCGAGGTATTCCGACTTCCCTCCCCACGTCCTGCTCACTCATGACCTGGACGAGATCGAGACATAGTACAAAATGCATCTTGTCCTCTCCTCCTCGTTTTCACCAAACGTCATTGCACTTATTTTATCCTCCGGCTTGTTATTACCTCGCCAAAATGCAAATCCCATCCCCAATATCCCGCAACCCCGCTGTCATCTTCAGGGCTAAGGCCGTTCTCCTCCACTTGGACATCAGCATTCTCCCGACGCTCTCATCCCTGGGAAATGTTCACATCGGTCATAAATTGCCGGCCCTCTCGCCAAATGTGTTTTTCTCTGCTCATAAAAGCCTTCCAGACAGTCCTTATAAATGTTTAACAAGGTCAGCTTTGCATTGCGTAGCCATTTGAAATGTGATTTTAAAAATATGGATGGAAATAAATAAATACATAAAGAGAGGGAAAAGGCTGTTTTGTGTAACAGAACAACTGATTTCATTTTCATACTGAATGTACTTGATACACTCCAGATTTTTTATTTCTATATTTTGTGGTTGTTTATTTCTGTCTCCTTTCATCTCACTGACTTGTATGTTTTTTTTTGCATCCGGTTCGCCTTCCCGCCAGCCCTTTCCTGCGAACCCTCCACCGCCATCGTCTCCTGGCTCCATGGTTTTCCCAATGAGTATTTTTATACGCGCCGAACCCTGTTTTCCTGTCTGCTTATCAACGCTTTGTGCACTCCACCTAACAATTTGCCAACACGGTCTTACCACAGGCGCTGGTTGGAGTCACTTTACCACGCCGTGACGTCTGTCTTCCTTCTCTCTTATTCCATCCCATTTATCAAAATGTGCATGTACGCTTCCTCTAATAATGACGCCGCTGCTGATCTTAACTCATTCACTGGCAGATGTGCAAAAATGTGTCCACTCCAGCGCCAGGGTTTTTGTCATTTTCATTCGAATTCCAGGACCCACAGAATATTTAATTTTAGGACTAAATAAGCATTCAATGCAGCATAAGAAACCTTAGATTATCTTCTTTCGTCAGGAAAAAAAAAAGTTAATTCCTAAGTTATATGGGTCTGGAGTTATATGAGCTTGAAATGGGGGCGCTGTCCGAAATACAATGCAGGACATACATATTGGTTTATATAGCGCTTTAACAAGAGCTGAATCTGGAACAAAGCGCTAACATGGAAAAAAGAGAAATGCTGCCCTCTTGTGGAAGGGAAAAAAAACATTGACAGAGGTCTGGTCAGCGCTTTATCAGCAAACAAAACCTGAACAAATTCTGGAATGGCGCTGTATGTCATATTTGCAATTCCCGAATACATTTGTGAATGGCATTTGGGACCCTTTCAGCCAGATATTATTTATTTATTTATTGTTGCAACCTGTAAACTGTAAATAGTCTCATCAGTCCCCAATAATCACACTGTTTGCATGGTTTAGGCCCACAATTGTTTCCAAGGCAACACAGTTGTGACTAAGTACATTGGAGATCAACCTTTGACCTGTAATTCATTCGTCCAAATATTTTCGGACAATATTTTCTGCTTTTTTTTTTGTGTGTGTGACAAGCTCCAAAATTGTTTCAAAGGCGAACAAGTTTGATTTTAGTCACATTAGCATGCATCTCACCTTTCTTGCTTGTTGCTAAAATTTTCCATCCTGGCAACTTTTGTGATGCTCATTGAATGAGTTTTAAAAAATGCACGAATCTAGGCAAGTGCACACGGCTCACAAGTACAAAAACTTCATGACTTTTGAAGCATGATGAATGACTCCGAGTGGGTCATGTAGGTGCTTTGTATAGGTAGCGATGCGAATATAAGATGAAAAGTACATGGTGGTGCAGTTTTCAAGTGTCAGCTGTCAAATGAAAAAAAATGTATTGGAAGAATGAATGATGCAAGAAACCTGCAATGGCGACAGGGCATTGAGCGTCCAATCAGCTTGCTTCAATTTTCTTTTGCCCTCGGGGGCATGTTTGATATGATATGCTGCGATGTATGAACCCACGCTGGGTTACTTTTTGACATAATGACCTTGGCTGTCGCGTCATTTCCGAAATTATTGCAGTTCCTCGGATACGTTTGAGGATTCAAAAAGAGGTCGTAACATATTGCTGCAATAGTTTCACCAAGTCCAACTAAATGTAAAATTGCAAATGTAAGCTGAATTAAATCGAGTGGGGGGAGAGAAAAAAAATATTTGCCGCTATGCAGAAATGAACTATTAATGCAGGAACGGAAGGCTTGAATATGGAACAGCCCGCCAAAAAGCAGCATGTGTCTTCCGTTATCTGTGTTTGAGCTTCCCTCCTCCCCCCCATTAGGGAGCAGCCCGCCGGCGTGGACGAGTTGGCAGAAATAAACATATCAGACTTTGTGGTTATTAACAGAAAAGGCCCTTTTTGACTCTAATGACGCCCTATTAACAAACCCACCACCCAACCCATTTAGCATCATCGGCATCTTGGTGATTTCTTGCTTTTTTTTCAAGTCCGAAAGCCACGAGAAATTAGGAAAATCCATTAGCTATGTTTCCACCCCCATCCCCCTGTACTCTATATTGCCGTTCATGGAAGCGTCGTCCCGACCCCGTGGGCTGAAGGAAATGGCCGGGCATTAATGGCGCCTTTGATTACTCTCCTGTCACTAATGTAGCCAACATGAAAGTGGAAAAAGAAGAGGCGGTTAGTGGTGGGGATGACTTCTCTGCCCGTATCAAAGGGATTCTGAAGGCATCTCCGGTATGCGCGTCTTTTCAATCCTCCACCGCTAACCCACGAGCTCATACTGGCTTCATTTTAAGCCGTTTGCGTGCGGATGTGGCTAAATATTGACACTGACATATAAAAGTCTATTTAAAAGGGAAAAAAGTTACATATAGTGTAAAATATTAACTCATTCACTGCCATTCATATATATATATATATATATATATATATATATATATATATATATATATATATATATATATATATATATATATATATATATATATATATATAAAACATCCGACTTACGACCGGGTTTTGCTCCGACAAAACAGTCGTAAGTCAAACGGTCGTAAGTCGAAATGCATTCAAAATGTCCGACGCGAGGTTTATCTCTTTTGCTATCTATTAGTCGTCTAAATAGCTAGCTAGCTATCTATAGTTATCTATTAACTAGCTAGCTAACTTTATCTATTTGAGTTATTCTGGGTTGTGTGAACGCTGGCGCATGTGGCTGCCGCTGCTTACCCACAGAAAAACTGATCCTGTGACTGTAAATTGATGTTGAGAGTTTTGAAAGGCGCTTACAAATTAAATATATTATTATTATTATTATTATTATTATTATTGCACTGTATTTTGGACAGCCACCCTCATTTCAACGTCATATAACTCCAGACCCATATAATTTAGGCATTACCTCTTTTTTTCTGATAAAACAAGCAAATCTAAGGTTTCTTACACTGTATTGAATGTTTTTGTATTGCAAAAACTCAATATTCTGTGGGTCCTGGAATTCAAGTGACAATGACAAAAACCCTGGCACTCGGGTGGACACATTTTTGCACATTTCTGGCATTGAATGAGGTAATAAGCAAACTTGATACCCGGCATCTAACCATTGATTTCATCTTTGTTTTGTTGAAACACTTGTTACCGTTTGCACCATCACTGCAGAAAAAAAACATCCAAAATGTCTTGTATTTCGCTGTAAATGACATCATGCTAGCATTAAGTAACATAATTGCCACTTAAGCCGCATGATTACTTGATCACATTCTTGTAATACAATTTCATCGCGCGCAGATTCCACCACCGAGCGCTCCTGAATCTAGATAAGGTTTGCAAATGCGCATTTAAATGGCTTGATGGTGGTTAATAATCCGAGGCGGGTCTGCTCGTGCATGATGAGCTTTTAAAGCACGTTGTGTTATACGACCCAAACTGACCCACTCCGCCCCGATGGTAATCTATTCCCACCAACAGCGTTACTAACAGTGCCCCGCTCATCCAGTGCCGTCCTCCTCTCGCAAGAAATGCACCTGTCACTGATTTTCTCTTCCGCTTGCCTGCTTTGCCATCCCAGCCAGAAGTGGGATGCGTTCCTCCGGGTGTGCCTTCAGTGCGACTCAGTTTATTTGATGTGAAGCATGGCCTCCCTGACTGAGCCCGCACAATAGTTGCAATGTGCTCACAAGGGTACTGCTTTGGTGTGGTAATAAATCTTGGCTGCCATTTTGTTCTCCTTCTCCTGAAATCTTTTTAATTCTATTAGCGTCGACTGTTCAAGAGCGGTCTGATAAGGCACAATGAGGGCCACACTGGAGTGGTTTGGATGGCGCTGGGGCTGCGACACTGTCTCAAATATTTTGACTGTGGAAGTGTGCGATCGTGAGCGAGGCTCACATCATTGCTCTCGTGGTCTGGTTAGGGCTGAAACCCTTGTGAGTTCAAAGATCTATCTATCGGTCGGTCGGTCTGTTGGTCTGTCGGTCGGTCGGTCGGTCAGTCTGTCGGTCGGTCAGTCTGTTGGTCGGTCGGTCGGTTTGTCGGTCTGTCGGTCGGTCGGTCTGTCGGTCGGTCTCTCTGTCTCGTTCTGTCTCTCTCTCTGTCTCTCTCTCTCTCTGTCTCTCTCTGTCTTTCCCTTTCTCTCCCTGTCTCTCCCTGTCTCTCAGACCCTCTGTCTCTCTGACTCTGTCTCTCCCTGTTCTCTCTGTCTCTCTATCTGTCTCTGTCTGTTTCTCTGTCTCTCTCTCCGTCTCTCTGTCCAACTCTATCTCTCAGTCTCTCTCTCTCTCTCTCTGTCTCTCTCTCTCTACCCATCTAGCCATCCATACATCCGCCCAACCCACCATGCACAACCCGATAAACACTAATTGTGCGACCTCCATAGTCCTACACGTCCTCTCTTGTCCTTCCTGTTCTGAACCCATCAGGACGTGAGCACACAAATGAGAGACCATCTCGATAGGTTCGCCCGCCCGCTAATAAATCCATCCGTCTCCACGGGTGCAAAATTGCAATCGAGAGGGATTTGAGGGAAGGAAGATGGAAACCTGCGTCGAGTCGCATGGTCATGAATAATGGACGGCGCCGGAACTTTCCCATCAGGCTCGGCGACAGCTCAGCATCCTCCTGTGCCATTGTGGTTACAAGCAGATGAAGGCCACTCGCACAGCGGGAGAAGCAGATAGAACTGCAGAGAAATGGCCCGAGAAGTGAGCCAATGGATGAGACAGACGTGCTTTGAGAGCTGAACAAAAAGGTTGATAATTAGCAGTAATTGTTGTTCCGAGAGGGAGAGGAGGAGGGGGGAGATAAAAGCCAATTAGTTTGGGATATTTTTTTTGTTTAGCTCAGAAAATGGTCTCTTTCCATTTCCTTCTTTTAATGAAAACAACTTGTTTTCATCCTGCATGAAGTCATCCTGCTTTTGTAAAACTGTTTTCATATACATGACGCACCAAAGAAATGTTACAGTTGTGTTATGTGTCCATTAGATGACAATACAATACAGCTTTATTTATACAGCGCTGTCAAAATCGCTGCAGCTCTAATGAAGCGTCTTGCAGAATATTTTTAAAATGTCCAAGAAATCAGAATATCGATCCATGTATAAAGCGCCTCGTATTTTCACTCAGCTTTTGGATTGGATTGGATTTCTTTTATTAGTCTCGTAGTGGAGTCATTTACATTTCACAGCAGTAAAGTTTTGAAAGGAAGATGAAAGGAAAGAAAGATGTAGAAAAACAAAATACAGAGAATTTGAATACAGATTTGAGAAGATCAAATGCTCTTAGTTGTGCCTTATAAAAAGAACTATGTCAGAAAACGTCCCATCATCATCTCCGCAGGAGCGTTCATCAGCACGCATAAAACCAGAGAGCATAAAAAGGCAGAATCTTCCCCGTAGGTGCACCTAATGTAGTGTGTACGTACGTCACGTGGCCCACGCATCCAGTGAGGAAATAATGCCAGCTGACCCGCAAAAGGTCCCGTGAATAGCAACGCGCTGTCAATACATAGCCTCACTTGGCAGTCTTCCCGCTGCACTGGAGCGCCGGGGGCTGCAGGCATCAAGTAAAAGAAAGATGGGCCATGACAGAGCTGTAAAGCAGCAGCTCCGTATTTATTTACACACTGGCCGTCCTCATAACAACAAGCATACAGGCGACGGCAAAAGTTGCCGGCACGTTTGAAACGGGACTCAAGAGGCTGTTTCATGTGCTTTTAATCAATCCTGCCTTCAAGATGAATAATCTGTAGTGTTAAAGCATGAAGGACATGATGATAATTTGATTTTTTGGGACCTTTGAGGTGATACGGTGAGCGAGGTCAATAATCTGACGAAAAGTTCTTAAATACAGTGATACCTCAGCTTATGAACGTAATTGGTTACCAGAAAGTGTGAGTAAGGCGAAAAGTTTGTCTGCCAAACATTCATTTCCCATAAGAAACCATTGAAAATTTGAATAATCCGTTACCAGGTCCCCATAAAACAATTTTCTACTAAATAAGCCTTAAAGCTACACAAAATCTACCTTATTTTATGTATAATAAATGTGCTATTGCATTGTAATTAAAGAAATAAACAGTACAGTATAATAAAGTCATTTAATTTACCTTTGTGATAGTAGTTGTCAATGGATAGCAATGGTCGATTTAGCCACATAAGTCACACAAACGCACACCTCGTTCGTGTTTTTTGATGATCTTCTCCTGCTCGACCGTAATTTTCTTTTGTGTCCTCTTCGGCTTAACACTAGCCTGTGGTGGGGTCTTTTTTGGTCCCATAGTAGCAAAAGTACTCCACTCGATAACAAACCACGTCTGCATTCAAAGAGTTTGGTTCGTTTGCCGAAAACTAGTTCGTATGCCAAGATTATATAGTCACAAATTTGATGTTCGGGAAGGTGAAGAGTTCGTAATCTATAGCGTTCGTAAACAGAGGTATCACTGTACTTGAATGTGATGGATAGGAATAAAAAAAAAACAGGTGTGTGATTGTTTGACGGTCCTTCCCTGCAGGCGGAGAGCGGCCATTGTTGACACAATCGGAATAAAGGAGAGGCTTCATCTATCTTGTCATCAAAAATCAACACGCTTGTTTATGTGTGACGCTTGTAGTGGGAGTGTGTGCATGTGTGTGTAGCACTCCGGAATGAGATTCTTCTCTTTGGTCCAAGCGCTCGATAGATCGATGTGGAGTGGAAGGCACACACTCAGCAGAGCCAGAATAGCTCTGGAAAAGGCCACAGCAATCAGTCTTAGCCCAGCATGTCCCATAATCATCCCGTAAAGATTGAAAGTCGGAACGGGAAGGCGATTTCACAAACTGGAGACTGGAGACACTTTCAAAACGCAGCAATTAGAAGCTCCGATAAATAAGAGTCATGATGTAAGAATTGTCTGTACTTATTTTCTTTTTTTTCTTATATGCTTCAAATGCAGCAGCGGGCCATTTTAACTCATTCGCTGCCATTCATGAATTTATTTGGGATTTTAGAATATGTAGTTCAGGTTTTGATTTTTCTTGCTGGGGTGCCGATAAAGTGCTGGTCAGACCTCTAGCAATGTTTTTTACCCTTCCACAAGGGGCCAACAATTCTCTTTTTTCCATGTTAGCGCTTTAACAACAGTTTAAAATGGAACAAAGCTATATTAATCTATTGACTAGCTACCTAGCTTTCTATCTATTTGAGTGACTTCCGGGTTGAGTGAACGCTGGCGCATGTGGCTGCCGTTGCTCACCCACAGAAAAACATATCCTGTGACTGTAAAGTGACCTTGAGAGTTTTGAAAGCCACTTATAAATGAAATGTATTATTATTAGTATTATTATTAACCAATATGTATATATTGCATTGTATTTTGGACAGACGCCCTCATTTCAAGATTATATAACTCCAGACCCATATAACTTAGGAATTAACTTTTTTTTCTGATGAAAGAAGATAATCTAAGATTTCTAACACCGCATTGAATGTTTATGTAGTCCTAAAACTCAATTTTCTGTGACTCCTGGAATTTGATTGACAATGACAAAATCCCTGGTACCGGATTGGACACTTTTTTGCACATAATCTGGCGGTGAATGAGTTAAAATAACCGAGAGACAGTGATACTGCTTTTTGTCTCTTAAAAAAAACGACGTGGGTTGAGCTAAAAACCGCAGATTGGCATCCGGTGAGCTAGAACGGAAAATAGAACGTCTTTGTCAAGAATGGCTGGCATTCGTCACCTTGATGGCACTTGGTCATAACGCCGTCGATTCCTCCATGATGTGAAACGATCGCTTTGTTTCTACCGGAGAGAGAGAAAAAGAAGCTTTAGACCATTTCAGGTTCTTTTTCTAAAATAATCACACACTTGAAATGAATATAACGTCCTCGCTGGCGTTATCGCAAGACTAGACAAAGCGATGTTGTCGAGATTATATTTCCAAAGCATCACTGCCTTGTCTTTCCATTCGCAGTGCTGGTATCTAGAATTGTGTAGCATAACGTGATTAATTGGTCGGAATGGCGGCCTTGTGTTGCTGCCGTGTAAATTGGCTCGGCGGCGGCGGCATCATTGACGGGGATTCGTTCTGAAAGCTGAATGAACGGCGAAGATTAGAGTTCGGCTTTTATGCCGCTTGACGAAATGCATCATCTGTCACCACCCACTCCAACGATGCACACACACACACACACACACACGTGTAATCCACCTCTGCTCTAGAAATAGAGATTAGAAAGCAGTGAGGCCTCTTTTATGCGTAAAAAAAAAGGGGAGTGATTCGTGTTTACATTTCTGTTACGGAATTCAATTTCAATCGATTCTCCGTGTTTGTCATGTCTTGACTTGCCGTCTGCGTGCGTTTCAAAGGCCTCTTTTCAAACTCTTTTTTTTCCCCTCCGCCCGCGCGCATCTTAAAAGCATCCGTCTCCACCTGTGTTTTTCCTCCCTGACAACATTTGGATGGATTACAAACCTCCATTTAAATCAAACGGGCCGTCTAATTACCGCAGGTTTCCAACTCCGCCATTTGGAATCAAATGAAAGCGATCAGGTGGCAAGTTTAATGCTGCCTTGTCACAATGCCCGAGCAAAAAGCTTATTAAAATAGAATCTTATAATAAATTTAGACCGGGGCATGTGTTTTGTCCTTGAGTGCCATTTTTTTGTCACCTTTAGGGAAAAGCAAAATATTTTTAACTCATTCACAACCAAACCATGTGCAAAAATGTATCCACTGCAGTGCCAGGGTTTTTGTCATTGTCACTCATATTTCCAGGACCCACAAAAACGGTGACTTAAAGGACAAATTTGTAAAATGGCTTCAAATGACTTCTACTGAGCGTATTTTACAAAGATTCCACCGCATATAGCTATATTTTACGTTTTAAGACTCGCGCTGAATATTCAGGAAGTCTTGTTTTTGAGTTGGTGACGACTCCTCACGTTACATCACTGAAGGAACGCCCCTGACCGAAAAAAGGACACATTGTAGCAGTCTTTCCATCACGTCAATGCATTTTGCTGTACTTGTTTAGTCTGAAAACGTCGTGTTGCACCAAAAAGAGGCAGAAGAGGGCGACAAAGCTCCATCTAAGGAATTTATCAGCCTGTGGAAACGGGCTGATTAATTCCTCACACGGAGCTTGGTCGCCATATTTTGTCTCTTTTTTGGTGATACATTTTCCCCCAATGTTGCCTCAAAATGGCACGGAATGAATTATTTAATCGATTGCAAACATGTATGCTTTCCTCTTCGGTACTATTTGAATCATATTCATAACTGGATGTGTAACAAGAAAGCATATTCCCCGAATCTGAAGCCATTGTTTTGATTCACTGGCAATGCAAGACGTCTTGGCGTGACGTCACGAACTGGGGGCGGGACTTTCTGAAAATGCCCAATTCGCAGCTCAATTGTTTTGCATTTGACTAAAAATATCATACTGCGTGTTTTGGGTATTTTAGATGCTATAAAACGTTTTTCTGATGTCAGGTAGGAAACAAAAAAGTGATGTCAGTTGTCCTTTAACTCACTCTTGGCTTTTACTTGAATATGAGTGAGAGGTGTGCTCGCTGGAAGGAAACAGCTGTCTTGCCGCATAGCCGACCCAGGTTCTGAAGGGCTAATGGAGTAACAAGGCGGGGGTGGAGGTAGAGGTGGGGGTTGGAACAGCACTGTAGCGCCTGGGGAGCTATGACAGCCCAATGCTGAAAATCTATGACAAACGCACACACACCTGGATCACACTGTGAAGGTTATATCGAGAACCTCTGGGCGTTCTCGCCCTTTACTTTCTTATTAGATTGTAAATGTATTAATTATTTTTTTATGTCTCCGCATTGTCTTATCTATTTGGCATTGTGTTTGCAAATAAGGGACATGCATTAACATAATTTGACATGATAAACTGTCCACTGTAGTGACTGCGGGCATGAAATGGTTAAAACAAAAAGAAACATCATCCACACTTCCAAAATGGAGTCACTCTAAAGTCAAAGTCATTTTTTGCCGCGGGCCACATTGTAGTTATGATTTCCTCTCGAGGGCCGTTATGAATTTAGGGAACCCATTAGAATGTTTAAATTCCTTCAAATATTACATATAGAGCACACAACAAATTAATGAATAACTCGTTTTCAAATCTGAAGTCAAGCATAATGACTTTTATTGTGGTTGACATCCAAAAATATGAAATTTTGGCTCAGATTTTAGCAATCATCATGGAATTTAACAAGTTTCATTTGCTTTCGCGGGCCGAAAAAAATGATGTGGCGGGCCCGATTTGGCCCGCGGGCCTTGACTTTGACACCTGTGCTCTAAAGATAGTAGCTTTTCATTTCCTTTTTTAAATTCATTTTTCTCACCTTATTCTTTTTTTTTCCTCATCTACTTTTTGCGGCGTGATACAGTACCACTCTCCGTCCCTGTCAACGATCCATTCCATCATTGGCGTCTTTCTCTCCCGTTTCCCTGCCTCAAGCCCTCCACCCCCTACTCAATCCCATCCCCACCTCCGCTCACATAAACCAAATGTCATCTCGACCATGTGCAGAGCACTTACTCAAAACACAATAGCCTGTCACGCCTCCCCATTTGGGCGCCAAATCTACCCCGCAGACATAAAATTACAGTGCAGCGCCAAGGCGACGGACGGACGGACGGACGGACACTCGGTCGCGCAAAGCACATCCTGTCTTGTCCCGCTCACCGAGCGGCATTTAGTCACTTTATCAAATGTCGCCGCTTCAAAAGGTCAACCTTCACATAGGCCCAGTTCCAGATAAAACAATGCTCTGCCTCCTTTCGTCGCCCCGCAGTGATGATGCTGTGCTATCTTGGCCTCCCATGCTTTTAAAAAAAGTCACCTTTGTCCTCCTGGACCTTTGTGTTCGTATGTGTTTTTGCCACAAAAAAAAAATAGAGAGCTCCAAAAAAAAGCTTGAATCTCTTGAGCTATCTGGTTGGTTAGCTGGCTATCTTGCTAGCTATCTATTAGCTATCTAGCTATCTAGTACAGGGTATTCGACCGGAGGCGAATTCCTTATGTGTTCTACATACTTCTAGACAATTCTGACTCTGACTCTGATTCTGAGCTAGCTGGATTTTTGCTCGCTAGCTAGCTTTCTATCTATTTGATTTATTCTGGGTTGAGTGAACGCTGGCACATTGACTGCCGCTGCTCACCCACAGAAAAAAAAAAACTTATCCTGTGACTTTAAAGTGAGCTTGAGAGTTTTGTAAGGTGCTTATAAATGAAATGTATTATTATTATGATTATGATTATTCGATTAAAAGGTTTCTTTAGCCGTCATCTGTACTTTTTTTATATTTCGCTTCTCATCCAAGAGGCTTCATCAGCGAACTAAAATTTTGCTGGTAGCTCTGCCCCTATATATAAATCCCTACTGTCCAGAGGTGTCTGCGCCAGACATCTGGTCCCTGATCTAAGGTTGGAGGGGAGCAGAGGCTACACTGATTACTTCTATTGTCCTGACTGATTATGGTCTATAACTGGCCTGATTGCCCCGTTTGCTCTGGTATCACCTCATCAGCATAACTAAACCTATAATACTATTATTATTCTCCCCGCTACTTTTGATATACTGAACTATCCCTGCAAATAGATTTCTCCACATGCTGGACTTTCACTCACCTTTCAAATTCTCACACTGCGGTGTGTTTGCCGTTAAATCCGCACCCCCCTCCCCCGCTCCCACCGGGTCCTGTGGCGCCCCTTTGGACCTTGGTAGCGGAGCCAAGAAAGTGTCTGTGTAAACTATGTGTTTACCTGTCTTCCTCTCTATCGTTCCCCAGCTTGTGGGATACTCAAACATTGATGCAGTCGGGACTTTACGATGTGGTCATGCATTTATGTATGTTTCCCCACGATCAAAACATGCATGAACATAGGCGCCGCTCTTTTAGAATTTTTACTCGCAGTCCCTGCCGCCCGCTCCATTTTCGTCCAGAAATAACATTTCGCTCCCTATTTTTGCCTCAGTTCTACTTTTGGAAATTTTTGGGTTTCGCGGTATGCTCCAAATAACTATATTGATTCAAATGAACGTAGCTCCGCAGCTGTCGTTTATCCAGTTTGTCAATGTTTCTCAATCGGCTTCATAATCCATTTGGATAATTAGACGTATGGTATTGGGTCTTATCGCATTTGCTGCCATGCCGGAATTTATTCTGGAAGTGAAAAGTGTGACGTGGTGCGCCATTCCGGAATTTGGTTTTGGTTTTACTTGCGGGGGGTGCCAGTGAAGCACTGGCCAGACCTCTGGCAATGTTTTTTTCTCTTCCACGAGGGGGCAGCGTTTGCCCTTTTGTCCATTTTCGTGCTTTGTTTGATACACCTTCAGCTATTGTTAAAGCGCTATATGAACCAATATGTAAATGTATTGCATTGTATTTTGGACAGTCATCCTCATTTCAAGCTCATATAACTCCAGACCCATATAATTTAGGAATTAACTCTTTTTTTCTGATGAAAGAAGAGAGACTAAGGTTTCTTACGCTGCATTGAATCTTTATGTAGTCCTAAAACTCAATATTCTGTGGGTTCTGGAATTCAAGCGACAATGATAAAAACCCTGGCACTGGACTGGACACATTTTTCACGTCATCTGGTTGAGAATGAGTTAAATTGCTTTATAGTCTTTTCATATTTTGCCTGATGACCACGGTTCTCGTCAATCAATTGTGCAGAACGAAAGAAAGTTTCAAATTCTGGGCATTCTTGTCTCTTTATTTTTTGCTGTTTAGCCAACTTACTGGAATGAAGGGGCAGAGCAAAGGAGCGGCAGCATTTTTTTTTTCAATTGAGTATGAAATTGCCTTCACACAGTACTATCCTTCAGAAAAAAATGACAATTGAAAAAAAATAACACATTTTGCACATTTGTGAGGTCATTGAACGTCACAAGAGCGTTAACGCACATAGACGCCGCGCACCCTGAGCACAAAGAGCAGCTGTAAGCCACAGCTCACGGTCCAAACGTTCACACGCCCCTCCACTTCTCCCTTTCACTCCCAGTGACAACAATAGATGTCACTTCCATTTTTTTGCACTTGAAGCTTAAGACCTCTGCCTAGCAACAAGTGACTAGGATAAAACAAACCGTGAACATATTCAAATACAGTGATACCTCGGTTTATGAACCCCTTGGCTTACAAACTTTTCGGTTTACGAACGTTACATTTATGAAAATGTTACCTTTACAAAGGTAAATAAAACGACTTTATTATACAGTACAGTTTATTTATTTAATTATAATACCATAGCACATTTATTATACATAAAATAATGTATATTTTGTGTAGTTTATGGGGACCTGGGACCGGATTATTCTCATTTTAATGATTTCCTATGGAAAATTATTTTTTGGGATACACACTTTTCACCTTACACACTTTGTCTGGGAACGAATTAAGTTTGTACGCCAAGGTATCACTGTATTGTCTCCAAAATTCAACACCTTATGCAGGAAGTAAAAGTCTGCCTAGCAACAAGTGACCAGGATAAAACAAATCGTGAAAATATTCAAATATTGTCTCCAAAATTCTACATTCAACACCTTATGCAGGAAATATAGATTATCGCAAGGTGAGAGCGATTGTGTGAGGAGGAGGAGAACATCTAGAGTAGAAATCGAGGCCTGTACTGTATATATGTATCTACTATATATGTATGTCAGTTGCATAGCTGTGAGCCAGTCAACTAAGGAGTGGAAAATAAACAAGAGATGAAGAGAGTGTGAGATTCAGCACGGGGGGGGGGTCAGATGCAGACTGATATGAGGCATTAAGCTGTGGAGTCGGCAGAGAGGGAATGAATAAGGAATAGTGAGAAGATGCTAATATAGTTCCGAACCTTGTCATCTTCCTCCTTGCGAGTAAAAGAAAAAATGTCGGAGGTTGTCACTCTTTGAAATTGTTGCTTCAGTGCAAAAACAAACAGTTAAAAAGTAGAGCTCATAAAAGAAAATAAAATAAATAAAAAAAATCAAATACCATGCTGTTGTGTTTGAATTTTTTTTTTTTTTACACATCTGTCCAGCGCTGTTCTGGCTGCTGTTCAATCTGTGCTGGCTTTTCAAGTCTTAAAGTGAGGCGGTTGAGGTGGCGGTGGTGGTGGTGGTGGGGGGGGGGGGGGGTTCTTGCATTTCTTGTAACAGCTTTAAAAGCCGCTGAATGTGTGCAGGAAGCAATTTTTCCACCGGATTAGAAAGAAATACACAGCGGGTACAGGAATGGATGCTTCAGGAAGTGGATTTGGAGTGTGGGAAGGGAAGGGGGGGGGGGGGGGTGTTTGACCTTGAAATTGTCCTCGCTTCCAAAACACTCACTTCCCCAAGGGTGTTGATTGAGATACTATGATTGCGACTCAGGTTTATTTCTACAAACGGTAGTGCCAAGGTGTTAAGTTCCCCTGAACGGGCTTTTCTGTAGGACGCCATTCCTACAAAAGGCTGGCATGAAGCGTCAGATGATTGAGTTTCTCATTTACTTTCTTCTTCTGTATGTCCTTTCAGGCAGACCCGTGAACAGGAGACACCCCCAGACTTCTTCTACTTCTCCGACTTTGAGCGACACAATGCTGAGATCGCCGCCTTTCATCTCGACAAGTAAGATGGAGGATATGTTCAATCAGCAAGTGGTTTAGACTTTAAATGAAGGCTGCTGTTTAATACAGATGCGTACCGTGCGGTTGTTCGTCAGGTGAATTTGTTCGTAAGTTGATGTTAGACGTAGAGCCGTAAGGAAATTTTGGTTAAAATTTTTTATCAAATTTTCTTATGGCTCTAATCGTTGCTTCAGTGCTATATTTTGTATGGAATGTCAAATCAAAGTCATCTTTATTGTCAAATATGCTAATATGCATGACATAAAGCACAGATGAAATGCAAGGCACTTATAATGTGGCTAAAAAAGACAGATAATTGACAACAGACAATACATGTAATTTCTGAATGTAAAGTGAGGTAGTGACGTATGTAAAGTGAGGTATAGTGTCCTATGCAAAGTGACATAGTGTAGTAATGCAAAAACAAACCAAAAAAAAAGGTTGAAGTGAGGTCTTGCAAAAAAAAAAAACCCACAAAAAATAGAGTTCAGGATGATAGTACAGCGTGTAGCGTGTACTCAGGGTTCGGTGAGTGTGGCAGTGGGAAGGGATAGGGGTGGGCAGGGCTGGGAGGGAGTTGAGACTCCTGTATGTTTAAGTCAAACACTGAAAGGGGAAGTATAAAACGAAATTGCTGTAACAGTCGTAAAATAAATTCACATCTACTGTAGTATGATGATATATATCCTTAGGTCTTCAGTAAGCCATTGCTGAAGCTTCTGGCACATAATTACTAAATTACATGCCAGCAACCATTACTTTTTGTGATGCATCGCGTCCTCCTGGACCGATCCTGGATTTCCTCCCCGCCCACATACTCGACACAGCCAATCGTAAGCGAGCTCGGCGGATCGGGGCACGAACACGTAACACTTCAGTATAGCCGGATGCTAATATTTGGAGCCTTTGTACATTTGACGAGTAGACCCTTGAACGTGGAAGCCTTGGGGGGGGGGGTTGTGGCTTTCTGACCATGTCTGCTAAAAGCTGAATCCAAAAGTAGCTCTATCCCCCTACCCCAAATACATTATCTATATCCGACGTTGGCCAGTACAAGGTCAAGTTGCCAATATGCGGGTGAGAGGTGGGGGAGGGACAATGTCCTACTTGATATCCTGCTGATTTTTACCTGGGCCCTGATTGCTAATCTGCACCTCCTCATGTCAGCTCATTAACCACCTGGCAGGGAAGAACGGCAAAGCGGCAGACTACTTGAAGACAAGGGCACCTTTACCTTTAGATTATGACTTATTATTTTACATACGGACGAGAATGCTAATGTTTTTTTAGACGTTTCCGGTCATGGTGTAAATTTGCATAGAGTGATGATAGAGGAATAGTTACAGATGGTAATTTTCTCATATGCCAGCACTGTTTTTGATATGGGAGGAATGTCAGTGCCATTTGACTGTCATCGCTAGACAGCTCTGGGGCGATTGTAAAAAAATTTTGCGCCTGTAACGGGCAGCATTTTCACCCCCCCTGCTTTGTTCAGTGGAAAAGTCGCTGCTTGGAATTGAAGTGGATTTACGTGGAGCAGGAGATGTGAGACTATTTTCGTCAATGGGTGCTACAGCTTCGTGTTTGCTTTCAACATTTAGCTTGGAGTAAATGTGCACAATCCACTATGACGGTTCTGATCCACTGGTGAAAAGGACGCTTTGAATCTCTCCTCTTTCATCTAGAACTGCTTCATGCAACAAAGCGGGTGCAGAAAGTGCACATTATTTGTTATTTAGCTATTTTTGTTGTTGTTTTGACTTTGAAATGGCACTGCGAGAGTGACTGCCTTTACAGCAGCTGCTATATTTGTTTTTCGACTTCTTCCTTTCCTTTCTTCCTCCTTTTATCACTTTGCTGCTGTAAAAGGTAAATGTCTCCTCTGCGAGACTAATAAAGGCTAATCCAATCCAAACACTACAACAGGATGCACAAGTGATATCAAAAAAAGTGGCATTATTCAAAGCTGGTTTTGTGTTTTGAAGCTCCAAAATTATACTTGCATCACTTTGGATGAGACCACAAAAATAAATAAATACTTAAAATTCACTGGCTAATGGCTATCTATTCGCTGGCTTATAGCTATCTATTCGCTAGCTAATAGCTATCTATTCGCTGGCTAATAGCTATCTATTGACTAGCTAATAGCTATCTATTCGCTATATGTTAGCTATCTATTTGCTAGCTAGCTTGCTATCTATTTAAGTTACTTCCGGGTTGAGTGAACGCTGGCGCGTGTGGCTGCCGCTGCTCACCCACAGAGAAAAAACTTCTCCTGTGACTGTAAAGTGACCTTGAGAGTTTTGAAAGGTGCTGAAAAATCAAATGTATTATTATTATTATTAAATAAAATAAAATAAATACATAAAATGAAAAAATAGACCTCAAGAAAAAAAAAGTTTTTAGAAAATGACAGGATGGGTTTAAAGAACAATGATATAATAATCTCGCCCCACCCCCAATGGCACGCGTCCCACTGAACAATGAATGCATCGTCCCTACTTAGCAAAGCAGCACGCTCCTTGACTTTTCCCCTCGAGGGAAGCTTGATAAAAAGAGCGGAAGCATCAGCTGACTACAAAGCAAAAACGCTGGTGCACGCGTATTCATGTGTGTGTTTTCCCTTTTCCATCCCGGCACAAGACGGTTGCGAGGTTCGCAACGCTTGCCCCGTTCACATGTTCACCATCATGGCCGAAGAAGGGTAGCGACGTTGAAACCACTCGCTTCCTTCTTTCAGGCGCCGTGACACATGTGTGCATAAATTGCATTAGCAGCAGCTTTTGTCAACAGTCTGCTACACATCTGGTGCGCTTCTCCATGACCACATACTGGCAACATGTGCATGCGTGTGTGTGTGTGTGTGTGGGTTGAGGTGAAAGGAAAAAGAGGAAACCAAAAGCATGAAAAACCCTGTGCCCATTCTAAATATAAGTCGAGCAATGGTTTGCCAAAAGCAGCACTTCATTTTTGTACATTTTTTCTCTCTTATTTTGTCTGTTCTAAATTAGACCTTGGCAGAGTGAGGCTACATTGCCTCCCAGTGGGGGGCCCCCCGAAACCACACAAAGCCTCCGTTTAAAGCAGCACTAACAGGCCAACGCCGTTTCTCTTTTAGGCTACATTGCCATTAACACACTTCATTATGTGATTGCATTTGCTTCGGTGGGGTGGGAGAAAAAAAATGTTGGCAAAGAGCATGGACCAAAATATATACAGTATAAACAAACACTGTATTTGTTAAAATACAAAATATACTAAAAATACAAAAATATACTAAAAATAAACAAATATGTTGGCACAATGGTGTGCTCAAAGACCCCCGTTTTGGATTTTTTTTCAATGTGAAAAATGATATTTAGATGAGATTAGATGGAACTGTCGCGGCTTGGAATTGAAGCGGATTTACGTGGTGACAGGAGATCTGAGAAAATCTCTTTTTGTCATTGGATGCTACAGCTTCATGTTTGATTTGAAAACTTAGCTTTTAGCAGACGTGCACGTTCCACCATGATGTGTCTCACCCACTGGTGAAAAGGAAGCTTTTATCCACTCAAAGCACTGGCCAGACCTCTGGCAATGTCTTTTCCCTTCCACAAAGGGGGTAGCATTTCCCTTTTTTCCATTCTAGCGCTTTGTTCCAGCTTCAGCTATTAAAGCGCTATATAAACCAATATGTATGTATCGCATTGTACTTTCGACAGCCGCCCTCATTTCAAGCTCCTATAACTCCAGACACATAATTTAGGAAATACAGTAACTCTTTTTTTCTCGTTTCTTACGCTGCATTGAATATTTATGTAGTCCTAAAACTCAATATTCTGTGGGTCCTGGAATTTGTGTGACAATGACAAAAATCTTGACGCTGGAGTGGACGCATTTTTGCACGTTGTCTGGCAGTGAATGAGTTAAAAAAATACATATTTTTAAAAATCCCCTGTATTATTACATCATGTGGGGTTTGAGACAGGAAAAAAAAGGGAAGGTGGTGTTGTTTGCTTTAGCACGGGTGCAAACCCTGCAGAACAAACACTGCTGTGCGGCCATCTGTGCGGCTCAAAGAAACGTGATGGCATTAGTATGTTATTCTACTGTATATGACATTATGCCTAAATAAAGCAGCTAATGCCACTTTCCTTCCATGCCATGCAGATATTCAGTCTGAGAGGCTGGTACTGGTTCCCATTTGCAGTTGTCGGGGGTCTATCAATTGTTAAAGAGTCAGTACTAATGTCGACCCGGTGGCCAAAGATGCATAAAATCGACACTTGGCACGCACAGGGCAAACCTCTTCTTCTTCTTTTCCTTCCATAACAATACCGCAACCTGGTTTTCCACTTAAACTACTCCGGCTAAAGTCGCACGGATCACAAAAAAAAAGCCTTTACGGATAGGAGCGTGAATGAATCTGGCGTGGAATCACGCCAGACCGCTGGTGCATAGCGTGGTTATGGTGCCTTTTAGTGGCCATGTGAGGGATTACGAATTTAAACAAGAATTGTGGGTTTGAGTTGTGATTTTTGGGTTGAGAGGGCATGATCCAGTTTAAAAAAATCTGTTGGTTATTGTGCTTATTGTGCATCTAACCTCCAAAAAAAAGGTGCCAATAATAACATAGCTCAAGTTACCCGATTACATCATCATTGTAGCAATATTCACACATAGCAGTAATCACAACAGCAACAAATAAAATCGGCAGCGAGAGGGATTCAAAAACATATTTTAAATTCTTAAACAATGAATGAAATATTAGCTGAGAAATATATCGATATGATGAATTATAATACAGCCAATATTATACTGTAGAAATATCTAGTTATTAAACTAGAGGAGTTAAATCCATTTAAATTGTAATGTCAGAATATTATTATTATTTTGTTTGTGATGTAATTGTTTCAATTTTAGTCACCCGCCATTCTGACAATGTGTTTGCTTTGGCTTGCGGTAGAATTTTGGATTTCCGCCGTGTCCCTCCCGTGGCTGGCAGACTCGTCAACATGACCAAGGAGATCCGAGATGTCACTCGGGATAAAAAGCTATGGCGGACGTTCTTTATCTCACCAGGTAGTGCACACTTTGACTTAGATGGCAACGTAAAAATATACTTTATATATGTGTATATATTTCATGTAAATCTATTTTGTACGTTGTTCATCCAATGTAGAGTGACTGGAGGCTTGCAGTTAATGAGCTTTGCAACTTTTTTTGTAGCAGGCATGTCTCACGGGATTGAATTTACTCACAGTCTCAGCAATTAATACAAGTCATTGAATCCCTCTCAGGGCCATTAATCTTGTCTGAACGTCCTTCCATAATATGTGTGCACTGAATTCTTAAGGAGCTAAAAAAAGGAGAGGATACAGTGGTGGAAAATGGAATTTGAATCGGACTATGTAGTGTATTTTTCTTTCTCATTATCACTCACAAACAACTACACTATTTTTATTTGTTATTATACATACACATTTTTTGTATGTTATTACACATCAAATAAGGTATATTTTGTGTAGTTTTAAGGCTTATTTAGTAGAAAATGATGTTTTATGGCGACTTGGGAACGGATTATTCTCATTTTAATTGTTTCCTATGGGAAATTAATGTTTGGAATACACACTTTTCGCCTTACACACACTTTCTGGGAACTAATTTAAGTACGTAAGCCAAGGTATCACTGTATATTCACTCCCTGCTCACTTTATTAGGTACATTTGAATATGAATGATATTGTGAGAGCCACCCTGTCTCCATTTCGGCTCCAAATCTCTGTGTTTTGAGGCTTTAAAATGTCATTCCCCTAAACCTGTTTCCCTCAGCCAACAACGTGTGCTTCTACGGGGAATGCTCATACTACTGCTCGACGGAACACGCTCTGTGCGGCAAGCCCGACCAGATCGAAAGCTCCCTCGCCGCCTTCCTCCCGGACCTCGCCCTCGCCAAGCGAAAAACCTGGAGGAACCCATGGAGACGCTCCTACCATAAACGCAAAAAGGCAGAGTAAGAAGGTCCTCGTCAGTTTGAGTACACTTTTGTCCATTTTTAAAATGATTTTATCACATGTGTAGATGGGAAGTTGACCCCGACTACTGTGAAGAGGTCAAACAGACTCCGCCCTATGACAGCGGGACAAGACTTCTGGACATAATGGACATGACCATATTTGACTTCCTCATGGGTATGCGTGATCTATTTTTAACTGTATATGTTGAGAGAGTGTACACGTTCTTTATCCCGTTACTTAAATCCCTTCCGTGTGTTATGACAGGAAACATGGATCGGCATCATTATGAGACGTTTGAAAAATTTGGAAACGAGACGTTTATCATCCATCTAGACAACGGCAGGGGGTGAGAACTCATGCCATATATTTCACTCCTCCAGATGGAAATGCAAATTGTCCAGTCACTTTGTGGTAAACAAATAAATAAATAGCTAAATAAATAAACAAATACATAAATACATAAAAAATCAATAACTAAACACAAAAATAAATACATTAAAAAAATCAATAACTAAACACAAAAATAAATAAATACGTAGCGAAATACATAAATGCACGTATTAAAAATAAATATACAAATAAATAACAGAAATAAATAAATACGTAAATAAATAAATACATAAATAAAAATAACTATAAACATATACATAAATAAAACATTATAAAATGAATAAATAAACATATTACAAATATATAAAACATAAATAAATACAATTAAATACATATATTACATAAATTCAAGAAAACAATAAATACATAAATGCATACAAATACATAAAAAATGTATTAAAAATAAATAAATACATACATAAATACATGCAATAAAATAGAAAAAAATAAGCAAACAAAAAATAAATAACGACATAAATAAATACAGAAATACAAAGATAAAAAATAGATAAATCAATCAATACACGAATACACAAATACATACAGAAATAAATACAGAAATACAAAAATACATAAATACAAAGATACATAAATACAGAAATACAAAGATACATAAATACATAAATATATATCTATATAAATACAAAAATACATAAATACAAAACTAAAAGGAACTTCCCGAAGCCATTTAAAATTGAATTAACCCTCCCATGCTTGTTTCTCTATCCTGTAGTTTTGGAAAACACTCCCATGACGAGAAGTCCATTCTGGTGCCACTGACACAATGCTGCCGGTAAAATTATGTGGCTGAGAACGTGCCTAAGTGCCTCTGCGTGTTTGTGTGCGTGCGCACGTGTCAGAGTGTGCGCTTGAGCTAATCGCCTGGATTTTGTGCAGGGTACGCAAGTCGACCCATTTGCGTCTGCAGCTGCTGGCTAAGGAGGAATACAAGCTGTCCACTCTAGTGGCCGAATCCCTGGCGAGGGATCATCTCAGTCCCATCCTCATCCAGCCACACCTGGACGCCATGGACCGCCGACTGCGCCGGGTCAGCACTTTCCACTATGTTATTTATCACGCCGTGAGCTCCTTTCATCGGTTTTGTTTTTATCTTTCCATCATATGAATGTTTTGTACTATTTGATGTGAATTGTAATTTGATGGCGATTGGTTTTGCAGGTTCTACAGGTGCTGGTAGAATGCATTGAAAAGGAGGGCTACAGTTACGTGGTGGAAAACGACCTCCAAGAGACTCAATGGACGGACCACAGCGGGCCGAGGAGGAGGTAGCCGGATGGAACTTGAGCTCGCAGGATTTGATGCGGAGTGAGCGCTTTTGGACCTCGCTGCCTGCTGCTCGGAACCGGACGCAGGTGACCTCACGCGGATCCGATAGGTTGGATCTGGATTCGGACCATTAAGTTGAGTTGGACCTTCGTTGGCACTTAGACAAAAAACACAAATAAATGACCTAGCCGCACTTATGTGTAGCATAGTATCACCGAAGCCAGACTGACCTACTGCATACTTCTTTCTTCTGGACATCTTTTGAATTCAGTGAATTCCGAGGGACTGACCAATGTGTTTCTCGATAGACTGACGACATCGCAAACGCTCAATTGAGTTGTCTCGAGAGGAGTTACTTGTTTTCGCCATCACGAAGCCCGAAAAAGTTGTGTTGACAGTCTGTACTTCTTTGAAGGTGTCTGATGTTTCGCTTCTCATCCGAAAAGCTTCGTCAGCAAACTAAACTTTTGCTGTTAGCTCTGCCCCTATATATACTGTATATACCAAGTGTACAGATGTGACTAAGATGCTACCAGCAAAATTTTTGATCGCTGACAAAGCTTTTCGGATGAGGAGCGAAACATCCGACACCTTCAAAGAAGTAGAGATGACGGCTGAAGAAACTTTTTCATCGTTGGACCACTCCTTTACGACTGAGAGGTTACACAGATGTATTCTTATCAAAAGCGCTTTGCGGTTGAAATTATTTTCAATTGGAGTCCAGGTTAAATCCTGGATTTGTTCATTAATATTGCCCTTCAAAGATTATTATTTATTAAAACCCATATTTATTGTTTGAAATCAAGTAGGTGCAAAATCAGCCGAAAAAAAAAAACATCATAGTGATGTACTATCATATTTGCGCTACAAGAGGGCGCAATTTCTGCGTGGCAATTGTTATCTGGCCAGGAAATATACTATACAACAGATAGTGCAGGACGTGTTTACATTTTGAGTTTGTCATTTAACTCCCAACTGCTGTCTTACTTGTATCACCTGTCATCACCCGTCACAATATTAGGTACACTAACATCATACTGTATCGAAATAGCCGCTTTGGTATATAATTGTATTTATTTGTTTAACAATGAGCGTTTTGATTAGTGCGGAATAGCACTGCAACGCCTCTTTTATTGAAGCAGGAAGGTGATACGTGTTTTCGTGCATTGTGCTGTAGGTGTACCTAATATTGGGGTCAATGAGTCGTACTAAAAAAGCCAAATATTACGACATTTTATTTTGTAGTTTTGTTTCTTTGTAAAATATGACTTATTGTCCAGATGTTGCTGTCACAAAGAGATTATTTTTCAGGATGTACATTTCATTCATCGACAGCAGCTTTCGAGGGCTCAGCTATTGGGCGAGCTAGTGGTTCTGTCATTGGCTCAAATTTAATATATATCATAGGAAAATCTAGTGCCTATAGATACTTGAATGTCTGGTTTCATACTTTTCCCGGAGATGAATACAGAGAAGATGGAAAATTGTTTGTGTGCGAGTGTGCGTGCGTGCGCATGTGTGGTCATTCCAGTCCTCTGTCAATACATTGTGTGTGTGCGCATTTGTGTGAGAATGTATACAGTATGTTTTCCAGGTAAAAAAAAATGACAAAAAAATACATTGTTTCTGTGAATTTTTTTGGGTTCAATTCTTTGCATCATGGTTAACTCAAGTGCAATAAAACAAAATACGCAGAATCCAAAGGCTTTTTTAATGTGTTCAAAAAGAGAAGTAGAAAGCAATAGCGTAAATGCTTGTGTGTAGCACTTGAGGTAGCACGTGGAATAGTAACCCAAACAGCTGATCTCTAAATTAGCTACTCCTCGCCTGATGCATGGGACACGACCATGTATCGTAAGGCGTTTTTAGCAGGAACAAAATGACCATGTATAGTATGACTTTTTTTAGCCCAAAAAAAGACCATGTATAGAATGACGTTTTAGCCCCCCCAAAAAATAAAATAAATAAACAACCATGTATAGTCAGGTGTTTTTAGCCAAAAAAGGACCATGTATAGTCAGGCATTTTTAGCAGGAAAAAAACGACCATGTATAGTATGACTTTTTAGCCCCACCCCCCAAAAAAAAACCACCATGTAACTTTGCTGCTGTGAAATGTAAATTTCTCCATTGCGAGACTAATAAAGGCAAATCCAATCCAATCCAATGTATAGTCAGGCATTTTTAGGCCAAAAAGTAAGGTGTTTTTGGCTGAAAAAAAAACCACCATGTATAGTCAGGCGTTTTTAGTGAAAAGAAATGATCATGTATAGTAAGACTTTTTAGACCAAAAAACAACCATGTATAGTAAGGCGTTTTTCGCCCAAGAAAAGCGACCATGTATAGTAAGGCATTTTTAGCAACAAAAAAAAACAACAACCATGTCTAGTCAGGCGTTTTTCGCCCAAAAAAAGCGACCATGTATATATAGTAAGGCATTTTTAGAAAAAAAAAAAAAAAAAAAAAAAAAAACAACAACCATGTATAGTCAGGCGTTTTTTAGCTAAAAAAAACGACCATGTATTGTAAGATGCTTTTTAGCTCAAAAAATAACCGTGTATAGTAAGGCATTTTTAGCAATAAAAACGCTTTTCTCCCAAAAAAGCGACCCTGTATAGTAAGCCGTTTTTATGATCAGATTTATGTTGATTGCTCTGCCCATGACAAATAAATAAATGTATCAAACAATATATCCACGTTTCTTTATGCATTTTTGTTTATTAACACAGCCAAATACATGTACACAAATGGGGTCACCAAATCTGCAAACATGAGACATGCAGGACTTGATGTTTTGACTGCTGTTGCAACACAGTCAAATGAATCATGATTAAAGCAAATTGATATTTAAAGACACTCGCCCACCAATCACATGGCATGCTACTCCATATGACTACAGAAAAAAAGTTCAGCAAAAAATTTAACCGCCATAGTTGAGTGGTCAAAAAGTTCGGCTACGGTACGGGCGACTCATGTTTGATTCCAGCTCTCCCTCACAAGTAATCAGTAATATGGATAAGGAGAACAGGAATCACCTGAACCGCAATCATAGTCTAACACCACTCCACCAACTTGTATCGGACGACTTATCATCATTATCTCTGTACTTCCTATAAATACATTAAAAAAAATTCACGGAAGTACATGTCTGCGATAGTCCAGTGGTCGAAAACTTTGGCTGATCCTCGTCATATTTATTGGGATGTGCCATGTCAGTACTCGCGACTAGCGATAAAACTATTCAAATGTCCTTCTTCCATGCAAAACAGGTTTTGTTAAACGAGTATTAATCTTGGTCTAGTCGAAACGCATTCTACAGATCACTTTGCCGAAGTGTTTTTTCACGCTGACACGCCACTGAATGGTTCAGTTAATATTCGGCTCAACCAACCAATGCATATTTTACGGAACCACTTTAGATCATCTTTCTTGACTTAGATTGCAACTATTGATTAAATCTTTTAGGCGACCTGTCAAAGTAGCAGGATTAATGCATCTAATACCCCTTACGGCCTCGGAAACCACTACTAATGTCCTCCACAGTCGAACGTACGGTATCTGTTACACTAATAGCCTCATACATAGCTTGAAAACTTTATAGTTTATGACTCTATCAATCAGTCATTGTTTGGCACTTTCCATTGACTAATTTGTATGTTGGAGGCATTAAGCGCTACTGCTCCATAAATTGGCAGAAAATAAGTGCTCCAAATATAAGCTCGTGGGAACTTCACATGCCTCGCTAAAAGTGACTTACAGTGATTTGCTAAACCTTTTATAATTTTAAGGCTTTCCATTCGATTCTAGTCGTTGGGAACCATTCATTCGGATTCTAAAGCTTTGTGTGATTGCCAGGAGCGATTGCACAAGACCGAGCACATACAGAAGAAAGAAAGTCACTCGACGGAACGGACCGTCACATCTCGCATAAAGTCGTAGCCACGGAACATCTCGTCGTTTACTACAATTAAAGGTGTATATCGTGGATTTGTGTCATCGTTTGGAGTGCATCTTTTTGTGCAGATTTGTTGTCAGCTGATACGATTAGACATATGTCATAGTTGACATATATTGGATATACGGTAAAAAGAAAGAATGCACGCATGACTAAGTGTTTTACTCATTGATTTTTCAGATTCGTCACCAGCTTTGTTGATTTCAGGCTTGATTTGCAACGAGACTCACAGATGGTAGCTTTCCGTCCGCAAGCCGAGTCAACAAACACAGAATGCCCGGCGAGTTGACTCAGTCATTTCGTTGATATTTGGTTTTCCAAAGTGTGGCGGGGCTACCGTTTGGAACAGCAAAGTTGAGGTTTGACCACGCCGATAATCAGAGCATCCTGCTAAGCAACGGCTCACGCTGTCTGCTAATAGCTCCCAATGTGATTGTATCTCTTGTTCTTTGCAGTTTTTTAGTTTGCTTGCATTGATCTCTGGCTCTATGGCGTTCATGGTGTCTGCTGAGTTCTCGTAGCAGGATCCAAGGCTACGTATTGTGGAATGTTGAATTGGTTCAGTTGTCTCATGCCAGTATCTCAGGTTTTCGGAACTTGTACTGCTTTTGGTGAGGTACAGAGATATGCACGAAACGGAATCATAATATCGTGAAGAAAGAAACCGATCTCAAGTGTTCGTTTCATGAATTATCTTTTTATTGGCAGTTTGATGAACTAGAAAAGCAAAGTATTGACGCAGTACACATCAAAGAGATCAGTGAGTCATTTATTTCATTAGCTGATATGACTGTCACTATTGCATGTACTATTAAAGCTGATGAAAGAACACACAGAAACTCACAGAGTAAGTATTGTATGTTTTCACATCCATATAGGTTGTACCAGGTTGTAACTCGTCTACCTGATGTTGACTAGTAGTTGCTTCTTACTGCAAAATAGTTGCACGTGCATCTACTGCGATTATGATGAATTCATGTCTCTAATCACTGACTAGGTTCCATTGCTATTCAGTCTTTGCCGATGACGCTGCCTGCACGTCACTTGACTCGGTCCTCTGCTCAGCCTTCTGCTCTTACCTGCGCTGCTAGCTGTGACTAGCAGTCGTACCTCTGCTTCGCATCGCCGCTTGCTGCTGACTGCTGGGTTCGACCTGTCGCCGTCGACTCGCAGTTCCTTACTGTCCAGCCCACGTGGCCCGCTTCGACCTGTCTTGTCCTAAGCTGATCTGCAGGCTTCGACATTGATCGCTTCTCCGACTGGCTCGTCGTTGAACGCACTCAACTTGGTCATGCCCTTGAGGACCCTACCTGGCCACCATGATCACTTAGTTGTTCATCTTTCTTGTAGGTCAATCTTGTTGAATAAATCAATTAAGTCAGCATTGCAAAATGCTTTGTTCAACCCACTACTTGTTCGTAGTCATTATAACAAAGTGCTGATGGTCACATTGTTCCAACTTGTGATTGAATCCACACCTTCATGGCAGCCATAAATTGACTTCAACCAATTGCGACAACTTCGGTGCTGAATGATGCTTATGAATCTAGGTCGTCGCACATTGAAAGCTTTTTGATATGCATCAGACTGTAACAGTACATCCATGTAAATCCAGTTAGTTCATGTCTATGTACTATATTGACGTCTCGAAAGGACTGTGTTTCAAGCCCTGGTTCATGCTATTGAATCAATTGAATCATGCAGCAAGCGATGCGAGTGTCAGACCGTTCGGCTCCTGGAAGACTTTTCGACCCTTGTCACTGATTTTTTGCAATATGATTGCACACATAGAGGTGAAGGGAGGATGAGGATCTGAGGGACCGAGAGGGAACAGAGATTTGAAGCAGGTCAGAAAGATAGGGAGGGGCAAGGTTATGGATGGCTTTGAAAGTAAACAGAAGTGTTTTGAATTTGATACGATGTTTAAAAGAGTTGCTCTTACTTAGTTGTAATCGTGTCATTTCCGTCCACAGGCTGGCAACTCTAAAAGGCTATTGGTGACTATTTTATTTTTGGAGGGCACTGTTAAAATGTGCTTACCAAAATTCACGTTGTTAACTATGTCTTTCTTTTTCAGCCCACCTGGTATGCTGCGGTCCACTGCCGATGTGTCCAGCTCGCCCTGCTCTGTCACCGGTGAAACAAAAGCAATCCTACGCATACATCATGTTTTCATTTCAGAACATGAGGAGGAGGTACAGGAGGCTTCGAGCGATGACATTCTCCTGGACAAAACTGTATTAGTATTCACGCTTACTAACATCCTTTTTGTTGGTGTGCAGGTGAAGCGGCATCTCGGCTTCATCTAGAGCTGCCTGAGGAACAAGACGACGGCAACTTGGGGCACCCCCATTGTGGGTTTGATCACACTGAAAAGCAAAATGGCTTAAGTCAACATTTTGGAACACATTGCTCTTTTGCAGGTGCCCCGTCCAAAGATGCACAGAGACAAATTTCTCAAGACCGTCCAAAAACATTCTGTGCACTTACTCATTTTGTTTTTCTTTCTGCTCAGGCTTGGATGATGTAGACATTTTTCGCTAGTCATTTTTCTGTTGGGAAAAGAGACTAAATAAGTGTATGTGTATGTCCCAGGTCGGCTTCCTCACTGGTGGGTCTCATCTCATCCAAAATTTGCTGCACCAGAAAAGTTCTTTTAGCCCGTGTCCCTTTTTCTGTTTTTTTTTTTTTTTTTTTCTTTCCTAGATCCATTTGAACAGGCAGCGACTTGTTTGACGCCATCTGCTTGTCAGAGGCTCAGACAGGCGACGTGGCATCACCCTCCCTGCTGGTGAGTTTGATCACATTTCAAATGACATTTACTGCATGAGAATTGGACTTAAGACTCGCCAATGTCTTTTTGTCTCAGGTCTGCTGCCACGGGCTGACTTCCCCAAAAGCAGAAGGCTGAAATGTCATCCCACTTGTACATTTTAGGTGAGTTTTTTTTTTGTTAAACATTTTTTTTTTTTTTTTCTTGTAAGTTTTTTTGGGTCTTTGTCTGCATAAGGAATGGACTTGCCTCTAACTCCTGGATGTCTTTCCTCTTAGATCAACACACCTGTCCCACGTTCGTCTCACCATCCGACCGACCACTCTGCCGCCAAGCAACAAGCAGACTGCCATCCAGCATTGTAATTTTTTCCTCTTCTTTGTGATTGTTTACTCTGCAAAATAAAGCTTGATTACAACAACAATTTAAGTCTTCATTCTTAAAAACATTACAACTTTAAAAATTCTAAAACATTAAAACAATCAATAATTTAAAAAAACATTTAAAAAATGCATTTTTCCCCAAGTCCCACTCTCTTTGAAATGTTTTGTCAGTCCCACTCGCTTCTTCCAAATTTTTTCTCAGTGCCACTTAAATCTTCAAGTCACAGGTGCACTTCAGTCACTCTTGGCAGTTCTATTACTGTTGCCATGGGTTTAACATGACTTGTACATTGCAGCTTTTTCAAAAGTTTTCCAAGTCCCACCTAAGATTCATGGTTAGAGGTGCACTTCAGTCACTCCAGACAATGGTTATCCTGTTCTGGTGGCTTTCACATGACGTGTCCATTGAAGCATTAAAAAAAAATAATAATCCTAAATCCCACAATTTTCCGTAGTGCCACTCGCTTCTTCAATTTTTTTTCGAAATCCCACTTGTTTCTTAGAAACTTTCCACTCGTTTTGTCAATTTTTTTTCTAAGACCCACCTGAGTCTCAAGGGCATAGGTGCCCTTTGGTCACTCGAGACAGTCCTTTCACGTTGCAGTTTTCACGTTGCAGTAATCCACCCTCAAGTTGAGGGTGGATTTAGTCATAAAGACAAAGACTGAAATTCAAGATGAACCATTTTTATTGAACAGAAAAGCTAACATGACAACATCAACAACGTGATCACACCACTCTTCTGGGAAAGTTTTTAAAAGACAACGAAGTGGCCCAAGTTTGTCAGACATGTATGTGCGCAAAGATGGATAAGGGATAGATAGATTAGTGATGAGAGATTTATCAGGAGCTGGATGGATATAGAGATGCACATTTTTAACCTAACTTTGTCCACCTCAATGATAAAAACATACCAGAAGTGCATGATAATGCCCGGGTTGTCGTTGTTTTGCTATACACGTAGCACATGTTTAAGTCCAGTGAAAGACGAGCACACTCATCTCCACCTTGTGGTGCAACATGACATGAGCTCTTCAAGCACATCGCACCGCTCAGTACTCACCTGTGTCCAATGCAAGTTGGCGTCCCTTCCGCATAGCCCCCCGAGTCTTGCAGCTGTCACCTTGGGCCCAGGAGCCTCTTCAATCTGGTCAAGTGGGGGGCAAAAACAAAAGTGGTAAGTTACACTCTTTTGTCCATCAGGAAAATGTCGTTTCTTTTTCATTTGAATTGTTTTTCACGATGTTGGAGGTTTGCTTTCACACATCTAAAGTAAAGCAACCTCCTTTAAATCAAAAACAAAGACGCTTGGTCTTCTATCGGACGAAGAGCTCGTTTAGTATTTTTCGTTCGTGGAAAAAAAGTCACGGATGCATTTGTTTGAATAGTTTGGAGACAAATGTGCCCTCACGTGGCTCGTATCTTCCATGTGAAAAACATTCACAACAAACACTCTGGCGACTGGTGGGCGTGCTAAATAACTGTCGCAACGTATCGTAATAGCGTTCCTAAGTTCCCCACATCAACACGTTCACGGACAAATGACAAACAGTCAGTTTAAAAAGTTAAAACTACTCACCGAGGACTCGGCTTGTTGACAGCGGAAATAGTTGTTCTTTGAAGCGGATGTGGTACCCTTGTGCTGCTGCTGCTTCTTCGTCTTGTTGTTGGTGGATTGGATTCAACTGTGCATATCGCCCTCTAGTGGCCAGGAACCCACAAAGCAATTTGCAAGAAAATATGAATGGGATTTTCAGGGTTCCGCTGGAGCCGACACGGTGAAGAAAGCATGCTTACAGGTACTCTTTTTGTACTCTTGTCGTCTAGTCGTGAAACTTGACCAATATTCGACATTACAAGGTTGTTGTTTGTTTGTTTTTGTTTGTTTTTTTTTTTTTTTGGGGGGGGGGTAAAAATACCTCACTATATTTGGTTTGGAGGTGGGGGGTGATGCCTGACTTTATACATCAGGCGTGCGCAAACTGTCTTGCTGGGGGGGGGGGGTACATTGACTTTTAAGATGTGACAGCCATGCTGGGTCAGCACAAGATAGCTGACATAAAAAAGGGCATATGTTGACAGCATCCACAGAACCAAACTATTAAAATATTAGCCGGGGAAAAAAACGAGCATGTAAGGCGTTTTTAGGTGAAAAAACAACAACCATGTATAGTAAGGCGTTTTTAGTTCAAAAAAGACCATGTATAGTAAGGCATTTTTAGGCGAAAAAAGACCATATATAGTAAGCCGTTTTAGCCCAAAACACCTTGTAGAATAAGATGTTTAGCTCAAAAAAGAATATGCATAGTAAGTAAGGCGTTTTTAGCCCAAAAAACAACATCTATATTAAGGTGGTTTTAAAAAAAACATCATGTCAAATTTAAAAAAAATAAATGTGCCAGGCCCAGCCTGCCCACGCCTGATATGTAATCAGGTGTATATTAAGTATATTAGTATATTAAGGCGAATGTTGGTCAAGTTTCACGAATATACAACAACAGTACAAAAAGAGTACCTGTAGGAAAGCTTTCTTCACCGTGTTGTCTCCAGCGGAACCCTGAAAACTCCATTCATATTGTCTTGCCAAATAGCTTTGTGGGTGCCTGGCCAGTAAAGGGCGATATGTGCATTGGCTTCAATCTACAAAAAAAAAAAAAAGACGACGAAGAAGAAGCCGCACAAGACAGTACCCTCCCATATCCGCTTCATGAGCAACTATTTCCGCTGTCAACAAGCCAATACCTCGGTGACTCGTTTTAACTTTAATTTTTAAATGTTTCATTTATCCGTGAATGTGTTTATGTGAGGAATTTAGGACTACGATTACGATACGTTGCGCCAGTTATTTGGCGGGTTTGATTCGCCTGAACTCAAAGCCTAGGAGTGCATCACCACACCATCAGTGACAGTAAATGGCAGCACGTTGATCATATATTTTTGGGCATATAGTAGGATGTTTTGGGCCAAAAAACAACAACCATACATCGTCAGGTTATTTGACAAGTATGTTTATGTCCTTACGTCAATGTTTTCTTCTGATTATGTCTTTCCGCCCAGGCCGGAAGCGGATGTTGTCCCAATGCCGAAATGTGCTAGCATGGATGGTTAGCTTCTGTTCCGACAGACCGAGTCAACAAAACCCGAGCAAGGATGGCCGACGTCGACTAGCTCACCCAGCTCAAGTTTCTATCTTTGGTGTTCAAAGGGTGCGGCGACAGCCATCTTGAAAACAGCGACAAAGATCGAGGTTTGAGCACTACGCCGAATAATCGAGCTATCTCGCTAAAGCTAACGTCGCTCCGAGCTAGCTCGCGAAAGCTAACGTCGCACGGGCTGTCATATCGTTGTTTTGCATCTTCAAGTTCGAACTTGGCTATTTTTGTGCATTTGGACTATGCTACATTGGACGTGATAACGTGGTTGCATGCTTGTATTTCATCTGACTGAGTCATTAGCTTCCCGTAAAATGAACCGACATTTGACGACTTGAAAGATCTGCTGGTGAAGTTGGTGTTGTTTTTGTAGGACTCTTTCATCTCAAGTTGCTCGAGCTTATTCAGACCACGAGCTGGTGTGTGAGAAGAGGATGCACAAAACCGGGTTAGATGGAGGACACTGATTTGCTGTGGTGCCCCCTGAAGGGAAAAGCAGACCCACGACCAAGTCGTCCACAATAAGGTGCTCATCTTTTTGAAGTGAAAACGTTGTCTTTTTTATGACAAAAATAAATAATCATGAATAGTCAGAATATATTATGACTGAGGTTTCTTTTCATGTGTCGTTCAATAGCTTTATTTAATTTTATTTTCATCTAACAGGCCTGGATGAAACTGTTGGTACCACCGCAGGAGGGACACCCACTCAGCAGAGGAAGAAAGTTGGCACGAGGTGACTCACCAAAGTTTGCGCCGGAGGTAAAGTAAGTTTTTTTTATCCCCATTAAGACCACATATTGTAAGGCATTTTTTTCTGGAAAAAAAGAGCATGCACTGACCATGTCTATTGTCCTTTCTCACAATGCCATTCTTTAGGTTGTACCAGTTGCACCAGCCTGCTCTTGAACCCTGCACTTCTGCACTGCAAGTTTCTGCCCTATCCACTGGACCATGGGGGTACGGCTGATTTCGCTCAAAATTCATGTATTTATCATGCGGTGCTGCGTTGACACTTAGTATAGTATTACTGGCAGGTTCTCGGCGCTTCGCGCCTCGAACCTGCACAAGCGAGCTCGCTTCGCTCGCTCGCATGACACACCAGAACCTGGCTCGCTCGCTTCGCTCGCTCGCTTGTCAGTGACCCTGGGAGGACCGTGAACTCGCTCCAGCGACCTCGCTTCGCTCGGTCGCTTTCGCTTCGACTGCTGGTTTCGAACCCGTGCCGCGCAGTCGACACCCTTGTACTTTTTCCCAGCGGCCCACGGGGCCCCAATTGAAAATGTGCTTTGTTCGCTTATATCTTATTCTGGAGGTCATTGATTGAACAAAAGTACAAGTTGGACATGTTGCCCAGTGCTTGAATTGAACCCAGCACCTTCGCATTGGGAGTCCATCACCTTAACCAATAAGCCACGGGCACCACTAGTTGGTCTCACTTATGTTCTATGATATTCTTGTGTGAAGTACAAAAAGACTTAGAATAAAAACTTGTCTGTTCTCAGACCGCCAACTGAAACTCTGGTGTCTTTGCTTGTGTCTTATTCTGAAGGTCATTGATTGAACAAAAGTGTGAGTTCAATCCCAGAGCTGGGATTGAACCCAGCACCTTCGCATTGGGAGTCCATCACCGTTAACCATTAAGCTAATTGTGCTGACAACTTGTGTCTGAAATGGCATACTTGAGTGATCCACAGGGTGTCGCCTATTTTAATAGGTATTGGATATGCGGACAAATATAACATCCAAATCCAAAGTTTCTAAATCCGAGTTAGTCGAGTGCTGTAAGACTATACTTACGGCTCGGAAGACTTGTGTTCGAGTCCCCTTTTCTGCTCACCTGAATTTATGCACACAATTGCAGGCGAGAGCGGGGATCGAACTGGAGTCGTCCGGACCGCAGCCAAAGTTTTTGACCACTCAAACATTGCACATGTTTTTTTGCAAATTTTGATTGGTAGTCATGAGTACTAACATGTTTTTTTTCAAATAAATACAATCTCAAAACAGGAGGTTTTAAAATGCGACTTGGTCAAATGGTTTAAGACTAAACTTAATGTGCAGGCGACTCCTGTTCGAGTCCCAGCTCATCTGCTGAATTTATGCACAGATATGCAGGTGGCAGTGGGAATCGAACTGCAGATGACCAGGCCGCAACCAACCTTTTGACCACTCAACCATTGCAGACATGTTTTTTTGCAAATTTTGATCGGTAGTCACGAGTACTAATATGTTTTTTTGCCAATAAATACAATCTGAAAACCGGAGGTTTTTAAATTTGACTTGGTCAGACGGTTTAAGACTAAACTTAATGTCCAAGCGACTCCTGTTCGAGTCCCAGCTCATCTGCTGAATTTATGCACAGATATGCAGGTGTCAGTGGGAATTGAACTGCAGATGGCCTGGCCGCAACCAAACTTTTAGACCGCGCAACCACGACAGCTGAGGATTTTGTGAGGTTTTATCGGTAGTCACGAGTACAAACATGGCACACTTGATGTATTTCCTTGATTTGTCCGCCAGACGGCGCCTATTCCCCATCAAACGAGATGTAGGTTTGTTACTTGTCCGCCAGACGGCGCAAATCATTGGCAATCATTCCTTGTTCTTTGGTATTTAATCCATCTTTTTCTGCTCCCCTCTCATTACAGCCAACAATTAGCGCCGTCTGACGGATAAATTAAGGAAATACACCGATATGCCTTTTGACCCTGTCGCCCCGAACGGAAAGCTGTAAATTCCATTCAGTTTGCTTTCCAAGAGACGTGTTGCCAAGAGGCCTCCTGGCCAGCAGAGCGCGATATGCGTGGTTGGATCCAATCAAATAACAACAAGACGAAGAAGAATCTGCAGCACAAGAGCGGAAGTATTTCCGCTGTCAACAAACCAAGTCCTCGTTGAGTAGTTTTAACTTTTTAAACTGACTTTTTGTCATTTGTCCGTGAACGTGGATGATTTAGGAGCACGTTTACGATACGTTGCGCTAGTTATTTAGCACGCCTCACGGTCGCCCTCAGCTCTCAATCAGAGTGTTTGACTCGAATGTTGTTGTATATGTTTTCCACATTTCCCAAACTATTCACACAAATGCATCCGTGACTTTTTTCACTAACGAAAAATACTGTACGAGCTCTTCATCCGATAGAATAGCAAGCGTCTTAGTTTTTGATTCAAAGGAAGTTGCTGTACTTTAGATGTGTGAAAGAAAGTGTGTAACATCATGAAAATGTCTGTGTAAGCTCTCAGTCGTTCATCCATCATGAAAATGATTCAAATGAAAAATAAACAACTTTTTCCTCATGGACAAAAGATTTTAACTTAGCACTTTTGTTTCCCCTCCCTCCCTCTTTAAGGTCGTTTTTTGGGCTAAAAACGCCTTACTATACATGGTCTTTTTTCAGGCCAAAAATACCTTACTATACATGGTCGGTTTTTTGGGGGCTAAAAACGGCTTACTATACATGGTCGTTTTTTAGGCTAAAAACGCCTCACTATACATGTTTTTAAGGCTGAAAATGCCTTATTATACGTTTTTGGGGCTAAAAACGCCATTCCATTCGATTTCGTGCCAAATGTCTTTGCGGGTGTTGGCCAGGAGAGGGCGATAAGCCCAGTGTGGTCCAAATCACCACCAACAGAAAAGAACAAGAAGAAGCCGAAGAAGAGCGGACCGTCCAACATCCGCTTCAACTAGCAACTATTTCCGCTGTCAACAAGCCAAGTCCTCGGTGACTCGTTTTAACTTTAATTTTTAAATGTTTCATTTATCCGTGAATGTGGTAATGTGGGGAATTTAGGAGTACGAATATGATACTTTGTACCAGATTTTTGGTGTGTTTGATTTCCTGAACTCAAAGCCAGGGAGTGCATCACTCCACCATTAGTGACAGTAAAGGGCAGCACATTGATCATATATTTTTTTTGGCATATGGTACAGTGTTTTGGGGCGAAAAAAAACAACCATGCATCGTCCGGTTCTTTGACAAAAATGTTTTTGTCTTTACGTAATTGTTTTTCCGAATACGTCTTTCCGCCCAGGCCGGAAGCGGATGTTTTCCCAATGCTGAGATGTGCTAGCATGGATGGTTAGCTTCTCCTCCGACAGACCGAGTCAACAAAACCCGAGCAAGAATGGCAGACGGCGACGAGCTCACTCAGATCGAGTTTCTATCTTTGGTGTCCAAAGTGTGCGCGGGGACAACCGTCTTGGAACCAGCGACAAAGATTGAGGTTTAAGCACCACGCCGAATAATCGAGCTATCCTGCTAAAGCTAACGTCGCTCCGAGCTTGCTCGCTAAAGCTAACGTAGCATCCGCTAATGTTGACTTGTGTCATTTCGTTGTTTTGCATTTTCAAGTTCAAAGTTAGCTGTTTTTGTGCATTGGGGCTCTGCTACCTTGGGCGTGATAAGGTGGTTGCATGCTTGTAATTCATCCGAATGAGTCATTAGCCTCCCGTAAAAGGAACCGACATGTGAAGTTGTTGTTGTTGTTGTTTTGGCAGGACTCTCTCATCTCAAGTTGTTCGGGCTTATTCAGACCATGAGCTGGCGTGAGAGAAGAGGATGCACAAAACCGGGTTAGATTGATTCGCTGAAGGGGTAAAGAAGACCCATGCCCAAGTCGTCCGTCCACAATGAAGGTAGTCATCTTTTTTCAGTGAAAACGTCATCTTTTTTTTTTTTTTTGCAAACGATTTTTTAAAGACAAAAGGAAATCATGAAAAGTCATATAATATATTATGAAACTCTGATCTGTTGTTCAACTGATTTATTTCATATTATTTTAATTATATAGGCCTGGATGAAACTGATGGAACCACCGTAGGAGGGACACCCACCCAGCAAAAGAAGAAAGTTGGCACGAGGTGACTCATCAAAGTTCGCTTCGGAGGTGTGGTAAGTTTTGTTTTTATCCTCAAAAAGACCATGTATAGTAAGGTGTTTTTTTTAGCCGAGAAAAAAAAGAGCATCTACACCTCACTACATACATATGTAGTGAGGTGTTTTTATTGTCCTTTCTCACAATGCCATTCTTTAGGTTGTACCAGTTGCACCTGCCTGCTCTTGAACCCTGCACTTCTGCACTGCAAGTTTCTGCCCTATCCACTGGACCATGGGGGTACGGCTGATTTCGCTCAAAATTCATGTATTTATCATGCGATGCCGCGTTGACACTTAGTATAGTATTGCTGGCAGGTTCTCGGCGCTACGCGCCTCGAACCTGCACAGGCGAGCTCGCTTCGCTCGCTCGCATGACACACCAGAACCTGGCTCGCTCGCTTCGCTCGCTCGCTTGTCAGTGACCCTGGGAGGACCGTGAACTCGCTCCAGCGACCTCGCTTCGCTCGGTCGCTTTCGCTTCGACTGCTGGTTTCGAACCCGTGCCGCGCAGTCGACACCCTTGTACTTTTTCCCAGCGGCCCACGGGGCCCCAATTGAAAATGTGCTTTGTTCGCTTATATCTTATTCTGGAGGTCATTGATTGAACAAAAGTACAAATTGGACATGTTGCCCAGTGCTTGAATTGAACCCAGCACCTTCGCATTGGGAGTCCATCACCTTAACCAATAAGCCATGGGCACCACTAGTTGGTCTCACTTATGTTCTATGATATTCTTGTGTGAAGTACAAAAAGACTTAGAATAAAAACTTGTCTGTTCTCAGACCGCCAACTGAAACTCTGGTGTCTTTGCTTGTGTCTTATTCTGAAGGTCATTGATTGAACAAAAGTGTGAGTTCAATCCCAGAGCTGGGATTGAACCCAGCACCTTCGCATTGGGAGTCCATCACCATTAACCATTAAGCTAATTGTGCTGACAACTTCCGTCTGAAATGGCATACTTGAGTGATCCACAGGGTGTCGCCTATTTTAATAGCTATTGGATATGCGGACAAATATAACATCCAAATCCAAAGTTTGTAAATCCGAGTTAGTCGAGTGCTCTAAGACTATACTTACGGCTCGGAAGACTTGTGTTCGAGTCCCCTTTTCTGCTCACCTGAATTTATGCACACAATTGCAGGCGAGAGCGGGGATCGAACTGGAGTCATCCGGACCGCAGCCAAAGTTTTTGACCACTCAAACATTGCACATGTTTTTTTGCAAATTTTGATTGGTAGTCATGAGTACTAACATGTTTTTTGCAAATAAATACAATCTCAAAACAGGAGGTTTTAAAATGCGACTTGGTCAAATGGTTTAAGACTAAACTTAATGTCCAGGCGACTCCTGTTCGAGTCCCAGCTCATCTGCTGAATTTATGCACAGATATGCAGGTGTCAGTGGGAATCGAACTGCAGATGGCCAGGCCGCAACCAACCTTTTGACCACTCAACCATTGCAGACATGTTTTTTTGCAAATTTTGATCGGTAGTCACGAGTACTAATATGTTTTTTTTGCCAATAAATACAATCTGAAAATGGGAGGTTTTTAAATCCAGCTTGGTCAAGCGGTTTAAGACTAAACTTAATGTCCAAGCGACTCCTGTTCGAGTCCCAGCTCATCTGCTGAATTTATGCACAGATATGCAGGTGTCAGTGGGAATTGAACTGCAGATGGCCTGGCCGCAACCAAACTTTTAGACTGCTCAACCACGACAGCTGAGGATTTTGCGAGGTTTTATCGGTAGTCACGAGTACAAACATGGCACACTTGATGTATTTCTTTTATTTGTCCGCCAGACGGCGCTTATTCCCCATCAAACTAGATGTAGTTTTGTTATTTGTCCGCCAGACGGCGATAATTCCCCAAATAATCTAGATGTAGTTTTGTCTGACAAATATAAATCGTGGCAGTGAAGCAGGTCACGTGAAATAAAACCGTGTAAAACCAGGTATAATGTCATGTATTAAACATATGTAAACTGCCACAAGGGGGCACAAGCCAGTGTCTTATTGTGCCGGTCCCAAGCCCGGGTAAATACAAAGGGTTGTGTCAGGAAGGGCATCCGACGTATTTTTTTTTTTTTGCCAAAACAATTATGCGAATCAAACCTCTCAATCCCATACCGGATCGGTCGAGGCCCGGGTTAACAATGGCCGCCATTGGTACTGTTGACCTTCAGGGTGCCAGTGGAAAATAAAAAAAGAAACGAAACATATGTAAACTAAAAAATGTTTCTGTGCAGAAAAGGTGAAGCTGAACTGAAAATTTGAATTTTGAAATACTGTACACAATGTGAGAGTGAGGATTTTTTAATGGTCAAGTCATGGCAATCATTACTTGTTCTTTGGTATTTAATCCATATTTTTCTGCTCTCCTCTCATTACGGCCAACAATTGGCGCCGGAATCAAGCGCCGTCCGGCTGACAAATTAAGGAAATACACCGATATCGATTTAATAGGGAATTTTCGCCGTCTGGCGGACAAATGACAAAATTACATCTAGATGGATGGAGCGAATAATTGTCTTTAATTTATCTCTAAAAAACAAAAAAACAACAACCTTGTAATGTCGAATATTGGTCAAGTTTCACGAAGATACAACTAAAGTGCAAAAAATACCTACAAGTAAGCCTTGTCACCCTGTCGCCCCCAACGGAAAGCTGCAAATTCCATTCGGTTTGCTTGCCAAGAGGCTTCCGGGCCAACAGAGAGCGATATGCGTGGTTGCATCCAATCAAATAACAACAAGACGAAGAAGAAGCAGCAGCACAAGAGCGGAACGTCCCACATCCGCTTTAAAGAACAAGTATTTCCGCTGTCAACAAACAAGTCCTCGTCGAGTAGTTCTAACTTTTTAAAGTGACTTTTTGTCATTTGTCCGTGAACGTGTTGACGTGGATAATTTAGGAGCGCGATTACGATACGTTGCGCCAGTTGTTTAGCACGGCTATCAGTCGCCCTCAGCTGTCAATCAGAGTGTTTGACTTGAATGTTGTTGTGGATGTTTTCCACATTTCCCAAACTATTCACACAAATGCATCCGTTACTTCTTTCACGAACGAAAAATACTGTACGAGCTCTTCATCCGATAGAATAGCAAGCGTCTTAGATTTTGATTCAAAGGAAGTTGCTGTACTTCTGGTGCGTGAAAAAGTGTGCAACATCACGAAAAACGATTCAAATGAAAAATAAACAACTTTTCCCTCAAGGAAAAAAAGATTTTAACTTACCACTTTTGTTTCCCCTCCCTCCCTCTTGAAGGTCGGTTTTCGGGCTAAAAACGGCTTACCATACATGGTCTTTTTTTCAGGCCAAAAATGCCTTACTATACATGGCCGTTTTTTTCGGGCTAAAAACGGCTTACTATACCTCACAGGTTTCAAAGTCAAGGCCCGGGGGCCAAATCCGGCCCGCCACATAAGTTTTTTTCGGACCGCGAAAGCAAATCAAACTGGTGAACTTGTCCATTATACTTGCTAAAATCCTAACCAAAATGTCATAGTTTTGGATGTAAACCACAATAAGTCATTTTTCTTGACTTCAGATTTGAAAACTAGTTATTAATTATTTTATTTTGCGCTCTGTATGGAATATGTGGAGGGGATTAAACATTCTAATGGCTTCCCCAATCATAACGGCCCTCGGGAGGAAACCAAATCTACAATGTGGCCCGCGGCAAAAAACGACTGACTATACATGGTGGTTTTTTAGACTAAAACGCCTCACTATACATGTTTTTAAGGCTGAAAATACCTTACTATACGTTTTTTTTTGGGCAAAAAACGCCATTCCATTCGATTTCTTGTCAAATGGCTTTGTGGGTGTTGGCCAGGAGAGGGCGATAAGCCCAGTGTGATCCAAACCACCACCAACAAAAAAGAAAGAGAAGAAGCCGAAGAAGAGCGGACCGTCCCACATCCGCTTCAACGAGCAACTATTTCCGCTGTCAACAAGCCAAGTCCTCGGTGACTCGTTTTAACTTTAATTTTTAAATGTTTCATTTATCCGTGAATGTGGTCATGTGGGGAATTTAGGAGTACGAATATGATATTTTGTGCCAGATTTTTGGTGGGTTTGATTCGCCTGAACTCAAAGCCAGCATCACTCCACCATTAGTGACAGTCATATATTTTTTTGGCATATAGTACAGTGTTTTAGGGCGAAAAAAAACAAAGATGCATCGTCCGGTTCTCTGACAAAAAGGTTTTTGTTTATACGTCATTGATTTTTTTTTCGATTACGTCTTTCCGCCCGGGCCGGAAGCGGATGTTTTCCCAATGCTGAGACGTGCTAGCATGGATGGTTAGCTTCTCCTCCGACAGACCGAGTCAACAAAACCCGAGCAAGAATGGCAGCCGGCGACGAGCTCACTCAGATCGAGTTTCTATATTTGGTGTCCAAAGTGTGCGCGGGGACAACCGTCTTGGAACCAGCGACAAAGATTGAGGTTTGACCACCACGCCGAATAATCGAGCTATCCTGCTAAAGCTAACGTCGCTCCGAGCTTGCTCGCTAAAGCTAACGTCGCATCCGCTAATGTTGACTTGTGTCATTTCGTTGTTTTGCATTTTCAAGTTCAAAGTTAGCTGTTTTTGTGCATTGGGGCTCTGCTACCTTGGGCGTGATAAGGTGGTTGCATGCTTGTAATTCATCCGAATGAGTCATTAGCCTCCCGTAAAAGGAACCGACATGTGAAGTTGTTGTTGTTGTTGTTTTGGCAGGACTCTCTCATCTCAAGTTGTTCGGGCTTATTCAGACCATGAGCTGGCGTGAGAGAAGAGGATGCACAAAACCGGGTTAGATTGATTCGCTGAAGGGGTAAAGAAGACCCATGCCCAAGTCGTCCGTCCACAATGAAGGTAGTCATCTTTTTTCAGTGAAAACGTCATCTTTTTTTTTTTTTTTGCAAACGATTTTTTAAAGACAAAAGGAAATCATGAAAAGTCATATAATATATTATGAAACTCTGATCTGTTGTTCAACTGATTTATTTCATATTATTTTAATTATATAGGCCTGGATGAAACTGATGGAACCACCGTAGGAGGGACACCCACCCAGCAAAAGAAGAAAGTTGGCACGAGGTGACTCATCAAAGTTCGCTTCGGAGGTGTGGTAAGTTTTGTTTTTATCCTCAAAAAGACCATGTATAGTAAGGTGTTTTTTTTAGCCGAGAAAAAAAAGAGCATCTACACCTCACTACATACATATGTAGTGAGGTGTTTTTATTGTCCTTTCTCACAATGCCATTCTTTAGGTTGTACCAGTTGCACCTGCCTGCTCTTGAACCCTGCACTTCTGCACTGCAAGTTTCTGCCCTATCCACTGGACCATGGGGGTACGGCTGATTTCGCTCAAAATTCATGTATTTATCATGCGATGCCGCGTTGACACTTAGTATAGTATTGCTGGCAGGTTCTCGGCGCTACGCGCCTCGAACCTGCACAGGCGAGCTCGCTTCGCTCGCTCGCATGACACACCAGAACCTGGCTCGCTCGCTTCGCTCGCTCGCTTGTCAGTGACCCTGGGAGGACCGTGAACTCGCTCCAGCGACCTCGCTTCGCTCGGTCGCTTTCGCTTCGACTGCTGGTTTCGAACCCGTGCCGCGCAGTCGACACCCTTGTACTTTTTCCCAGCGGCCCACGGGGCCCCAATTGAAAATGTGCTTTGTTCGCTTATATCTTATTCTGGAGGTCATTGATTGAACAAAAGTACAAATTGGACATGTTGCCCAGTGCTTGAATTGAACCCAGCACCTTCGCATTGGGAGTCCATCACCTTAACCAATAAGCCATGGGCACCACTAGTTGGTCTCACTTATGTTCTATCATATTCTTGTGTGAAGTACAAAAAGACTTAGAATAAAAACTTGTCTGTTCTCAGACCGCCAACTGAAACTCTGGTGTCTTTGCTTGTGTCTTATTCTGAAGGTCATTGATTGAACAAAAGTGTGAGTTCAATCCCAGAGCTGGGATTGAACCCAGCACCTTCGCATTGGGAGTCCATCACCATTAACCATTAAGCTAATTGTGCTGACAACTTCCGTCTGAAATGGCATACTTGAGTGATCCACAGGGTGTCGCCTATTTTAATAGCTATTGGATATGCGGACAAATATAACATCCAAATCCAAAGTTTGTAAATCCGAGTTAGTCGAGTGCTCTAAGACTATACTTACGGCTCGGAAGACTTGTGTTCGAGTCCCCTTTTCTGCTCACCTGAATTTATGCACACAATTGCAGGCGAGAGCGGGGATCGAACTGGAGTCGTCCGGACCGCAGCCAAAGTTTTTGACCACTCAAACATTGCACATGTTTTTTTGCAAATTTTGATTGGTAGTCATGAGTACTAACATGTTTTTTGCAAATAAATACAATCTCAAAACAGGAGGTTTTAAAATGCGACTTGGTCAAATGGTTTAAGACTAAACTTAATGTCCAGGCGACTCCTGTTCGAGTCCCAGCTCATCTGCTGAATTTATGCACAGATATGCAGGTGTCAGTGGGAATCGAACTGCAGATGGCCAGGCCGCAACCAACCTTTTGACCACTCAACCATTGCAGACATGTTTTTTTGCAAATTTTGATCGGTAGTCACGAGTACTAAGATGTTTTTTTTGCCAATAAATACAATCTGAAAATGGGAGGTTTTTAAATCCAGCTTGGTCAAGTGGTTTAAGACTAAACTTAATGTCCAAGCGACTCCTGTTCGAGTCCCAGCTCATCTGCTGAATTTATGCACAGATATGCAGGTGTCAGTGGGAATTGAACTGCAGATGGCCTGGCCGCAACCAAACTTTTGGACCACTCAACCATGACAGCTGAGATTCTGTGAAGTCAAAAGAACAACAAAAAAACAAAGACAACATGATTGCAGGTGTCAGTGTGGCTGCCGTCACGTCGTCCACAGTCTAAGAGGCCCCTCACTCACCGCACGAGGCTATTGAGGTTATATTTATTGTAATATACCATGTCAGTACACACTGACACCTGCAATCATGTTGTCTTTGTGTTGTCATTATATTTGTTATTTAGTTGTTTTTTTGTTGTTCTTTTGACTTCACAAAATCTCAGCTGTCATGGTTGAGTGGTCAAAAGGTTGGTTGCGGCCTGGCCATCTGCAGTTCGATTCCCACTGACACCTGCATATCTGTGCATAAATTCAGCAGATGAGCTGGGACTCGAACAGGAGTCGCCTGGACATTAAGTTTAGTCTTAAACCATTTGACCAAGTCGCATTTTAAAACCTCCTGTTTTGAGATTGTATTTATTTGCAAAAAACATGTTAGTACTCATGACTACCAATCAAAATTTGCAAAAAAACATGTGCAATGTTTGAGTGGTCAAAAACTTTGGCTGCGGTCCGGACGACTCCAGTTCGATCCCCGCTCTCGCCTGCAATTGTGTGCATAAATTCAGGTGAGCAGAAAAGGGGACTCGAACACAAGTCTTCCGAGCCGTAAGTATAGTCTTAGAGCACTCGACTAACTCGGATTTACAAACTTTGGATTTGGATGTTATATTTGTCCGCATATCCAATAGCTATTAAAATAGGCGACACCCTGTGGATCACTCAAGTATGCCATTTCAGACGGAAGTTGTCAGCACAATTAGCTTAATGGTTAATGGTGATGGACTCCCAATGCGAAGGTGCTGGGTTCAATCCCAGCTCTGGGATTGAACTCACACTTTTGTTCAATCAATGACCTTCAGAATAAGACACAAGCAAAGACACCAGAGTTTCAGTTGGCGGTCTGAGAACAGACAAGTTTTTATTCTAAGTCTTTTTGTACTTCACACAAGAATATGATAGAACATAAGTGAGACCAACTAGTGGTGCCCGTGGCTTATTGGTTAAGGTGATGGACTCCCAATGCGAAGGTGCTGGGTTCAATTCAAGCACTGGGCAACATGTCCAATTTGTACTTTTGTTCAATCAATGACCTCCAGAATAAGATATAAGCGAACAAAGCACATTTTCAATTGGGGCCCCGTGGGCCGCTGGGAAAAAGTACAAGGGTGTCGACTGCGCGGCACGGGTTCGAAACCAGCAGTCGAAGCGAAAGCGACCGAGCGAAGCGAGGTCGCTGGAGCGAGTTCACGGTCCTCCCAGGGTCACTGACAAGCGAGCGAGCGAAGCGAGCGAGCCAGGTTCTGGTGTGTCATGCGAGCGAGCGAAGCGAGCTCGCCTGTGCAGGTTCGAGGCGCGTAGCGCCGAGAACCTGCCAGCAATACTATACTAAGTGTCAACGCGGCATCGCATGATAAATACATGAATTTTGAGCGAAATCAGCCGTACCCCCATGGTCCAGTGGATAGGGCAGAAACTTGCAGTGCAGAAGTGCAGGGTTCAAGAGCAGGCAGGTGCAACTGGTACAACCTAAAGAATGGCATTGTGAGAAAGGACAATAAAAACACCTCACTACATATGTATGTAGTGAGGTGTAGATGCTCTTTTTTTTCTCGGCTAAAAAAAACACCTTACTATACATGGTCTTTTTGAGGATAAAAACAAAACTTACCACACCTCCGAAGCGAACTTTGATGAGTCACCTCGTGCCAACTTTCTTCTTTTGCTGGGTGGGTGTCCCTCCTACGGTGGTTCCATCAGTTTCATCCAGGCCTATATAATTAAAATAATATGAAATAAATCAGTTGAACAACAGATCAGAGTTTCATAATATATTATATGACTTTTCATGATTTCCTTTTGTCTTTAAAAAATCGTTTGCAAAAAAAAAAAAAAAGATGACGTTTTCACTGAAAAAAGATGACTACCTTCATTGTGGACGGACGACTTGGGCATGGGTCTTCTTTACCCCTTCAGCGAATCAATCTAACCCGGTTTTGTGCATCCTCTTCTCTCACGCCAGCTCATGGTCTGAATAAGCCCGAACAACTTGAGATGAGAGAGTCCTGCCAAAACAACAACAACAACAACTTCACATGTCGGTTCCTTTTACGGGAGGCTAATGACTCATTCGGATGAATTACAAGCATGCAACCACCTTATCACGCCCAAGGTAGCAGAGCCCCAATGCACAAAAACAGCTAACTTTGAACTTGAAAATGCAAAACAACGAAATGACACAAGTCAACATTAGCGGATGCGACGTTAGCTTTAGCGAGCAAGCTCGGAGCGACGTTAGCTTTAGCAGGATAGCTCGATTATTCGGCGTGGTGGTCAAACCTCAATCTTTGTCGCTGGTTCCAAGACGGTTGTCCCCGCGCACACTTTGGACACCAAATATAGAAACTCGATCTGAGTGAGCTCGTCGCCGGCTGCCATTCTTGCTCGGGTTTTGTTGACTCGGTCTGTCGGAGGAGAAGCTAACCATCCATGCTAGCACGTCTCAGCATTGGGAAAACATCCGCTTCCGGCCTGGGCGGAAAGACGTAATCGAAAAAAAAAAATCAATGACGTATAAACAAAAACCTTTTTGTCAGAGAACCGGACGATGCATCTTTGTTTTTTTTTCGCCCTAAAACACTGTACTATATGCCAAAAAAATATATGACTGTCACTAATGGTGGAGTGATGCTGGCTTTGAGTTCAGGCGAATCAAACCCACCAAAAATCTGGCACAAAATATCATATTCGTACTCCTAAATTCCCCACATGACCACATTCACGGATAAATGAAACATTTAAAAATTAAAGTTAAAACGAGTCACCGAGGACTTGGCTTGTTGACAGCGGAAATAGTTGCTCGTTGAAGCGGATGTGGGACGGTCCGCTCTCCTTCGGCTTCTTCTCTTTCTTTTTTGTTGGTGGTGGTTTGGATCACACTGGGCTTATCGCCCTCTCCTGGCCAACACCCACAAAGCCATTTGACAAGAAATCGAATGGAATGGCGTTTTTTGCCCAAAAAAACGTATAGTAAGGTATTTTCATGTATAGTGAGGCGTTTTAGTCTAAAAAAACCACCATGTATAGTCAGTCGTTTTTTGCCGCGGGCCACATTGTAGATATGGTTTCCCCCCGAGGGCCGTTATGATTGGGGAAGCCATTAGAATGTTTAATCCCCTCCACATATTACATACAGAGCGCTAAATAAAATAATTAATAACTAGTTTTCAAATCTGAAGTCAAGAAAAATGACTTATTGTGGTTTACATCCAAAACTATGACATTTTGGTTAGGATTTTAGCAAGTATAATGGACAAGTTCACCAGTTTGATTTGCTTTCGCGGTCCGAAAAAAACTTATGTGGCGGGCCGGATTTGGCCCCCGGGCCTTGACTTTGAAACCTGTGAGGTATAGTAAGCCGTTTTTAGCCCGAAAAAAACGGCCATGTATAGTAAGGCATTTTTGGCCTGAAAAAAAGACCATGTATGGTAAGCCGTTTTTAGCCCGAAAACCGACCTTCAAGAGGGAGGGAGGGGAAACAAAAGTGGTAAGTTAAAATCTTTTTTTCCTTGAGGGAAAAGTTGTTTATTTTTCATTTGAATCGTTTTTCGTGATGTTGCACACTTTTTCACGCACCAGAAGTACAGCAACTTCCTTTGAATCAAAATCTAAGACGCTTGCTATTCTATCGGATGAAGAGCTCGTACAGTATTTTTCGTTCGTGAAAGAAGTAACGGATGCATTTGTGTGAATAGTTTGGGAAATGTGGAAAACATCCACAACAACATTCAAGTCAAACACTCTGATTGACAGCTGAGGGCGACTGATAGCCGTGCTAAACAACTGGCGCAACGTATCGTAATCGCGCTCCTAAATTATCCACGTCAACACGTTCACGGACAAATGACAAAAAGTCAGTTTAAAAAGTTAGAACTACTCGACGAGGACTTGTTTGTTGACAGCGGAAATACTTGTTCTTTAAAGCGGATGTGGGACGTTCCGCTCTTGTGCTGCTGCTTCTTCTTCGTCTTGTTGTTATATGATTGGATGCAACCACGCATATCGCTCTCTGTTGGCCCGGAAGCCTCTTGGCAAGCAAACCGAATGGAATTTGCAGCTTTCCGTTGGGGGCGACAGGGTGACAAGGCTTACTTGTAGGTATTTTTTGCACTTTAGTTGTATCTTCGTGAAACTTGACCAATATTCGACATTACAAGGTTGTTGTTTTTTTGGTTTTTAGAGATAAATTAAAGACAATTATTCGCTCCATCGATCTAGATGTAATTTTGTCATTTGTCCGCCAGACGGCGAAAATTCCCTATTAAATCGATATCGGTGTATTTCCTTAATTTGTCAGCCAGACGGCGCTTGATTCCGGCGCCAATTGTTGGCCGTAATGAGAGGAGAGCAGAAAAATATGGATTAAATACCAAAGAACAAGTAATGATTGCCATGACTTGACCATTAAAAAATCCTCACTCTCACATTGTGTACAGTATTTCCAAATTCAAATTTTCAGTTCAGCTTCACCTTTTCTGCACAGAAACATTTTTTAGTTTACATATGTTTCGTTTCTTTTTTTATTTTCCACTGGCACCCTGAAGGTCAACAGTACCAATGGCGGCCATTGTTAACCCGGGCCTCGACCGATCCGGTATGGGATTGAGAGGTTTGATTCGCATAATTGTTTTGGCAAAAAAAAAAAATACGTCGGATGCCCTTCCTGTCACAACCCTTTGTATTTACCCGGGCTTGGGACCGGCACAATAAGACACTGGCTTGTGCCCCCTTGTGGCAGTTTACATATGTTTAATACATGACATTATACCTGGTTTTACACGGTTTTATTTCACGTGACCTGCTTCACTGCCACGATTTATATTTGTCAGACAAAACTACATCTAGATTATTTTGGGAATTATCGCCGTCTGGCGGACAAATAACAAAACTACATTTAGTTTGATGGGGAATAAGCGCCGTCTGGCGGACAAATAAAAGAAATACATCAAGTGTGCCATGTTTGTACTCGTGACTACCGATAAAACCTCACAAAATCCTCAGCTGTCGTGGTTGAGCAGTCTAAAAGTTTGGTTGCGGCCAGGCCATATGCAGTTCAATTCCCACTGACACCTGCATATCTGTGCATAAATTCAGCAGATGAGCTGGGACTCGAACAGGAGTCGCCTGGACATTAAGTTTAGTCTTAAACCGCTTGACCAAGCTGGATTTAAAAACCTCCCATTTTCAGATTGTATTTATTGGCAAAAAAAACATATTAGTACTCGTGACTACCGATCAAAATTTGCAAAAAAACATGTCTGCAATGGTTGAGTGGTCAAAAGTTTGGTTGCGGCCAGGCCATATGCAGTTCAATTCCCACTGACACCTGCATATCTGTGCATAAATTCAGCAGATGAGCTGGGACTCGAACAGGAGTCGCCTGGACATTAAGTTTAGTCTTAAACCATTTGACCAAGTCGCATTTTAAAACCTCCTGTTTTGAGATTGTATTTATTTGCAAAAAACATGTTAGTACTCATGACTACCAATCAAAATTTGCAAAAAAACATGTGCAATGTTTGAGTGGTCAAAAACTTTGGCTGCGGTCCGGACGACTCCAGTTCGATCCCCGCTCTCGCCTGCAATTGTGTGCATAAATTCAGGTGAGCAGAAAAGGGGACTCGAACACAAGTCTTCCGAGCCGTAAGTATAGTCTTAGAGCACTCGACTAACTCGGATTTACAAACTTTGGATTTGGATGTTATATTTGTCCGCATATCCAATAGCTATTAAAATAGGCGACACCCTGTGGATCACTCAAGTATGCCATTTCAGACGGAAGTTGTCAGCACAATTAGCTTAATGGTTAATGGTGATGGACTCCCAATGCGAAGGTGCTGGGTTCAATCCCAGCTCTGGGATTGAACTCACACTTTTGTTCAATCAATGACCTTCAGAATAAGACACAAGCAAAGACACCAGAGTTTCAGTTGGCGGTCTGAGAACAGACAAGTTTTTATTCTAAGTCTTTTTGTACTTCACACAAGAATATCATAGAACATAAGTGAGACCAACTAGTGGTGCCCATGGCTTATTGGTTAAGGTGATGGACTCCCAATGCGAAGGTGCTGGGTTCAATTCAAGCACTGGGCAACATGTCCAATTTGTACTTTTGTTCAATCAATGACCTCCAGAATAAGATATAAGCGAACAAAGCACATTTTCAATTGGGGCCCCGTGGGCCGCTGGGAAAAAGTACAAGGGTGTCGACTGCGCGGCACGGGTTCGAAACCAGCAGTCGAAGCGAAAGCGACCGAGCGAAGCGAGGTCGCTGGAGCGAGTTCACGGTCCTCCCAGGGTCACTGACAAGCGAGCGAGCGAAGCGAGCGAGCCAGGTTCTGGTGTGTCATGCGAGCGAGCGAAGCGAGCTCGCTTGTGCAGGTTCGAGGCGCGAAGCGCCGAGAACCTGCCAGCAATACTATACTAAGTGTCAACGCGGCATCGCATGATAAATACATGAATTTTGAGCGAAATCAGCCGTACCCCCATGGTCCAGTGGATAGGGCAGAAACTTGCAGTGCAGAAGTGCAGGGTTCAAGAGCAGGCTGGTGCAACTGGTACAACCTAAAGAATGGCATTGTGAGAAAGGACAATAAAAACACCTCACTACATACACATGTAGTGAGGTGTAGATGCTCTTTTTTTTCTCGGCTAAAAAAAACACCTTACTATACATGGTCTTTTTGAGGATAAAAACAAAACTTACCACACCTCCGAAGCGAACTTTGATGAGTCACCTCGTGCCAACTTTCTTCTTTTGCTGGGTGGGTGTCCCTCCTACGGTGGTTCCATCAGTTTCATCCAGGCCTATATAATTAAAATAATATGAAATAAATCAGTTGAACAACAGATCAGAGTTTCATAATATATTATATGACTTTTCATGATTTCCTTTTGTCTTTAAAAAATCGTTTGCAAAAAAAAAAAAAGATGACGTTTTCACTGAAAAAAGATGACTACCTTCATTGTGGACGGACGACTTGGGCATGGGTCTTCTTTACCCCTTCAGCGAATCAATCTAACCCGGTTTTGTGCATCCTCTTCTCTCACGCCAGCTCATGGTCTGAATAAGCCCGAACAACTTGAGATGAGAGAGTCCTGCCAAAACAACAACAACAACTTCACATGTCGGTTCCTTTTACGGGAGGCTAATGACTCATTCGGATGAATTACAAGCATGCAACCACCTTATCACGCCCAAGGTAGCAGAGCCCAAATGCACAAAAACAGCTAACTTTGAACTTGAAAATGCAAAACAACGAAATGGCACAAGTCAACATTAGCAGATGCGACGTTAGCTTTAGCGAGCAAGCTCGGAGCGACGTTAGCTTTAGCAGGATAGCTCGATTATTCGGCGTGGTGCTTAAACCTCAATCTTTGTCGCTGGTTCCAAGACGGTTGTCCCCGCGCACACTTTGGACACCAAAGATAGAAACTCGATCTGAGTGAGCTCGTCGCCGTCTGCCATTCTTGCTCGGGTTTTGTTGACTCGGTCTGTCGGAGGAGAAGCTAACCATCCATGCTAGCACATCTCAGCATTGGGAAAACATCCGCTTCCGGCCTGGGCGGAAAGACGTATTCGGAAAAACAATTACGTAAAGACAAAAACATTTTTGTCAAAGAACCGGACGATGCATGGTTGTTTTTTTTCGCCCCAAAACACTGTACCATATGCCAAAAAAAATATATGATCAATGTGCTGCCCTTTACTGTCACTAATGGTGGAGTGATGCACTCCCTGGCTTTGAGTTCAGGAAATCAAACACACCAAAAATCTGGTACAAAGTATCATATTCGTACTCCTAAATTCCCCACATTACCACATTCACGGATAAATGAAACATTTAAAAATTAAAGTTAAAACGAGTCACCGAGGACTTGGCTTGTTGACAGCGGAAATAGTTGCGAGTTGAAGCGGATGTTGGACGGTCCGCTCTTCTTCGGCTTCTTCTTGTTCTTTTCTGTTGGTGGTGATTTGGACCACACTGGGCTTATCGCCCTCTCCTGGCCAACACCCGCAAAGACATTTGGCACGAAATCGAATGGAATGGCGTTTTTAGCCCCAAAAACGTATAATAAGGCATTTTCAGCCTTAAAAACATGTATAGTGAGGCGTTTTTAGCCTAAAAAACGACCATGTATAGTAAGCCGTTTTTAGCCCCCAAAAAACCGACCATGTATAGTAAGGTATTTTTGGCCTGAAAAAAGACCATGTATAGTAAGGCGTTTTTAGCCCAAAAAACGACCTTAAAGAGGGAGGGAGGGGAAACAAAAGTGCTAAGTTAAAATCTTTTGTCCATGAGGAAAAAGTTGTTTATTTTTCATTTGAATCATTTTCATGATGGATGAACGACTGAGAGCTTACACAGACATTTTCATGATGTTACACACTTTCTTTCACACATCTAAAGTACAGCAACTTCCTTTGAATCAAAAACTAAGACGCTTGCTATTCTATCGGATGAAGAGCTCGTACAGTATTTTTCGTTAGTGAAAAAAGTCACGGATGCATTTGTGTGAATAGTTTGGGAAATGTGGAAAACATATACAACAACATTCGAGTCAAACACTCTGATTGAGAGCTGAGGGCGACCGTGAGGCGTGCTAAATAACTAGCGCAACGTATCGTAAACGTGCTCCTAAATCATCCACGTTCACGGACAAATGACAAAAAGTCAGTTTAAAAAGTTAAAACTACTCAACGAGGACTTGGTTTGTTGACAGCGGAAATACTTCCGCTCTTGTGCTGCAGATTCTTCTTCGTCTTGTTGTTATTTGATTGGATCCAACCACGCATATCGCGCTCTGCTGGCCAGGAGGCCTCTTGGCAACACGTCTCTTGGAAAGCAAACTGAATGGAATTTACAGCTTTCCGTTCGGGGCGACAGGGTCAAAAGGCATATCGGTGTATTTCCTTAATTTATCCGTCAGACGGCGCTAATTGTTGGCTGTAATGAGAGGGGAGCAGAAAAAGATGGATTAAATACCAAAGAACAAGGAATGATTGCCAATGATTTGCGCCGTCTGGCGGACAAGTAACAAACCTACATCTCGTTTGATGGGGAATAGGCGCCGTCTGGCGGACAAATCAAGGAAATACATCAAGTGTGCCATGTTTGTACTCGTGACTACCGATAAAACCTCACAAAATCCTCAGCTGTCGTGGTTGCGCGGTCTAAAAGTTTGGTTGCGGCCAGGCCATCTGCAGTTCAATTCCCACTGACACCTGCATATCTGTGCATAAACTCAGCAGCTCAGCTGGGACTCGAACAGGAGTCGCTTGGACATTAAGTTTAGTCTTAAACCGTCTGACCAAGTCAGATTTAAAAACCTCCGGTTTTCAGATTGTATTTATTGGCAAAAAAAACATCTTAGTACTCGTGACTACCGATCAAAATTTGCAAAAAAACATGTCTGCAATGGTTGAGTGGTCAAAAGGTTGGTTGCGGCCTGGCCATCTGCAGTTCGATTCCCACTGACACCTGCATATCTGTGCATAAATTCAGCAGATGAGCTGGGACTCGAACAGGAGTCGCCTGCACATTAAGTTTAGTCTTAAACCATTTGACCAAGTCGCATTTTAAAACCTCCTGTTTTGAGATTGTATTTATTTGAAAAAAAACATGTTAGTACTCATGACTACCAATCAAAATTTGCAAAAAAACATGTGCAATGTTTGAGTGGTCAAAAACTTTGGCTGCGGTCCGGACGACTCCAGTTCGATCCCCGCTCTCGCCTGCAGTTGTGTGCATAAATTCAGGTGAGCAGAAAAGGGGACTCGAACACAAGTCTTCCGAGCCGTAAGTATAGTCTTAGAGCACTCGACTAACTCGGATTTACAAACTTTGGATTTGGATGTTATATTTGTCCGCATATCCAATACCTATTAAAATAGGCGACACCCTGTGGATCACTCAAGTATGCCATTTCAGACACAAGTTGTCAGCACAATTAGCTTAATGGTTAACGGTGATGGACTCCCAATGCGAAGGTGCTGGGTTCAATCCCAGCTCTGGGATTGAACTCATACTTTTGTTCAATCAATGACCTTCAGAATAAGACACAAGCAAAGACACCAGAGTTTCAGTTGGCGGTCTGAGAACAGACAAGTTTTTATTCTAAGTCTTTTTGTACTTCACACAAGAATATCATAGAACATAAGTGAGACCAACTAGTGGTGCCCGTGGCTTATTGGTTAAGGTGATGGACTCCCAATGCGAAGGTGCTGGGTTCAATTCAAGCACTGGGCAACATGTCCAATTTGTACTTTTGTTCAATCAATGACCTCCAGAATAAGATATAAGCGAACAAAGCACATTTTCAATTGGGGCCCCGTGGGCCGCTGGGAAAAAGTACAAGGGTGTCGACTGCGCGGCACGGGTTCGAAACCAGCAGTCGAAGCGAAAGCGACCGAGCGAAGCGAGGTCGCTGGAGCGAGTTCACGGTCCTCCCAGGGTCACTGACAAGCGAGCGAGCGAAGCGAGCGAGCCAGGTTCTGGTGTGTCATGCGAGCGAGCGAAGCGAGCTCGCTTGTGCAGGTTCGAGGCGCGAAGCGCCGAGAACCTGCCAGTAATACTATACTAAGTGTCAACGCAGCACCGCATGATAAATACATGAATTTTGAGCGAAATCAGCCGTACCCCCATGGTCCAGTGGATAGGGCAGAAACTTGCAGTGCAGAAGTGCAGGGTTCAAGAGCAGGCTGGTGCAACTGGTACAACCTAAAGAATGGCATTGTGAGAAAGGACAATAGACATGGTCAGTGCATGCTCTTTTTTTCCAGAAAAAAATGCCTTACAATATGTGGTCTTAATGGGGATAAAAAAAACTTACTTTACCTCCGGCGCAAACTTTGGTGAGTCACCTCGTGCCAACTTTCTTCCTCTGCTGAGTGGGTGTCCCTCCTGCGGTGGTACCAACAGTTTCATCCAGGCCTGTTAGATGAAAATAAAATTAAATAAAGCTATTGAACGACACATGAAAAGAAACCTCAGTCATAATATATTCTGACTATTCATGATTATTTATTTTTGTCATAAAAAAGACAACGTTTTCACTTCAAAAAGATGAGCACCTTATTGTGGACGACTTGGTCGTGGGTCTGCTTTTCCCTTCAGGGGGCACCACAGCAAATCAGTGTCCTCCATCTAACCCGGTTTTGTGCATCCTCTTCTCACACACCAGCTCGTGGTCTGAATAAGCTCGAGCAACTTGAGATGAAAGAGTCCTACAAAAACAACACCAACTTCACCAGCAGATCTTTCAAGTCGTCAAATGTCGGTTCATTTTACGGGAAGCTAATGACTCAGTCAGATGAAATACAAGCATGCAACCACGTTATCACGTCCAATGTAGCATAGTCCAAATGCACAAAAATAGCCAAGTTCGAACTTGAAGATGCAAAACAACGATATGACAGCCCGTGCGACGTTAGCTTTCGCGAGCTAGCTCGGAGCGACGTTAGCTTTAGCGAGATAGCTCGATTATTCGGCGTAGTGCTCAAACCTCGATCTTTGTCGCTGTTTTCAAGATGGCTGTCGCCGCACCCTTTGAACACCAAAGATAGAAACTTGAGCTGGGTGAGCTAGTCGACGTCGGCCATCCTTGCTCGGGTTTTGTTGACTCGGTCTGTCGGAACAGAAGCTAACCATCCATGCTAGCACATTTCGGCATTGGGACAACATCCGCTTCCGGCCTGGGCGGAAAGACATAATCAGAAGAAAACATTGACGTAAGGACATAAACATACTTGTCAAATAACCTGACGATGTATGGTTGTTGTTTTTTGGCCCAAAACATCCTACTATATGCCCAAAAATATATGATCAACGTGCTGCCATTTACTGTCACTGATGGTGTGGTGATGCACTCCTAGGCTTTGAGTTCAGGCGAATCAAACCCGCCAAATAACTGGCGCAACGTATCGTAATCGTAGTCCTAAATTCCTCACATAAACACATTCACGGATAAATGAAACATTTAAAAATTAAAGTTAAAACGAGTCACCGAGGTATTGGCTTGTTGACAGCGGAAATAGTTGCTCATGAAGCGGATATGGGAGGGTACTGTCTTGTGCGGCTTCTTCTTCGTCGTCTTTTTTTTTTTTTTGTAGATTGAAGCCAATGCACATATCGCCCTTTACTGGCCAGGCACCCACAAAGCTATTTGGCAAGACAATATGAATGGAGTTTTCAGGGTTCCGCTGGAGACAACACGGTGAAGAAAGCTTTCCTACAGGTACTCTTTTTGTACTGTTGTTGTATATTCGTGAAACTTGACCAACATTCGCCTTAATATACTAATATACTTAATATACACCTGATTACATATCAGGCGTGGGCAGGCTGGGCCTGGCACATTTATTTTTTTTAAATTTGACATGATGTTTTTTTTAAAACCACCTTAATATAGATGTTGTTTTTTGGGCTAAAAACGCCTTACTTACTATGCATATTCTTTTTTGAGCTAAACATCTTATTCTACAAGGTGTTTTGGGCTAAAACGGCTTACTATATATGGTCTTTTTTCGCCTAAAAATGCCTTACTATACATGGTCTTTTTTGAACTAAAAACGCCTTACTATACATGGTTGTTGTTTTTTACACCTAAAAACGCCTTACATGCTCGTTTTTTTTTTCCCGGCTAATATTTTAATAGTTTGGTTCTGTGGATGCTGTCAACATATGCCCTTTTTTATGTCAGCTATCTTGTGCTGACCCAGCATGGCTGTCACATCTTAAAAGTCAATGTACCCCCCCCCCCCCAGCAAGACAGTTTGCGCACGCCTGATGTATAAAGTCAGGCATCACCCCCCACCTCCAAACCAAATATAGTGAGGTATTTTTACCCCCCCCCCCCCAAAAAAAAAAAAAAACAAAAAAAAAAAACAAACAAACAAACAAACAAACAACAACCTTGTAATGTCGAATATTGGTCAAGTTTCACGACTAGACGACAAGAGTACAAAAAGAGTACCTGTAAGCATGCTTTCTTCACCGTGTCGGCTCCAGCGGAACCCTGAAAATCCCATTCATATTTTCTTGCAAATTGCTTTGTGGGTTCCTGGCCACTAGAGGGCGATATGCACAGTTGAATCCAATCCACCAACAACAAGACGAAGAAGCAGCAGCAGCACAAGGGTACCACATCCGCTTCAAAGAACAACTATTTCCGCTGTCAACAAGCTGAGTCCTCGGTGAGTAGTTTTAACTTTTTAAACTGACTGTTTGTCATTTGTCCGTGAACGTGTTGATGTGGGGAACTTAGGAACGCTATTACGATACGTTGCGACAGTTATTTAGCACGCCCACCAGTCGCCAGAGTGTTTGTTGTGAATGTTTTCCACATGGAAGATACGAGCCACGTGAGGGCACATTTGTCTCCAAACTATTCAAACAAATGCATCCGTGACTTTTTTTCCACGAACGAAAAATACTAAACGAGCTCTTCGTCCGATAGAAGACCAAGCGTCTTTGTTTTTGATTTAAAGGAGGTTGCTTTACTTTAGATGTGTGAAAGCAAACCTCCAACATCGTGAAAAACAATTCAAATGAAAAAGAAACGACATTTTCCTGATGGACAAAAGAGTGTAACTTACCACTTTTGTTTTTGCCCCCCACTTGACCAGATTGAAGAGGCTCCTGGGCCCAAGGTGACAGCTGCAAGACTCGGGGGGCTATGCGGAAGGGACGCCAACTTGCATTGGACACAGGTGAGTACTGAGCGGTGCGATGTGCTTGAAGAGCTCATGTCATGTTGCACCACAAGGTGGAGATGAGTGTGCTCGTCTTTCACTGGACTTAAACATGTGCTACGTGTATAGCAAAACAACGACAACCCGGGCATTATCATGCACTTCTGGTATGTTTTTATCATTGAGGTGGACAAAGTTAGGTTAAAAATGTGCATCTCTATATCCATCCAGCTCTTGATAAATCTCTCATCACTAATCTATCTATCCCTTATCCATCTTTGCGCACATACATGTCTGACAAACTTGGGCCACTTCGTTGTCTTTTAAAAACTTTCCCAGAAGAGTGGTGTGATCACGTTGTTGATGTTGTCATGTTAGCTTTTCTGTTCAATAAAAATGGTTCATCTTGAATTTCAGTCTTTGTCTTTATGACTAAATCCACCCTCAACTTGAGGGTGGATTACTGCAACGTGAAAACTGCAACGTGAAAGGACTGTCTCGAGTGACCAAAGGGCACCTATGCCCTTGAGACTCAGGTGGGTCTTAGAAAAAAAATTGACAAAACGAGTGGAAAGTTTCTAAGAAACAAGTGGGATTTCGAAAAAAATTGAAGAAGCGAGTGGCACTACGGAAAATTGTGGGATTTAGGATTATTATTTTTTTTTTTTAATGCTTCAATGGACACATCATGTGAAAGCCACCAGAACAGGATAACCATTGTCTGGAGTGACTGAAGTGCACCTCTAACCATGAATCTTAGGTGGGACTTGGAAAACTTTTGAAAAAGCTGCAATGTACAAGTCATGTTAAACCCATGGCAACAGTAATAGAACTGCCAAGAGTGACTGAAGTGCACCTGTGACTTGAAGATTTAAGTGGCACTGAGAAAAAATTTGGAAGAAGCGAGTGGGACTGACAAAACATTTCAAAGAGAGTGGGACTTGGGGAAAAATGCATTTTTTAAATGTTTTTTTAAATTATTGATTGTTTTAATGTTTTAGAATTTTTAAAGTTGTAATGTTTTTAAGAATGAAGACTTAAATTGTTTGTTGTAATCAAGCTTTATTTTGCAGAGTAAACAATCACAAAGAAGAGGAAAAAATTACAATGCTGGATGGCAGTCTGCTTGTTGCTTGGCGGCAGAGTGGTCGGTCGGATGGTGTGTTGATCTAAGAGGAAAGACATCCAGGAGTTAGAGGCAAGTCCATTCCTTATGCAGACAAAGACCCAAAAAAACTTACAAGAAAAAATAAATAAAATGTTTAACAAAAAAAAAATCACCTAAAATGTACAAGTGGGATGACATTTCAGCCTTCTGCTTTTGGGGAAGTCAGCCCGTGGCAGCAGACCTGAGACAAAAAGACATTGGCGAGTCTTAAGTCCAATTCTCATGCAGTAAATGTCATTTGAAATGTGATCAAACTCACCAGCAGGGAGGGTGATGCCACGTCGCCTGTCTGAGCCTCTGACAAGCAGATGGCGTCAAACAAGTCGCTGCCTGTTCAAATGGATCTAGGAAAGAAAAAAAAAAAAAACAGAAAAAGGGACACGGGCTAAAAGAACTTTTCTGGTGCAGCAAATTTTGGACGAGATGAGACCCACCAGTGAGGAAGCCGACCTGGGACATACACATACTTATTTAGTCTCTTTTCCCAACAGAAAAATGACTAGTGAAAAATGTCTACATCATCCAAGCCTGAGCAGAAAGAAAAACAAAATGAGTAAGTGCACAGAATGTTTTTGGACGGTCTTGAGAAATTTGTCTCTGTGCATCTTTGGACGGGGCACCTGCAAAAGAGAAATGTGTTCCAAAATGTTGACTTAAGCCATTTTGCTTTTCAGTGTGATCAAACCCACAATGGGGGTGCCCCAAGTTGCCGTCGTCTTGTTCCTCAGGCAGCTCTAGATGAAGCCGAGATGCCGCTTCACCTGCACACCCACAAAAAGTATGTTAGTAAGCGTGAATACTCGTCATTTCCCGTGTCCTTGCCTTCTTCCAGTTTTGTCCAGGAGAATGTCGTCGCTCAAAGCCTTCTGTACCTCCTCCTCATGTTCTGAAATGAAATTAAAACATGATGTATGCATAGGATTGTTTTTGTTTCACCAGTGACAGAGCAGGGCGAGCTGGACACGTCGGCAGTGTACAGCAGCATACCAGGTGGGCTGAAAAAGAAAGACATAGTTAACAACGTGAATTTTGGTAAGCACATTTAAACAGTGCCCTCCAAAAATAAAATAGTCACCAATAGCCTTTTAGAGTTGCCAGCCTGTGGACGGAAATGACACGATTACAACTAAGTAAGAGCGAAATCTCGTCTAAAATGTGGAAATAAAACACTGGCAACTTACCTTCTCAGTACGCTGAAAAGGAAAAAAAGCAACATAGTGCCATTAAAAATTGCAGGCGACTTGTAGCGTTGAACACCTTGAAAACGCGGGAGAATATTAAATTATAAAAAGTTAAATGGACTAAAAAGAACCGAAAACGCTGCGTTTGGCTAACGCGAGTAACTTAGCTTTTGTGCACGCTGGAAAACAAAAAGAAAATTGAAAAACTAGCGTTAGTTCAATCGAACATTATGCTTATTAAACATGCAGGCGGCTTACCGTGGAAGAGTTGGAAAGCCTGAAAACACAAAAACATGTTTAAATTGAGCGATAAAAAGTCCAAAAAGAAACCTTAAACGTTCCGTTTGTAAAACGCGAGCACTTTAGCTTCTCTGCACGCTGGAAAAGAAAAAGAAAATTACAAAACGAGTGTTAGTTCAATCAAACATTGTGTCGTTTTATATTGCAAAGGACTTACCGTGATAGAGTTGAAGAGCCTGAAAAATATTACAAATGTTAAAAGTTGCAAAAATGAGCAATCGCAAGCCAAAAAAAAGAAAGTTAAAACGTGCACATTGTCAAACCTTGTCGTCGTCTTGCGGCGGTGCTGTGGACGTGCAGTCGGTCGTCATCATTGAGGGAAAGAGAACTAATGTTCAATTTATCGCAGCTTAAATACGTTTTCGTTAATCACGTCAATCGTCACGTGATTTATTTTTAAAAAAGAGGCAAAAAAGACCATAAGAAAGAGTCTGACAATAAAAGTGGGTTAAACATGAACGTTTGTGGTTAAATTCGAAACCGGTCCCAACGGACCACAACGCATGCATTTAACCATTATGTTAACTGCGTTTCCAACTTCCGCCTACAATGTCATACTTCAGTGATCCACAGGGTGTCGCCTATTTTCATGGCTATTGGATATGCGGACAAATATAACATCCAAATCTAAAGTGTGTAAATCCGAGTTAGTCGAGTGGTCTAAGACTATATTTACGGGTCAGATGACTAGTGTTCGACTCCCCTTTTCTGCTCACCTCAATTTATGCACACACGTGCAGGTGAGAGTGGGGATCGAACTTGTGTCGTCCGGAACGCAGCCAGTTTTTTTTACCACTCAACCATTGCAGACAAGTTTTTCGCAAATTTTGATTGGTAGTCATGAGTACTAACATGTTTTTTTTAGAATAAATACAATCTCAAAACAGGGGGTTTTTAAATTCGACCTGGTCAAACGGTTTAAGACTAAACTTGCTGTCCAGGTGACTCCTGTATGAGTCTTGCACCTTCCGCTGTATTTATGCACACATGTGGAGGTGAGCGCGAATCGAACCTTTGACTGCTGTGTTGCAACTAAACTTTTAGACCACTCAACTATTACAGCTGAGTTTTTTTTGCGGGTTTTTATCTGTAGTCATAAGTACTGACATGGTATATCCCAATAAATATAAATTCCAAACAGTGAGTTTTCAGATCCAAGTTGGTCAACTGGTCTAAGACTAAAGTCGTGGTTCAGGTGACTCCTGTTCAATTCCGGTGTGATCTACTGAATTTATGCACACATGTGCAGGTGACAACGGGAATCGAACCAGTAACAGCCGAGTTGCAACCAAACTTTTAGACCACTCAACCATTGCAGCTGAATTTTTTGTCATGTTTCAATCTGTAGTCACGAGCACCAACATGGTTTATGCCAATAAATACAATCTCCAAATGTCCTGTTTTCAGATCCAACTTGGTCGAGTGGTCTAAGACGAAACTTACTGTTTCAAATTCTCTTTTCTCCTCATCTATATGACTCACACGTGGGTGAGAGCGGAGATCGAACCCGAGTCGTCCGCAACGCAACTAAACTTTTAGACCACTCAACCATTGCAGTTGAGCTCTTAGGCGAACTTTAATCGGTAGTCATACGCAGTACCAGTAAAGACCATTCTGTGATGACATTTGTGTTTTCTCAGGTCCCCAATTGAAATTCTGCTTTCTTTGCTTATATCTTATCCTGAAGGTCATTGATTGAACAAAAGCAGGAGTTGGACCTGTGACCCAGAGCTGAGATGGACGACGTCAGGTAAGACGGTTTAAATGGAGCGGACAATAGGATTCGAACCTGGGTCACCTTCTTTCGAAACACCGTCTTTTACCACTAGGACACCCTGCCGTGAAAAATTCGCAAAAACTTATATGTAGTCATAGGTCAATACCCACACATGACCACTAGGGTGAAAATAGAGTTTAAGTTGGTGAGATGGTTGGCATTTCTCGTGCGGTGAGTGAGGGTGTGTGTGTGTGTGTGTGTGTGTGTGTGTGTGTGTGTGTGTGTGTATATATATATATATATATATATATATATATATATATATATATATATATATATATATATATATATATATATATATATATATATATATATATATATATATAAGGCACTTCAGTCCAATGTGGCATTTTCTGATGTGGATGTGGTGATTGCAGGCCTCAGTGTGGTTGCCGTCACGTAGTCCCCAGTCAAAGAGGCTCCTCACTCACCGCACGAGAAATGCCAACCATATCACCAACTTAAACTCTATTTTCACCCTAGTGGTCATGTGTGGGTGTTGACCTATGACTACATAAAAGTTTTTGCGAATTTTTCACGGCAGGGTGTCCTAGTGTGTGTGTGTGTGTGTGTGTGTGTGTGTGTGTGTGTGTATATATATATATATATATATATATATATATATATATATATATATAGATAGATAGATAGATAGATAGATAGATAAGATAGATAGATATCTAGATAGATATATTTTGCATATTATATGTATGCAGAATATTATATTATTATATTTATATATAATATTATTATATATTGGGGATCAAACCTCTCAAGAGAGAGGACACTGATTTGCTGTGGCGACCCCTTGAAGGGAAAAGCCGAAAGGAAAAGAAGATATATTTTGTGCATCCTCTTCTCTCACAAGGAGTGCCCCCTTGTGGCTACATTTATATATATACAGGTAAATATACAAGTACATATATATATATATATATCTATATCTATCTATATATATTTTCCTTTATTCGTCTCATACTTTTATTCGTGTTGTTTTAAGAAAAACAAACTTGGGGTATTAAGATGTATGGCAACATGTATGTGGGTCTGGATTCGATCACAAACTTCCAGCGCCCAACTCCAACGAGTTCACAACTACACTACAAGTGACTGTGACTTTCTGCGGCACTTTGTTCATATTTGATACCAACAAACAACGATTATGCGTAGGTGTTTCGGCCCCAAATAAATGATCATTTATATTAAGGCGATGCGAGCCCAAAAAAAGACCATGTATAGTAAGGCGTTTTTTTCCGGAATAAAAATCGACTATGTAAACTAAGACGTTATTAGCACGAAAAAACAACAAAGTATAGTAAGGCGTTTTTAGTAAAAAAAAAAAAAAAAAAAAAAACAGCCAGTTAGGTATTTTGAGGCCGAAAAAAACAACCATGTATAGTAAGGTGTTTTTAGCCCCCCCAAAAAAACGTCCATATATCGTAAGGCAATTTTGGGTGAAAAAAAATAACCATCTATACAAAGGTGTTTTTGGCTGACAAAAAAACGACCATGTACAGGAAGGCGGTTTTGGCCCAAAATAAATGACCATGGCGTTTTAGCCCCCCCCCAAAAAAACAGCAATGTAGGACGTTTTTTTGCCCGAAATAAATGACCATGTTTAGTAAGGCGGTTTTAGCCCCTAAAAAACACCATCTAAAGTAAGGCGTTTTTAGCTCGAAAAAAACGACCATGCGTTCTATACATTAGAACTTTAACATTAAAACAGAATACAAGTAAAGTCAAAGGGATGTCCATCCTGGTTGCCCGAAGACAATAAATGGTTCCTATTTTTTTAAAGCATGTGCGTTTCCCTTCTTCATAACCTCTCATAAATGTACTTTAAAATTCTGTCCAATGATAAAGATGACACGATTTCACGAGCTTTGTCTTTTTATTATTGAAAAACAAAAGTTGAATAGTATTATTGTGCTGCCAAGTAAAAAAATGGCACACATTTGGCAATATTATATTCCAGCTATTTCGCTAATCTATTGAACACACCTCCCAACTCTGCAGCTTATTTGTAAAAGGAAAAAAAAGTCCACGCATCTTAGACGGCATTTCACAGCAATTCGGTGGAATATTCCATCATTTTCTTTTTTTTTTTCGCAGCAGTTCCACAAGCAAAACTGCTGGATAACGTGTCGAACTATTCATCAGCATTGATGGCACAACAATTCCGCTAAATGGATGATGATTATGTTCAAATTTGGCCCTTTTACCTTTCGAAAACAATAAACCCTTTGGCCCTTTTACCTTTTGAAAAAAAAAAACAGTAATTCTACAAATGCAAGGAAAATAACCATTTTTTTGTGACAAAGTGATTATTGAACTATACTTGGCTAACGTACAAAACACTGGACGCCATGAGGTACACCTGCACCATATTCTGGACTCACAAAAAAAAGCTCTTACTAACAGTTTAAAAACATATATTGGCTATCATTTAATCAAATATCAGTATTTTATTCCTATTCTCAATGCAAACTACATCAAGAAAATACATATTGTGAACTGATATTGGATAAAATTATGTTTTTTTATAGGAGCGTGTATTACCTTTCATGTCACATATGTATTTTTTTAATCTAATAAATGCCAAACTGTCATAATTAATGCAAAAATACTAACTTATAGTGTAAAAGAAGATACCGTCTGCAGGCTGCAAATAACCAATGAGATTAAGGTAGCAATGAGATTAAGGTAGTGCAATGCACAATGTGAATAAATTATACAATATCTTTAGTTTCCAAAAATATATTCATTTCAAATATTAATATAAAATTGGTCATATAATATGTTGTATTTATTAAAATGCTAATTATGATCACTATGAGGAAAATGTATCCTATTTTGACTACGTCTGGCGTTTTCATTCATGTAGATGCAGGTGTACCTAAAATTGTGGTATGCGATTAACAGAACGATAGCAGCGAGCTAACACATCCCCCCCCCTCTCTTCATCCTTTTAGACAGGAACCGAATACAGTCACATTGGGAGACCAATCCTTTGTTTGTAAGCTAACTTGGCTATAACCGAACACACCTGACAGTTTTTACATTCTGTCAAGACTCTTTCAACGTGAACCGCCATTTTAAGTGCAATTGGGCGACCTACTAAAAACAAAATGGAATGGCCTCCAGATACTTTTGAGCAGTGTGTCCTCTGTGGGGTTTGGGTTGAGATGACCGAGAGGAGGAAACTGGGAAAAAGGATTTCCGATTTTTTTTTTTAGCATATTCCCATCCACAACTTTTACTTTCTATTCCAACACTGCTTCGCCGCGATCAGTCAAAGATGGCCGCCATCTCCTCCAAATCCATCGACAAGGTTAAGTGACGAGTGACAGTCCCGGATGCCGTTTATACCCGAAGATCACGCAGCAATGGCGTCCGGTTTTAAACTCTGATCTCGTCGTCGTCGTCGTCCATGTAAGAGAAGTCGTCGTCGCCACGCGGCGAGCTGTACTTGGCGCTGTCCGTGTCGTTATGGTGGAGGTACGCCGTCTTTTCCTCGTTGGTGGAACCGGAGCTGGATACCGAGCAGCTATCCAGGTGCTGGTGATTGTTTCTAGGGTGAAGCTCGGGGCTGTAGGGCGCAACCATGACCTTCTGTTGGTAGATCATCATGCGCGGTGGCCTGGCGGGGGGTTGGCGCTGCTCCACGGGAGGGGGGTCGTCGATAAGCGGGATATGCGCGGGTGAACCGTGGCCTTCGCTACCCTTGCCTTCCTCGTAGCCCAAGTCATCATCTGAAAAGTCTTTCTTCTCCATCACACTCAGGATGTCGCCCAGCATGGAGGGTCCGAGGTCCACGTGGAAGGACATCATTGACTCCGCGTGTTTCATGCCGCCGGTTTTGGGCTGCGTCGGCGGCAGCTCGGCGAGATCGCCGAAATTGCGCTCGTCCAACTCCGCGTCGAAAGTGGCGATGGCTGCCTGACGGTTAACCGAAGACGCGTCGCCCCCTTGGTTTCTTCCGGCGCCCTCGTGTTCGTTGAGGTACGGCAGGGAGATGGCGTTTTTCACAAAGTTGGCCGAGGCGGAGGGCGGCGCGGCGGCGTGGTACTCGTAGCGGTCGCCGCGGTTGACCGAGAGCGAGCGTTTGCTGCCGCGGAAAGTGCGAACGAGCAGCGACGGCTTGGACGCCGAAGAGTTGTGCTTGGCGTCGGGGGCTTCGCCGGAACGCGTGCTGAGAAAGGACGTGTCCCCGAAGGCGTCGCCGCCGCGACCCACGTGCATGGTGTGCCGGAAGTCGCCCAAAGGAGCGCTGATCATCTCCGCCGTCAGGTCTGCGCGGGATCGGCGTTTAGATTGGTTGGAGTGGGTCAGCTGCTTGAGGATCGGCATGATTTTGGGGATGGAGGATTGATTTTCTTTGTAGAATCGGCAACTTTTTCGTTGACTTTGTCAAAAACACTTCACGTGTTTAGGAATGTGGGCAGCCATTTTGGTTCGCTTACTCAAAACAATCCCAGGAAATAGCCCTGTGAAGAAAAACGACTATTTATTATTATTATCATCCATTTTCTACACATTCCACTCAGAACACGCCCCCTTCCCCACCAGAAATGACAGGCAAACAAATATCAACAGTAACTCGAAGCCCTGTCAAGAAACAAAATGTCTACTTTTGTTCTAATACGGAAGCGTGGTAAACCAAAACAAAACCTTTCACTGGTTCGTTTGGCATGTTTGGGTCCCTTGATTGTTGCGTAATGGGCAAGAAGCGAGAATGCTGGTAGGAAAAAAAAGGGGAGAGCAGTGGCATTTCTTGGGATCATCTTACAGAGATTTCTCTGCGTCTCTTTGTCGAGATTTGTTACATTCTCTTCCTGCCTCCCGTCTGTCTAGCCTGCGGCGCTTTGTCTTGTTTCGGTATCTGCTCTGCTGTGAAAACATCAAAACTCACAAGGGTAGCGCTTACAAAATGAAAGATTTGTAGGCGGCCATGAACTATGATTCAAATTGGTGCTTTTAAGCCAATGTTGGGTTTCTAAGACAATTCCAGGACCGTTGTTAGTCTTGCAGTGGAGAAATTTACATTTCATAGCAGCAAAGTGATGAAAGTAAGAGGAAAGGAAAGGAAGAAGTAGAAAAAATAAATACAGGGGGTCCTGTAAAGGCAGCCACACTTGCGGCGTCATGTTGAAGTCAAAACAACAACAACAAATTTAAATAACAAATATGACTAGACAAAGACAGTCATTCAATCTGAAGCACTTTCTGCATCCTCTTTGTGACATGAAGCAGTTCTAGATGAAAGACAGGATCAAAGCATCCTTTTCACCAGCGGATCAGGGACATCATAGTGGAATGTGCACGTCTGCTACAAGCTAAGTTTTGAAGGCAAACACGAAGCTGTAGCATACATTGACAAAAAGAGAATGTCTCACATCTCTTGTCCAACGTAAATCCGCTTCAATTCCAAGCCGCGACAGATTCTCATATGCGTCGGCGCCCTGCGCTGACGCTCCTTTCATCTCATAGTCAAACATCAACAAGGATTTAAAATAGTCTGCCTGTATGAACAATCCATATTTTTTTCCCCAGAAAATAAAGCAGCTAACATGAAAGTGACTCCTGGCCCATAAAACTCTCACAAGAGACATTTTAAGGCCCACTTGTGTATTGCTAACATTGCACTAATGTTACTGCCGTGAAAACAAAAATCACCGCTTTGGGTTTTTAAAGCACAAGCCCGAGCCCACGCGTGTGTAATCAATAGGGTGAGCGCAATAATACATTATGAAAACATTAGCACAAGCGCTGCAGAAACAGATGGTAAAAGATGGGATAAAAGCTAGCGTTGTTAGCATACTTTCGGCTAATGTAAATGACAATCACATTATTCCCCTGAAGCTCCAGCGTCATTCAAATAACAAAACTGCACAATCCTTCTGTTGACAATTTCAACAGAAGGTAGCTAAAGGCATCATTTCCGTCATGATAATCATAAAAATTTTCATTCCAGACGGTTTCCATAGACCCTCTTTTGTTGCGAGCTAAAGGAGAAAGGGCCTTTTTACGTAACCGAGCAACCGTAGCGCCACATGACACCGAGACGAGAGGCGACAGTGGGGTCGGAACAGGGGGGGGGATAGCCATGAATGATTAAGTGCATCATCATCATCATGTCACTTGCGCTCACTCCCGATGACATCACAACTCTCATCCGCCACGCTTGCGTAATCTGACCCCTCGTGGCACCGCTTTCCCCCTTCTTCCAGCCAATTGGATGCTAAACGCGTTTCTCATTTATTTACAACCAATAGCCAAAACTATTGCCATGAGTCATGAGGCGTCAACCGGATATTTCCTGGCTAAACATGCCGCATCCACACAGAACTACTACATAGCTATCTATTAGTTATCTATTAGCTAGCTAGCTAACTTGATCTACTTGAGTTATTCCCGGTTAAATGGGGGTCACCGTTGCTGGCTACCTAGCTAGCTATTTGCTATCTATTAGCTGTCTAACTAGCTAGCTATTCGCTCGCGCATGTGGTTGCCACTGCTCACCCACAGAATAACTGAACCTGACTGTAAAGTGACCTTGACAGTTTTGAATGAAATGTATTATTATTATTATTATTATTATAGGACTTTATTTAATTCACCCACCCCCTAACGAACAAACCACAGTCGTGCTTATTCTCCGGCGCTCCGGTTCGGGGACATTGACATGCAAATTAACCTCTGCGTGGCCAAGTACAACAACACCCGGCTTCGTCTGCTTAGCCTGCGGTCGGACAAAGAACAATTTATTTGTCTCCACTTGACCAATGTCAAGCACAGATCGCATTCGCGAGACGTTGGGTTGAAAATCTCATTAGTGGGAGTGAGAGTGGTAGCTGCGGTGGCGGGTTTGAGGCCTACAAAACACACAACGGCCATGCTAATGTTTTAAATGGACGGACAATCAATCTGTCAACCTCAACGAGTTTTTCTTTTTTCCCCCCGATTTTTCCGATCGTCACGCCTAAACGGTGCGTGAGACTCCTCGGCGAAACCACACCACAGATGGTTGAGTTATGACGATGCGGAGAACCCGTTCATCCAGTTGGCCTTGGCGTCCGGCCGCGAGCTCGGTTGGGTAACCTTTCGAGACGTGAAAGCATGTGGCAAACAGACAAAAGGAAATTTGAAAAATTATTCGGCGGCGTAGAACCGCTCAGACGGGTGTGACTCTTAAGGTAAACGTAAGAAACCGCAGAAGCACGACGGCCTTGTGATTTGGTGACATGATTCATGCAAATTCAAACCATCTTTTTTGCACGATTGGACACCAACCCAATGGTGTTCAATCATGTCAGTGATTCAGGTTGTCATTTGCTGCAGTTTGAGCTACGAGGGGTTTGAGCAAATAAAATGGTGGCCCACCCCCATTGCAAACATAACATCCCACTGTCCTCCATTCGACTTCCAAATGCTACTCTGGCCAGTTTCCCGAACGCTCGGCGGAACACAATCAGCACTGGAAAGGCTTGAAAATGATTTCTCTCTGCGTTTCCAGTCAAGCTGGCCTTTTATGAAGCGTTTAGTCCTGCGTGACTGGACAAAGTGTATGTCGGTGAGCGGCTCCACTGTGCTGCTGGGTGGGTGGTTTACCCAGTTTCTTATGCTACAATGTATATTTATGTAGTCCTAAAAGTCAATATTCTGTGGGTCCTGGAATTCGAGTGACAATGACAAAACCTTGGCACTGGAGTGAACACATTTTGTCACATCGTCTAGCGTCTAAGTTCTGACTCGCCTTAAAAAAACCAAACGGATCATTCGGTAAAGTTGTTCGGTTCAAAATAAGTACAGTGATACCTCAGCTTCCGAACGCTTTAGCTCACGAACTTTTCACCTTACGAATATTAAGAAGGAGATCATCGAGAAAGACGAACGAGGTGTGAGTTTGTGTGACTTAGCGTCCCAGTACTAGTATGCTAAATCAACCATTACTACGTGTGGCTAAGGGTGTCTCTGCGTTGCCTAAGCAACGGTCTCAGGCAATAGAAGAGGTTGAAAAACTTCTCTTGATTTGGGTTAACGAAAAGCAGCTAGCAGGGGACATTGTGAGTGAGGGTATTATCGCCAAACAAGCATGGCAACTTCACTTGGATATCATCAAGAGGCAACTACATCAACGACCATCACAAAGGTAAATAAAATTACTTTATTATAAAGTACAGCTTATTTCTGTAATCACAATACAATATCACATTTATTATACATAAAATAACGTATATTTTTTGTAGTTTTAAGGCTTATTTAGTAGAAAATTATGTTTTATGGGTCCTGGAAAGGGATTAATCTCATTTTAATGGTTTCTTATGGGAAATAAATGTTTGGCAGACAAACTTTTTGCCTAACACAAACTTTCTGGGAACCAATAAAGTTCTTAAGCTGAGGTATCACTATAGTTTATATTTATTTTGAAGGTGAAATCATACTTTTCGCACCAAATTTCAAATTAAAAGCATTGACGGTTTCTGAAAATATTTTAAACCGAGCCTACAGCCTTTTCTTTTGAAAAATGGAAAGCGTTCATGCGATGGCCCCCATGGGGGCCAAGTCATTGAATTAACCGTCTGGGCGGCTGGAAGAGCAAAACAAAGCAGACTGGATTTCTATGGAGGAGGGATTTGGTGGGTGTTGTTTGTCCGACTTAAAAAACAGAGCCAGAGCGGTCCACTTTCTGTTTGTTCGGTCTTTAAAATGAAATTAGGGGGGGGGGTCTTGAGGGGAGGAAAAATGGTTAAATGGCGAGAGAGTTCTTGAGGATAAATCAATGTCAATGACTCAACAAATTCCCATTTTTTTTCCTTTGAATCATTGGCAAAAACTGCTTTTTAGAAGCCCACCACCCCGACAAGACCAGTTAATAAACCCCCCGTGACTTTCACTTTAAACAAAGACCCCACAGCATATAACAGAGACAACGGAAAAGTTCAAAGTCTGTCAGAGACAAGGAGTAAGCAGGCACAAGGGTCACCAGGAAGACGAAAGCGTTTGATCAAGTCTAACAAAGAGTAGCCGAGCGACCGGTTACATCGCAAAAGTCTCAAAATAGACTCAATAAAATCCCCTTTTTTTGGTACGCAAAAAGGAGACATGACGCCTATCAATCAAAAAAAAAACCGTTGGGCTAATGCAGCACTCAACTAAAAATACGACAAATTCAATTTGACACCTTTATTATGTACGCCAGTCACCAAGAAAGCCTAATTACACACAATTTTCTAGGCGTAAATGTCAACTCACAGGACTGGACTGCCAAGGACCATCACGCCCCGTCATTGAACACGCTCAAAACAGTAAACAACAACCGAATAAGCCAAAACTTAACATCAAGGAAGGAAAAACACAACTGCTCCAAAACAAGATGAACAAAACAAAGCTCGGGAGTTTTGACTTCAAGATGGCGCCGCGGGAAGCTAAATTAGCATACTAGTGACCAGCAAAATTTGGAATCCTCATTCTGAAATAAATACAGACGGTCTCCAACTTACAAACAAGATGCATTGCGAACGGTCGTTCGTAAGGTGAATTTGTTCGTAAGTTGATTCAGTGCTATATTTTGTATGGAATGCATGTTGAAGCTTATATAAGTATGTTAAAGGTTTGTATACATAACCTGTATTGGTGTGTACTGAAAAATAAATATTTAATGAAATATATGCTCTATAAAGATATGTACATGTACAACTGGAGAGAATACTACAAAATTATTCGTATGTACCATTGTTCGTAACTCGAATGTACGTAAGTAGGGGAATGTCTGTAATTATTCATTTCCTCCTCCTCTTGTCATATTTGTTATTTAGTTTTTTCTTTTTACTTCAAGATGGCGCAGCGAGAGTGGCTGCCTTTCCAGCAGATCCTGTATTTTGTTTTTCTACTTCTTTCTTTCCTTTCCTCTTATAACTTTGCCGCTCTGAAATGTAAATGTCTCCACTGTGAGATGAATAAAGGTACATCCAATACAATCCAAAACATTTCAGCGGACAGGTCGACAGAAGACTTTTCACGCGCTCAGATAAAAAGTAGGCAAGTGTAACTAAATATCCGAAACGCTAAGAATAATCCAAACTGGTTCGGTAGCTTCGGAAAAAAAAGGTATCGATGACAACAGGTGCAGCCAGTGAGATAAATATCGGCTTAAAAAAAACACAAGATAAAATGTCAACCATTTTCCGATGACTAAAAACAGTTCGCAGTCCAAAGTCAGACTTTTATTTCAAAATGTGATCATCACGGAAAAGTGACACAACTATTTAAGTATGGGGAGGACACTGCAAATACGCAGGCAGTGAGTAATGCTGCAGAGTAATCATTAACTTAGCCTGGGATGAGTAACATTTGGGTACCTTGATTTTTTTTTGCAGATTAAATTGGTTGAACAAGATGTAAAACTTTTATTTATAAGAATATAAAATTTATGGTCAACGTCGATACTTGGGTGCAAATTCATTTTAAAGATGTTGCCACAGAGTGAGGTCTTTTTAAACCAATCCAACTGTAAACCACTTTTCATATGGTAACAATGAGCTCACACAAGTTAAAATTTGGAAGCAAAAACACAAAATGTTGCACATTCATCGTTGAAAGACCTCAAAGTCACCATAGAATCTGTCCTTGTGTTGAAAATGGCAAACTTTACTTACATTTCCGGTTATTTAACTTGTGACTACCAAATTTCATGCTGCAGGATCAAATTGGTTGAAGGGGTTGTTTTCAGGGGGGAAAATACACGTGGATGGAGGTTTAAACTGACTATACTGCTGCTTTTATGTTTAAATCTACGAATGCAGTTCAAAATCAAAGCTCTTTTTCAGATCATATTTGTGCCGTTTTGCTTTGTGGGTTGCCATTAAGCCAAATTTTCTTCGTTACATGATCTTGCAGCACAAACTGTGGGATCTAGTCGTTTGCAGTATTAATGTTACATAATTCGGGGAGAGAAATGAGCCATCAAGTGCATCTGCCTCTGATTATTCTGCTCTTAAAGTGAAAGTTGCACCACTTTGGAGGAACCTGTGAGATAAATCAGGACGTTAAACCACCATAAATGTCAGCAACATTAATACATGCCAAAAAAAAATATTACCCTCATTGTGTGGCCACCGAGTTAACGTGCACTTAATTTTAAATTACGTTCCACTTAAGAGGGTCTTTTTATTCGATCAAAGTGCTCGTCGACTGCATTGTTTGTGACGTCACCGGAAAAGTCGAACAAATGTGTTTATGTTGTGTATAATGCAACAAGACGTGGCCCTGAGTCATGGAGCATATAATAAAGAGGAAGGGGTCATGGTGGTGGGGGTGGGGGTGGGGGTGGGGGGTCGGTTTATGGACGGTTTCATTGTTTGTTTTCATCCAGCCAGCCATGGCAGCGACGACACTCACCGATCATGACGCTCGAAAACAACTCACGCTGAGCTAGCGAGAAAAACAAAACTTACAACTTGATTTGGCGCACGCGTCGACGTCGCCTGCCACCGTAAAAGTTGAACAAAGAACCATTATACACATCAAACAAGTCAAACTGTTTACCTTCTAACTGATGTTTCCGAAAAGTTGAGAAATGTCCACGGATTATGCTCAAAACTTGGAATCGATCAAGAGTGAGGTAGAAGTAGGCCGAGGGAGACGAAGAAGCGGCTGTCACGTCGTCCAAATTCTTCGGCAGGAGTACCTTGAATGTGAGCGTGTCGCTCAACGTCCGCGTTCGCTTGTGTGGGCGTTCCCCAGCACTTCCTGACCTCCATTCAAATTAAGCCCCGCCCCCTGCAAATTTTAAAGGTAAAGTACACAAAAAGCGCTTCACCTTGGCTAGGGGAAACCGTTTACAAAGACCCTCTTGAGTCCCCGTAGTGTAGACGTAGCCTACGGGTAAATATTATATACACTGATACCTCAATTTACAAACACATTAACTTACAAACGTCAAATTTATGAAAATTAAACCTTATAATAAGCACTATTTTCATAATACACACCCACCACGGCTGACGGAGTGATCTTCGGCGGAAGCACCAGAACAGCACCAGAGGTTAAGTTACCAATAGTCCTTATGGAAGGTGACTCTCCTTCCATAAACCATCAACGACCATCGAAAAGGTAAATAAAACTTTATTTTACAGCACAGTTTATTTCTTTAATTACAGTCCTCATTTAATGCGCCTCTCTTTCCAAACAGCAATTCCCTTTGACCTTCGACCTCCAACGCCATTCCATCAAGCCATAAATGACCATCACAAATGTAAATAAAGTGACTTTATGATACAATTCAGTGTATTTCTTTCATTACAATACAATAGCACATTTATTATCCATAGAATAAGGTATGTTGTGTGTAGTTTTAAGGCTTATTTAGTTGAAAAGTATATTTTATGGAAACCCGGGAACGGATTATTCTCATTTTAATGGTTTCCTATGGGCTTTTTTTTTTAGATACACACATTTCGCCATACACACTCTGTCTGGGAACCAATTAAGTTCGTAAATTGAGGTCTCACTGTATAATGCTAATAATTATTAATCAGCTAAAAATAAATGATTACATTAGAAAGAAATTCCCCCATGTGTTTACAAAAAAAAAAGGATTAGTAATCTGGTTGATGTTCGTTCCATTTCATTAATTTTCCTCTGTTGGCACTGCCTTACAACGTTAGCCTTCAATGGCTTAATTTGACTGTTATCCATTTAACTTTGGATGCCATCTGATGCTTGGACAATATGTAGTTTTTTTGAAGCAATAAATAAATGTATAAATAATTTAATACACAATTTGATGAAATTTTTTTGACATTTTGAAAATCATCCATCCATCACTCAATTGATCTCATTGCACCATTAAAGTGTTTTTCAGACTCTGTCACATTATTGATAGAAAATAACAGGATTTTTTTTTTACTTTCTACATTTAAACCAGACCAACTAAACATTGAAAAATAATTTATTTCTGAAATGTACTGTGATCATATATTCATTCTTCCGCATGGTCAACTTTCATCGCATACCAAACAAAATTACCACACAGAAAAAAAACTAAACAAAAAATAATGACAATCCCATGACTTTGTTCGAACAAACTATCCTTTGATTTCTTTTTTCACTGTGGCGTTACGAGTGTTTTGGCAGGTTTACAGTTTGTTGCACTCACACATACACGCGCACACACAGTGAATGATTTGTAAAGCTCGGGATGTGTGTTAACACACACACATACACACGCACCGACACATGAACAACGCGATGGAGACAGGACAGCGGCTTCATTGTTGGAGAGGCAGTCCAATGACATCTTCGAAGTGAAGTGAGAAGGGCCAAAAAAAAGATAACAATCCTTGGTTTGGTTTTGAGTGACTGCCATAGCTCTCCCAAATAGGAATACAGTATCCACAAAAACATCCAGGAAATGTTTGTAGTTTTCTGGCAGATGTCATCCGTGTCCATGAAAGGCATCTGTTGGAATATGGACTCAAGATACAAACTCATTAATCACTCATAAGCAGTGTCCAGCTGATATTTGACGTGCTACATGAATGTATCTTAATACACACACACACACACACACACACAAAAAAAAAAAACATTAGCAATTTTTATACAATGAACAGCACTTCTTACACCCCAAAACTATTCCAGTCGCCATAAATACTGAGTGAGCACCAACTAGTCCCCTAGGTACATATATATAATATATATAGCATCATATTATATATATACACATAAGAATGTCTATGTATATGTGTATTCAATAATTCATGTGACTTTGTACGACATAAAAAGGTAGTACCATTTCAGCGTGTGCAAACCAGAACAAAAAAAGTCATGCAAATAAAATGCTGTGGCAAAATATGGCAAAAAGTCTTAATTTGAAGGAGTATTGGTAATAAAAAGAATGTTATAAAAACAAAATACTGATAAAAACTGTTGCAGAAAGTTCTCACTGTCGAAGTGACATAGATAACATTTAAAAAGTCAATAAAAATATAAGTGATGCTAACATAGTGTGAATGAAAGGATGAGCAATTGCAAATTGAAAGGCGCTTGTAAAAATGTCATAGATGAAAAACGGATAAGTGGAAAAAAAAAATCCAACACTGTGGAAAAGGCCCAAAAAAAGTCTTAAATTCAAGGCGATCTTTAAAAAATAAAATCAGGCTAAGAAGAGCTAACAAGATATGTTATGACCGTGTGTCAAAAAGTGGTGCATAAAGTCAAATGTGGAGAAAAACAACAAAAAAAGCAAGTGCAAATCACACGAATACCCTCGTGGACACTTCCGGAAATTTCCATTGTCCATTTCCTTATTTAAAAATAGTAACATGGACCCGTGAGGTTCGTGTTTGGCAACAAAAGAAATCATGCAAACAAAACGCTGAGTATCGTCATCACGTGTTTTGCACTTAGAAAGCCTCAAGTTGAAGATGTTGCTAAAAGTGTCGGAATACCATCAACAAATAAGCAAGGTGGAAACTACCATGAATTTCCTTTACTTTTTTTTTTTTTCTCGCTATTTTCACACAAAAGACGAGAAACCGGCGATGGGGGCCCGCGAATTGGGAGCCAAACTGCTAGGGGGCCTATAGAGGGGAGCGTGCTGGCTGGGGGGGTTGGCGCTCTGCTGGCACGGGGTGGGAGTCCGGCTGCCTTTGGGCCTGAAAAGGCTGCCCTGGCCTGGGGGCTGTCCCTGTCCCTGTCCCTGCGCCTGCTGCTGGGATTGAGGCTGTGCTTGCGGTTGTGGTTGGGGGCTGGGCGAGCTAAGTTGGGGCGGCAAGGGCGGCAGAGAGGGCGGGGAGGAACAGTGGTCCGGCTCGCCCGGTTCCGACTCAGCGTAGCTGTAGGCCTGCGCCCGAGAGATGCCCTTTTGCTGACGGCGCCACGAGTTGTAGTAGGTGGGGTCGCTGATGTAGTGGTTGACAAAGGAATGCGTCTTCTGGCGGTTGGCGTCCACCTCGTACTCACTGTCACTGCCCTGTCAGAGAGAGAGAGATAGGGGAAAAAAATGGCGTCTTTTATCGATTTATACACCACAATGAAGCGATGGAGTCATTAGCGACACGATAACAAAGGATGAATCATTAGCCCTCGTTTGAAACACAACAAACATGCAAATGAGGGATGCTTTGACACTAGCGGCCGATCACCTTGGACGTGTTTTTGGTGTGACTCGCCTGTCAGTGTGATCACATTTCCACCCTGAATGACTACTTTTTGGTATTAGATTAGATTAATTTCACAGCAGCAAAAACAAAATACAGGAGCTGCTGTAAAGGCAGCCACTCTCGCGGCGCCATTTTGAAGTCAAAAACAATTAAAATAACAAATAATGTGATAACGCAAAAACACAGTCTTTAATCTTTAGTACTTTCTGCACCCTCTTTGTTGCATGAAGCAGATCTAGATGAAAGAGGAGATGATCAAAGCCTCCTTTTTGCTAGTGGATCAGAGACATCACAGTGGAATGAGCACGTCTGCTACAAGCTAAATAGTAAAAGCAAATACAAAGCTGTAGCATCCATTGACGAAATGAGATTGGCTCACATCTCCTCTTACACGCAAATCCGCTTCAATTCCAAGCCGCGAAAATATTCTGAGATGCAACAAAATTAGCGATAGCGATTTTGTGACAAAAATGGTTTTGTCATAAAATTGGGACTTTATTTTTTTGGAGGAAAAAAAAGGCACATTGCATGTTCCTAAAACTGCAATTCAGCAAAATACCAAACATTTTTACTCATCAGATTTTAACTCACAAATGTTCTGCACTTTTTTAAAGCAACTATATTTGCTTATCGCACAGCTCTGTTTACAGTGAACCATCTTCCTGTTGACACCGTTGGACCAATGAAAGAAGAGGGTGATGTCACGTGACGCATTTCGACACCTACTTGGAATGCTTGGAATTTTTAGTCCAAACCTGAACTGAACCGAGGACATTCTCCACAGAAAGCATCCAAGACATGAAAACACATCACGGATGGACACCAACAATTCCATATGGTCAAAGCATGATTGATATGAAGCGTGCAAACGGATCAAAAAAAAAAAAAAAAAAAGCAAAACAACGGGATGACTTTCAACACGCTAAGCAAGCTGAATGGCTGTACGGGATCTTTTAAAGATTGGATGGCAATTAGCAAGAGGAACCGGTCTGGCTACAAACAGTTGAAAACAAACATAAGCAGGCAGCTGATAGGAACCTCACCAAATGCACTGGGAGTGTATGAAGACCACCTGTTCCGTATGAAAACACCAGCGCCTCCTACGGGTGAACAGAACATGATTTTTCTTCTCCTTCGCCTTTTTTTTAAACAGCACATCACCATATTAACTCTTTCACTGCTGGACATGTACAAAAAAAAACCCCACCAATAATACATTTCACTTATAAGCGCCTTTCAAAACCCTCAAGGTCAATTTACAGTCACGGTGTATGTTTTTCTGTGGGTGAGCAGCTGCTGGTGGCGTTCACTCAACCCGGAAGCAACTCAAATAGATAGAATGCTAACTAGCTAGCTAATGGATAGCTAATAGCTAGCTAAGTAGATAGTGAAGGAAATAGATACATTTATACATATTTAATTCCAGTCCAAATTAAACGATGAAAGGTCACTGTTAATGCTAATATTAGCTTGTAATATTTTAACCTAACAGTTGGTAGAAACGTGTCCACTCCAGTGCCAGGGTTTTCGTCATAGTCAGTCAAATTCCAGGACCCATAGAATATTGAGTTGTAGGATTACATAAACATTCATTGCAGCGTATGAAACCTTCAAAACTCTTCTTTCATCAGAAAAACGAGTTAATTCCTAAATTATATCGGTTTGGAGTTATATGAGCTTGAAATGAGGGCGGCTGTCCAAAATACAATGCAATTCATACATATTGGTTTATATAGCGCTTTATCAAGAGCTAAAGATGGAACAAAGCGCTAACATGGAAAAAAGGGGAATTGTGGAAGGGGAAAACATTGCCAGACGTCTGATCAGTGCTTTATCGGCACCCAAACAAGAAAAAAAACCCGGGTAAATTTGGGAATGGCGCTGTACGTCATAGTTTCAATTCCTAAATAAATTAGTGAATGGCAATGAATGAGTTAAGAGAAGAACACAGACATCCACTAACTCTATTAGCTATCTAGCTATCTTTCTATCTATTTGAGTTACTACCGGGTTGAGTGTAAAACTTATCCTGTGAGTGTAAAGTGACCTTGAGAGTTTTGAAAAGGTGCTTATGAATGAAATGTATTATTATAACTTCTCTTGTTTGTTAACCGACAACTAGCCCTTAATTTAAACATCCATTTATTTAATGACTTGGTGAAGCAGCATGTGGCTCCTTATGCAAACGTTATTCTCGACCGGCTTAATGCTATTAAACCATTTTATTTTGTGATTTTTGGCTGAGCTGGCAACCCGTGTTGCGGTTGATCTAAAAGTCCCCAAATTTACGTCAAGGTATGCACGAGCGTGCAATGTGATTGCCGTTAGCAGCTCACGAAAGCCACTTCAAGACACGAGAACAAATTGAACGTGGGACTACGCGCAACTTTCTAAGTATGCGGGGGCTGGATTGGGAGTCTCTGATATAGATTCGACATCCCGCGGTGTCGCGATGACCGTGAAACGCCTCCTCGCTCAGCTTGTTAGTGGGTAATTGCAAGCGCCCAAGAAAACAAGTGCGAGGCATCAATCGTCTTTGTCAATGTCAAGTGACAAACAAAGTTGTTTTTCTTTGCATGAAAAGAGGACATTTTGGATATCCGGGAAATTTTGTGGAAGACGTTGATATATATTTTTTGCTATTATGCAAATTTGAAATCTAACTTTCTCAGTAATCAACAATCGGACTGCAGTCAGAGCAGCCTGATCTGGCAACCAGCACCTCCCCCATTACATCTCATCCCCAAATGACCCAGAGTGGGTCAGTCCTTTGTCTTGCCGAGTTATGGATTATACAAGACCAAGTCGGGGGTTGTCATCATATGTGCTTAGTGAACACAGCAGGGGGCCCCCCACAGAAGCCAAATCATTTTTTTCCCACTCGGAGCAGGAGTGTAATGACTGATTATTCAAATGAGGGGGACAGAACAATTCACTGCAAGACACGTGGAAAAAATGTGACTACTCCAGTGCCAGGGTTTTTGTCATTGTCACTCGAATTCCAGGACCCACAGAATATTGAGTTTTAGGACTATGCAAACATTCAATGCAGTGTAAAAAAAACCTTAGGCTCTCTTCTTTCATCAGAAAAAAAGTTAATTCCTAAATTACTTGCATTCAGGGTTATGTGAGTTTGAAATGAGGGGAGCTGTCCAATATACAATGCAATACATAATATAGTGCTTTAACAACAACTGAAGCTAGAACAAAGCGCTAAAATGTAAAAAAGGGAAATGCTGCCTCCTTCTGGAAAGGAAAAAAATACATTGCCAGAGGCCATAACCAGGGCTTTATCAGCACCCAAGCATGAAAAAAACAAGACCCAAATTCGGGAATGGCGCTCTATGTAATATTTTAACATTTTTTGAATGGCAGTGAATGAGTTAAACTCTGCACAAATGTGACATTTTCCATTAAAAGGGTTTCTTTGCATGATCTATTGTTTGTGACTCAGAAGTGAGATCATCGCTATTTGCTCCGCGGCGAAGGCAAAAAAACACATAGGAAGAAACAGGATTCAAAAGACAACAGAGAACAGTGCAGGGGACATTTTCTGTTTCCATTCCGGAGATTTTAGATGCAGGGAGCACTTTTTTTTTTTGGGGGGGGGGGGGGGGGCAATAATGTCAGCCAGGTGGTAGATTAAAGGAACATTATCGAGTGGTGAAAGTTCTTTTCTGAGCCGATCTATTTTGTATGTGTGTGTGTTTTAGAGGCCTATTGAGGGGTCGGAGGCGTTCAAAGGGGACTTGAGAGGATTTTTGGCAAAGAGGGAGTGTTCATACCAGGAATGTTTAGTCGACAGACAAATTTGAGAATGATATTAATTATAGGTTTTCCAAAACAACAGCAATTCTTCCACCTTGACTCTTTTTTTGCTGGACAGGCACAAAAAAATAAATCAACATTAAAAAAAAGAGCGAGGTGAGCCGGGCTGACATAATGAAAAACACATATGCATGGTAGACATCCGTTCCAAAACAACCCTAGAGACACACATGGCAGTGGGAAATGGGAAAAGAGAAAACAGGAGATGCAGGTTGCCTCTGAAAAAAAATGGCTGAGCAGATGGAAAAAAGGCGGAAAATGGCAACCGCTGTTGAGGAAGAATAACCATGAAGGCGGGTAGTTTGAATTGAAATCAATTCATATTTTTGTAGTCGGAAATTGTGTGGACACGTTGTGAGCTGACCATGCGGAGTGGAGTGCGCACACGGACATTATGAAAGACACGAATCTAGTTAAAATAAAATAAAAAAAAAAAAAAATTAAAAAAACTGTGTGTTGCTAGATTACCTGCGAGTCGGAGATTTCGGACGGTTTCTCCGTCAGGCTGCTGCTCTCCACTGGGATTAAGTCGTTGTACTTTGTGCTCACGTCTTCATCGGAGTAGTTGAGACTGCCTGGACTTGGCCTGGGAGGAGACCTGGAAAAATAAAACACATTTACTGTATATGTTCTCATTTTAAAACTTGAACATCATTTGCAGTTCAACCAATCAGATTTCGGATGTCTGTCAGTGTGCTTTTCTGCAATCAATATTTTTTTTGTTATCGCACTTTGTTCAAGCCTGCATTTCTAGAATGCAAAACATGATCTATTACTGTTAAGAACCTCACACGTTAACTAAAAAGTCGAGCGAATGTGAGACTTTTTACAAAAAGATCCTTCATGCCCATTTGGTGGTCCTGCTAAACAAAGTACCGGCTGCACGTGGAGCTGCTGCAGGTTAAATAAATAAAAAGTAAATTAAATTTGATTAAATTAAATTTAATTTGATTCAATTATATTAAATTTGATTAAATTAGATTAAATCAAATTAAATTAAATTAAAAATATACAAATAAACAAACAAAAAAATAAATAAATAGACATACATACATAAATTAAAAACATCTCCAACTATGCAAAGATTTGTGTCTAGTGTCTTTTTTTTACTCTGGTTGTGCATCTGTTTCTACCTGCATTTAAAAATGCACAATAAATAAACAAACAAACAAACAAACTAAAATTAAACAAGACAAGACAAAACAAAACTAAAAATAAAATCTCCCACCCTGCAAAGATTTTCTTGTTTTACAAAATTAAATTTTTAACTCTGGCTGTGCATCTGTTTCTACCTGTATTGAAAAATGAACAACAAATACGTATACAAACAAACACACACAAACGAACGAACGAACGCACGCACACACACACACATACATTTTAAGCAAATAAACAACCCCGCCCCCACTCCACACATGCACATATTTTGCCTTGAAACTCATCCATCCATCAAACCATCCTCATGTTTCATGTCCATCTTCGTGTATTGCACTTATTAAGTATGAAACTAAGATGTGTGCAAACATGGACAAACCAAGTTCAAATACAAAGTGAACTTAACTCTGCGTTTGAACCCGCACTAATCAGACGAAAATCAGACGTAAACACCGCCGCCTGTCCCACACGTCTCGGAATTAGCCGGACTACGGTCGGATTAAGAGGCTTGTTTGAATTGGTATCCGGCAGATGAGGCAGCAGGCCGCGCGTGAGGGTCTTTGGTATTCCGACAACCGAGATCAAGAAGCGGCTTTAATCCGGACTCATCGGGGGATTTACAAGCACCATTTCATCGGGCAAACCTGGTGTATACGCCGTTTTTCCGGCAGAAGGAGTTCTTGACGGATAGCCTGCGGTTGTTCAACTCCAGGGCGGGGAATCGACCCTCGTCCAGGCTCACCATGTCGCCGTGCGTCAGCGCGTTGCAGTTTGCGTTGTTACCTGCGCACACGTACAGAGACACTGTGTGACCACAGGCCCGAGTGGGACAAGACCGTTAGAGTTAGTCTCTCCATTCTGTAATACGTTAGATTTATGTTACAGTTTGTTTTTGTTCTTAAAGTCGCTTAATTTAAAATGCATATTTTTTTTTATCTTCCATCTAATGAAACAATTGGTCAATTGCGTTACTGTCAGCAAAATACAATTGTAGTCAATAAAACTATTTTTAAAATGAATGACAAGCCCAGCCTGTCCGCCTAAAAATAAAATGTGACCCCGGTGCACAAAAGTTTGCCTACTACTGCGTTAGAAGTTGAAAACATTCTTGGCGAGCGGGGCCTCCGGGGTCACTTAAGGTCAACTGCCAGGTTACACACAACTATGTTTGTGAAGAACAAAAAAAACACACCAAAGCTTGACACAGCATCGTGTGTCAGGAGAGATGGTGTTTTCCACTGTCAATCAAATAGATAAGTGACCCTTTGTGGGGCAACACGCCCTCGACGTATAGCCAAGCCGCCTTAGAAGTGCAAAACAACGTCAAAGGACACGTTTTGACTTGACCCGGCGACATTTCATCACCAACATCTGTTTTGGGATGGATTTATGGAAAAGTTTAAAGCTCCTGAAATCAAGACATGATTTACGAGGGCATGTGGCATTCTTCTCTGGAGGGCGTTGTAAAAAAAAAAAGTCATAAAGCAACATGGTTACCATGTGGGTGGGCCTCACCTGATTCTGACTTTTTGGCATATTTCTTGCTCTGCCCACGGATGATGAGGATGAAGACCAGCAGGAGGATGAAGATGAGCCCCACAAGGGCAACCACCACTAGGAACCACCACTCCTCGTAGAAGGGGGACACTTTTTGGGCTGGTGTCAAAATTGAATGAGACGTGAGGTCAAATTTGTGTGTCAATCAGGACAATGGACAGTTCCTTCAATATATGTTTATTTATTTTTATATTTTTAATCAATTAATGTATGTATTTATTTTATTTTTGTAATCTATCCATTTATTTTTTATTTATTTATTTATTTATTTATTTATTTATTTATTTAACCATCCATTTATTAATTATTTGTTTGTCAAATTTATTTATTTATGTATGTGTGTATTTATGTATGGATTTATGTACTGTATTTATTTGTGTAATTTATTTACCACATATCCACCGACTTATTTATGCATTTATGTATTCATTTATGTATTTATTTATCCCTCAATGTATTTTTGTATTGATGTATGTATTTATGCATGTATTTATGCATGTATTTATTTATTTATTTATTTATTTATGTATTTATTTATATCCATGTATTTATTTATTGATCCATCTATCCATCAATTTATTATTATTATTATTATTATTATTATTATTATTATTATTAGTATTATTATTATCATCACTATTGCCATCAATATTATTATTATTATTATTATTATTATTATCATCACTATTGCCATCAATATTATTATTATTACCATCAATAAGCCGAAAGGAAAGAAGAAGACCATCAATATTATTATTATTATTATTATTATTATCATTATTATTATTATAAAATGGGCACTCACCAGATATGGAAGGAGTGGGAAGGCTCGGCGCGCCGTAACCGTAGTCGTTCACGCCGATGACACGGAAGTCATAACTGACGCCCTGCTTCAGAATGTCCATATTGAACGTGTGCGACGTCACTTCCTTGGGGATGTCCTTGATCAGGATGTCCCACAGGCCTTCGTCTGGAAAAGCAAAAGGTGTGGATTTTTGATGTCAGCTCCTCGTGCTATGTGGTTATTATGTAAATTTATCCTCATGTTTGGGTTTTTTTTTTATTTACAACGGATCAAAAATAAGCAGAAAACATTTTACTTGTTCAATTTCACACTTGACGACTGGGAAGAAACCCCAGTGATCCGACTGCTGTATTTGTTTATATAAACATTTAAAAAGTCCGTTTTTTTATAATGTGTCCTCTTTATGATAAACTGCGAGCAATCCATCAGTTGTGCAGCTCTGGTAGGCATAAAATGAATAAATAAATATTTTTTTAAAAAAGTGTGGGTAATATTTCAATGCTGCCAGAGGGCTTTAATTACACGCCTTCGCTGCTGGTTTTCAACACCACGTTAACTCTTAATGGGCCACACACGCACTCAAAGCAAACAACGAAACTCATTAGTCACACCGCAGTAAACACTGGAAAATATTTGCAAAATGTCCTGCAAGGAGAAGAGATGTGGAACGTTTTCGAAATACTTGACGCTGCTTTTTCCTCCCTTGAAAGCTTCCACAACAATCTCACCATCATACTCACCAGAAGGCCTAGCTTCGATGACATAACGCGTAATCGGAGCGCGTCCCGGATCGCCGCTGGTCCAGTGGATTGTCAGCGCTGAGCCGTAGCGAGTGATAAAAGGGTCTCCGGGAGGTCCCGGGGATCCTATGAATCAATCGTAGCATTATTTAAGGATTTCATATCAGTATAGGAAAAAAGAGGTTGAAATCTATGACGTCAGCGGCTACCTTCTCCGGGTCCGGTGGTGATGTTGGCCTCCACTTCAGGCCCGTACACAAAAGTCCTGGCGCGAATGCGGAAGTTATAAGTGGCGCCGTCGGCCAAGTCCTTGAGTTTGAGCCAGAGCGGTCCGCTGCCTTTTACGTCCATCATGACGGTCCGACTGACCCCTGGGAGGGAGGATGGGGAGTGGAGACAGTCGACACAGGTCGCGGAAGACTCTGTGCAAACATATCACATTTATAGCACTTTTTTACACAGCACAGACAACGCAATGCAGTTAGTTAGTAGAAGACCAAAAGAGGAGATATGCGTGTTAGATTTTTGTTTATACAGACACTCCTCTACTTACGAACATTCAAGTTACGAACAATGGTTCATACGAACATTTTTGTAGCATTCTCTCCAGTTGTATATATCTTTATAGAGCATATATTTTATCAAATGTTTATTTTTCAGTACAAACCAATACAGGTTGCCTTAAATATGCTTACATAAACCTTAAACGTACAAAATATAGCACTGTAGCAACTTACGAACAAATTCACCTTACGAACAACCCTTCGGAATGTATCTCGTTCGTAAGTTGGGGAGCGTATGCACACAAGCAATGGTACAACTAGGAATGTGTGGTGGTAAATGGATAGGGAAACTGGATTTTAAACAAAAAAATTCCAGACTCAACAGCTGTTAAATTGTTATTGGCTAAATCAAGCAATGGTGCAGAGATGAAAGATGAGGTTATACCGTCATTGGGCGTGCAGGGTTCGTAGACCAGACGGTAGCCCTCGATGATGCCGTTCGGCAGGGCTGGCTCGCCCCATGACACGTTAACCGAGGAGGTGGTGAGCTCGCTGAAGTGGATGAAGCTGGGGGCGCTGGGGGCTGAAATGCAGAGGGTAGTACGGTACTTTAAGTCGCTGAAAATAATAAATACATATATATTTTGGTACATCATATCAACATACAGGTAACATCCGACTTACAACCGAGTTCCGTTCCGACCAAACGGTCGTAAGTCCAAATGGTTGTAAGTCGAAATCCATTCAAAATGTTGAATAGAGACTCGTAGGCTAAATGACTGGGAAATTCTCCCCTCTGGTGCATCACACGGTCGATTGCTGTGCGAGTGAGATGCTTGCTGGCTGGCCAAAATTGTTGTACACGTTGTGGTGCCAGGCGTAGAATTAAAATTGTAAAAATAGGGTCAGGAGGTCGTGGTCGTAAGTACGGGTGGTCGCAAATGGAGCCGGTTGTAAGTCGGATGTTACCTATATTTGGCTGTATTGTGTCACTGGTGCATCTCTGCTGGCTTCTATTTGATCTGAGAAATGCTCCCCCAAATTTTAGTGTGTCACCACTTGGCTTTAGCTACCTGCTTGTTGAGTGCGCCCCCTGATGGCGGGGCTTCGTGGTCCGTCCCCGGCGGCGTTGAAGGGGGCTACGCTGATCATGTAGCTGGTGTAGCCGGTGAGATTTTTCAGCTTAACGCTTCCCTCGGGCATGAAAAGGGTCCGCAGACGTTCTGTGTCGTTCTTGCGCTGTGACTCCCAAAAGTAGACCTTTGATGGGCGGAGTTACATTCGAAAGGATTAGTGATGTGTATTTTTTTTTACTGTTATTAGTGTCATTTGGAGGAAGTAGAGTAAAATGTCTTCTAAGAGATCAGTTACAGTGGGTAATGCAAAGTATTGTATTTTTGGGAGTATAAGGCGCACCCAAAAGCCTTGATTTTCTTTAAAAAAATGACCCTCGACTTATATGCAGTTGCACCTAATATGTGAAGTAATATTGAGACAGCAACTACTGTCACGCAGCTAGCGATGCCATTTCCCCCTGTAGAAGTACTGCGTAACCCAGCCTCTACTGCAGCGACTTATAATGTGGTGCGCCTTCTATATGGAAAACTTTTATACATTTATGTTATATTTGAAAAATGTTTTTAAAGCCTGGTGCGCCTTACATATGGAAAAATACACCATTCGTTGGGGGTCCGGTGCACCTTATACACCGGAAAATACGGTAATTACAGTTTCCGCAATTATTGATTCAGAATTAGATGAATAAGATACATTTAGTTTTGCTTTAAAACACATTTTATGTAATTCATTACATTTATCTTGTAGTTAAATTTGGTTCAACTAATACCACATGGATGAATTAATAACATACGGTTTAATTCCTCTACTTGAAAATCACTTTTTTACCTTGTAACCTTGGATATCGCCATTTTGAGCGCCGATTGGCGGCGGGTCCCAGGTGACGTCCAGTTGGGTGGCACTGGCGGACTGAACGGCCACGTTCTGCGGAGGCGCTGTGGGAACTGAACGCCACCATATCCCATTTCATAAGAGATAATAATGCTTAGTTTAGCAGCAAATTATATGATAGATGATGTTTATCACGAGCATGTACACACCTGCTTCGCCGACAAACACTTCCTGGGGCGGACTGGTGGGCCCCTCGCCCACGGCGTTGTACACGCTCATGCGGATCTCGTACCGTTTGTGCTTGCTCAGCTCTGTGATAATTTTGTGCGACGCAGTATACAGATGAAATGATACTTTTCGGTGTACTTTGTGGTACTGTACTGCTTTTGAAACTTACTGTCCAGCTCGAATTGCGTCAGGGTGGCGTCGCTCAGATTGCGGATGCTGTAGGGCGCTGTGTAAAGGGGGAGGTGAAATCATTAAAATGTTCGGGATAAGATGTTAATATTACATATTTTTATGTTTTTAATAATTAACTCATTCACTGCCATTCACAAATGTATTCGCAAATAGAAAATATGGCGTAGAGCGCCATTCCCGAATGTTTTCACGTTTTGTTTTTTCACGCTTGGGTGCCGATAAAGCGCTGGCCATGGCCTCTAGCAATGTTTTTTCCTTTCCACAAGGAAGCATTTCCCTTTTTTTCCCCCATGTAAACGTTTTGTTCCAGCTTCAGCTCTTGTTAAATAATAATAATACATTTCATTTAGAAGTGTCTTTCAAAACTCTCAAGGACACTTTACAGTCACAGGATACTTTTTCTGTGGGTGAGCAGCGGCAGCCACATGTGCCAGCGTTCACTCAACCCGAAAGTAACAAAGTAAAAAAAAATAATAAATAATATGACAACACAAAGAAACAGAGACATTCATTCTTCAGCACTTTATGTACCAGCGCTATTTAAAGCAACATGTACTGTATTGCATTGTATTTTGGACAGTCACCCTCATTTCAAGCTCATATAACTCCAGCCCTATATAATTTAGGAATTAACACTTTTTCTGATGATAAAAGGGAGTCTAAGGTTTCTAACGCTGCATAGAATATGTATGTATTCCTAAAACTCAATTATCTGTGGGTCCTCGAATACAAGTGACAATGACAAAAACCCTGGCACTGGAGTGGACACATTTTTGCACATGATCGGCAGTGAATGAGTTAAAGCAGGAAATGAGTGCCAACAATATAAAATAAGTGAAAAATGATGACAAGTCTTTTTTGGGGAATGTTGGAGGAAACCAACGCAGGAACAGGGGAGAGATGTGCAAAACGCTGAATCGCAGGCAGGCGCACGGATTTGAACCCAGAACTTCAGAACCGGTTATGAATGTATCATTAAATAAAATACATAGAATACTGCATTGCAGTTCAGAAACGTTAACAGTAACTACGATAAGGAAAGACTTTCCACCATCTAGTGGTTCATCTTTTAAATGCAGCCATTATTATTATAGTATTTATTTTTCACTCACCCTTGAGGTCTGCCCACGCAGACATGCTGTTGATGGCATGGAGGGAGTAACCGCGGAGACGGTCGTAAAGCAGCTCCCGATAGCGGATGCGAAAGCCCAGCAGGATGCCGTTGATCCTCTCCTCGGGGGGAGGCTGAGAGTAGAGCAAGTAAAAAAAATACAAGCGTCATGACATTTTCCATGTTATTTCCCAAAATAAAAAAAGAAAGTAACCATGTCGACTTTTTACCTTCCAGCGAATCAACACTGACGTGGTGGTGTGAGGTGTGACGGAGAAGATGACGGGCGCTTCATCCGGCGCTGATATGGGAAAAAGATCGCAAAGGATGGAGTGGAATGAGTCTCATTTGACTCACTCGGGTTCCATTTGGCGCCATTTGCCCTACCATCTTGCAGAGTGGTGATGGCATCGCTCTCCTCGCTGTATTCGCTGTCCCCGATGTCATTGGTCGCTTTCACTCGGAACTGATAGGACGTGAAGGGCTTCAGCCTTGGCAACATAAAGCAGAATAAAGTGTGTTATAATTATTATGATGACTACATATTATTCCCCATTTCCCGACTGAAAAAAAATGGCAACCTGGAGACGACATAAGAGGTGGCGTCGTGGTTGACGGAGGCCGAATGCACGGTCCAGTTGTTTTCAGGGAGCTGGCGGAGCTGCACGGTGTAATAGCGCACAGGCGAGAGGCCGTCGCTGCCGGGTTCCCACGCTAGGAGAACGCGGCGGGCGCGCACGTCCTTCTGAGGCACGACGGGGCGGCTGGTGGGTTGTGGGCGAGCTGGGGGCAGGGGGAGAGAGTAGTAGTAGAGTTAAGACCTGTTAACATCCCTGACAATTGACTTGAAATATATCTATATTTTGCTTAGATGGGGACAGATTGATCTAGCCATTTGTATGTGAAGTAAAAAAAAGAAGGATGAATAGGAAAAACATGTTCACAATCATACAGTGATTATTTATTTATGTATTTATTTATTTATTTGTGTATTTATTTATTTAGTTAGTTATTTATTTAATAATAATAATAATAATAATAATACAATCCATTTATTTATTGTGTATTTGTATGTTTATTTATCCATTTATTAATTAATGTATTTATTTATTTGTTCATTTATTTATTTATTTATTTTCAAATCATTTATTTATTCATGTATTTATTCATTTTTTAATAATTTATTCATTCATTCATTCATTCATCTGTTCGTTCGTTCGCACATGTATTTATTTATTTATTTATTTTTAAATCATTTATGTATTCATGTGTTTATTCATTTTTAAATAATTTATTTATTCATGTATTTATTCATTTATTTATCCATTCATCCATTTATCCATCTATCCATCCATTCATGTATATCCATCCATCCATCCATGTATTTAATATTATTTTTTTAGAACAATAGTCAACTTGACCTCCGTTACCTCGTTTCTCAGTGGTGACCACCAGCGCCTCGGCAGCCTCGCCCCAGCCCTTGCGCGTCTGCGCCGTAATGCGAAACACGTAGACGCACTCGGATTTAAGGCCGGTGACGGTGTACTGGCGGGCGCTGGGGTTGAGCACGTCCACCGTGGCGGTGTTGCCGTTGGTGGAATTGAGGTGATATGTGATCTGGTACGCTGGTAGACGAGAAGAGGGCGACTGAAGTACAGTGGCGAGGATGAAAGATGAAAAGTCTTTGCTTACCCAGGATGATTCCGTTGGGTTGGGAAGGCGACTGCCAAATCAGACGAACCGAAGTGGTGCGCACCTCCGGGAACAGGATGCCCATCGGTGGTCCTGGCACTGCAGGAGGGAGATGATGTCATCAAGAAGCCATGCAACGCTTTCGAGAACCTTCCAGAACCCTACTAAAGCTTGCAAAGCCCCGTGGTGAACGTAGAGGAGTTCGGTTTGAAGAATCACACCCTTTAACATTAAAACAAAAAAGTCTCCGAGAACAATCTAAAATGTCTACCGTCATCCAGGGTCCTCTGAAAGATGGCTGGAGAACTGGGCCGTCCGTCTCCTACGCGGGTGAACGCCAGCACCTGGATCTCGTAAAGGACGTATTTGCCCAGACCCGTCAGCTGGACACTGTGCGTGACGTTGCCTTCCACCATCCAGAAGCGGGCGCCGCTGTCTGAGTCCTTCTCTTTGTACACCGCCTGCCAAATGGTAGAGAATGAAAATAAATTGTCATAAAGCAGCATGCGATGCCAGTACGCGTCAAATGTTGTCACACGGACCTTGTAGCCTAAAATGAGTCCATTTCGGTCCGGTTCGGGTACTTCGGACCAGCGCACCAAGATGCTGCTGGAGGTGGTGGCGAATGCTGACACGTTGGTGGGCCCGCAGGATGGCACTGAACGGCAAATGTATAGTTTTAAGTGACAAGAATTGAATGCATGAAGAACATGTAAAGAAAGAGTAAATTTGTTTGTTTTGTTCTGGAGTAATAAGCATGGAAACAAAGTGAAATTAATCCAATCAGAAATATTAAATGGGCAGATTTTAGCTGTTAGCATTTCACCAACTCGCCTTATGCAATATTCAAAGCATATTCAGGATCAATAAAACTAAATGAAACACTATTATTTAGCTGCTAGATACATACATACATACATATGTATGTATGTATGTATGTATTTATTTATCCATCTATATATTTATTTATCCATCTAACCATTTATTTACATATTTATTTATGTATTTATGTATTCATTCATTAATTCATTTATTTATGTATTTCTTCATTCATGTATTCATGTATTCATTCATTTATCCATTCATGTATCAATTTATTTACCAATTTATTTACCCATTCTCTTCTTCATGTATTCAAGTATTCATGTATTCATGTCTTCATTTATCCATTCATTTAGCCATTCATCCATTTATCCATCATTCACTTATTTACGTACATTATTTACATATTTACGTATTTAGTTGGTTAGTTAGTTATCTAGTTATTTAGTTATTTACATATTTATTTAGTTATTAATTTCGTTCTTTATTTAAGGCACATATTTTGTGGCAAATAATACTTCAAATTACCTCAAGTAAATGTGATATTAACATTTGAAAATAAATAAATAAAAAGAATCAAAAGCACTCCACTATGTAGCGATGAGTTTTAATAGGAAAAATAACCTCACCTGACTCCCGAGTCCTTCCTCTGATTGGCTGGCTCCAGGGTCCAAATCCGATACCATTGAGGGCCTGCACCCTCACCTCATACTCTGTCCATTCCTCCAGGTCCTCGATAGTAAACTCCCTCTCCAGGCGGTCGGGAATGGCTTGGATGAGCGGGCGACCCGATGACCCCGCCTTGGAGTATTCTACTCTGTAGCCCACCTGTTCCGCATTGCCATTATACTCCCACTCAGGCAGAGGCTGGAAAGGGAGCGAAAGACTAAATTGAGAGAGTGCATGTGATGGACAGTTGCGCTTGTATACATCCTGTTTATATTTCAACCATGAATCGCATAGCGACGTTGCCACCAAATTGAATGCGGTAACGTAGGGCGACCGCAGCCTCGTTCATCTACCGGTGCGAATGTACTCGCCACTTTCCACCCAAAGCAAAGCCTCGTGAGATTAAAGCCGAATAATGACTATTGATTGTATTTGGCCGTTATAACATCATTTTGCAAATAGACTTTGTGGCCAATAATACTGTGAATTCCCGCGGCGAAACCAGGTCCCCCAAACAATGACATCTTTCCAATTTAATTAAATTGGCCTGAAGTAATGACTCAGATTTTTTTTTTCGAAGTTGCTCAGAGACCTTTTCTAATGCGATTAAAATTAACTTTTTCTGCTCGGCAGTGTGTTAAGATGGTGACTCTGTTAAATAGGCAACCAAAAAGAACCTCCACCACAATTTGTCATCAGTTTAAAAGTGACTTTGTTTAAAGGACAACCGATGTCTCCGGACAAGTTGTGTCCATAATTTGTAAAATGCTTCAAATGACTTCTACTGAGCGTATTTTACAAAGATTCCACCGCATATAGCTATATTTTACGTTTTAAGACTCGCGCTGAATATTCAGGAAGTCTTGGTTTTGAGTTGGTGACGAGTCCTTACGTGACGTCACTAAAGGAACGCCCCTGACCGAAAAAAAAGACACATTGTAGCGGTCCTTCCATCACGTCAATGTATTTTGCTGTACTTGTTTGGTCTGGGGACCTTGTGTTGCACCCAAAAGCCGCCAGAAGAGGGCGTCCAAGCTCCATATAAGGAAACGGAGGTGGCCACAGGAGGTCACTAATTTGTGTCTCTTTTTCGGTGAGACATTTCCCCTCAATGTTGCCTCAAAATGGCACAGAATAAATTCCTTAATCGATTGCAAACATGTATGCTTTCCTCTTCAGAACTATTTGAATCATATTCATAACTGGATGTGTAACAAGAAAGCATATTGTCTGAATCTGAAGTCATTGTTTTGATTCTCCAGCAATGCAAGACGTCTTGGTGTGACGTCACGAACTGGGGCCGGGACTTTCTGAAAATGCCCAGTTAGCAGCTCAATTTTTTTGCAGATTTTGGACACTTTAAGTCATTTTTATTGGTGTTTTGCATTTGAATAAAAATATCATACTGTGTGTTTTGGGTATTTTAGATGCTATAAAACGTTTTTCTGATGTCAGTTAAGAAACAAAAAGTGACATCGGTTGTCCTTCAAGGGTCATGGTTAACTTCATTAGTTTATCGGACACACACATCTCCATTATGACATATCCAACATTCATCTGGAACTCGATCAACAAGGCATTTTTAGAAGTCACACCCGTCCACCTCTGCTTACCATCCATCTTAACCACAGGCTGGTCTCACTGGCGGTGCGCAGCGTGACATTGGCTGGGGCAACATCCGGAGGGGCAGGAAGCGTTTGGATCTTTCTAGAAGGTTGACTAGGAAGACTGCTGCCCACAATGTTCACCTGACGCATACGAAATCTGGAGATTGAATGAGAATAAGCTATTACATTGATGTCTTTTTCATTTGAAACACTTTACATGCATGGTGTATTCCTACCTGTAGAAGGTATACGGATTAAGGCCAGGAACCTCCAGGGAGCGAGCGTCGGGTAGATTGGAGACTTGGTGGACCATCAGCCAGTCTTCATTGTCTCCTACAGCACCCACCTAAAACCGCCAATCATGGATCAGTATTCACATTAAAATCAGACGATATGAGATCAGGTGACCCGAGCTCACCTGGGCTTCCACCTGCCAGCGGGAGATGGACGTCTTGCCGTCGTAACCCGGCTTGAAGAGCAGATTGACGGAGCGAGGGGCGATGTTGGAGATGGCGATGTTAGTGGGTGGGCCAGGAAGCTCTGGAAGGACGTGGGAGGTTGACAAAATGTGATCATGTCAAATATTACGTTTAAAAAAAAACATTAAAATAGACACATGCAGAACATTTTTTTTACAAATATGATATGATGCTCTTCAAAAATCTTGAATAAAAATGGAAGACAAGATGGAGGTCAATCTAGTGGTCACAAACAACATGCCCGAACTGACCTGGCGGGACGCCCGACGAAATGGTGGAGGATGACAGCAAGCCTTGTCCTTTAGATGTCATGGCGGCCACTTCAATGGTGTACGTGGTGAGGGCGGTGAGTCCGGTGACGCGGTACTCCAAGGTGACGCTAGGTAGGTAGTGGGTGACCCGCGTGTTGGTGCGGTTGAACTCCTCCCACGAGATGCGGTAGCCTGACGATAGCAACCGACACGGGACGTTACAATACAATACAATACATCTTAATTTATATAGCGTTTTCATAATAGCTGCAGCTGTAAAAAAGCACTTTACATAATAGTCAACACAAAGCAAAATAATAAACAGACAGTTGTCAATAAACAAAAAAAAATGGAACCAGTCAAGGGTAAAAAAGTGTTTAAAATTATTGATACGTCCATTGAATGAAATCAGACAAAAATAAAGAAAAAGTACTAAATAAAGTGCATCACAAATATTATGAATATTAATGATATTAACTCATTCACTGCCATTCATTAATTTATTTGGGAATTAAAAATATGACGTAGAGCGCCATTTCCGAATTTGTTCGGGTGTTATTTTTCTCATGCCTGGGTGCCGATAAAGCGCTGGCCATGACCTCTGGCAATGTTTTTCCCTTCCACAAGGATTTCCCTTTTTTTCCATGTAAGAGCTTTGTTCCAGCTTTACGATATTTAAACCACTTTGTGTGTTGCATTGTATTTCGGACCGCTGCCCTCAGTTCAAGCTCATATAACTCCAGACCCATATAATTTAGGAATTAACTGTTTTTTTTTCAGATGAAAGAAGAGAGTCTAAGGTTTCTAACGCTGTATTGAATGTCCATGTAGTCCTAATAATCAATATTCTGTGGGTCCTGGAATTCAAGTGACAATGACACTGTGGAGTGGACACATTTTTGCACATATCAGGCAGTGAATGGGTTAAATAAAATAAGACAAAAATACAAAATAAATCACAACAAAAAGATTATGAATGTTAATGAGTCACTCAATCGATAAAGGGAGAAGATGATGTGTCCGCACACCTGTGAGAATGCCGTTCTTCTCATTAGGTTCGCTCCAGCTGACTTTGAGCGACGTGTCGAGAATCTCGGTGAAGCTCAGGTGACCAACAGCTCCCGGTGCTAAATGAAAAAAAAAAAAAAAATACAAATAAATAATATGAATTAGGTGGGCATCACCCCCTCCCCTTTTATTTCTCCTCGCCGTCCACTTACTGTCCTCATGCGTCATGACAAGTTTGTGAGGGCTGCGGGGTCCGTCGCCCGGCGTGGTGAAGCAAAGAGCTGAGGTGTAGTAGTTGCTAAACTTCTTCAAACCCGTCACGTAGCCCACATGAACGCCGTCCTGGAAGTTGGGCCGCACCGTCACTGATGCCACTTCACGCTCCTTGCCGGGCTCCCACGCCAGCAACTTGCGGAATAGGTGGGGATAGATGAATCATGCTTATCTCGGATTGACCACAAGAATGACAAACAAATCCATTGACTGTATTAACTGTACCTTGTAGCCTTGGTTGATACCGTTAATGAACTGTGGGTTAGGGGCCGTCCACGTAAAGCGGATCGCCGTGGAGTTGACGGCCTCGGCTTGCACGTTGCCTGGGGCGATGGTCGGCACTGGGGTGCAAAAAAAAAAAAGAATTAATCAACTTTGCATAGGATAGATAGATACATAGGTTGACATAAAGACAACAAAAAATTGAAATTGAATAAATTACCTCCTTGCAGGGTCCACTCTGTGACTTTGTGGCTGAAGGTACCTAAGCCCGCCACGTTATAGGCAGCCACCTCAATTTCATAGTTAGTCCAGATGATCAGGTCTTCCAGCAGTAGCGTGGTCACATCCGGGCTGGAGATATTCTTGATCTGGTAGTCCACCGGCAGGCCCGTCAGACGGTATCTAACACAAAACACACACACGTGCAAAAAGCAGCACTGAGTGTAACTTGTGCAGTGCAAGAGTCGCTACTAGGGGGAGACAGAGGCCCAACAAAGGAAATAAAAATAGTATTTTGTGGTTCTGAATACTAAGGAAGATTAACCAAGGAGGAAATAAAGAAAACAAGGGTGAAATGTATAAAAAAATCCCTAACATTCCCTCCCAAAAAATTTAATGACTTGCTGTGGTGGTATTAAAGGAAAACGTCTATCCATATATCATATTAACTCATTCACTGCCAGACGATGTGCAAAAATGTGTCCATTCCAGTGCCAGGGTTTTTGTCATTTTCACTTAAACTCCAGGACCCACAGAATATTGATTTTTTAGGATTACATAAGCATTCAATGCAGTGCAAGAAACCTTAGATTCTCTTTTTTTTCATCAGAAAAATGAGTTAATTCCTAAATTAGATGGGTCTGGAGTAAGAGGAGGTGCAAGTGGGGGCAGCAAAAATGCAAATGCTGCCCTCTCGTGGAAGGTGAAAAAAACATTTCCAAAGGTCTGACCAGAACTTTATCAGCACCCCCCGTGCAAGAAAAACCAAAACCCGAACACATCCACGTCATATTTTCAATTATCAAATAAATTTGGGAATGGCAGTGAATGAGTTAAACATTTTGTATTATTATTTATTATTATTTTAAATGAGTAAAATAAATCTTTCTTTTTCAAAATAAAATAGTTACCAAATCAATCTGTACTCTTCAAAATAAATATGTATAATTTTGGAATGAACACATTTTTTTATTGCAAAGAAAGTTGTTTTTGTCAAATCACATATTAATGAAAAATAATACACAAAAATGTAGAAATTGATCGTAAATAGCTGGATAAAAAACATGTAGTTTGGAAACAGGTGAAGACATTTTTAATATTCCAAATACATTGACATTTTTTCAACCCTACAAAATTCCTGTATAAGTGGGCCTAAATCTGTAAGAAACATTTTTTCCTGTGTACAGCGGCTGGCTACCAAAATAAAATATAATAAATAAATAATTCTAAGGAAAACATGGCAACTTTTCTATGAAAAAAAAGAAAATAGTTACCTTATAAGACTAAATATGTATCTTACGGATCGATTCCACATTGTTATTTCATTGAGGGGAAAAATAGCTTTTATCTACTTCTATTTTATATGCTTTGTTTCAGCTTCAGCTGTTGTTAAAAAAAACAGTCAATTTCCAAAGAAAGGAAAGCAAATCCTCACCAGTCAATTTCCCGCTTGGTCTTACCGTACTGAGTAGCCCCTCAGGATGCCGTTTTGGTGGCTCTCGGGCGGCGGCTGCCATTGGATCATGATGGACTGGTTGGTGCGACCGCTTGCGATGACGTTCTGAGGAGGAGCGCTGGGAGGCTCCTCTGGCAACGACACACTACAACACACAAGCATATGCAAAGTCAAGTTCATTCCAGGCTTCTTCAGAAGTGATGCATGAGTAATTAACTCATTCACTGCCAGACGTGCAAAAAACGTGTCCGCTCCAGTGCCAGGGTTTTTGTCATTGTCACTCGAATTCCAGGACCCACACAATATTGCGTTTTAGGACTACATACACATTCAATGCAGTGTAAGAAATCTTAGACTCTCTTGTGTCATTATAAAAAAATAATTATTTCCTAAATTATATGAGTCTGGTGTTATATGAGCTGGAAATGAGGGCTGTCCAAAATACAATGCAATACATACCGTATTTATTCGAGTATAACGCGTAAAATTTTCTACCTAAAAAAACCCTCAAAGTGCACGCTATAAACGAGGCCTAGGACAAAAAAAGAAAATTAGGGGTGCGCGTTATATTCGAATAAATACAGTGCATATTGGTTTATATAGCGCTTTATAGCTGAAGCTGGAAAAAAGCACTAACATGGAAAAAAGGGAAATTCTGCACCCTCGTGGAAGGAAAAACACTGCCAGTCTGGCCAGTGCTTTATCGCCACCCAAGAAAGAAAAAAAAACAAAACCCAAACTAATTCGGGAATGGCGCTCTACGTCATATTTTCAATTCCCCAATAAATTCGTGAATGGCAGTGAATGAGCCAAGTAGGCGGCGTAATAAAGTAGCCCCCAGGTATGATTCGTCAAATTTGATGTCGACATGATCTCGCTCGAAAAGCCCCCCCCCCTTGCACCAAAAAAAACCTCCAAGATTTCAAGAATAGATTTTAAAAAAGGCCCGGTGGGATTAACATGTCAACATCACTGTGTAGAGGTGGTGGGTTCAAAGTCTGTCAGGATAGGGGTTCAGAAACCCCACCCTAAATTCTTTAGGGACTTTAACATATACCGTATTGCAGCTGCAATGTTCCAAATGTCTCGTATGGGATAACAACGACATCAGCCTAAATCGTTTTTTCCTCCTCGGCGACATGGAAGGCTCACCGCAGTGTGTTGACAAGTGACAACGTGTCTTGTTTGTTTGTGTATGCGCGTTCAATGCGCTATGTCGGGTTTACGGGCTCCCATCGTCCCTCCTTTTCGCCGACTCTTGACTGAAAGGATCACTCAAAGCCGTTTCCGTGGAAACAAGCATCCCTATTTACCGACAAGTTTTTTTTAAACTCAAAGACTGCCGTCTCGTCGACCTTTGTGACCAGAAATGCCTCTGGAGCGTCGCACCGGGAGATAGCGAGCGGCTCACCGTTCCGTCTCCTTGCTGAACTGGCCTTTGCCCACGTCGTTGACGGCGCACAGGCGGAACTGGTAGGAGCGCGCCGGGATCAAGCCGCTGACGGTTACCGCCGACGACTCGGGTTTGATGCTGGCCAGCAGGATGGCCCAGGGAGCATCTGCAAATTACCACATAAAAACTGTATCATATTTGTCGTTTAAAATCCCTGATTTTTAAAATATTCTCCAGCATAAACAATAATCAGAATAGAATTACATTCTAAAGTTATTCTTCTGACGCCAAGTCTAACATCGCATAGCAAGTTAACTCATTCACTGCTGAGGGGAACTGCTGAAGCTGGAAAAAAGATGAAAAAGGGAAATTCTGCTCCTTGTGGAAAAGAAAAACATGACCAGAGGCATGGCCAGCGCTTTATTGGCACCCAAACAAGAACAAACAAAACCTGAACAAATTCGGGAATGGCGCTAACGTCATATTTTCAATTCCCGAGTACATTCATGTGAATGGCAAGTTAACAATGGGCCTGCTATGTGCACATCAGCGAGAATATTCAACAGCTCTCACGCAACAACGTCGTTTTTGTGTCAAGAAACTTTGTTCCTCCCCCTCCACCAAATATGAAAAGTGATAGACATCCTTAATGACCGGTACTGATCTTAAATTCTGTTTTAACTTCCATACGGGGCACGTGGCCCGCTAACAGGGGTGACGACACTTCAGTGGGATGGCTTGAAATCGAAAAGGACACAGTACTACATAAAGGGAGTTAAAAAAATATAGATATCAAGTGTTTAATGCTCAGGAAACCGGACACTCCATTCCATCAAGCCATTAACGACCATCACAAAGGTAAATAAAATGACTTTATTATACAGTACAGTTTATTTATTTAATCATAATACTATAGCACATTTATTATACATAAAATAAGGTATATTTTGTGTAGTTTTAAGGCTTAGAAAATTAGAAAGTAGAAAATTATGTTTTAAGGGGACCAGGGAATGGATTATTCTCATTTTAATGGTTTGCTATGGGAAATTAATTTTTGGGATACACACTTTTCTCCTTACACACTCTGTCTGGGAACCAATTAAGTTCGTAAGCCAAGGTCCGAATGTAGAAAGTATAAAATAAATAAATGAAATAAAAATAACTTTGGGCAATGGACTAAGCTCATACGAGACTTGTGTTGTGGCAAGTCGTTTGAAATGAAAGTGGCTTAGCGTCAGACTGCCTTGCTTCCTTTGGCGTACCTTGAAAAATAAGGTAACTTACTGTTTTCCGACACCTCTAGGATGTAGCGCAACAGCGGGCTGTTTCCGTCGAAGGCTTTGGCCCATGACAAGTCAATGGTGCGCCGCTCGGACCTGCTCAACGCAGCCGCGGGGTTCTCTGGCGCATGAGGCAGTTGCCTACGGGGAACAATACAGACAGCAATTACAGAGAAGTAAACAGCATATAAAAACAAAACACGGTATGCAAAAAAATGTGTGTACACGTTCACCTAACGCGGAGATGGGCGCTGCGGGAATCGTTGCCACCAACCGAAGTGACGCGGCAGGTGTAGGTGCCAATGTCGCCGGACCACGTCTGCGAGATGTGTAGGGTGCCCTCGGCGTCCTGCTGTACGCGCGGGATGGCGTGCACGTTGATGACCACGCCCTCTTTCTCCCATATGTGCCTGTGGGTTCATGACAGGACTATTCATTACACCATACGTGTATGGTCGCACTCAATTGTATAGTGTTTAATTATTTATTGTATATTTTCAATGATAAAAAAAATAATATATACAGTATACATAAGCATAAAGTATACATGTACATGCATAAATAAACAGAACAAAAAAAATATATACATATACAGAATATATACAGTATACATATACTTATATATACAGTATACATATAATATATAATAATATATAATAATAATAATAATAATACATTTCATTTATAAGTGCCTTTCAAAACTCTCAAGGACACTTTACAGTCACAGGATATTTTTTCTGCGGGTGAGCAGCGGCAGCCACACGCGCCAGCGTTCACTCAACCCGGAAGTAACATAAAGTAAAAAAATATATAAGAAAATACATCATACGTGCATGGTCGCACTCATTTGTATAATGTTTCATTATTTATTGTACATTATTTCATATAAAAAAATGGAAAAAAATGTATACAGTATAAATAAACATGCATACATATACAGAACAAAAAATATATATACTGTGTATATATATATATATATATATATATATATATATATATATATATATATACACTGTGTGTGCATATATATATATATATATACACTGTGTGTGCATATATATATATATATATATATATATATATATATATAGAATATATACAGTATACATATACATATATATACAGTATACATAGACATATATACACACACGCACATATATACACACCGTATATATACAGAGTATATATACATATATATACACAAAAATGTCGTTTTTCTAATCATTCTTTAAACATTGCAAACATAGGAATAAATGATTAAGCCCTTTACACCGTCAAAAGTGCGATTGGAAAATATTTCAAAAAAAGAGGTATCCTATTTTATTGCTGTTATTCTTGCATTTTTATGGCTATGCTTGGAATGCTAATTATTTTTCCAAGCGCATTGCAAAGAAGAAGCAGTAGGAGCATCGGCACGGGTCTGAAGTTTGTTCACTTGTATTCAGCCCTGAACTGCGGAGTTACTTTATTCCGGAGAGCTTTATAGCATCCGCCCCAGAAGGTCGTCCACTGAATCAAGCTCCTTGAATGCGTCAGCTTACCTGACATTCACGCTGGGATCGTGCGTGACACCGCAGGTCAGCGCGGCCTTGGTGCCTTTGATGATGCTCTGGTCCTGCGGGGGCGTCGTGATCCGGGTTCGAGCTGAGGAGGCGGAGGGGAAAAAGACATGACAGAATGTTCCGGAACAACGACAAGCCAGAACGCTCTTCTACTTACCCCAGACAATGAGGTCAGCTGACGCCTCGTCGATGCCGCGAGAGTTGCTGGCCATGCAGGTATACGTGCCGGCGTCGGATATGCGCGAGGGCGAGATGAGCAGGCTGCCCGACTCCAACAGGGTAAAGCGGGGTAGCTGCACCGAACCGCTCGCCAGGACGCGTTCACCTGATGGACACGAGTTACCGAAGACTATATCAACTTCATCCATTATATCCAAGTTGTAATATATGTTATGTAATATGTAATAAATATTATAATGTGCTAAAAAAAATCAACTTGGGCTTCCTGAACAAGCTGCAATGTTAAAATGTAACGCTGCAGCGAAAAAGGAGGATCACGAGGAGAAACCGGGACAATGTTTTTTCCCATTGTGATGCAAAAGAAGAAAAGCCCGGTGCAGGATAAACCTCTGGGATCCAAGCCGGCTTTAGCCAGTAAGCCGCCACAAACTATCCCCCCTCCGTGTGTAATAGATAACATACGTTATAATCCCTAGGTGCGCACGTGACTCGCTGTGTGTATATGTCTATGTGTGTGTGTGTGTATTGCAAACCTTTTTGCCAAGTGATAGCTGGTCTCGGAGCCCCGGAAGTCTCACAGTGCAGTATGATGGACATCCCGTCAATCACGGTGCTGTCTGAGGGTCCAGCTGTGATGTTCGGAGCGATACCTGGCACGCACGTATACACACACACGCACACACGTGGAATAAGTAAAATGTCGCAATAAAATAAGTCGTGTATGCCAAGTCTGTTGAATTTTTGAATCTGCCCTTAAGTGTCATTTGTTATTCCGATGACACGTCCTTCACCCGTGCGCCGTGCCAAACAACATGAAATCAAAACAAATCAAAATGCTGCATGTCGAGAAGTTATGTCGACCGTAGGCATGCAGAGACGTTATCGGCGAACCAAGGCAATAGATGAATTGAAGTGAAAAGCAGAAGAGGAAAATCAGCCGACAAACTCCAGTCAAACAAAAAAAAGAAGAAAAAAAAAGAAAAGAAATGAGCCCCTTGGCATACAAGCAATGTGATTGGACGCTCTGATGATGCTTCAGGTGATGGGAGTAATGGTACCATTTCCAATAAACTGACCAAAAGTAATTTTAACCCCCGGAAAAAAAAAAAAAATTAGCTAACAATCACAATTTGGGATAATTCAAAGCATCTAATTAACCTAACATTCATATTTTTCGAATGAGGGAAGAAACAGGAGTACCCTGATAAAAGCCACACAGGCACAGGGAGAACATGCAATTTGGATGGATTGGTTGGATCTAAGCACTGACCTCTGACCATCTTCATTGAATGATATATTTATGGTTAGGACTTTGCCATTATTTTCCTTTTTTGACGTCAAAACGCAAAAATAGAAATTGCAGAATAGTTTGGTGGTATTTTCTCCATTTTTTTATGAGGTCAGAAATATTCCAGGGTTTTATCAGAATTCATCAGAATACAATAATAATAATACATAATTGTAAAGAGATGAATAATCTTCCTTCTTTAAAATTTATATGTTTTTAGAGGTTTTCATTGAATATTTTTTTTCAGAAATACTTTTTGGAGACACTAAATACAAAAACATGCAAAAAACTGCCACATTTTCCATTTATAATTACTTCACCAAAAAGAGAAAATTATGGCGAAATTGAGAAAAAAAAAATCAGCCCGGTGAAATCATTTTAAAAGATTACCAAAATAAAACGCCATTTTTTTATATCGCAGAATGCACCGCACACTACTTCTTGATCGAGCCCAAATGCGCCTTTCACTCTTCGACCATTGGAGCACTCACTGGTGACGGCGAGGTACGTGTTGGTCTGAACCTCGCCCGCCGCATTCCTGGCAAAGCACTGGAACATGCCCGTGTCGTCGGGCAGGAGTCCGTTGACCTGCAGGCTGCCGCCGCTCAACACTCGGTACCGTGGCGTTTTGACCGGGTCGATGGGCGTGGCGTCCTTGTACCACACGATGTCCGGTGAGGGAACACCTGTAAATGTCATCAAGTAGATTACTATGCAGCCTTAAGATTTGTAGTTAGTCGTGTCGTTAGTGACATGATGCACCTGAGGGAATATATTGAAATCACTTTGTGAAATACACCAGCGGGCATCAATGTGAATTAAAAATAACAAACCCAACCACCAAATATTTAACTGACTGACCGACCGACCAACCAACTAACTAACAAACTAACTAGGTGACTAGTAAACTAACCAACTAACAAAATAACTACTAACTAACCACCAAACAAACCAATAAACTAACTAACCAACTGACCGACCAACCAACCAACCAACTAACTAACCAACAAAAGAACTAACTAACTAACTAACTAACTAACTAACTAACTAACTAACTCACTCACTCACTCGGCAGCTAGCCAACCAAATAACTAACTAACAGACAGATCAACTTACTAACTACCTGACCAACTAACCAAATCACCAACATACCAACTCACTAACTAGCCAATTGAGTAACCAAAAATAGATAAATAACTAAATAACTAAATAAATAAATAGTAAATAAATAAATAAATAAATATGAATACATAAAATACAAATTACAAAATACAAAATAAAATAAAAAAACAAAAAAAACAAATAAAAAACATAATAAAATAAACAATATAAAATATAAAAAAACATATATATACATATATACATGTACATATAAATTAAAAATAAATAAATACAAAAAAAATAAACAATAAAATAAACACACACATAAACAGTTCATTCCAAAAGATTTCCCCCCAAAAAATCAAAGTTTCAAACATCCATCATCGGGAAAAAAAACGAATGCAAAGTTTTATATTATTCATCCCCCAACGCAAGCCATTCAAACATGAACAGAAAATTAATGTCTTTATTCAAAGAAGAAGAGACTTGCGCATAGCACATAAGGGGCCTTGGTCTCAATAGCCCCGCAGTGAGCTGTGCGCTATGTGCATTTGAAATAGATGTTCACATCGACTGCTTTTAGTCAGTATCCTGCTTTAATATGTCTTTTTTTTGTAACCTAACAACTGGATATTTAAATCTCCCATTAAGAGCCAACCATCATTTTTTTGTATATTGTCCAGTTTTCGATACATATTTAATTCCAAATTTCCATTAAACACATTGAACGTCTCCATCAGCGAAAATGACCACAAAGGTGCAACCTAATTCACGCAGTGAAGACAAATAGTCATTCAAAAATAGTTGTTCACCTCGAGCTTGGCAAGGGATGTCCACCACCTTCTCCATCTCAGCCGTGATGTGCTTCTCCGGCTCCTTGATGAACTGCGGCGGCTCTGGGAGAAGACGGGAGAATGGAAGAATGGTGATGTAATCCTAAATCCCGCGTCGGCAATCCACAAAGTTTCAAACGAGAACTGACAGATTTAATCGGAGGGGCAAGAAAGAGAAGAAAAAAAAGGACTCGGCCCCTGTGAGGTTAGCACACACAAAAAAAAATAATAAGGTGACGTGCTAAAAGTCAGATGGAGAGACATTTGGTATTCCGTCTCAGTTTTAGGCCATAACCTTCAAACGGGCAGCAGGGGAGGCTGGCGTCAGTAGACGGAATTCAAAGGGAAAAAGTTAAATGCACCTTGCTCTTTGAATGCCATCGCAACCTTGACGCCATTAAAGCATCCAAAAGTGACTCGGGCGTTCATTTTGGCTTTCGCCAGGGGGGCAGCTGACTTAATGTTGGCTTCACAGGCGACACCTTTGTGTTTTTGGACCGGCTCCAGAATCGTTACACTGGGGGAAAAAAAGGCTATGGGCAGCAAAAATAATAAAGAAATACAAATAAAAAGCTTTTGGATGACAGGGCTGCGATTATGGGATGGGATTTGAGTTTTGACAGTCATCTTCAACTGTTGGAAGACATTATAGTTTCTGAAAATGTTCAAAAATGCCTTCCAGCTTTTTCATTTTGAACCTGCTTCAGTCAGAAGACGTTGACAAGTTATTTAACTCATTCACTGCCATTCAGGAATTTATTCCGGAATTCAAAATATGACATTGGGCGCCATTCCCGATTTTTTTCTGGTTATTTTTTTCTCGTTTGGGTGCAGATAAAGCACTGGTCATAGCCTCTGGCAATGTTTCTCCTCTTCTACAAGAAGCAGCATTTCCCATGTTTCCATGTTACCGCTTTATTCCAGCTTCAGCTGTTGTTAAAGTGCTATATAAAACAATAAGTATGTATTGCATTGTATTTTGGACAGCCACCCTCATTTCTAGCTCATATAACTCCAGACCCATATCAATTAAGAATTAACTCTTTTTTTCTGATAAAGGAAGAGAGTCTAAGGCACAGGTGTCAAAGTCAAGGCCCGGGGGCCAAATCCGGCCCGCCACATCATTTTTTTCGGCCCGCGAAAGCAAATCAAACTTGTGAAATTCCATGATGCTTGCTAAAATCCTAACTAAAATGTCATATTTTTGGATGTAACCCACAATAACAGTCATTATTCTTGACTTCAGATTTGAAAACTAGTTATTCATTAATTTGTTGAGCGCTCTATATGTAATATGTGGAGGGGATTAAACTTTCTAATGGCTTCCCCAAATTCATAAGGGCCCTCGTGGGGAAATGACTGACACCCCTGGTCTAAGGTTTGTTACGCTGCATTGAATAAATATTCAATGTAGTCCTAAAACGTAATATTCTGTGGGTCCTGGAATTTGAGCGACAATGACAAAAACCCTGGCACTGGAGTGAACACATTTTTGCACATTGTCAAGTAGTGAATGAGATGACAATCACCTACAAAAAATTAAACTAAAATGGCGCGGCTCACCAAGCACATGCAAGTATGCGCCGGCGCTGACGGACGGCACACTGCTGCTGCGAAGCATGGCCTCGCACTCGTAGTAGCCAGCGTCGGCCACCACGGGGCTGAGGATAGTCAGCCGACGGTTGAAGTCGCTTAGGCCGCTTCTGACCGTGATGCCGTTCTTTCGCCAGGTGATGCTTAGTTTGATGAGAGGCCTGTGGATTGATGAGAAGAAGTTGTTCTGGATGTTTTTTCCATTCATTCATCCATCCATCTGTTTTTTTCACCTGGCGTTGGCCACACACTCCATGGTGATTTCCGACGTTCCCGTGACGACGCTGGTGTTCTTTGGCGGGATGATGATGGTGGGTGCGATGGGGTCTGCTGGGCCTCCGACATCTACAGGTAAAACAATCCACACCTTTGTAGTCATTTCTGCCAACATTTACACGTGAGAAGAGTGCAAACTCAATAAAAAGAAAATATGCCTGCCTCGAATGGGATGCAATGTTTTAACAGTTTAATTTGTGTCATTTTTTTGCACCTGTCAAGCGTGAAATTGTGGAAGAAAAGTGCACGTGCTCTGGAGCAATGAAATGGCCCAACATGGGATGCAAAAAGTACTCGGGTGAAACTAAGTCTGCACATCACTCTGGCATCGCATTTCTGTTCAGAACAGATTGAGAGAATGGCAAGGAAAATAAATACTTGATGCAAAAAGCTATCCATTCCATCAAGCCATCAACGACCATCACAAAGGTAAATAAAATGACTTTATTATACAGCACAGTTTATTTATTTAATTAAAATACCATTACGCATTTATTATACATGAAATAAGGTATATTGTGAGGTTTTTAAGGCTTATTTAGTTGAAAATTAGGTTTTATGGGGACTTGGGAATGGATTAGTCTCATTTTAATGGTTTCCTATGGTAAATTAATGTTTGGAATCCACACTTTTCGCCTTACACACACTTTCTGGGAACTGATTAAGCTCGAAAGCCAAGGTATCACTGTATTATCACAAAATTATGTTAAATAATAATAATCTCACAGAAAAATATTTCTAAATATTAGTTAGTTATTCTTAGTCAAAAAGGTTCCCGACCCCTGGGTTAAATCAATCAATGCATCAAAAATAAAATTAGAAAAAGTGACATTCTAATTTCTGAGTCAAGTCTGCTCAAGCAACGGACAAGCAATCCTTCATTTGTCACAAAATAGGGAGTCCCGTCACTAGGCGGGAATTAAAAGAAAAGGGGGGAAAAACAGGGAATTGTGCCCAATAATAGCGCCTGCACTCCCCTGACAGGAATTTTCTTCTAGGAAGTGGCAAATTGTCAGCTGAGCTTCAGGAGCCGGCATTCCTGTCGGGAGAGTTTGAGACTTGGCAGCCGTTTCAACCTGGCCTTCGTCCGACAGCCTCACGGGTAAAAAGCGAAACCCGAGCTGTCACGCTTTTAGGACATAATGGGCTGCCGAGAGCGCACAAGCGTGTTCGTTCGTGTATGTGAGTCAATGCATGTGGCCACTTACTTTCTACCGAAAGCGTAATGGGCTGGCTGGTCTTGTTTTCGCCATTCTTATCGTTGACCGCCTGGACGTAGTAGCGGCCGGCATCTGGCGCCACGGTGGACAAGATGACCAGCGTGTTGTCGAGTGTAATAGCACTAAGAAGAAACAAAAAATAGATTACTAACATTTCAGCTCACAGGAAAAAAAAAACGATACATTCACATGGTGGGGGTCAACAGTCATGCAAGTCACACGTAACAATTGCAATTTAGAATCATCTTTATTGCCAAGTATTCAGCACATACAAGGAATGTGTGGTAGAACACGCTGCACTAGTATCATCATCAAAAAATTGCAAAGATGCACTATACAGTTATATTCGAGTTACTGTTTAGAGAGTTAATAGCTAGGGGGAAGAGGCTTAAAGGACAACCGATGTCTCCGGTTGTCCATAATTTGTAAAATGGCTTCAAAGAACTTCTACTGAGCGTATTTTACAAGGATTCCACCGCATATACTATATTTTACGTTTTAAGACTCACGCTGAATATTCAGGAAGTCTTGTTTTGTGTTGGTGACGAGTACTCACGTTACGTCACTGAAGGAACACCCCTGACCGAAAAAAAGGACACATTGTGGCAGTCCTTCCATCACGTCAATGCATTTTGCTGTACTTGTTTGGTCTGAAAATTTCGTGTTGCACCAAAAACAGGCAGAAGAGGGCGACAAAGCTCCGTGTAAGGAATTAATCAGCCTGTGGAAACGGACACTTTAAGTCGTTTTTATTGGTGTTTTGCATTTGACTAAAAATAGCATCCTGCATGTTTTGGGTATTTTAGATGCTATAAAACATTTTTCTGATGTCAGTTAGGAAACAAAAAAGTGATGTCGGTTGTCCTTTAAATGTCTGCTCGATATGGTGCGCATGGATCGGTAGCGCCTGCCTGCCTGAGGGGAATCGCTGGAAAAGGTGGTGGGCAGGGTGCGCAGGGTCCAGTAGGAGAAAGCGAAACCCAGCAAAAATGGCTAAAATGTATTTTCAATTACATAACATCTCAATATGCACCAGAAGACTCATCCATCAAATCGGACTTTGAATGGTGTCGACCAAACCATTTTTTGCCCCCCCCCCCATAATGACCGGTTGAAGATATTCCAGCATTTAAAAAGGCAATAATGAACTGTGTGATTAGAGCTAAATGACATTTTTTTAGGTTTTCGTCCAGTGCATAGAGAGTGCATTATAGCTGCCATAATTACACTCTTCGAGCCACATTAGCCATATTGATCAAGAACGTGTAAATAATGTGTCGTTTGCGAACAGAGCAAGGTGTAAATATTGACATCCTCCTCCTCCTTCTTGGTGCATAAGCGAGATGGAACATTATCGTGAGGCACGCAAGTTAATTGGCCATCGGTGGCTCGTCCGGATTTCCTGTCAATGGCTACTTTTTGGCAGAAGAATAATTGATGGGGCGGGGCAGCGCAGGGGGTTGATGAGATGAACATGGATCCATGAATTAATCATTCTGGTTCTGAATCTGACATTTTTTTCTACTTCATAAATATACAACTGCAAATTAAACTAAAATTAGATGTTTCTTCACTCATTCACTGCCATTCACAAATTTATTTGGGAATTGAAAATAAGATGTAGAGCGCCATTCCCGAATTTGTTCAGGTTTTGTTTTTCCCCTTCCGCAAGGGGGCAGCATTCCCCTTTGTTCCAGCTTGAGATGTTATTAAAACCCGATATAAACAATTATGTATGTATTGCATTGTATTTTGGACAGCCACCCTCATTTCAAACTGACATAACTCCAGACCCATATAATTTAGGAACTAACTCTTGAGTGAATGAGTTAACTGCAAATTCAACCCATCCCAGTTGTTTCAGGAAGGTTAAAATCCGCAAATCATATCAACTCATTCATTGCCAGATGATGTGCAATAATGTTGTCCACTCCAGTGCCAGGGTTTTTGTCATTTTCACAGGACTCACAGAATATTGAGTTTTAGAACTGGACACTTGACACGTACTGTAAATTGTTGTGCTGGATGTTGAACTGGATGTGTTGATGCAATACAGCTACATATATCAAGATGACTTTATTGATACTTGCACTATGTACAGTTTTTCTATGAAACTGTTTTGCACATTACCAGTGTACAATTGACATTTTTATTTTACTATGCTTACAATATCTTGTTTTCTATCCTTTTTATCCTTCCAATTGCTGCTGTGGACTGCAAATTTTCCCATTGTGGGACAAATAAAGGTGTTCTGATTCTGATTTACATAAACATTCGATGCAGGGTAAAAAACGTTAACCTTCTTTCATCAGAAAAAGTTGTTAATTCCTAAATGATATGGGTCTGGAGTCATAAGAGCTCGAAATGAGGGCTGCTGTCCAAAATACAATGCAATACATACATATGGGTTTATATAATACTTTAACAACAGCTGAAGCTAGAACAAAGCGCTAACATGGAAAAAAAGGGAAATTCTGCCCCCTTGTGGAAGGGAAAAACATTGCTAGAGGTCTGACCGAAGCTTTAAACGCACCCCCCACCCCAAGGAAAAAACAAATCCTGAACAAATTCGGGAATGCCGCTCCATGTCATGCTTTTCAATTCCTAAATAAATTCGGGAATGGCAACAAATGAGCTAATATGATGAGAAATATGACAACTTTTGTCAACAAAAATTTTCGACTATGTCATCTTGTGCTCCGCTGACAATTTCAAACCAAAAACAAAAGTTGAGTGGAAAATTTCACTCAACGAACAATTAATTCATCCACCGAGAATCCTCAAGCAGTATTTACTGGACGGCTGGACGGCATTCAAACGGCCACCGCTGAGCAATGGGCACGTATGAAGTCTTGTTAATTTGAACGCATGGGAGCTATTTTCGTGGCTAAAACTCATCATCACCGGGAACAAAACATGACAGCTTGTTCTTCGCAAGTGCCGCAATTATCACTGCGTGTCGCATCGTGGTGTAAAAAGCAATCCCCAATTCCCCCGTTGCATTGGGACTGATAAAATCATACTTGAAGACATTCAAATGCTACGTAAGTAAAGGAAAAGTTGAAAAAGAACCTCCAGGCGGAGTTCACACGACAGCAGAGTAAAAATGGCAATTGCATAAAAGCTGCACACATAAAAGCTCACTGACGACACTGAGCTCCTTTGTTTTGAAGGGAAGGTCAACGGAATGCCCTCCATTTTCCGTGCGAAAAAAAATTACAATGCCATAAAAATACCAAGGGCGATTGTTAAAGGCTGTTCAAATGTGCTATTTTTTTAATACCCGCATCCAAATTAACTTTATTTATAGAGCACTTTAAAAAAGATATCTTTACTCATTCACTGCCAGACATGTGGAAAAATGTGTCCACTCCAGTGCCAGTGTTTTTGTCATTGTCACTCGAATTCCAGGACCCACAGAACATTGCGTTTTAGGACTATATAATCATTTAAGGCAGCGTAAGAAACCCGAGACTCTCTTCTTTTATCAGAAAAAAAGTGTTAATTCTTGAATGATATGGGTCTGGAGTTACATGAGCTTGAAATGAGGGCAGCTGTCCAAAATACAATGCAATACATACATATTGGTTTAAATAGTGCTTTAACAACAGCTGAAACTGGAACAAAGCGCTAACATGGAAAAAAGTCAAATTCTGCCCCCTTGTGGAAACATTGCCAGAGGCCATAGCCAACGCTTTATCGGCACTCAAACAGAAAATTGTACGACTAACTATTCACAAGTCATCAAAAGAAAGTCCGCAAACAACTTTTAGCTATCAGCCCACCATTTAAGAATCACTGACCGCCTATCTGGGGACTTTCCTCAAGGTGGGACTGGATAGGCGCTTATGATCCATGGTCAATATTTAATGCTCGGCGGCGGCGACGTACAGAACAAGTCTCTGAATTATTGATCTCTTCGGGGATGTGAGTCGAAAGAAAGTGTCCAGCGCGAGTCCCGGGTGACTCCCGAGAAACCTTCGCAAAAACGGAGAGACTCAATTTTGCAGATGACTTCTTTACCTGACAGTTAAGGACAGGAGGACAGCGCAGAGCATCGCAACGGGACTGGTTTCGCCAGAGATCACTCAATAGTTCCGCCGAGGGACGTCTTTGGTATACTGGGACTACTGCTAAAAGGAATTCATCCTCACGATAGTCGCCGGTGTGCTGGGGGGGGGCGATTCCAACTGTCTATGGGCAAGGCACCATGAACAGATCGCCAATGGCCAAAACTCCAGCTACAGTATATGAGTTAAGTTAGCAGGATCGTTGCGGTGCGAGTATCCGGGTATTCCTTTCAATTCCTTATTAACAAAAGTGAATGTTTTGACATTGTAAATAGAGTGAATTCTATTTGATTGTATCCAACGTAGCACGTCCATGTATTGAGACTCGGTAAAGCAGCATGGGGTTGAGCGCATCAGAGAGGATTTTCTTTATTTTCCAACCCGTTCCCGTTTGCGTCATCATTTCGGGGCGGATTCCACTGGAGAGCCTCTCCTTGGCAAGGCAAACTCCCGCTCGCAAAGTAACTTGGCCAGCTCAGCTGCTTCCCCAACCCCCCTGGCACTACTCCCTCTTTTTTTTGAGTGCAAATGCCAGTAGTGCCAGAAGCGAGAAACAAAGCATTAGCGCCGTCACGTGTAATCAGCTTCACTAAGTTTTAGTTGGGAGTCGTTTCATTCCAAGTCCAAGTCTTGTGTTCTTCATCGTTGTCAGACACACACTTTCGTTTTGGAACTGGAAAGGTAGACATAGTTAATGTTATCCCAAAATACAGTTACTTTATCGAGAATGGAGCACAGGTGTTAAAGTTAAGGCTCGGGGGCCATACCTGGGACACCACAGCAGTTTATATGGTCCCCGAAAGCATGTCAAGTTGCGCATTGCTTGCTAAAATCTAACCCGAAATGTAGAGCCTCATTATTTGGATGACGAGCCTCATTATTTTTCACATGGAAGTCAGTTTGCAGTTTTCAAAAAAAAAAAAAAAATGGCAGCTTAACCTGTTTGCAATTCCTGAACTCATTCACTGCCATTCACAAATTTATTCGGGAATTGAAAATAAGACGTAGAGCGCCATTCCCGAAATTGTTCGGGTTTTGTTTTTATATGCTTAGGGTGCTGATAAAGGGCTGGCCATGCCCTGTGGGAATGTTTTTTTTTTCCTTTCCACAAGGGGGCAGCGTTTCCCTTTTTTCCCCATGTTAGTGTTTTTTTCCAGATTCAGCTGTTGTTAAAGCGCTATATAAACCAATGTATTGAATTGTATTTTGGACAGTCATCCTCATTTCAAGCTCATATAACTTCAGACCCATATAATTTAGGAAATAACTCTTTTTTTTCTGATGAAAGAAGAAAGTCTAAGGTTTATTACGCTGCATTGAATGTGTATGTAGTTCCAAAACTCAATATTATGTGGGTCCTGGAATTCGAGTGACAATGAAAAAAACCCTGGCACTGGAGTGGACACATTTTTGCACGTCTGGCATTGAATGATTTAAAATGCACTGCTGAATTTCAAAATAATATAGAACACATGGGTTGTCCTTAATTAACATGTGCAAAAAAAAAAACAATCGGCAATGGAACGGATGTGGCAACAACATGTGATGCTGCGCATTGTGTGGACAAAAACAAATATTTCAATTCACATATCAACATATCGACCTTGTGAGTTCATCATTTTCTTCTCTTTTATTCCATCGCTAAGATTGCTTTAGGTATGACTACAACAGGAGAACATTGAGGCACAAATCATAGTTTGACACCCTTGCCGTGAGGATTTTTGCAAACAGCATTCATTCCCCCGCCTCCTCTTCCATTCATTGAGCTCCTTCTCCCCCTCCCAATCGCTCGTTTGCACTTTTCTTTCTCAAGACTGTGATGTGCCTTCATGCGAACGCGATAGTCACTTGAACCCACAGATTGAACGACCCCCTCGCTCACTGCCTCGGGGAGGTCGCCGACTGACCGCTGCCATTTTTCGGCTGCTAATGGAGGCATGAGGATGGAGGCTTGAGGTTGCAACCCTCGCAGCTGACGGGAACGGAAATGCCAAAAAGAGAAAATAAAATACAAAATATGCACACTGGAAGGACAACAGGCTATAGAAGCTGCTCCTTCTGCACAAACATTTTGTGCTTCTGTGCTCTAATAGGAGTGAATGTTATTATAAATAATGTCATTTTAACTCATTGACTACCATATGTGCAAAACTGTGTCCACTCCAGTGCCAGGGTTTTTGTCATTGTCACTCGATTTCCATGACCCACAGAATATTGAGTTTTAGGACTACGTAAACATTCAATGCAGCGTAGGAAAATTGCGAGTCTCTTCTTTCATCGGAAAAAACAGTTAATTCTAAATTATATGGGCCTGGAGTTATCTGAGCTTGAAATGGGGGGAGCTGTACAAAATACAATACAATACAATACATACATATTGAGGTATATAGCAATTTAACAACAGCTGTAGCTGTAACAAAGTGCTAACATGGAAAAAAAGAGAAATGTTGCAACTGGGGGCTTGAATTTGAGGTTAATTCCTTCACTTAAGAGTTAAATCCTAAATTATATGTGTCTGGAGTTATATGAGCTTCAAATGAGGGCGGCTGTCCAAAATACAATGCAATACATACATAGTGGTTTACATAGCGTTTTAAAAACAGCTGAGGCTGATACAAAGCGCTAACATGAAAAAATTTTACCCCCTTGTGGAAAAGAAAAAAAAAACATCATCGCCAGTGGCCATAGCCAGCGCTTTATCGGCACCCAAGCATTAAAAAACAAAAACCAAAACCTGAACTAATTCGGGAATGGCGCTCTACGTCATATTTTCAATTCCTGATAATTATTCACTAATGACCACGTGATAGGAGCCCAGGAGCACAATTCATCAAATATTGTGGTCCATCTTTGTGAGATAAGTGCGGTTGGTCAAATAAGAGACAAAAATAATAAGTCCGTGATATCATCCCTTTTCCCACAAAAGACCAACAATTCTAACAATTCGCTCGCCGTATGAGCTTCTTATTATACAGTACATTAAGTGGCTCCCAAATTACACAACAAATCAAGCAGAGTGAACGCAAAGGACCCTGCCAAAGTCGCTGAGCTCAAAGAAGAGCGATGGGGATGACTGGCAAATACTTTCTTGTCCCCCCTTTCGTGTTGTTGCGCCATACATCAAAACAAAGACGGCGGAGGCCGGCTCCAAGACCTTCCTTGACCTCGTGTGTAAAGCATGGTGACCGTCAATCAAGGCGGTGAGGTATGACTTGGACCTCCATGGAGGGAAAATATGAGCGTGGGTAGAAGACCTCGTGTGTCACAAGCAGAGTACAGGTTGTTACAGTTAAACAGTGAGTGGGGAAATGACCGCCATCTTGCATGAGGCTGCTAAAACATTTGCATGTGCATACACGATTTTAGCATGATTGTGTGAAAAACAATTCAAATAATAATAATAATAATAATAAATATGGGATAACAACAACCTGGAGGCAAGCCGTGACATTTTTTTCAGACGCTAAGATGAATTGTAATGTGAAAACTGGGCTTTTTCTTCCACGTCTGGAACGATATCATTATATAGATATATATTTTTGGTCTAGAACGGAGGTGTGATGAAGAGCAGCCAGGCGGACCCCCCGAGGAGTCTGAAAATGAAAGTTATGACACCTGAAGAAGAAGGTACTGGGTGGAAAGTGTCATTGAAAAAAAAAACATACAGTATATTATAGAGTAATTATATGGTAGATTTATTTTAATCTTGTCACCATTTTAGAAGACAGAATACTTTGTGTGGAGAATTTAATTTTACTCCCCAATTATGTTTTTACAGTATTACTGACATTAAAAAATAACTAAGAATTCATATTACTCACATATTTCCTTATGAATCATTTTATACTTAGCATTGTATGTGGATAAGTCCATATATGTCCACATATGTCCATGTATGGAACTGCCGCGACTTGGAATTGAAGCGGATTAACGTGGCACAGGAGATGTGAGACAATCTCTTTTGGCTCCAGCTTCATGTTTGCATTCAACATTTAGCTTGTAGCAGACATGTACATTTCACCATGACGTCCCTGATCCACTGGTGAAAAGGACGTATCTATAACTGCTTCATGCAACAAGGAGGTTTCAGAAAAGTGCAGAAGATTGAAGACTTTGTATCTTTTGTGTTATGTCTGATTGTTTGTCATGTTGTTTTGTTTTTTTCTTACTTCAAGATGGCACCGCAAGAGTGGCTGACTTTACAGCGGCTCCTGTAGTTTGTTTTTGCCACCGTCAAGTATGAATTTTGCCATTGTGAGACAAATAAAGGCTCATCTAATCTAATCTAATTATGTGTAACAATGCACGACGAGAGAATTGAATAAAGCTATTTTCTAAACTATAATTCATGCTTTGCATTTGCATAGTATATGAAAAAGTAAAATATCTTAGGACTCATTCGTAGCAGGACATTGAAGCACACAGTTGCCGAAAAAGCAACCCGGGATTTTCAAGCGTCGTGATATCATCAAAGCATTTGGATCCGAGCGTCTTCAAAAAGGTTTTGGGGCCTCATTGTCATTCCTATCCGGGCAATCATTACTCGTGATGCTGATGAGGATGATGACGAAGAGCCGATAAAGCGGATTCACTTCAACCCGGGGCAAGGTCATCTCCCACTCCCGACAAATGCAGATGTGATGAGAAGATTGCGGTGGAGGGTGAGCGGCCTTTAAAGACGTGCACACACCAACACGTCATACACACATGCAAATGTGTGTCCGTAAAACACCCCGACACTCATTTTCTTCAACACATTAGAAGATTTTAATGTATCGCGTTATATACTAACAGTGGTGGGATGTCAAGGCCTTCTCTGCATGCCTAAAAATATCTGATCGCAGACAAATGTGAATTATAATTTGTCTGTGATTCCGAGAGAGAAGGCCTTGCAGGGCCTGACGGCTCACCACTGCTAGCTGCTGATAAGAGCATAATGGCTGGCGCTAGCACACCGTATCTGTAGCGAGCTGAATAAGCTAATATATTGTTGTGTTGATTTAATAGCAGATTTGTCAACCCACAATGGCTGAAGGTAGCAAAAATAGCAAATAATATTGCAATTTTATCATGACTCCACACATTCATAGTAAACATTCGAACAGTTTAAAGAGCATACTGGCCGGTGCTACCACAATGTAGCTGTAGCAAGCTGCATAAGCAAATATATTGTTGTGTTGATTTAATAAAAGTTTTGTCAACCCACAATGAGGAAGAGAAAAATGGATTTGGTTGCAGATATGCTATTAAAGCTATTTTCAAGATCGACTTTTCAAGAATAGATAATAATAATACATTTCATTGGATATCATTAACGTTGGACAGCACCGGAGCTAGCAAAAATACCAAATAATAGTGCAATTTTATGAGGTTATCATGAATCCACACGTTCATAGTATAATTTTGAACAGTTTAATGACAATATTTCTTAAGCTTCTCCAAGTATATCACACCACACTGGCAGCTGATTGATTCAGACATAGCACTACTGAAGGCATAGGAGTGACATGCATGGCCCGCCGCTGTATACTAATGTATCTTTAATATTTTCTAGAAGACTAAAAAATATATATTTTAATGTGTTTAATGTCCGAATTAGATATTCATAATATAGAAAGTGCTAGCATGATGCAGTGGGTTGAAAATATTGAGTAAAATTGATTGTTTTTATCATGCACTTCTGCTCTTGTTGTCCCTTCCCGTTTGAAGCGACCCAAAAAAAAGGGAAAAATAATCCCATCAGAGGGCGTCTTGGGATCTGACCAGCGGGTCCCGCCGCCACCTTGCCCGAGAAATACCATCCTCCAAATTGAAGGCAAAAAAATGAAGAGAGACAAGGAGGTGGGATGAAAGTAGCTGTGCTTGGGTTCTCTTTCAAAACCCAAGATGAGAAACAACGAGGGAAAATCCATTTCTTTTAGAGCCAAAGAGGCTTTGTTGCTCTTGCGTGCAAGGGGGAAACCAAATGCGGGCAGGAAAAAATATAGACAGAAAACAAAAGTGAAATCATATGATGTGAGAGGCCACAGATGTTTTGCTGTGGATTGATGAACATCAAAGTTCTTTGTGGTACTTTGTTGACCCCCCCCCCTTCCAGCTTCAAGCAAGTCAATGATTCTCGATAGGCATGGTTCATATCGAGCAAACTCAAAATTGATCCGTACTTACATACGACTGCTGGGCGGAATCTTGCGTCCGTCCCGGTACCACGTGACCTGTGGCTGCGGGAAGCTACGGATGCGAGGCGCCGGGATGACGGCGCCCTCTCCTTGCGAGATGGACTGTTCGCGTTCACCTTCTTCAAAGCTGCCCATGACTGTGGAAAGAAATCATACACATGCAGAAATCAAAAGGTCATTCAGCGTTGAACTCCCATCCACACATCACTTCGCATGACCGCTCGGCTATGATGGACGGCTCGGTGTGTTGTTGCCATGGCTACCGCTCAATTGAGGTGCGATCATGTCGGACCTTCCATCCATCTCCATCGCACCTCAAATGAGCGTATTCGTGCTTGGAAACCCGAACCTCCATTATGAATATCTATCAATGCTTTTTTCAGACTAAATCCTTGTCAAGGAACCTTCATTTTAAACCTTTATTTAAAACTCAACTTTGAAGTCATCAACCGTGCCTGGAAATGATTAACGTGGAACCCAGACACCAACACTCTCGCCCTAAGATCCCCAAAATTGCCGACTAGTTTGAAAAACCCAGTTTTGAAATCAACATTTGAACCAAATGGTCTGTTTTGGTCAAATGATTGAGTGTCAAAAAAAAAAACGAAGCCTCGGTTTTGCTATGACACTCACTGCAAACACACACTGCGTTCTTTTACATCTCACTAACGGGCCAAGGGAGCTAAATTTACAGGTTCATTTTCGACGACAGATGTTACAGGGTTTGTGGGGGGTCTTTACACAATGACACAAAGGACAAAAAAAACAATATCAGTCTTGTCATAATCATAATCATCATAATCACGAGTGGAACAGCTGTCCAGCAGGTACCATCTTTCAGCGACAACATCTGCCCACCTCGTCGCTCCTTAATGCGCTGCCAATCAAAGCCAGCACACACACACATTCATAGACACACAAACACACACACACAAACACACACACGCACACGCACACACACACTAATTTCTTGTTTGGTGGGGACTTATTGTGTGAGGCCATTGGCCTGTAAGGACCACACTTCAAACATGAAACACACACACGCACACAAACACACAAACACACACACACACACACACACACACACACACACACACACACACACACACACACACACACACACACACACACACACAACACGCACGCGCACATATACACACACACACATTCACGATTTTGCTGCTTCATGGGGACTTATTGTGTTAGGCCTTTGCCTGTAGGGACCAAATTTCAAACATGAAAAAAACACACACACACACGTGCGCACACACATACACAAACACACACACACACATAGGCACAGAGGCAAACTCTCTCTCTGTGATACTTACAAGCCACCTGCACTTCAGTGCGACGCTGCAGCAGCGCTCCCACGCGATTCCGAACGATGCAGCGGTAGAAGCCGGCGTGGGAGCGATCCAACGACGGGATCAGATACCTGGCACCAACACACAAGCATACAAACGTGAAACAGTTTTTTTTAACGCAGATCTGACCGACTTGAGGAAGGCAACTAGCGATGAGAAACCAGTTAACTTGATTATGCAATAACTAAACTGAACAAATATATAAAGGGAATTTGATTATGTATCATGATCTGAAGTGCAAGACATATTTTACACCTATTTATCTTCAATAATCCACCTCAGACACAGACAAAATGTTGATTACGGCACAAAATGTGCAAACATGTTTTTATTTTACACATTGACGCCTTAAGTTAGCCGGAAGACCCTTTTACACACTTTAACAGTCCATTTCAACTCCTTTGTAACGGATGCGTGTTTTATGTATTGTATGCACACACATATGCTGAAAAAACACATGCACACACACACAGTTAAGACCATCTAATGGATGAGCAAGGGCACAGAGGACAGCAGAGCTTAGCTGCTGCTGTTTACTCCAATGATAATGATTCTCTGGAGGGTACCAGAGTGAGAGGGAACCCCCCCCCTTCTTCTTCTTAAACACACACACACACACACACACACCTTTTTAAAAATGTCATTTATGCAAATACACACACAAGCATCAGCGAGTACAGTACTTGACCTTGACTATGCACACAACGCAACGTCCACCCTTCCGTGTGCATTAATGCCGGTAATCAATGATGTCTTGGGCTTTGTTGCGAGTCGAATATACCCAAACGCATTTGCGCCCGGAGAGGTGTTGAGAAGCGTAGAGGTTGCAGAATTTCTCTCATTTAAGGCCTTAATTGGAAGGAGGCAAGCATCAAAAGCTTGTAAATTGTTAATGGAGTGTGGCTGGAGTTGGAAAAAAAAAGTTGACTGGTATGGAGATCACGCAAACAGTCTGCAGCCGAATTATCAGCGAGCGAGTCTTTCGTATGCGCTTTAATTGGGACCTAGTCTTGCGCAACTCATTTTGTTGAGGGGAAAGGAAAAAAAAGGTTAGTGTGGGAGGTGAAAAAGTTGCCACTACACACTGTGCCTGCCATGTTCCCACCTTCGAGCGTGATGATGATGATGATGATGATGATGATGATAGCGGGGTGTCTGCACGAGGAAAATGCTGAGAAAAAAAGTGATCGTTTTGTGTTTGAAGAAGCAATTAAAAGTTACCCGACAGCCAAGCAAGTTTGTGTGATACATATGTATTGATCAACAAGCACTGACAGGTATTTTAATTACAGGAAACAGATTTAGGGGAAGTCTGTTATTGGATCATGTTTAGTTAAGAAAAACAAATACATTCTTTAAAATGGAGGCTGTGAAAGTAGCCCTAATACCACCCATCAATCATGGTCCGATTGCTACATGTCACGATTTGCGAGGTCGTAGTGGTGACGGTACCGAAAATGCAGGCAGGAGATAGAAGCAGGGTGTATTTGCCAAATTGTATTAAATAAAGTCGACAGGAACAAAATCTCAATCAAATAAGTCATCAGAACAAAAAAAAATGTCCAAAGTAGCAAACAAAACCATGACAAGGGGAAACAAACAATGACCTGACACTGAACGGTTGTGCCGGGAGTCCTTTTAACTGCCACTGATTAAAACGACCAACACCTGCAGCTGCAGGCGGGGCCCTATAGTGCCACCCATTGGCCGCAAACTGAAATGTGATACTACCAATGGTGTACGTCTGTGTAAGCTCTCAGTCGTACAGGAGTGGTCCATCGATGAGAAGGTTTCTTCAGCCGTCATCTGTACAAAAGTGACTTTTGTACAGATGACGGCTGAAGAAACCTTCTCATCGATACCAATGGTGTACTGCACAAAATGGAGGACAGGCTAACATTTGAGTTTTCATTTTCCTTTTCTTATTTTCTATCCTGGTGGAGTTTGTTGAAATTTATGTTGAATCAAGTTGAATTTTTTTGTATTTTTTTATTTAACGTGACCATCAAAGACTGGTTAGGTTAGCATCATTCTGGCTACAACTCTATAATACACAGTCGGATATTTTGACCAGAAATTGACGGCAAACCACGTCATCAAGACGTTACAGTTTCACCTGGTTGAAGGCTGAGCTTCAGGGTGACTTCAGAAGCGCTTCCTCACTTCCCTCATAATGAATACAATTAACCTTTGGTGAGCGGCGGCAGGTGGCGGGGTCGGCAGGGGGGATGGCGGGAGGCCGGGAAGAGAGGGAAAGCAGGGGAAGGGCAGGTGATGTGGTCAAGTCAGCGGGAGATGACGGCGTGAGACAAGAGATTGATCGATGTTCCGGCACATAGGCACACCCCCGTCACATCCTCGCTAATTAGTCCTCGATCCGGAGCTGTGTTGAGAAGGATGCGTGGAGGACAGAGGTGTGGAAGTGATGAAAAGATGACAGGTGGAAAGATGGAGGTAGACAATTATGGGGAATGCTGCTCAAGAAACTGCAATGACAATTTATTGAATTGAATCGGAGGCTTGTGGGTGATTTTTTTGTTCTCATTTAGATTCATTTGTATTCACAAATCCACTGAATCGCAAAACGATTCATATCCGAATCCTGACTTATAAAATCAGGCCTAATTTTCACAGACAAGCTCCTGTCAGTTAGTTGAGCTAGTTTGTGAATTTGAATGATGCTACCTCTCGCTGGGCGTTCCAGTGGGGGGAAAGCTGCCGGACCCCCGGCGCATCTGGCAATTTGCTGACAAAAGACTGCTATTAGATTCTAGAGTAGCAGGGAAAATGGTGGACACAGGTGGTGTGTTGCTATTTTGGTGGATTTGTGGGAGAATCCCTCTCGATCATTGTGGAAATTAATTCAAGGAAATTATTATCTTTATCATTATAGTTCATTAATTTGACACAGGAATTGAAAATATGACGTAAAGCGCCTTTCCCGAATGAGTTCAGGTTTTGTATTTTTCTTCCTTGGTTGCTGATAAAGTGCTGGCGAGACCTCTGGCAATGTTTTGCCTTCCACAAGGGGGCAGTATTTCCCCTTTTTCCATGTTAGCACTTTGTTACAGCTGTTGAGCTGTTAAAGCACTATATAAACCAATATGTATGTATTGCAATGTATTTTGGACAGTCAGCCTCATGTCAAGCTCATATAACTCCAGACCCATGTAATTTAGGAATTAACTAATGTTTCTAACGCTGTACTGAATGTTTATGTAGTCCTAAAACGCAATATTCTGTGGGTCCCAGAAAAAAATAGCAAAAGAAAGTTTAACTTTAGTCGCTTTGACACTCCTGCTCAAAGCGCTTATTGCCCCCCCTCCTGCTCCCCCCCAGGTTAATGAGGTGTGGGAAAAGGACCCATCACGATGAGCAGCCAAATTTTCCATTTTAGGAGGCTAAATGGCAGCTTTGAATTTGATCGTTTATCAAAAAATGCAATCTTCTCCCTCAATTTTCAGGGATTCAAACGTCGTTGCACCAAGTGCTCATTGCACAAAGCAAAAAAAAATATTATGTCCTTGTGTGTGTGTGCTCCCTAAATATGGAATAATACCAACCAATATCTGTGTAAAAGTATCTTCTATGAAACTAGTGAAGTCATAGTGATTGTGTTGTTATTGTGGTTTGTTAAGTGAGCTGAGAGCCGACCTCTCGATATGGAGGGCAAAGAACGGCCAGCAACATCCAATTAGCTGCAGAAACAAAAAATCTCGCCTGATATTCACATGATGCTGCACTGGAATCACTTTATGACAATGGCGGACCGTCAAGGCCTGCAAAGCCTTCTCTGCTGGGCTACAAATATCTGAATCACGGACTGATGTGAATTATATTTTGTCCATGAATTCTTATGAAATAATTCCAAATCGTCTTGAAGCTTCTTTTCACTGTTTTTCCCATCTTGTGCTGCTTCCAGATGTGTGTTTTCGTATTTAAGCATTTAACCAACCACATTTCAGCCATCATTTGTTACCAGGGTCAGAAATTGACCTTCACAATTAGTTCTACAGGTTTCTGGAGCATAAAAAAAATCAAGGGCAATGTAACTGTTGCGCTAACCAATCAGATTTTGAGTTGGCAACCCAAAAGGGGTACCAACGCTTTACCAACGAGTATGATGTTGACCTATGATTGGCTAGTGACTAGCCAATTGGCTTTACATACATTACTTTACATACATACATATATACATACATACATTATAACATACACGGACAGCGGGTGCTAACGCGACGTAGGGTTGCGGAGCTTTTGGACCAGCCAGGATCTCTTTGACCAGGCGACCCTTAATGAATTGACAGCTATGAAACGACAACACCGGGGCGGATGTCAGGTGAGTTTGTGTGTGAATAGGCGTGTTATGAAATGTTGATGACAAATCTATTGCCGCGCAGTTTGATTTTATTCGGCGCAGATCAATCAAACAGCAAGCGACGGACGGCTGCGACGCTCTATTACTACCTCGGTCAAAGTGGCAGATGCATTGTCACGCTTGTTCTCACTCAATTGGCTTGGGGGGTAGGGGAGTAAAGTTTTCCCCTTCTTGTTGCGATTTTCTACTGCCAAGCAAAACTAATTTACACATTTCAAAAAAAGTAGACAGCGGTGGCGGAAAAGGGACATTGTTCTGATAAAAAGTCAAGTCTGAGGAGCTGCTCTATCTTTGATGTCGCACAATTTAATTCCACCGCCGCAATGAATAGCTTTGCCGACATCAAACCGTCTTTCCCCGACTTGTTCGTTGTGCTACGTGAGAAGGAGCCTCGCCGAGGTTATTTCATTTGTACGTTAAGTTCCGAATGGCAATTGGATGTGTGTGATCTCGAGGAAAATCTATTTAGTAGTAAGTGTAAGTAAGTGCTTTTGTTGTCAGAAGGCCTTACGATCTGTTTTCTATGTGAAGCTGCATCAGCTTCATCGCTTAAGGTTACCGTACGCTTAGTTCTAATTCATGATGATACAGTATATTTGTAATATGTGCATTTTTCAATGTTCAGGACATAAACAGACAAACAAAAACATAGATAAACAAATAAACAAATACATCCATAACTGACTAAAGGAATAAATAAATACATTAATAAATAAGCAAATAAACAAACAGACAGATAAACAAATAAACAAACACAAAAATACAGAAATAAACAAATAAAATAAATACAAAATCAATAATACATACATAAATAAATACACAAATAAATAGAGAGAAAGAAAGACAGCAAGAAAGATGGCGAGAAAGACAGACAGACAGAAAGACAGAAAGACAGAAAGACAGAAAGAAAGAAAGAAAGAAAGAAAGAAAAAAGAAAGAAAAAAAGAAAAACAGAAAAAAGAAAGAAAGAAAGAAAGAAAGAAAAGAAAGAAAGAAAGAAAGAAGAAAAGAAAAAGATGGAAATACATAGAAATGTTTGAATATAGTTACTGTATGTGAACATCAGCAATGCACAAGTGATGCTTTTTAAAGTCTCTTCATACCTTTTACATAAAAAAGCTACATTATGACCAAAATAATTCCATCTACCTTATTGATGATCTGAGTGAGTCAGACACAAAAGTCATGTCCACATAATGACAGTATATAGAGTACTCAAGGACACAAAAAATAGTGGAAAAAATCCTGCATTGCTCTCTCCATGTGACTGAAAAAAAACATGAATTTGGAAAGGAGCCGTTTGAAACATGGATCACAAGAAATGCTGTCTGCAAAGATGGTGACCAAAAAAGAAAAAAAAAAACGATACATCAGCCAACTTTCATCTGCTGCATACTAAGTACACAACCGTCAAGACTGAGCGATAGACCACACTCAGTTCCTGTTGTGATGCCTGACTACCGATGCAAACGTCAAAATTTTAGGTTAAAAAAAAAACAGTACAGCAAAATACATTGACGTGATGGAAGGACTGCTACAATGCGTCTTTTTTACGGTCAGGAGGCGGTCCTTTTCTGACGTCACGTACGGACTCGTCACCAACTCAAAAACAAGACTTCCTGAATGTTCAGCGCGAGTCTTAAAACGTAAAATATAGCTATATGCGGTGGAATCTTATTAAAATACGGCCAGTAGAAGTCATTTGAAGTCATTTTACAAATTATGGACACAACTTGTCCGGAGACGTCGGTTGTCCTTTAAGAACTTCTTACTACACGACACCCCTTGTATATAAAAAGGAAAAACATACAATTACTAGGTAGTTGGAGCATTGGTTAAATAGCCTCCTGACGCTTCACTTGGAAAGCAGGTGAAAAAAAGCCGTCTGGCAAAATAAAAGCAGCGTCCTCGTTATCCCAAACAGACAATAGCTTACAGTTTGCATGGGACGTCAAAAAAAAAAGTACCATGCGCAGCTTCGCCGCGACATTATTATCTGTTTCTCCTTCTGGACATGCCGCTGTGTGACTCATCCTCATAAGACATTGCAGTGACCGTGTTGTGCGCTACCCCCTCTCGAGCACATTCTGACCACTTCTCACACTCGCGTGTCACTCTGCTCTTATCAGCCTCTGGAGATCTGCAAGACATCATCAACTCGCCAAGCATGGCATCCTTCTTTTTTTTCCCTTCACATACACTGTGTGATCAGTATTTTGCGTGTGTGTGTGTGTGCATATACACACACATGCGATCACACACACACACACACACACACACACACACACACACACACACACACACACACACACACACACACACACACACACACACAGACACATACACAGACAGAGCTGAGCGAGATAAGGCCGTGTTGGCAGCATGATAACAATCTTCCAGTTACCGTTAAAGACGCTTTATCTGCCAACCCGCGACCATCACACACCCGCACACACACACACACACACACACACACACACACACACACACACACACACACACACACACACACACACACACACACACACACACACACACACACACACACACACACACACACACACACACACACACACACACACACACACAAGCAAGTAAACACAGAAACGACACACACACACACGTTTAGTATGCCGCACGAGAGAATGATGGAAGTGTCAGAAGGGCAAAGCACAGAAGGAAAAAAGGGAACGCGGGCAACAGCAGAAGCAACAATGGCTCTTATGTGGCGGGTATGCTATATGGAACACTGTGTTAACTCTTTCACTGCCATTCATTAATTAATTTGGGAATTGAAAATATGACGTAAAGTGCCGTTCACAAATTTGTTCGAGTTTTGTTTTTTCTTATTTGGGTGCCGATAAAGCGCTGGTCATGGAGTCTGGTGATGTTTATTTCCCCTTCCACAAGGGAGCAGCATTTCCCTTTGTTCCATTTTCAGCTGTTGTTAAAGCGCTATATAAACCATTATGTATGCATTGCATTTTGTACAGTTGCCCTAATTTCAAGCTCATATAACTCCAGACCGATATAATTTAGGAAGTAACTATTTTTTTAAGATGAAAGAAGAGAGTTTAAGGTTGCTAACACTGAATTGAATGTTTATGTAGTCCTAAAACTAATTATTCTGTGGGTCTTGGAATTTGAGTGACAATGACAAAAACCCTAGCTAGCATGGAGTGGACACATTTTTTTTCACATTGTCTAGCAGTGAATGAGTTAATGAGGAAATTAATATCATGTTGTACGCTTTATCGTCATTGAAATATTTAGATGTGGAAAAACATGTCATTCCAAACGATCTGAGTGACATCTTGCGTGAAATTTTACTGCGTTACAGTGTAATCAAGTCTTAACATTTTAACCACATGGTCAAATAACATTATAATGCCTGCGAAACACAAACTAGTATCATCGTTTTGAGTAATCAAACATCCTCCGCCCACATGCAATGACAAAAACAAGCCAAATGAGCAACATGCAGTGAAACAAGCCCTCACTGATCCGTATGACATTTAAGAGCACCCCGTCCTTTTGGAAAATGAACCTCTTAATTGCTCACCTGTACTCCAGAGAGAAGCGGGTCAGTTCGGTGTTGTTGTGGATCCATTTGAACTCCAGAGGCCAGCTGCCCTCCGCCATGCAGGTTAGCACCAGGCGGTTGCGCTCCAAATGCAGCTGACTTCGCACCGGTTCCGTTTTAAAGTATGGAGGCACATCGTCTGCGATGAAACAGAAAGATAGTGAGACGCATGGATGCATTTTTAAATGCAAAGTATGCAAATTTGCATCAAACCAACAAGAATATAGAAGTATCCACCAGCTGAGACATCATATGAAGCTACAGCCAAATCCCCGGATTACCTCGGCCGGGAAACGCAAAGGGATATTCTGATTTGAAGGCATCAATTTTCACGGATTTCCCGAGGTTCTACCTGAACAAACTCTGTCGGGAATCAAACACGCTCCAGATGGGGAAGCGTGATATGAAAGAGTCCAGCTGATCCCCATCAAAAAAAAAAAAAAAATCACATTGTTTGCATTGGAGTCCATTTTGCAGAGGGAGAAGACAGGGATGAGGCATCAAATATGCTGTACGGTGTCCAAGATCGGAGCGGAACCAACACATGCCACCCCATCCCCCCCCCCCCTCATACCCTCCCCACCTCTTTGCACATCTCAATCAAGAAGGCACTGGCGCTGTCAAGCTCCCCGGAGATGCTCATATCTCAGCAATGATGAACGACGCCAATGCCGCCGAGAGCTAGCTTGATGATCATTGTAAATATAGAAGCCATTAATTGGATGGCTGCATGATATAATTATCAAATTGACTGATAATCAAGCGGCGAAATTAAACTGTCAGGATGATCTATTGTGCTTATATTTTGCTCCGGCACTTCGGTGTGACAAGCTCGGAGAAGGAGGAGGAGGTGGGGAAGCAGAAGATGGCACGCCGCGAGGCGAGTTGAGGGTGGAAATGAAATCAGAATAAAAGAGAATATAAGCGAGAGAAAGCAATCATTGACATCTTTTTATTCCGATTTCAAATCAATGTGTCAAAATGAAGAAGTGTATTTATTAATGTCGCGCTGACTGTGTCTTATATCTTATTATTGTAATGATATACAGTCCAGGCTACAAGCGCGAATAACAGACTTTATACATTACACTTTTTTTCTCCCTTCCCTGCAGTGAATAATGGAATAAAATGCAAAGAAAAAAACATGAACCACTGTATGCTCACAATAATGGAATTATTCACGGTTTCTTCTGCTGAACTGCATGTTTATGTCGTCCAAAAAGTCAATATTCTGTGGGTCCTGGAATTCTAATGACAATGACAATAACCCTGGTACGAGAGTGGACACATTTTTGCACAAGTCTGGCAGTGAATGAGTTAAGTTGCAGACGGGTTTATAGGTTTAGAATACATGTTTTTTTTTTGTTTTAGACAAAGGAGTAAACAGTCTGAGATAAACAACATTGGAAGTGAAGGCATATGCCGCCCTTCAAGAGTGCATGTCACATCTCAATAAGTCAACAATAAATATTCATAAATAGCATCCATATTTACTGGCCCCGCACTTCCCTCTAGGTCGGTCGGATACATATTCATAACGATCCTGGAAAAAAAATAATATAATAAAGGGGGATGCCAGTGGAAGGCGTCACCCTCCAACAGACGCCCGCCAGGCTGCGAAGGAAGTCAAGAGGCCAATGACATCATTGATCACTGATGAGTATCTGCACTGGTTACGCTCATTAAGAAGTCCATTATAAGTGATACACTGCAAGGGAGAATTCCACAAGAGCAAAAAAAAAAATGTAATTTTGAGTGAATCTTGGTATCGATTGTTTCGAATGAGGGAGCATATGCGCCTGTTTTCATGTCTGGCCAATGGATGCGGGTGGGTTGAGTGAAAACGGGGCCCGGTGATGATGATTCTGGGAAATAAAGCGGCGGATGTTGTCGCCACAGATGTATTAGTGGATACCGCATAGGTCATTTTTGGAACCAGATGCGGCACCTGAGGACAGAGCGGCAACAGACGAGCCACAGGCGGACCAGGGCGGCAGATGTAGCATATGCGGTGGGGGTTTTGAGGCAACTGACTGGCCTCACTTCTCATTTAATTAACAGGTTTAGCTAGCGAGTGTATCAGTCGTGCGTATTTGTCTGCAGTTACAGGAAGAATACTCGAGGGTTACCCAAAGAAAGACCCAGCGACTCATTGACACGCTGATGTCCAATGTGTGACCATTCGCCAGCTTCTCATACAGTGGCAATAAGGAATTAGTGAATAATGAGGCTACTCATTTGCATATAGGGCATCACGCGAGCCAGAGGACACACCTGGGGGTGACTGTGTGTGTGTGTGTGTGTGTGTGTGGCCTCAGTCAATTAAAGCTCATTATCAAGAACAGCGGCAGGTACAAATGTTTGGCCTCTGGTGAGAATTCATCATGAATTAATTCATCAATAATTAATTTATGAAAAATAATGAGTCTATTTGCACATGTTTTTTTTCCCCCTCCTAATTGGCTGTAAAAGAGTGACCCAACTCCGAAACGGAACTTAGGCTAACATCACCCGTGTAGAGAGTTGGCGAAGTAGCTGGTAGGATGCGAAGGTTTTTTTGTGTGCCCCGCCCACATCAACCCCAAGGCTGCTTCTAAAAAATGAATGCATTGTCCGGGAGCACTGGACCTCGGGAGGACCACCGCTCGCCTTTAGGGAATGCCTGAAATGCTGTCGTTTATGCGCGTGGTGACGCGTAAAAAGATAACACAGCTGAGAAAAGGCACTTTTTGATGGTTTAAAAAAAGCTGACACGTAAAGGTAGTCACAGCAAAAAAAAAAAATGCTTAAAATGGGGTGAGTACACCTTGCCCTCTCTGCCTAAGCAACTATTTAATAAGTCTTTATGCTTCTTTAAAAAAATGTATTGAAAAAAGCAAAATATATCCAGTGGCCATCTTGCGTGCAGGTGAGGGCAAAAAGTAGAGAAAAAAAAATCTAAAGTCATGCATAAAAGATAAAGACAAACTGGTGGCAAACCGCCGTGTGAAACGATTGGCCTGCAGTCAGAACCCATTAACAGGCAATGCGCACACGTCAAAGTTTTAATGTTAAAATGTGCAGACGCAAACATGCACACGACGGCACTAGTTTGCCAAAAGGCACTCCGGCAGACTGTCGAGCATGTTGCGTCATATCCTTTCGTCAGCTCTTTGTTCAAATCAAAATATCAGCATGCTAAGAGTTAGTAAACAAATGCTAAAATGCTAACATAAGGAAATAGAGTAACGACATCAATCTGCTTGTCCTCACAACGGTCGCGGGCCTATCCCAGCTGTTGTCGGGCTGTCGGCGAGGCACACTCTGAACTGCTTACAAGCCAATTGCAAGGCACCCATTGACAAATAACCCATTCACACTCCCAATCAAACCTTGAGACCATTTCAAGTACAGGTAACATCCGACTTACGACCAGCTCGATTTACGACCGCGACCTCCAGACCCTATTTTTAAAAATTTTAATTCTACGCCTGGCACCGCAACGCGCTACCAGGCCGGCAACGTGTACGACAATTTTCTCACTCTCACACAGCAATCGACCATGTGACGACACCAGAGGGGGGACTTTGCGAGTCATTTAGCCTACGAATCTCTATTCAACATTTTTAATGGATTTCAACTTACAACCATTTTGACTTACGACCGTTTGGTTGGAACGGAACTCGGTCATAAGTCCAATGTTACCTGCATTCCAATAACCTGCCTTGCAAGTTTTTGGAATGAGGGAGGAAAGTGAAGTACCCGGCGAAAACCCACACAGGCACAGGGAGAACATGCAAACTTCACACAGAAAAGGCAGGAATCAAACTCTGCACCATTGCACCGTGAGGCCGACGTGCTAACCACATGTCCACCGTTCCATCATGTGTTACCCATTGCTGTTATTTTAGCGGGCTACAAAATGACCGCTATCAGTGACATTCAATCTTAGTAACTCAAACATTAAAAAAAAGAAAGGAAAAAAAAAATCGCTGAAGGGCAATGCATAAATCTTGGTGCTAACCTTTGGCAAGGATACGATACACGTACCTTTTTTTTCATACACTCACGCGCGCGCATGTAAACATGAACACCGTAGCTCAACTGCCAAGGCTATAAAAAAAAGACATGAACAAAAACTGAAAAGAAAATAAAAGTGATTGTGTAGCAAAGTAAAGCAATCAATCCTCCATTCACTTCACCATAATTGTCTTCTTTTTCCACGTTTTCTTCTGTGATTCAGTATTCAAGAGCATTTAATTTCCCAAACGACCCATAAAGGTGGGTAAAGAAAAAAAAATAACAAAAAAACTCCTTAGTGATAGAGTGCCGAGCGCAGCATATTGAATATAATAAGATGCTGTTTTTTTCCTCCAGAATTCTTGCATTGTAGGATACAATGAAGCTGGCGAGAGTGAGATCAACAACAAATCTTCCCCTAAAAACCATCACAATGACTCATGGAAGAATGTGACACAACCGCACACGAGTTGTAAGATAACAAGAACAAGGAAGCACTTTAAAAAGTCACCATTTCTCGTGACAAGTGGCACAAATCTGGCAGCAATTGCACAAAAACTACAGTAAAATCAAAAACATGGCGAAAAAAAATGGTTCACCTCAATGCATTGCAGCGGACCTGCAGTGTCTTTTCAGGTGAGTTTTTTTTGGGGGGGTCTATTTAAGATCGATATAAAATTTTCAAAATGTATGACTTTGGCAGACCTGTCACTGTTTTCTGTCGCAAGTCTTTTTTTATCCACCTTGGCACGACTCCTACCAAAATCAACAAGGGGTCTTTCGTCTTACATATAACGGCAAATCTGAAAAGTCATCGCTCTGAACGAGGATGTTCTCTATTACCGACTTGAAAAGACAGGTCGTGACTTCCGGGTTACTGTCAGCAGGTTTAGGATCAAAAGTCGCACAAAATCAATAGAGTCTTGCTGGCTTTGACTCTTTGAGGTAAGGCACACACACACAAAAAATGTCTGGTTGAGTGTTGACGAATAGCAACCAACACATATTACCTTCAATCTCTTTTATATTGGGCTGGATAACCTTTAAATGAGATGGATAAATGAAATCGATTCCTGTTCTGATAAGCACGGTATGCTTTTTTTTCAGTTGGGTAAACAACAAACATCTTAGGTAAAAAAATAAATCCCCACATTTACGAGCATCGATCAAGCATTGGATTGGATTGGATTATATTAGCCTTTATTAGTCTCACAGTGGAGACATTCACATTCCACAGCAGCAAAGTGATGAAAGGAAGAGGAAAGGAAAGAAAGAATTAGAACAACAAAATACAGGAGCTGCTGTAAAGGCAGCCACTCTCGCGGCGCCATCTTGAAGTCAAAAGAACCAAAAAACTAAATAATATGACAACACCAAGACACCGTCATTCTACCTTGAGCACTTTCTGCATCCTATTTATTGTATGAAGCAGTTCTAGATGAAATAGGAGAGGATTAAAGCATCCTTTTCACCAGTGGATCAGATACATCACGGTGTGCATCAATGTGCATGTCTACTACAGGCTAAATGCTGAAATCAAACGCGAAGCTATCACATCCATTGACGAAAATAGATAGTATTACATCTCCTGTCCCACGTAAATCCGCTTTATTTCCAAGCCGCTACAGTTCCACATACGCATCGGCCTTTCTTGATACACAATACAGCCCCAGAGCATCACCGTTGATTATTCCTCCATCACGGCTCATTTCGAGCCAAAAACAAGCATTTATGTTGAAGTAAGGAGATAATTAGCATCAGGGAAGGGAGGGAGGGGGTTCATTCTCACGCCCAGATGCGACGCAAACAAGCTGCAATCATTCCAATTCCATCATTGGGATTCCATTAAAGCTTCTCGCAATCTATCTCTGGAGTTAAAAAAAGGAAAGAAAAGCTAAAGATAAAGCTAAATAGGCACCGTGAATCGTTTTTTTTTTTTTAATGAGGCGGAACACAAGTCAGTGGATTAATGATTGGCTGCAAAAGAGGAATTTGGAAAGTACTCGTGGAAATTTGCAGGTGATAAGTGAAGCAAAGAAGGCCTAAACAACAGCCCAACAGGATGACGCCATTGTTTTTAACTATTCTTACCAACTTTGTGCCATTTTCATCCATGCCCTCCATTTTTTAAAAGTTACAAAAATACATGAAATGATCGTTCCGACAGAGCAAGACAAAGAAACAGAAGCCAATCGAAGGCCCTCCAAGTCAGAATTCAACTTTAAGCGGAAGACTCAATACAAACACTTTCCCCACCATTGAAAAAGTGTTTTCGCTTGGACTGTGTTGAAATTGGACCCCCCGCGGGAAGTCTATTGTCATAAATGTGTAACTGTCTCACTTAATTCTGTTGTGCGTCCGGTTGGTTGCTGCCATTGTACACGCAGCGTGCAACCTTACCAAGTATCTCAAGGCTGTCTGCTAAAAACAGCAGGACCCTTCCCCTCCATTGTGAATGAATCTTGGCTGCACACCCCCCCAAAGCCTAACTCATGAAGGACATGTCTTCCATCAAATGGATATTTGATGGATTATTATTATTATTATTATTAGTAGTAGTAGTAGTAGTAGTAGTAGTAGTAGTAATAGTATTATTGTAAATGAATAAATAAAAAATATACATATTAAATAAATAAATAAATAAATAAATAAATAAGTGGATGAATAAATAAACAATTGAATAAATAAATAAATAAATAAATAAATAAATGACACATAAACGGATACATAAATGGACGAATAAATAAATAAATAAATGAACAAATAAATAAATAAATAAATAAATAAATAAATAAATAAATAAATAAATAAATAAATGGATGAATAAATAAATAAATGAATGGATACATAAATGATACATAAACGGATAAATAAATAAATAAATAAATAAAAAAGACAGATGGGAATGTGTTTGCCACTCTGTGAGCTAATTAGCTAGTTCGAAAAAAAACAAAAAACAAACAAACTGCAAAACAGACCTGTAGTCCGAAGTTGTATTTACTGGATTTAAACGTCAGTTAGACAAGAAACAAATAACAAATACTCCAGCTGGTTCTGTAGTTCATGGGGCTCATTCTAAGAAGATCACTGCAAATGGAACGTAGCTTGTTTACAAAATCAAGTTTGGCAATGTCTTCAACCACTCATGTAACTATTAACTCATTCACTGCCATTCCCAAATTTATTGAGGAATTGAAAAGCATAACCTAGAGCGCCATTCCTAAATTTGTTCGTGTTTTTCTTGCGGGTTTTGTGCCGATAAAGCGCTGCTCAGACCTCTAGAAATGTTTTCCCTTCCACAAGGGGGCATCATTCCCCTTTTTTTTCCCATGTTAGCGCTTTGTTGCAGCTTCAGCTGCAAGCTCATACAACTCCTGTCTCTATGTAGTCTTAAAAGTCAATATTCTATGGGTCCTTGAATTCAAGTGACAACAAAAACCCTGGCACTGGAGTCGACACATTTTAGCACATGTCCGGCAGTGAATGAGTTAATAATTGTGATTTTTTTTTTTGAGTGGAGAACTTCGAAACATCAGGCACAGGTGTTCCCAAAGAAGTGTCCGGCAAAAAAAAAAAAATATGTGGCAGCCATCAAGATGGTTGCCAGCTCATTTTACTTCACCCAGAATCTCCATCCATTGTTTGCCGCCTCTGACTGACAACTGCAATGGCAATGACAGCCCCTTGCTAGCCACACACACACACAAATACACAAAAAACAGTCCAACTAAAAGTGGACACTCCCGACTCCCTCTTAGCCACGACTGCCAACTACTCTCTTCCATCATTTTACCGAATATCATTTTTTCCCTTTTCATTTGGATTCATATACGGCAAGTACGTATTCCATCACGTCGCATATATTGTCGCAGAAGCCCTGAAGGAGTCTTGCCAATCAGCCGCCACAACTTCAATGAAATTGCGGCATGACATGGCGGTCATATATATGACTTATTTAATGAGCCCGTTGAGAGGGAAGCGAGCAAGGGAAGAGAAAGAAAAAACAGGACAGCAAAAGTATTTTTGTCTCACACGAGTCTGGATGGGAAGAAAATGATTTCTGCTTTGTATTTGTTGCCAACATAGTCTGCACTCCAAAGTATGACAAGTGCAAAAAAAGACCAATAAAAACGCTGCCATGTTTTTTTGCATGCGAAAATAACATTACATTACATTCAGTGTAAATCCACTGGCCCCGATTGTTTATTGTCATTGGTGAAGGTCAGCGTTGCTGTCGCCGCGTCACTGGTGGCGACAGGTGATCCGCGGGTGATTGACAAGCCAATCGGGTCGTCATTGTGTGAGAAACACGTGCCCCGAATGGTCGCGCTGTTTACACCGCGGCCTGTCTATTCCCACAATGGATTTTGACAGTGACACTCAGACTGTTTTTGTAGCACTTTCATCATGACGCGGGCGCTTGTTTCTGATTGCTCGCAGCTCGTCGACACTGGAACGGGCAGTATTGGAACACTTTTATCGAGTTAGGTTTGCTTTTTTTAACTCATTCGCTGCCATTCCTGAATGTATTCAGTAATTTAAACATGTGACGTGGAGAACCATTCCCGACTTATTTTGTGTTTTGTTTTTATGTTGCGGGGGGTGCCGTTAAAGCGCTGGCCAGACCTCTGGCAATGTTCTTTCCCTTCCACGAGGGCGCAGCATTTGCCTTTTGTCCACGTTAGCGCTTTGTTACAGCTTCAACTGTTGTTAAAGCTCTATATGTATGTATTGTATTTTGCACAGGAGCCCCCATTTCAAGCTCATATAACTCCAGACCCATATAATTTAGGAATTAACTATTTTCTTCTGATGAAAGAAGAGTGTCTAAGGTTTCTTACGCTGTGTCGAATGTTGATGTAGTCCGAAACCTGCAATTTGAGTGACAATGACAAATACCCCGTGGACACATTTTTGCACATTGTCTGGAAGGGAATGAGTTAAATATTTTTGTTAACTATATATAGAGACATTATTTTTACCCGAAATGTGCCTTCCATCATACTGAATGAGCTGTTTCGATCCAGCCAGTGACCTAAAAGTACCCAACTAAGTCTTCACATCCCAAGCACAGTCCACTAAAAAATTCAGAGACTGAGAGACTTGCTTGTTGACTATTCATGAACATTTGGCCTGCTATATTTTTTCCACATTGAGAGGCTAAAGACAGATTATGTCTTTTGTGGGTATGAATGATTGCTAATGTGAATTGGTCGCTAACCTCAAAAGAACATGTTTAAATCTCATTAGTAAGAATTAGTTATATTCTTAGATTGAATCTAATATTGCTGTACGGACTGTCCAGGACAAAATTTGAGGAGGGCTATCTTATCCGAGGCGTTGCTATGGGGAATTTAGCATCGATTGACTGGGTCAGGGGACGCTGAGGAGGACCCATTTCATCTAAGTTGTCTTCTTGCTGTGCTTTAAATTGGCTGTCATGCTGTGCTAGATAATATCATTCCGCAACATATAATGTGTTTAACTCATTCCCAGCCATTCACAAATTTATTCGGGAATTGAAAATATGAGTAGAGCGCCATTCCCAAATTTGTTCTATTTTTTTCTTGCTAGGGTGCCGATAAAGTGCTGGTCAGACTTTTGGTAATGTTTTCCCTCCCACGTGGGGATAGCATTTGCCTTTTGTCCATGTTAGCGCTTTGTTCCAGTTTAAATTGTTGTTACAGCGCAAAAAAACAACAACAATATGTATCTATTGCATTGTATTTTGGACAGCTGCCCTCATTTCAAGCTCATATAACTCCAGACTTGTATAATTTAGGAATTAACTTTTTTTTTTTTGATGAAAGAAGAGCGTCTAAGGTTTCTTAAACTGCATTGAATGTTTATATAGTGCTAAACCTCATTATTCTATGGGTCCTGGAATTCGAGTGAAAATGACAAAAACCCTGGAACTGGAGCAGAGTTAATGTTACCCACTCGCCATATTGCTGCCTTTTTATTCTGCCGTCTGAAAATACTTCTGATTTTGACAAGTCAGTCGGGCATTAAAACAGACAAGAACTTAAATTAAGTAAAGCTTCTCCTGTCAGCATACAGCACTTTCATCATACGGTCCAGGATAAAATATCTCAGTGAAAATGAGCGCTGCTATTGTACGAGAAAGGCCACAATGGCCTTTACCGGGCAAACTGGGCTTGAGATGAAGGGCTAAGTTCCTTCAAAAGAAAAGAACCCACGAGCTGCTTGGCCTTTGCCATTCAAGTTTCACATGTGAGCTCGAACAAAGCGCTTCCGTCTCCTTTGTGCTTTCGACATACTTCCCTTGCCTTTTGATGGCTCTTCCTCGGGTGTCTCTCACTAAACATAGATGTACATTCATACATTGGCGTCACAGGCATGCTGGAACCAATCCCAGCTGTCTTCGGGCAGTCGTGTGTTTTATGTGTGGGTATTCTTTGCCGTATCTTTGAATCAATTTCTTAGTGGGAAGAGCGTTGCGCCGATAACTTGCCGCTGGGCTGAACATACTTTGTCTGATACACCCAAGAGGAGAAAAGCACTTGTGGAGGAAATTTGGAACGTGTTCATTGGTCTCCGGGGAATCTCAGACAGAAAAAAAAAGAAAGACCCAATTACTGTGCACTAGCGCTTCCATTACGGCACATTCTTTGCTTTTACACCCGGTGAGAGAGTACTTGCTGTGCCGAGCGCGATTAGAAAAACATGCTAACATTATGTTCTAATAAGGCGAATAAACAATAAAGAGACGACTAATTAAAAGCATGGAATGTGGAGCAATTAGTATTAGCAAAAGGGGACCGAGACAGCTGCTCTTCTAATCACCCAAGAAAAAACAAAAGCATTCATGCCCCCGACGACCTCATTTCCAACCCTAACCTGCTCCTTAAACCTCACTTAAAACCTCAATTAGAAATATTTACAGTAATATTTGCTACTTCACGGTTCGATTATGGCGGCCTTTGATGCACCGTGCCTTCAAATTCATCCAGCGAACCAGAAAACAGAAAAACGATGACAGTGAGTGAAAAAGTACAATTATTTGGCGGAAGAACACCAGACCACATGGCCGAACAGCGCCACCGTGGCTGCTGGACTACTTTCCCACGCTCCTTCCTTTGAGTGCATACGTGATTTGTTATCAAGAATACTTTTGCTATTATGGGACCGAAAAAGACATACAGATGTAAATTTACCAATACATGTCGGGTTCACTACATTAACTGCGATAAAGGAGGGATTACTGTATCTTTATTCTAGCTCCATTGTGAAACCCAATTTGTTTTTTTAACACCCAAACGTTTGAAATTGCCATTTGCACCCTCGACTTTGTTTTAATATCCGACTTTAAAAACATGGTAAGAAAAAGTCAAAGAAAAAAGGACTGGCTCACAGCCGCAGGCGCCCCGGGAACATAAAGTAAGGGCATTTTAGTTGCGTGCGTGGGTAAACATGGCCAGCGAGGTGAACAAGTGGTTGCCCGGGAGTGGGAGGCTATGCGCCACCACTGCCCGTAGTCGAGCTTTGTCCAGAGAGTGGGTGGACTCCATGACTCGTTTCACCGACCAATTAGAATTATTTTCCTTATCCACTTTGACTGTGTTTTAACCTTACTCGGTCAAACATCAGACGCCTAATGCACACCATCTCCATACATTTAGGCGGAAATGGTAACTGTAGTGCACTTATGTCGCTAGGGTGTACGATTAAACACTATTGTGGCATAATGAGAGAGGCTCATGCTGTTTGAGGTCATTAGCAACTAATGGGACACTTTTTTTGCCATCTGGTGCCATTGTTTACACGGGCGTGAATAATTAGCAGCTAATTAGCTGCGAGTATTTGTTACACATATTTGTATGTGTCTCAAACATGTTAAAAGTGGAAGCAGAGGCGTTATTTTGGGATTTGGAGGTTTGGGTGAGGGTATGGCTTTCACGGTTAGGGTGATAAAACTTGATGATTAAATATTTACTGGATAATGAATAAATAAATAAATAAATAAATAAATGACTTTTTTTGTGCGTGTAATGGGCAGCATTTTCACACCCCTAATTTGTTCAGCGGAAAGGTTGGTGCTATTGGACAGTATGCGGCAGGATGGATGCATGGCTTGAGGAATGTCAGTGGACCTGTCGCGGCTTGGAATCGAAGCGGATTGTGCGGAAATGTGAGACAATCTCTTTTTGTCAATGGATGCTACAGCTTTGTCTTTGCTGTCAACATTTAGGTTTCGGCAGACGTGCACGTCCCTGATTCACTGGTGAAAAGGATGCTCTCCTCTTTCATCGAGAACTGCTTCATACCACAAAGACGGAGCAGAAAGTGCCTTAAGATTGAATGACTGTGTCTTTGTCCTGTCATATTATTTTGTTATTTAGTTTTTATGTTCTTTTGACATCAAGATGGCGCCGCGACAGTGGCTGTCTTTCCAGCAGCTCCTGTATTTTGTTTTTGTACTTCTTTGTAACCTTTCCTATTCCTTGTATAACTTTGCTGCTGTGAAATGTAAATTTCTCCACTGCGAGACTAATAAAGGCTAATCCAGTCCAATACAAATAAATAAATAAATAAATAAATAAACTGTAGACAGCAAAAGGCATAATTTCATTTCTTTAAATATTCATTTTGCACAAAAAAAACAACTCGAAAAGAAATAAAAAATTGCTCATTTTTGAGCATTTTTCTTTTTAAGAGGGTGATTCACTTACCAAATAATTGGTTAAAAACAGTCTTTGCGACCCAGTGTACTGAAGAAAGTAAGCGTACATCGCTGCAGTTAAACAAGAAACCATGTCAAATGAACATTTTAGCCTATGTTGCCCCCCCCGCAAAAAAAAAAAGATGGCCAAGGCTTTGGATGATTTTGTGTTAAAGGTTAGATAAGGGCAAGAGGACTGCGGTTGTTTGTTTTTAATAACTTTGACTAAACGTCAGGTTTGTGATGGTTTTCTGCGACTATATAATTGGTGTGCTTTTCATGAATAGATTTAGCATATTTTTTCAGGACCTTCACCGCTTTCGTTTTATTGGAAGACAGCCCGACACTTGTGTTTTTTATTCCCCCCAGCTTTTTACACTCTCATATTTTATTTTTGTCAGTTAATTAGTGTTTTAACTCTTCCCCTCCGGAATGTTGCAATTTACAAATTTCAAACGCTGCTTTTCAAAAGGTTGAGAGTGTCAGAAATGATGGTCTGATGAATTTATGATGATATCAAAACAAGATCAAAACAAGTATAGTAACCGGGATTCCTTTTTCCACAAATAGTATGACGCCAAATAAACATTCTGCTTCTCAAATCCACATAAAAATAATCCGCAAATTCTTCTCTCTCCACAACTGTTTTTTTTCCTCTGTTTTTCCAGCCTTTCACGATATTTGTGTTCCACAGATTGTAATCACTTGATGAGATTACATCATGTGCCCGTGTGTTTGTGACACTTTTTTAAAAATTCTGCCAGACTTTACAGCCTCAACAGATGTCGCATTAATCCAACGGCGTGCCGCGTTCGGTCCGCGAGGATGCCGGATGCAGTGTTTGTTTCATTTCAATGGCTGTGGTTGACGTCATAATCCCTAAATTGATTGTCTCATAAGAAAACGAAGGGTTATAAAACCAATTCCAGAGCGGAAAATAGACCAGAACCTAATTGCATGCTTCCACATTTTCTCCCCTGCCCCCTACTACATTCTTTTGACTGAGCACTACTTACCACATGTTGATAACTGCTAGCAGATGGCTTTTCCAAACATTTTTTTAAGATCCGTGCATTTTATTTTATTTTTTTTTTTACAACATCTTTTGGGTTGTCAATTGCTATTTATGCTAATCACAATTTACCCCCCAAAAAGATAGTTCTTCAATGGTGTAACTCAACAACAACAACAACAATTAATAAAACAACATTTGTACACAATGCACGCAGGGATGAGCCTCATTGAGCGCAAGTCAATGGTTGGCAGATGGTCGCTTGGAATTCATCTTCTTTCTATCCCAATAAGAAGCTTTTACGGGAGACAATTGGATGGTCTTGATTCCATATTGAGGGAAAAGTGGATTTTGAAGCTCAACGCGCTTCTGGTGTTTCATTTTGTTTTTCGACAAGTTTGACATATATTTATATAAAAGAGAGTGAGAAATCCTTAACTCATTCACTGCCTAGTCCAGTGCCACGGTTTTTGTCATTGTGACATTCCAGGACCAGCAGAATATTGACTTTTACGATATACATAAACATTCAATGCAGCGTTACAAACCTTCGGATCTCTTCTTTCATCAGAAAAAAAAGAGTTAATTCTTAAATTATATGGGTCTGGAGTTATATAAGCTTGAAATGAGGGTGGCTGTCCAAAATACAATGCAAGACGTACATACAGGTTTATATAGCGCTTTAAGAACAGCGGAAGCTGGAACAAAGAAATGTAAATTTCTCCACTGTGAGACTAATAAAGTCATATCCAATCCAATCCAATCCAAAGTGCTAACATGGGAAAAAGGGGAAATGCTACCCCTTGTGGAAGGGAAAAACATCACCAGAGGCAATGGCCAGCACATAATCGGCACCCAAACAAACAAAAAAAAAAAAACAAACCCAAACGTCGCTCTGTCATATTTTCAATTCCAAAATACATTTGTGAATGGCAGTGAATGAGTTAATGTAAAACTCCAAGTACAGATGAGGTCACTGCATAGCAACGCCACAACGTGTACAATCACAACAAACATGAAAGCCATTCACAAGCTAATTCATTTCATCTACTTTGGATTTGCGGGTCTTCAATACGCTATAGGAAAAAAATGTGCTGATGTATGTCAAGATGATGAAGAAGAAGGGGGGGGCATTCAAAAGTGATTTACGTAATGTTCAACAGGCAAACTTGCGTTCGTGTGGCTTGTATCTCGTTGTATCGCACGGAGAAGAATCAGAATCGCTTTCTGAAGGTTGTGACTTTGACATCAACCTTCTGAACTTGGGTACCATAGTGCTTTGTCTCCTCAAAAAAGTCTCCAAGTGCTCACTTTTCCTGTCTTTTATCGACATGTATTATTCAGCTTCTATTTTAAGAGCAAAAAAAAGCCCTACACCATCCAACCATTGACCATCTTGCACATCATTCATGTGACAAAAAGCGTGCGGTTGAGCGTGTATGCGTGTGTGTGTGTGTGTGTGTGTGTGTGTGTATGCGGAGGCCCGAATGAGACGGACGGCGGCGGTTTACAAGTTGCCTCCCCATCTGGAAACGCTCCGTTTGGATTTGGATCAGGGGATGTGGAGGTTGTCTAAATATTACCACAGTCACACTAAACACTCAAACAGATGCATGCGAGCGGGCCAAAATGACCCAACACACACACACCCGCACACACACACACACACACACGCACACATAAATTGACTCCAACTTCAGTACACCACAATACTGTCCAAAATGGCGACTAGCGCTTAAGCTTGCTCAAATCCTATCTTCAATCTATCTGCTGAGTATATCTACAATATCTGTAGCAAACCAGCTAGTGAGTGGACTGGGAAAACAACCCAACTTTTTTATTTATTTATTTATTTTTGCTTCTTCCTATGCTGCTGCCACATTTATGTTGGGTGAGAAATGTGTTTAACTCATTCACTGCCAGACGATGTGCAAAAAGGTGTCCACTACAGTGCCAGGGTTTTTGTCATTGTCACTCAAATTCCCGGACCCACAGAATATTGAGTTTTAGGGCTACATCAGCATTCAATCTAGCGTAAGAAATCGTAGACTCTCTTCTTTTATCAGAAAAAAAAGAGTTATTTTCTAACTTATATGGGTCTGGAGTTATATGAGCTTAAAATGAGGGTGGCTGTCCAAAATACAGTGCAATACATACATATTGTTTTATATAGTGCTTTAACAACATTTTTAACTGGAACAAAGCGCTAACATGGAAAAAAAGGGATATGCTGGCCCCTTGTGGAAAGGGAAAACATTGCTAGAAGTCTGGCCAACACTTTATCAGCACCCAAGCAAGAAAAAACAAAACCAAACTAATTCGGGAATGGCGCTCTACGTCATATTTTCACTTTCTGAATAAATTCATGAATGGTAGTGAATGAATGAAGCAAACCTCATGACGCATTGTGATTGTGCACTTACTACAGATCACAGGGGGGGGGAAATCGAGGGGGTAAGCGCGTCACTGATAGATTTCCAACCCCATCACGTTTATCGCCAGGTGGTTGTTTGCGGTCATCCATATACGTCACAATCGACCTTGAAAAGAATACGGAACCCCCCCTATTTGATCCAGATGTGCTCGCCCGCCTCTATTTTATGAGCGCGTTCGCGAGCTTCATCCTCACTCGGACCGTTAATTCATTAACCCCCGTGGCCGGGCTAATTCTGCTTTTATGCGGCACGATAAACAAAACGACAACTCTCTCTGTGGAAATAAAAGCAGCAAAAATGTTTGTAAATGCATGGAATGCAGTAGACACATGCAGTTAAATTTTATATATACGTATATATATATATATATTTCCCTCAGTTTATTCCATTTATGTGTTTCCCTCATTTTAATAATTTAAATACCAAATTTATCCTGAAGACTTTTTATCCTTGTGCATTAGTGATTTGGCCCTCATTCAACTTATCCAAGCGGACCGGATGTTTGGACTCGCTTGCATTTCTCGTCACTGTGCACGATGCAAAGTCTTTTGAATACTTACACTAAACCCTGAACTGCCTTGTGAGCACAATTGTAAAATTATTTGGAGTTCTTTGGAGCACAGGGTTAAAAAAAAAGACTATTGGCTATTAAACCCTATACTACTCTGGCGATATATAACCCCCATTTGTCGTGTCGGGTTTTTGACAATAAAGCCAATTGTGATGAATGAGCTTCGCCTTTCTGCGTTGCCCACCCCACCCACCCCTTCTACGCGAATGCACCTGCTGCAGGAGATAAAAACGAACTTACAGTGGCACAGAGGGGGAAAAAAATCCAATATGCCATTTCTGGCTTTGGTCAGACATGCGTTGGGTTTTGAGCAAGCAAAAAAACTATGTATGCTGCATCGTTTTTTTTTTTTGTTGATTTTTGTTTGCATGAGTGACATAAAGTAGGCCAACAACCTCGAAAAAAAACATGCCCTAGTGCTCTTATACCCTTTGGTTGTCAGATGTTCTGGTTCCATTTGAGAATATCGAACAAAAACATCAGCCGATGGGTCGCCGCAACCCATGTTGTCGCAACACTGCGACCAAGTCAATCTCAAGCGTGTACCTTGCATATGCACGGAGTGACGTTAATATGCCATCTGATCTCTTCTCCCGGAGCCAAAGGAGCACCCGAGGGTGTCTAACTAAATAACTAAGTAACTAAATCACCAAATAACCACATCACTAAATCGTGTCCTTGAGAGTTTTGAAAGGTGGTTATAAATTGAATGTATTATTATTATTATTACAGTAAAGTCTCGTTATATCGATATTCTCGGGAGTCGGAAAACATATCGATATAACCGGACTATCGATATATCCGATCCTGCGGCATGTAAATTTTCTCCTTGCGTTCATAGAAATTGTATCGTAATTAGCAGTATTATCGATATAACCGATATCGATATAACGAGACTTTACTGTATTATTATTATTATTAGTAGTAGTAGTAGTAGTAAATAAAAAATCCTATTAGATGCTATAGAATGAATTTCCTTTCATAAAACACACAATCTTGTGTGTGTACATTGTAGACCAGAGAGTATAAGCTGGTCATTAATCACAATTAGCTTTATTGTAAAATTAAATATATATAATAATAACAAAAAAAAAATAAACATAAAAATAAATGACTAAATAACTAAATAATAAAACAAATACAGAAATAATAACTACATAACTACATGAGTAAATAACTAAATAAAGAACTAAGTAATCAAACCACCAAATAACCAAATGAACAAATCACCAAATAACTAAATAACTACTGGTAGTGTCCTTGAGAGTTTGGAAAGGGGCTTATGAATGGATTGTATTATTATTATTATTATTATTATTAAATAAAAAATGCTATTAGCTGCTATAGCAAGACTTTCTTTTCATAAAACACACAATCTTGTGTGAGAACATTGTAGACCACAGAGTATAAACCGCACGAGAAAGCACATCTTATGGTCTAAATGCTCTTCATATTAGGTCATAAGCAGCTGTCACACACATATTCCCAGCTTTGTGGTGAGAAACAATTGTTTAGTTATCCTAAACAGAAGTTCTTCTTTGTAATACTTGTTGCAAGAAAAATAAATTGTAAACAGACACAGGAAGTTGTATTGATTATGAGACAAAGTGCGATATGAAAAGGACCTCTGACTAGCACGGTAACAACCGCCACATAATTATATTGAACGAGGGCGACCTTGTGATGGCAAACGCATTTTGTTTACTTCCCTAGCACACAGAGGAGTGTTCGTAAACAACCGTGGATACTTGTTTATACTTTGAAAGAAAGACAAGAAACTAAATGCAGTCCACAAGGTTGCCCGCATTCACACATGTTGCTATTCAGGGGGGTCACTGATAACCACAAACAAAACTGTTATTTGAAACAGTTGAGAACTAGTTGGGAAGAGAAGAAATTGCACAAATAATCATAAAACATATATGGATCGTTTGTAAAAACAATCATCTATTGCAAACGGGGTGGATATATCGCAACCGTAAGGTGCATCACCTGATGCACGCAAATAGCCTCCTCAAGGTGGCTATTTTACATTTCAAGGATCCGCCGCAGCGTGGCTTTAATGCCGCCTGCGGCTCTACAAGGCGAGCTTGCTCTTTGCTGCCTCTCTCGCACACAGACGCAAAAAAAAATAATAATCCACGGAGGAGTTTTGCAGAAAATAATGGTCTGGACTCCCGTCTTGACTAAAAAGCTTCTATTGGATGTCATTACCTCAGCGCGGCGTGCATTAGTACACAGTGCATCCTTTCCGTTTTTTTTTTTTTTTTTTTTGTAAACGATATTGAGTTTGATTTTGTCAGGTAAGTGGGTGGCAGGTTGACCTCACAGTTCAGAATGAGGCAGATAAAATTGGTCGAAAATTGATGAATGAGTATTGTCGTCGCGCAGTTTGCCTACTAAGCACAGTAACACATTCATTTCACTTCTTTTTTTAATCGACGAAAAACAAAAGCGATTTTTACAGAGGTTATCATACTTGACCTGTACAACACTAAATTTGAAGACTCTGAGAAACTTTAGGGAGTGTAGGAAGCGTAATTCGTTCCCAACAGACATATTGAGCAGCCGAGTCGTTCAGTTTAATGGCTCGTTTTACGTTGTATTGTTTAGCATTTAACATGCTAGTTTCTAAATAAGCACGAATGTTTGCACGTTTTGCCAAAGTTCTTTTTTTCCCCACAGGAGGAAGCAAGTATTTTGACATAATAGGGGAAGAAAAATTCATTGGATGACGATGAGAGATAATGTTTGGAAAGAAAATATCGTGTTTAGTGCCAGGGAGAACAAAAAAAAATGCATAGCTCACAAGGATGCGAAACAATACTTGTCGGGAATAATATCCTCGTAATTATGAAGTTTTTTTTTTTTGGGGGGGGTGAAAAAAAAAGAATGTTTAAGTCCATATGCCAGCCCTTTTTTGCAGGCAATGATCGACATGAAAATTAGTATTCCGATAGGCTGCTCGTCTTGCTTGACGACGACGCATCCCCTCCAGCTCATACGATGAAGTCGGAGTGAGGAGGAGGTCAAGCGAGCTGAGGAGTGCGAATGGCGACGTCAGCTCCATCCAACTCCTCTCCACAAATATTCACGGCAAGTTCAGTGAGACATTGTGAAGAAGAACAAGGAAGGCGAGAGAGAGTGAGAGAAAGAGAGAAAGAGAGTTAGAGAGAAAGAAAGAGAGAAAGAGAGAAAGAGAGAAAAAGAGAGATAGAGCAATAGAGAGAGACAGACAGACAGAGGAAGAGAGAAGAAGAGATAGAGAGAGACAGAGATAGAGAAAGAGAGAGAGTGAGAAAGAGAGAAATAAAGAGAGAAAAAGAGTTATATAAAGAAAGAAAGCGACAGAGAGAGAACGAGGGAGTAAGACAGAGCGAGAGAGAGAGAGAGAGTCGGAGAGAGAAACAAAACGAGAGAGAGAGGGAGAGAGAAAGAGACAGAGAGAGATAGAAAGAGACAGAGAAAGAGAGAGAGATTGAGGCAGAGGGAGAGAGAGAGAGACAGAGAGAGAGGCAGAGAGAGAGGATGTGAGAGATAGACAGAGAATGATAGAGAGAAAAAAGAAAAAAAAAGAGAGAGAGAGAAAGACAGAGATAGAGACAAATTGAGAGAGATAGAAATTGAGACGGGGAGACAGAGAGAAAGAAAGAAAGAGAGACAGAGAGAAAGAAGGAAAGAGACAGAGAGGCAGAGAGAGGATGAGAGAGAGACAGAGAATGATAGAGAGAGAAAAAGAGAAAGAGAGAGAGAGATAATCATACAGTAGAAAGAGAGAGAGATCAGAGAGAGAGAGAGAGAGAGAGAGGGGGGAGAAAGAGGATGAGAGACATAGAGAAAGACACAGATAGAAAAAAGAGAGAGAGACAGAGACAGAGAGAGAGAGACAGACCCAGTGGTCCATTGACCGCCTCAAGACACATGTCAATCAAACGATAAAAATGTCATCAGTGTGGTTCACTTAACACTGTCAAGACCACATTTTCTCCACCAAAGTCATCTGTATAAAGAGTCCACAAACAAGCACTCGGTCCGACTGCTATTGACCCGTTCCCCCACGAGTCATACCTGCCTCCATTGATCAATATTTGCTCTCACACATATTTGAGAGCGAAAAATCATAACAGAGCATCCTTCACAGCCACATTGCTGTGTGTCGCTAACGCTTACAATATGCTTTGAATTTAATTGCCAGATTGCTTAAATGTCTCATCTGGTTTATTTCCTCCTTTGCAAGATCGGCCACTTTGTCCCTTCCTCGCTGATATCTCGTAACAATTCCGTTCTCTTCCATTGTTCTTCCCCCCCCCCTGCCTTCCACGTCTCCCACTCACAACATTGCAGCGGTTTCTGATAAAAAAGTAATAAGGGCTCTCTAATGGTTTCAATTTCCGTCCCTCTTCTCTCCTCTCTCGGCGCTCCGCGGTGGATTCACTCGACATGGCCTTTGTTGCCTCATAGTGCTTTGTTTTCTTCACGTTGGTATATAGCAGTGTGCGTAGCCTCCCCGGTGATTCCGCGGTAGCACTTAGGTTAGGGTTAGTGGCTCTTGTAAGTGGTCGGTTGAACGCCAAGATGTTTGCCATTGGGGACGCTGCTTGTTTGTGCAATGAGAACAAAGGGATGGAAATAATTCAGAGAATAACGGGAGGTCTTTTGAGCATATTTTGGGATTGCATTTTAATTCTAATCTTTTTTTTTTTTAGGTTATTGGATAGGAAACGTCTGTGTAGGCTCTCAGTCGTACTGGAGTGATCCACTGAGGAAAAGGTTTCTTCAGCCGTCAACTGTACTTCTTTGAAGGTGTCGGAGGTTTCGCTCCTCAACCGAAGAGCTTCGAACTAAAGTCGTGCTGGTAAATAAGGTTGGGGGAGCAAAAGAAAAACCTTGACTAAATCACAAGCGTATTAGGTCGTTACCACGTAGGCTTAGTCATGTTAATATGGTGATACCAGAACTAATGAGGCAATCAGAGCCAGGAATATTACATTAGAGGTAATCAGATTTGCTTCAGGGAATAATCTAGTGCTCCCCCAACCTTAGAGCAGGGACCTATCAGGGCATCTGCCCATTAGGGATACATGTAACATCCGACTTACGACCACCCGTACTTACGACCACAACCTCCAGACCCTATTTTTTACATTTTAATTATACGCCTGGCCCCGCAACGCGTATAACAATTTTGACCACCCAGCCAGCATCTCACTTTCGCACAGCAATTGACCGTGTGATAGCAACAGCGGGGGTGCGTGGGGGGTTACGAGTCGTTTAGCCTCCGAATCTCTATTCAACATTTTGAATGGATTTTTGACTAACGACCATTTTGACTTACGGCCGTTTGGTCTGAACGGAACTCGGTCGTAAGTCCGATGTTACCTGTATATATAGGGCCAGAGTTACCAGCACAACTTCACCAGCACAACTTTAGTTCGCTGACGAAGATCTTTGGACGAGGAGTGAAACATGCGAACCTTCAAAGAACTACAGATGACGGCTGGAGAAAACGTTTCCTCGATTGGTTGGGAAAGATTTTTATTGTTGCAAATCAGAGAATCATCTTCCCCCATTCCTATGAGCTGGAAGCGAATGGGAAGGGAAGAAAAAGCAGAGTCAAGAAGCCAGAGATAGTAACAGGGAGAGTTATTAATGCCGACAGCGAGAAGCTGACAATGAAGCCTCCCCTCTGAAGACGTAGCAAAAAGCTAATGGCTCCATGGTGACATCCAGAGCCGGAGTGACGAAGGAAAAAAACGAGGGGAAGGGGGAGTTGTGTGATAGCCTAATGCCTGTCGATGGTGAACTCCGGGGAGAGGGCCATTATCCCGCTAGCGGCGGGTCGAGAGGCTCCTAAAAGCGCCCCGATCTTCCCGCTCCGATTTCTCTAACGAGACATTGGTCCCTTGACCGAGCTAGTTTGTTGGCATAGGTTGATAAGACAACGCCGGGCTGACTTTAGAATTCCTGCTGACATTACGGCGAACATCCAGCGAAGAGCACTGAGCCCTGAAAATCAATACACGGATATATATTCCTCGTGAAGGCTTATTTTGTGTGAAACTGGAGGGCTCTTGACATCATTTTAGCACACCTGAGGCGGTGTTCGAGAGGAACATTGAGAGCCGCCATTGCTAGGACGCCATTAGTAGCACGAAATGGCTAATATGAGTGTTCCCTAAAAGAGGGGACCCATTATGGCTGATCAGTTTGAAATAAAGCAAAGTGGCCCAAGTTGCGCTCCCAGGAAAATTTGGTGTGTTAATTGTCATGAAACACGATTGAGCAATTAATCCTTGACATCATTTCTAGTTTTTAAGCACACTGTGAATTGTAAAATTGACTTAGTGTTGAAAATGTGTTCACTCCAGTGCCAGGGTTGTTGTCATTGTCACTTGAATTCCAGGAACCACAGAATATTGAGTTTTAGGACTACATAATCATGCAATAGTGCATTAGAAACTTCAGAGTCTCTTCTTTCATCAGAAAAGAATGGTTAATTCATAAATTATGGGTCTGGAGTTATATGAGCTTGAAATGGGAGCGGCTGTACAAAATACAATGCAATACATTGCTTTAAATAGCGCTTTAACAACAGCTGATGCTGGAACAAAGCGCTAACATGGAAAAACGGCAAAGCTGCCCTCTTGTGGAAAAGAAAATACATTGCCAGAGGCCATGGCCAGATCTTAATCGGCACCTAAGCATGAATGAATTCGTGAATGGCAGTGAATGAGTGAAGTAGCGTTACACAAATCGGTGCAATTAATTAGGGACCAACGCCCTTGGGTCCAAATCATGAAACTCAAGCTTGTAAAGCTACACCCTCGAGCGCTTTCATATCTCAAAGTCAAGTTTTACGCAGAACATAAAATCAAGCGCACCCCGGCGTCGCCGTCTTTCAAACTTGGTCCCTGTCTCGCCTTTCCGCCTCATCTCAAAGGCAGATGCGTCCTTCGCTGTCAGGAAAAGAGCGACTCTACGAAGTGAACGGGTTGGTTATGAGAGGATACTTTCATGTGCTTTTTGATTAATATTTGTTTTAATGTATGCACAGTGGCGTCATGCGTCTTGCCTGTGTGCGCGCTGCGGGCCGTCGGTCTCCGGAGACGACGCTCGAAGAGGGGGAGTGTGATTCACTCGCTATCGCTTTTATCATCTTTCTGAAGTGGATTGTGTTCTCCCGATGCTTTTAGTCAGAACGTCGCTAAAACCAAAGGCGGAGCAAAGTGAGTGGGATTTCAGGGAGAAGATCAGTAGCAGCAGGTAAAATAGAACAAATGCAATAGCAAGGTAGGAAACAAGCCTCTCATGATTTTTTTCCCCCCTTGAGTTTACCTTTATTTTTAGGTGGCGATTAGAACACTGGGTGTTTTAGAGGGTTCTGGGGGGCTTGGAATGAGGCAATTGTGCTTGGTGGCACCGCTGTTCAGCTTAATACTTAGCACAGCCGAGTGAGTAGATCAGCAGCTTGTCAATGGCGCTGCCAGCGTGGCAAAATTAAATAAATAAAGACTCACACACCCCCCCCCCAAAAAAAAAAAAAAAAAAAAAACTGTGCTGAGCTGCAGTCTGGTTTATTAGTCATATATCGGAGAGCAAAGGTGGAGGACTTTTGTAGGATTAAAGGATCTGCAGCGAGTAACCCAAAACAATGTATTTATTGTATTCAGATCAGGTCAGGATGTATTTCATCTTAAGCCTCGATGAAACAGCAATCGAAGCGAAACATTTTCCTTTGCTGTTTTTCCAAACGTCCAGAGGAGCTCATTATTCACGATGCATCGCTTCGCCATTTCCACCGAACACCTCGGCTAATTTATTCCACGTCGACCTATCACTACGTCTTCACGTCGAGACCCCCGTCAGCACTGAAGCATTGGTGAAAAATATGGAACGGGTGGGTTTGCGCCACTGTGGGCGCGAGCACATTATTCACCGCCAATTAAAGAGGCTCCTCTCATTCCCTTTGTACGTGTTGCACTAACATGTCACGTGGAGACATCTGTGCAGAGGACGTGTTGTTACTTCTTTTAGCTAGTGTGGCTAAGAAGGTACCCTCATGAGATATACAGTGTCAAGCTAACAGCATGTGAATTAAATAATATACCGCTTGTAGTTATTTTTATTATCTCTCAAGACACGGATCGTTTGGACAGCATGATTACAACCTTGCTCAAATATACCCTGGAAAAGGGAACCTAAGAATCACCTGGAGCCAAAGCATACTTCACCAAGCTTAAAGATTTCTTGCATGCTGTTTTGCTTCCCCATCATGTTTTACTCACACACTCGTTCTGCCTCATACAGCGTTGTGTGAGCCTCAAGCTACCAAGTCAGACCCCCCGTCACCCCGTCACCCTGTACACCGCTTCATACTTCCCCACCCCCCCTCTACCCATCATGCCTCACCACCACCCGATGATCAATACTCAGCAGTGGGCAAAGGCGAGAAAGTCTAGATCAATCTAACCATCGCCGGGAGCATCCGAGGGACGAGGGTGAAAATTGACGGCATGTGAGATGGGAGGAAATAAAATAAGAATCATTCACCAAGTCACGGCGTGTGACTCTAAAAATAAAACTTGAACCAGAGTGTAGAATACAACATCACAATGTTAATTAATAAAACTGGATGTTGGTACCGTTACCAAAACTTTTCCAACTAGGGTAGACAAATTGCATTGCGAAAATGCAGCCTACAAAGTCTTTTCCACTTAAAACTCAAGCAACTTTGAGATCACAAACAAAATAATTCAATCAGAAGCCCTAATATTGCATTCCTTTATTTTTCTCTTGCTTCCCCACCAAGCGATTCAAAGCAATTTGACCACCGTGCTGAGCACTAAAAGTTAAAAGATAGACTTGATCCTTTCTTAATTCTAGAGAATGGTCTCTGAACTATTTCCCTCAGCAGGGAGCCGACTGTATACTGTGCTTTGGCAAACAACATCCCCACTACAACTCCCAGCCTTCGACAATAGACACACACATCAGTGGTGGGATATCACCCCTCGGCCTTCAGTAGTGCTACGTCTGAATCAATCAGCTGTGAATGTAGTGTGATTTACTACACGTCCACTAGAGGGTGTCGTTGGCCAGGAAATAACTTGTGACTTGAAGTAACTTAAGAAATACTGTCATTAAACTGTTCAAATTTTTACAATGAACCTGGGGATTCATTAAAACATCATGAAATTGCAATGTTATTGGCTATTTTTGCGAGCTTCGGAGCTGTCCAACCTTACTGATGTCCATCTATTCTTGAAAAGTCCATTTTGAAAATAGCTTTAACAATATATCTGCAAACAAATCCATTTCTTCTCCTCCTTCAGCCATTGTGGGTTGACAAAACTGCTATTAAATCAACAGAATAATATATTTGATGATGTAGCTCGCTACATACACAGTGTGCTAGCTCTGTCCAGTATGCACTGATCACTATCGGCTAGTGATGATATGATTGGCTAGTGACGTTTCCAGCGCCTTCCAGCAGGTCATGGGTTACACATTCGAACTCTGATTGGTTAAAGAAACAGTTTAATCGACATTGATTTTTATGCTCCAGGGCCTGCAGAACTGATTGTGAAGGCGTCCAGGTAGATTTATGACCCTTGTAACAAATGATGGCTGAAACGTGATTGGTTAAATGCTTAAATATGAAAACTGGATGCAGCACAACAGGGGAAAAGCAACAAAAGGAAGCTGAAAGACAATTTGGAATTATTTAATAAGCATTCATAGACAAAATATAATTCATATTAGTCTGTGATTCAGATATTTTTAGGCCCGCAGAGAAGGCCTTACATGCCTTGACTGGCCACCATTGTCAGACATATAGTGTGTGTGTGTGTGTGTGTGTTCTTCTGTGCGTTGACCAGCCACAATGTAGTTACAGACAGGAGAATTCCCGAGGCTAAAGGGCAGCTTTTGTGTCAAAATAAACCTTGCGAGAGGAAAAAGAAGAAATTGTACAGAGCAGACGAATAGCGAACACAAGGTCTCCAGACTAACAAAACAGCTTGTGGGACGTGGTTACTTCAAACATACACGGTGTACAAGGCACTGGATGATGAGCCACATCCTGGCCAATGTAATTAATCCCAGTCGGTTGGAAAATTTGTGCATTTAAATAGCATTGGGTGATGAGCATTTTTTTTTTCTTCCTTATCTTCTATTCAGTTCAAAAAGCATCATTAGACACTTTTTTTATTCAAGAAAGAGAAAAGTAGAGCTGACATAACAATCCGGCGATTAAAAAGCACTGTTGGGATCAAACAAAAGGCAGCAAAAAAGGGGTAAGTAAGGGAGGCGGAACAATACATTAAAGCATACGCACCACCTTGCAAAAATTGAAAACGGAAACCATCAAAGGGGGAACATAAAAGGCACTGTTCATTTGTTGTACTTTTTATTTTTAAATTATTTCGTCAGATTTGGGGCAGTTCGTGAGATCATGAGTGAGAAGCTCTACCAAAATTCCAATGTATTTATTTGGTCGTCAACAAAAAAAAAACCTTGCAGTACAGTAATCATGTTTAATCCAATGGTGGGTGTAAAAAAAATAAGTAGCTCCTATGATGTAAGAATTTCTATCTTACTGTAATTAACCTGGAAACCACGAGTCTTCTGACAAACTCAACATCAAGCTATCCCCATGATCATAAAAAAATCCTTGCATCACTAAAATCACTACACCATATGAATGCAACCCCTTTTCCCCCACAATTGCCTTGAATTACAATCTAGTCACATCCAGATCTGCGCTCACGAGTCTTTTTGCCGTAAGAAAAAGTGTCACAAAATCGCACGACAGTGGTTCAATAGTCTTCTCAAAAGTCAAAATGTGTTTTGTTAGAAACTTAATACAGACTTAATACTATATATCAGGAGCAACTGATGTTGAAAAACACACTTTTTTTTAAAGGAATTAGAGTATTTTTACGAGTATTTGTTCTTATAGCAACAGAACATGTACAGCGAGTCAAGTGCAGCAAATACACACGCCAGAATGCACAAGTACACACGCATCTTGCAGAGCGTGACTCATACTACGCGACGGCGTCATCCATCAATAGTGCCAGAGCGGCTATACCGGGTGGGGTGGGGGTGGGGTCAACGTGTCGCCGCTGCGGGCGACCTTTTGAAAGCGGCGTATGTGTGTGTTTGCGCGCAGGGTCGAAAGGGTGGATTTAGCTGCAGCCTTGCTTGCCAGATTAGCACTCGATTCCATCTACTGTACTACCCGAGGGTTGGCTGTCAGCCGTATGTCCAGACTCTGATACGCTTGTCAGGTGACAGGCGTCATCACACGGCCCGACAGCTGCTCACGTCACCCTGACGTCCATGTTTGATGGCTCACAAAGGGTTTTTTTTTTTTTTTTTTTTTTATGAGCCAGGTTTGCTGGTGCAGCCGGCACAGTTACGCTTACGACATGCCCCCAGATCCATCTGGCGAGGACTCGTAAAATGGCACATTAGTTGGCATGGCCCGGAGGCTCTTTTCCAACTGTTTGGTTCACTCACCAACACGCACACAATCACACACAGGTGTGTCGTACAGGCATTCTCGAATTAAAATCGAATCTCGAATTGCCTGTCGTATACAAATGTGACCCCCCCCCCCAGCCCCATTTCCCGCCGAAAAAAATTATCCTGTACATATAATATATTACAATACAATTCATATTGATTTATATAGCGCTTTAAAAAGAGCTGATGCTGTAACAAAGCACTTAACTCATTTACTGCCCGACGTGCAAAAATGTGTCCACTCCAGTGCCAGGGTTTTTGTCATTGTCACTTGTTGCTGTGCTGATGACCATTTTTTGTTTAGGAGCCTTTTACTGAGCGAGTTGCTTGTTCTGTAGCCACAAAGGGACATAAGTCTTTTTGCGCCGGTCCCAAGCCCGGATAAATACAGAGGGTTGTGTCAGGAAGGGCATCCGACGTAAAAGCTTGGCCAAAACAAACATGCGTATCATACCTCTGCAGATGGAGGTTACTGATTCGCTGTGGCGACCCCTTCAGGGAAAAGCCGAAAGGAAAAGAAGAAGACTTGAACTCCAGGACCCACAGAATATTGAGTTTTAGGACTACAATCATGTAGACCTGTTGTAGCTTGGAATTGAAGCGGATTTACGTGGTACAGGAGATGTGAGACAATCTTTTTGTCAATGGATGCTACAGCTGCGTGTTTGCTTTCACTATTTAGCCTGTAGTAGAACGGGCACATCCCACCATGACTTCCCTGATCCACTGGTGAAAAGGATGCTTTGAATCTCTCCTCTTTCATCTAGAACTGCTTCATCATGTCACAAAGAGGGTATAGCAAGTGCTGAAGAATGTGTCTGTGTTGTCATATTATTTGTTATTTTGTTTTTTGTTTGTTCTTTTGACTTCAAGATGGCGCCACAAGAGTGGCTTCCTTTCCAGCAGCTACCGTGCTTTGTTTTTCTACTTCTTTCAGAACTTTGCTGCTGAAATGTAAATTTCTCCACTGGGAGACGAATAAAGGTACATCCAATCCAATCTAATCCAATCCAATAAACATTCAATACAGCGTTAGAAACCTTAGACTCTCTACTTTCATTAGAAAAAAATAGTTAATTACTAAATTATATGGGTCTGGAGTTATATGAGCTTGAATTGAGGGTGGCTGTCCAAAATACAATGCAATACATACATATTGGTTCATATAGCGCTTTAACAACAGCTGAAGCTGGAACATAGGGACATTCTTCTCCCTTGTGGATGGGAAAAAAACATTGCCGAGGCCACGCCCAGCGCTTTATCGCAACCAAGCATGAAAAATCAAAAACTGAAAAAAATCAGGAATGGCGCTCTACGTTATATTTTCAATTCCCGAATAAATTTGTGAATGGCAGTGAATGAGTTAACATGGACAACACTCCCATACACGAAAAATAAAGCAGTCACAAAGATAGTAGAAAGCACCGGGGAGTAAAACGAAGACCAGGTCTGAATCATGCGAGTTGTGTATACATGCTAAGCGGACTGAGTATACGAACACAATTGCTGTCAACCATCTTTTGTTACCAAGATTATTGTCATGTTAGAGGAGAAAGTGCATTCCAAATACCTAACACGGTTGTGTACTGGTGCTTGGGAAACGGCGTCGAGTTGGAACTGCAGTCGTTGCAAATAATGAGGCTCCTTATGGTGACAAATACGCAAAATGTTTTACAAAGAGAGAAAAAATTGTCAAAATGGACCATTTGAATCCATGGCATCTTTTTTCCATCCACTGCATTCAATCAAAGTAAAGGGTGCCGGATTGTGGGAGAAAAGGCAAAGCGGGGTAACTGAGCAGGTAATTTCATGGCGTTCCACCGCAGGCGTGACGGAGCCTTTTTTCTGTTGAAGTTTTAAAGCCGCAATTTAATGCACGGATAACCCAATTTCATTTGAACTCCGCAAACGCGGCAGAAATGATTTTGTACAAACCTCATGTGCTGCATAGCTTTAAGATAAAAACACGCCGCTAACTTTATTGTTCAACTCGTATATTACATCAAGCTAACGGTGACTGATTGGTAACCTCGGGGTCTCGCTTACGCGCCGCAGAGGTCCGGGACGGGTACTAAGGATCGCCACAGGGGGTCTTTAGGGTTTCAAATGACCTTTCAAAAGTCCAAGGATGACAAATGATATCAATAAGGGTATGTAATTGGAGGCGAAATTTCAAACTGTACTACCGCATTCACGTTTGTACTTACTATGCTTTCATTTACTACGATATGATCATGTTTTCAGTTTGCCATATGCTCTATAGCTGAAGGAATTTGTTTCTTTTAACAAATTTACTGCGAGAAATGTGCAAAATGTGTTCACTCTGTCATGTCATGACCGCTGTACCCCCGAAAGGGTTAATATACATTACAACTTATTACAGACACCCCCATCTATGAAAATTCAGGTTACGAACAATTGTACATATGAACATTTTTGCATATGTAGTATTCTTTCCAGTTATACATGTAAATATCTTTATAGAGCATAAATTTGATTAAATGTTTATTTTTCAGTACAAACCAATACAGACTTACTTATACAACTCTTAAAAATACTTATAAAAGCTTTAAGCATACATTCCATATAAAATATAGCACTGAAGCAACTTACGAACAAATTCACCTTCCGAACGACCATTCGGAACGTATCTCGTTCGTGAGTTGGGGAGTGCGTGTAACTCATTCATTCAAAATGTTTCCACTCCAGTGCCAGGGTTTTTGTCATTGTCACTCGATTTCCAGGACCCACAGAATATTGAGTTTTAGGACTACATAAACATTCAATACAGCGTAAGAAACCTTCGACTCTCTTCTTCACTAGAATAAAAAGAGTTAATTCCTAAATTATATGGCCTGGATTTATATGAGCTTGAAATACGGGTGGCTGTCCAAAATACAATGTAATACATACATATTGGTCTATATAGCGCCTTAACAACAGCTGAAGCTGGAACAAAGCGCTAACATGCTACCAATCGGAAATGCTGCACCACGTGGAAGGGAAAAAACATTGCCCGAGGCCATAGCCAGCACTTTATCAACACAAAAAAAAAAACAAAAAAAGCAGAACAAATTCGGGATTGTTGATGTACGTCATATTTTCATTTCCCGATTAAATTCGTGAATGGCAGTGAATGAGTTAAACTTGTTCTCATGGTTGAATTTTAAGTCTCACTCTTATTAAACTCAAGTCATAAAGTTTTCCGTCACATGCTGACATCCCATGCAAGGTCTGCTTTTTTTCCCCCTCCAAAAAAAGTCCTTTTTGAGGTATCAGTATTACAGTTGCACTCAAAGGGATACAAAATGGCTTATTCGCTCCACTTTGATGAACAGAGGCACGGCGTGGAGCCCAAGGTTGACGTGACCATTTAACGGGGGTGCAAAAGGTAGAAGTGGACGGGGGGAGGAGTAGCCGCCGGGTGACAACGCGACCGCGGTCCTGCGGCAGACCTGCCAGCGAGGTTTTGTGCTTGCTCAGTAAACAGACGACCGTCCTTGTCAGCGGAAATGTTTATTGTAGGCTGGCCGTCGTCGTGGAGACGCAGGGGTCGCGTCGCTAAGACTGCAGATGAGGATGATGATGACACGGCGCGTTCGGACAGCTCTTTCCCGTGCAGCAATTTAAAAAATGGAGGCACTTTTACTTGGATTGGGACTATTGGTCACATGATGTCCCGTCTATGGAGGATTAATTTGTGAAATTAATGATATAGCACCAAAAAAATGCAAGAATGAATTAACTCCATTCACTGCCATTCACGAATTTATAAATATGACGAAGAGCGCCATTGCCGAATTTGTTCAGGTTTTGTTTGTTGTTGTTTGGGTGCTGATAAAGCACTGGCCATGGCCTCTGGCAATGTTTTTTTCCATTCCACAAGGGAGGAACGTCCCTTTTTCCATGTTAGCGCTTTGTTCCAATTTCAGCTGATGTTCAAGCGCTATATAAACCAATATGTATGCATTGCATTGTATTTTGAACAGCCGCCCTCATTTCAAGCTCATATAAGTCCAGACCCATATAATTGAGGAATTAACTCTTGTTTATAATGAAAGAAAAGAGTCTAAGGTTTCTTAAGCTGTATTGAATGTTTATATGGTCCTAAAACTCAATAGTCTGTGAATTGAGTGACGATTACAAAAACACTGGCACTGGTGAAGACACATTTTTGCACGTCTGGCAGTGAATGAGTTAAAATAAAATTATTCTGAGTGTACCGGTGTGTTTATTTTACGTTTCAAGCACCTGCTCGGTGACGACTTGACAACAAAGAGCAGCGTTTCACCGCTATTTACAATTGTTGTAGCTAAATTTGAAGCAGGTACACTGGGAGGCGTTCAAAGTGATAAATTGGGGTTGTGCTCCTCCCAGTTGGTGGACATGTCTGTCAGCTCAAAATCCATTGGGCTGATGAAAGCAGAGCTTTCCATCCCCGCGGGGTTGCCAGATTAGTCCACTTTCACTTTTATGAAGTCTCAACGGGAGGAGCCATATGTCTTCTCATCAAGCCTTATTGTAATCCAATTGAAAGGCGGAGGTGGGTGGGCGCTCGGATGAGGAGGAGAGAGCGGGTGTTCGTGACGCCCAAAAAAAAAAGAAGCGAGCATGGGGCGGCAGGTTGTTTTCAGACTAATAAATCCCTCCCCATTTAAATAATGACTGTTTCCATTTGGGCTGGTCAATACTTGTTTTGAAGGCTTCAAACCTTAATTGGAAAAGCTCACCCCTGTTTCAACTCTTAATTTGAAAGCCTGACCTGAGAACAAAACGCCGGCCCGTACTTTAAAACCTCAATTTGAAAGCCTAAACGATGCTTGTAATCCATCTTTAAAACACTGGCAAGCACTTCAATGACTTTTTTTTTTTCAAAATCTATCTCGTCTGAAACTCTAATTTGAAAGTCTAACTCATGCTTTCAATCAATTTCACACCGTAACCCCTGATTGAAACCGTAATTTCAAATGTGAACCAGCTTGGAGCATTAACCATGGCTTAAAAACCTCATTTTTAAACCGTGACTAGGCTTGAAACCCTAACCTTCATTTAACAAGACAAATACATACTTAAAACCCCACATTTGAAACCCTAATCTTTGGCTTGAGACCTTATTTTGAAATCATAACATTGTAACACAAAATATAATCCATATTATTTGAGAAACTACTCCAAACATTAAATTGAAACCCTACCCCTGTTTTTTAGCCGTTGTTGGTTCGGACAATCAACCATCGGTTTCATTTGTGATATGACTCAGCGCTCGACTTCCAATCCTGACTTGTTTTGCCTCCACCCATCGAAGCCGTCAAGCCGCGGTGTCGCTCGTGCTAATATTTGACCAACAGAGGACGTGGAGGGTACATGTACAGTTTTCGGAGTATACTCTTTGGCAGGCCAGCGCAAACGAGGGCCGGGAGCCAGAGGACACCAAGTAAAGTTCATTCATGCGCTAAGGACAATTTGACAGACTCGACAAAACGCACTTTGGGATGGGAAAACTCTCGGTCGCATTCACATAAAGTAGGTGGAAACGGGATAGATACACCACAACCTTTGCTGGAAATGCCAGTTTGACATCCCTAACGTGGCTTCCAATCAAAATGTGAACCATTGAAGACCTCATGACAAATTTGAATTGTCTCGAAACCAGGTCACTTTGGAAAATCCACACAGTGAACCCTGCCGTTAATGCCTTATATATGCCGTTAATGCCTTATATGTTGTCGAAACCCACCGAATCAACAGAGTCGCCGAGCGTTGTACCGACCGACTGTAAAGCAGACAACAGAAAGTTTGTGATCGAGTACAGGGGATAAAACCCAACTCGATCTTCCGTTAGGCGACATTCTTTTATTTGGCAAGGCGATTAACGACGTACAGTGTGAAAAGCCACACCAGAGTCACGGACGGCAACCGGCGGGGATGCGCTAAACGGGCTCGGACGATAAAACACGGCGATAAAGCCGCAGAGAAGTATGTCCGCATCTATTAAAAACAACGAGTTGATGAGGATGCTTTTAGGCAAGCTCGGCGGCCGTGGGGGCGTTTGCTACTTTGGCACAATGAGCCGGTGGAAGCAAGGCGACGGCACGTGTGGGTCATTTTCCAAGACACTTCGGAGGTCCAAGACCAAGGTGTCAAAGCCGTTCACAAGATCTTATTTATCTTCTTCCTTTTCAAGACAGTCAAGGTATCGCACAATCACCCTGCTACCGCTTCGGCATCTCAGGAAGTTCTTCCTGATGCAAAAATATTTTCTACATGAATATACCTCATCTTCATCAATTCAGATGGTCCATCTTTGCACGTTAAACGGTTTCATCTTCCTATGTTTTTTATCTTAGTATGTTTTGATGATATTTCTAGTATGGCATCCCCGCGGCCATCTTATAAAGACTCTGATCTGAAATATCTTGGCGGTATAGAAAGGGGGCACTCAGAGTTATTTGCTGGGTTCACCCGTGCACGCGGGTCCGGTTATCTGGAGGACATCTTAATGATGTATGAAAGGGACGGTCCAGCGCAGGAAAGCAGATTTTCTACCATTTGTTTCCATCGTGTGCAATGTGGACAAAATGTAACTCGCCCATGAACAAAAGCGGCATCGGTGCCGTTCTGTGAACCTCCACGAAAAACACCGTAATGGATATAAAGAGCTTTGTTTGAAGCCCTATCCTTGCTTTTTCAAACCTTATTTGGAAATCATACGCACGATCTGGAGACTTAACCATATCTCGAAAAGCTCATTTAAGCCTAAAATCTTCACTTCAAACTCTGACCCCAGGGCTTGAAATCCAAACCGTGGTGTGAAATCCCGATCATTGTTTAAAACCATAAACTGCGCTTTGGATTTTTGTTGTAGGATGAAAATGTTTCAAGCCCGGTGAATCACCTGCTACCAGTAGCATTCCCGAACCAACTCCTGGCGAATGCCGTCAGCAACAAACAAAAAAACGTCACATGGTTTCACGGCTCTTTTCTGATTCATCCGCCTCTGTACAATCTTTTTTCAACCTCTCTGATGACCTTTCCTTGTTCCTGTTTTTTATTTATTATTTTGAAGGACTCTCGTTCAATAGGAGCAATTGGCTGGAAGCAAATGAAACGATGGCATCGGGAAGGATGGGGGGGGAAGGTGGAGCAAGTGTTGCCGCTCGAGAAATTGAAATCGACTGGTGCTCAATGTCAGGATGACAGAGACGATCAGTGTTACACTTTGTCGTGGAAGCAGCACAAGTCCCAGCGGAGTCAACTGCCATCATATTTGCCGGCTCGGAAACAAGCGCAATGGACTCAGTTAAAAACAAATGCGACAAGGATCACCTGACTGGAGGAAAGGTGGTGTAATTGAGCCATTGCAGGTGGCAGTTGAGGTTAATTGTTCTCTCTGGTGAAGACGGGGGAGTTCCAATTAACACGGTCTACCTGAAACAAAGCCGCAGGAGGCTACCACGGTGTAATTAACACCACCAACTCAAAGCAGAGCTTCTGGGAATCATGCAAATGTGCCCCCCCACCTCCCCCGCACGCACCAGATTTTTTTTTTCTTAAGAAACCAGGACTAACCTGAGTTATTGGGTGGCATTGTTGGATGTTTTATAAGTTGTAAGGCACGTGATGATTGTTTCCTCACTCCAAAACAAACAAAACAATCTTTGTCATTTAATTAAGACAAAGGCCAGGCAGACACGAAATGAAAGTTAGATAAATTACCTCACATCGCGGGCAAAAATAGTTTGTTCAATTATTGTTCAAGTGAGTGAAAACTATTGTTTAATCAGCATTATTAATTCCATGTGACAATTTGACATTTTGACACTAATTTCTCGCAAGCTGACACATGATTTTTCTTTTGTGGGCCCTATAAAATGACCTAGTGGGCCACATCTGGCCCCCGGGTCTTGAGTTTGACACCTGACTTAAAATATTATGACAACCGCAAACCTTTTCAGGATTAGGCTGTGAAGCCGGCACTTGACTACCAGGATACTGAACACACTACCATGGGTAAACAAGCTGATCATAAAAGTCTCAAAATGGAAGAATAAAGATAAATGTATCGTATGTTATTGCTACATTCTACTAAGAGGTGGTATGTGGGACTGTAAACTGTCTTGAAATAGTTTCCTCCACTAAATTCATCACCCTGTCGGAGCTACTAAGCAGATTTTCAATGGCGTCTCAACAAACGGGAATCAAGGTTGAACTGCCAACTTCCTAGTGTTCCTTCATTTTCAACAACATTCCTTTTAGTCGTCTGTGTAAGTTCTCAGTCGTACAGGAGTGGTCCATCGATGAGAGGGTTTCTTCAGCCGTCATCTGTACAATTTTGAAGGTTTCGGACGTTTCGCCTCCTATCCAAGAGGCTTCGTCAGCGAACTAAAGTCTGACTGGTCGTATATAAATAAAAATAGGGCCGATACGACCAGTCAGACTTTAGTTCGCTGACGAAGCCTCTTGGATAGGAGGCGAAACGTCCGAAACCTTCAAAATTGTACAGATGACGGCTGGAGAAACCTTCTCATCGATTCCTTTTAGTCATATCACTGAGAGACAAGGGAGAAAAAAATCAGCCAGCGCGACAATTGAAGGCCTCGAGGAAAAAGTCGAGGTCTTAATGTTGTGTGGCCGGTCAGAGGATATCTCAGCGACATGGTTTCTCCCAGAGAGCTAGTCGCCCTTCGGGCAGCCGTAAAGGAAGCAAACGTTAGCTTTCATGAAGAAATATGGCGATATTTCCGTCACTAAGTGACTTATGACTATAAAGAATTATGTATTTGTAATCAAATACACTTTTATGGGCTGGGATTCAGTGGGGAAAATGTCCTGACTATTGCAGCTATTGGTCACGGCCTGATCATGTCTACCCCGCGGGCAAAGTGGCTCCCTGAAGCACTTAAAAAGTGGGTAGATGGGGTGGGGAGGTGGTCTGGGGGATGGCCTGGCCCACGTCCATACATCCTCAGACGTGAAGGAGGATAAATGAGGAACCTTAGAGAAAGCAATGAAACATGTAACCCAATTAGAGCAGTTCGTCCACAAACTGGATTCCAAAGTGTCATCGTTAGCGGAGGGGGCATTGGGATTAAATGCCAAAAAAAATTTTACAAGTTACTTTTTTTTGTCCAACTGTGTTTCTTTCATTTTAAAATTTGTCAATCCGATCCGCAACCTAACCGTAGGGAAACGAAAATGTGCCTAAATTGTGTTTTTATGTGGAGGTAAAAGTTGCATGTTTTGAAGTAAGGAGAAAAAAAGAAGGCAGGAAAAGTACACAAATACATATACAGGCACGTTATTGAAGAAAAAAAAAAGAAAAAAGTATCATCTATTCATTAAGAATGACATAACCAAGCGTTCCATTGCAAGTAATTGTGAGATTACAGAGTGTTAGAGACTGTTACACCTGCATGGCAAAACAGAGACCGGCGCTTGTTTCTACCGACTGCTGTCAGGCTTCTTAAATAAATACATGTGCTCACCCATAGAAAAAAAAACGTATCCTGTGACTGTAAAGTGACCTTGAGAGTTTTGAAAGGCGCTTTTAAATAAAATGTATTATTATTATGTGAAAAAAAAGCCTGGACTCAAGAAAATAGCACAGGCACCTTATGTTGAATCAATACAGTTACATAGTGGATATCAAATATGCTTTTTATACTGTATTTTTATACTTTGCACTATGTACAGTTCTTTTTATGAAACATTTTTTTGTGCAGTTGTACATTTCAGTCTCCTTTTGTGCATAGAATACTTTGTTTTATCGTTTGACACCCCCTACCCTTTTCAATTTTGCTGCTGTAAATTGCAAATTGATCCCCATTGTGGGACTTTTAAAGGCTTTCTGATAATTAAACGATGCCATTTTGGACAAAGCAGCTTCCTGATGAAAAAAAGACTAATATGGGGTGTGGGGAAAGTGATAGAAGGTAATCTGCCCCACATTCAGACTGAAGAAAAAATGTGGTCTGTAAGAAGCAACGAAACGGCAAATCCCAAGAGAGCCGTCTATCAGCATACGATATTCCCAAGCGTAACGGTGGGAAGACTTTCTGCCAGACTGACAAAAGATTTCTGCAAAAGCTGCGGGAAATTAGAAGACTTAAATCAGAACATTTGGACAGGAGGATTGAAGAGACGTCGTTATCCCTTACGCTCAACCCAAAAACATAAGCACAGACGCAATAGACATTCATCTCAAATGGGAATATCCAGTCCCATTCTGTCACTCTCTGGGGAGAAACGGGCGAACATCTGCCTGAATGCAAGCGTTTTTCCCGCTGTTGGAACTCAAGGGAAGTAGGGAGATGATAGTTGACGAGCATCTAGGACGAAAATGCCAACGTTTGAATCCCAGTGGGAAGTGGCAGATGAAAGAGCGGGAACAATGCAAGTGTAAAAGCCAAATAAAGCCCAACTGTCAAACACATTTGAAATATTACAGGCCGATAGCCGGCGATTGTAGGAACGACTGAAGAGTGGAAGCTTTTTATACAGGCGACTTCAAAGGAGATTATCTGAAAACGGCGACAAAGGAAACGTTTTGACTTTGTATCTCGCGATAGACGACGACCACAAACGCATCCGTCTGAGCGTCTCGTCCTCTAAGGCATGCAAACACAAATGTGTGCAAAGCATTCTACCTGCAAGGCATCTGGCGGGTCTCCATGTTACATAACAAGTAATTTGCCCAAAAGTCATAGCATATTTTTATTTTATTTTATTGTAGTTTGTATGTATTTTTTTTTTTATTTTTTTTTAGTTTAGATGTTTTGCTTATATGTATTTATTTATATATTTTTCTATTTGTGTATTTATTTTTGTAAGTATTGATGTATTTATGTTTTTATTTATGTGCTTATGTATTTAGTTATTTATGTATTTATGTAGTGTCCTTGAGAGTTTTGAAAGGTGTTTATAAATGAAATGGATAATTTTGAAAGGCCCTTATAAAGGAAATTCATTATTATATTTTATTTATTACAGTAAAGTCTCGTTATATCGATATCGGCTATATCGATAGTCCCGGTTATATCGATACTATTTCTATGCACGCACGGAGAAAATTACATGCAAACAGGGTCGGATATATCGATAGTCCCGGTTATATCGATATTTTTTCGGACTCCCTTGAATATCGATATAACGAGACTTTACTGTATATTTACGTGTATTATTAAGCTAAATTAACAAGTAGATGTTCCATATTTTTTGATATTATTTTGTGACATAGTCTCCTTATTTGCTGGGAAGAAAAATTCAACTTTTCTCTTGTAGCCAGTGTACGAAAATATAAATATTTTGAAAATCAATGAATGGAAAGGCCATTAATCAGGTCCCCCCCACATGTTTTTTTAATAAGGAAAATAGCACTCAATATTTACTTCATAAAACGCAGCACCAAATATAAATACAAATGGGAGTGAGTTATTCTAGCAGGATGATTCATTTGTTGCGACCTCTTGTGTGCGTGACCCAGAGACTTCCACAAAAACTAAAAACCAGTCTTTTTTTTCTCAACGGGATAAAGAAACTAAGCATGGAAGTACCCCAAAAAATGCAACGGAATTAATTCATTGCTTGAAATTCTTCTGGTGATTCTATTTTCTTTTAAACAAGTGAAGAAATGCTTTCGCTATACTAGCTGCCATCATAGCTTATGTAGGAAACATATTTAGGTGGCGTTCTGCATGCTTTGATCTAATATGTGAAACTAAAAGGAATGGGTTTTGTCTCGTCACAGTTTGTAGTGGAACTGATTGGTTCCCCTGACCTTGACTGCGAAAGATCAGAGGAACATACTGCGTGACACTGGGTCCTAATATATTTGTTTTGACACATGGTGATGCAGCATATGGCTCATTGTGCGAGGTTATTTTGAGTCCCCCAGTTCACACGACTACAAGACTGCTTTGATCTTTAGTAAGCTAGTAAATCTTTTTTAAACATTTCTATTTTGGTCTACAAGTGGAGCACAATGTGCTATGGAAGATTTAAACTCCATTCACTGCCATTCACGAATGTATTCATTTGGGAATTGGAAATATGACGTAGAGCGCCAATCCTGAATCTGTTTCATGCTTGGGTGCTGATAAAGCACTTGCCATGGTCTCTGGCAACATTTTTCTTTTCCACAAAGGGACAGCATTTTCCCTTTTTTCCATGGTAGCGCTTTTTTCCAGCTCCAGCTGTTGTTAAAGCGCAATATGAACCAATATGTATGTATGTATTGCATTGTATTTTGGACAGCCACCCTCATTTCAAGCTGATATTACTCCAGACCCATGTAATTTAGGAAATAACTCTTTTTCTGATGTATGTTGGACAGATGCCCTCATTTAAAGCTCATATAACTCCAGACACATATGATTTAGGAAATAGCTCTTTTTTTCTCATGTATTTTGGAGATCCAGCCTCATTTCAAGCTCATATAAATCCAGAACCATATAATTTAGGAAATAGCTATTTTTTTCTGGTTAAATAAGAGAATCTAAGGGTTCTTATTCTGTATTGAATGTTTATGTAGTCCTAAAAATAAATACTGTGGGTCCAGGAATTCAAGTGACAATGACAAAATCCCTGGCACTGCAGTGGACACATTTTTGCACGTCTGGCAGTGAATGAGTGAAGATCAGAAGGTGGAATGAAGGTTGTTTTTTGTCCTCTGACCTCCAAATAACTAAACAAGAGTATGTTTGTGAACATTTTTGACATAGTTGTGGCAACAACAACGGAACAACCCATGTTTGTGCAATAACCGTGTCTCCCCCTTTTCCTCGGTGACCGCCGTTGTCTTTCACTTTATCACTGGCACTGTCTTATCGATGACCTTCCGTCTCCAATGCGATCCCGACGCTGTGCACAAGGGTCAGTCCCTCCGCCGATCATTCCAACCACGGGTAGTAATTAACGATGCCATGATCGAGGACTTTGCATTGATTTCCAATTTACATGTGACCGCTGAACTCTTTGCAGACCAGGTCACCCGACAGTCAATTCCACAAGCAGGGGGGATATTTATTCACTGTCAAGCATTGAGAAGGGACACGCCGGGTCATCTCGACATGGAACGCCCTTGCTAAATACTTCTGCAATGAAGGAGTATGTGGCTCGAAATTCAAGGTTGATTTTGATTCACTGAATCGTGGCTTTTAAGGCGAAGTTTTGTAGTTATTTTAAATGATCAAAGTGTATTTGGTTCACTTTTAGTTTGGCGGTGAACTTAATGTTGAAAATATTTGTGATTAAAAAGAGAATGTATATTTTTTGGATAGCTTCTAAACATCATAATGCTCATGCTACATGTTGACCCACGCAGGGGTTTTATAGTGCTTTCAGAAGCGGAATAACCAGATTTCTGCAGTACTGCATTGTGCAGGTGTAAAGCAGGACCTGATAGAATTACGCCAGTCCCTCAGAAGATGCGCCAGCAGCGTGGACCTCTGGGACGTGACACGCTTTTGGGATAATCTGGTTACCCAACAGCACCCATTGTTCACTTCTTTAAGTGTGAGCCTTTTTATTTTTTAGGGGTGTGACATCATAGTAAGTCGCCCAGTGTTCAACCGGATTATAATTGTTTATTTTTCCCTAGCGGGATTAAACTCGAGTTAAGGTAAAAATGAATTTTAAACAAAATAGTCAGACAGATACACTGCGGATAAACGGACTGATAAAGTGGCATACACACATACGCATTCACACAGAAACAGCCAGTCCAGCAGTCTGTAATTAATTGGATGAAAAAGCAAGCAGCATATTGATTTTTCAATGACATGGACTCAAGAGTTTCAAGATCACAGCGCGGGCGGGCATCCTCGTGTGTGTGTGTGTGTGTGTGTGCGCACATTCTTTCCCGTAATGTATGCATGTTATCTGGGACAAGCATCCTTCATGGCCATGTTTGGGCTCATTGAAAGCAAGCACGCCACAGTCATGTATAAAAAGTCTGCCATGTCCATATAAAGAGGCCTTCATGCTCAGACACATACACAAGGTTCAGGATGCCATCTGGTCTCTTGTTCAAACAACACAAGCGCATTGTTCTTCTATGGTGACCCAGAATCTCGCCGTTGAGGTATTTGAACTCTCAGCGATTACAGTAGGCAACTAATGACATTGTATGATGGTTAAAAATGTCACTCGAGACAAAAACACACATTAAGACTTCATCATGCGCCAAAATTGACGTCATTGTAACACCAAGACTTACTTTTAGTTTGGACACAACACAAGGAAAGATGTATAGGTAACAGAGTCTGCACTACAATTATTCACAGCTGCTTAGGAACAAGCCATTTGCGAAATATGTTGAGCCAAAAGACACAATTATCTGTCTGCATTGATGCACTGTGATGTATTTGAGGCCAAGTACTTTTACTTGATTTCAGATTCTGAAAACGAATGATTCCAACAAGACTTACGAAACGCCTTAGGCAAACAGCACCATGTAATTTTGCCAAGTCCAAAGGTAATACAGTACTCTGAAAAATTTCCAAGACAATTATTTTAAAGATAAGACTTTTTTTTTGGTCCAACTGGCTAATAAAACATGGCCTTTTATGGTTACAGTTGCACTCTTCAAAGTGGAGCAGTTTGTATCAATTCCTCTTATGCACTTTGAAACTGGAGATAAAAATACAAACATCCGAATTTAATAGCGCTTCCACAACAGCTGCAGCCGTAACAAAGCGCTTCATAAAATAGTCAATGTAAAGCAAAATAATAAACACAACATTAACATAAAAACATGGACAGTTGCGCAATCTTAACTTCCCCATATATTATTTGATGTTTAAGTACAAGACAAAAATAAATAAATAAATACACGAACACATAAATAAATAAATATAAATAAATATAAATAAATATAAATAAATATAAATAAATACATATACTAAATAAAAATACTCAATATAAAGCGAAATAATAAACAACAGTAACATATAAACATGGAAGGTTGTGCTATCGTAACAACTTTCCCCATATACTCTTTGATGCTTAAGTACAAAAAAAGAAAAAAAAATAGACAAAAAAGGATACAAGGGAAAAAAAAGTGTAAAAAAAATCCTTGAACCACATGCTGCTTTTCCAGCCTTTTATGACAACACATAGCAGCGTTTTTTAGCTTACAGCCCAGCTCTTACAGTAACTCCCAAAGACAAATGTGGTGTATGTTACTTGTGCTCATAACTAATCATTATTTGCAGCAACAGTTATGCTAAGCATACAGTTCTTCTCATTAGCACCTTAAATAACAAGTCAAAAAATGGAGTCGGTGTGAAATCAGTGAGAAAGACTAGAACAGGGGTGGGCAAACTTTTTGACTCGCGGGCCGCATTGGGTTCTAATATTTGACAGGGGGCCGGGCCAGGAGCATTTGGAGGGAGTGTTTGGGCCGGAAATACTAAACCTAAAGCATTAAAGGACAACCGACGCCACCGGACAAGTTATGTCCATAATGTATAATATCACTTCAAATGACTTCGACTGAGCATATTTTACAAAGATTCCACAGCATATAGCTATAGTTTACGTTTTAAGACTTGCGCTGAATATTCATGAAGTCTTGTTTTCGAGTTGATGACGATCCCCATGTGACGTCACGTTTGGACCGCCCCTGACCGAGAAAGCGACACACAATGCATTTTGGGTACTTTGTTTGGTCTGAAAACTTCGTGTTGATGGCAAAATTAGAAGGAAAACACATAAATAACGCCATGGTGAATCGTTGTGTGTTGCACCAAGACAACTATTTGATATTCGCTGACACAAATTCCCAGCTGACAAATCAGCCCATTTCCAACGGAGCTTGGGCGCAATCTTCTGCATTTTTTGGGTGCTACATTGCTGTCATTGACGGCTCGAATTGATATGGGAGGACTCCTTGAATCAATTGCAAACATTTATGCTTTCCTTTTCAGAACTATTTGAATCATATTCATAACTGGATGAGTAACAAGAAAGCATCTTCTCTGAATCTGAAGCCATTGTTTTGATTCTCGATAAAAGGCAAGACGTCTTGGCGTGACGTCACGAACAAGGGTGTGGGACCTTCTGAAACTGACCATTTCCGGATTCATTTGAAGTCATTTTTATTGGTGTTTTTCATTTAACTAAAAATATCAGCCTGCCTGATTTGGGTATTTTAGATGCTATAAAACGTTTTTCTGATGTCAGTGGGAAACAAATAAAATGGTGCCGGTTGTCCTTCAAATGTAGTGTGTACAAACCTCATAGCACAGTAAGAATACTACAACCCAATTTAGTAACTGTCTTTCAAATGTGAAAAATATCCCTGATCAGTTAATAAATTTGCCTCAAGGAATATGGCGTTTACATACTATTTCGCAGATACTTGGAGGAGGAAATGGAAATAGATTAAAATAACATATGCACTGTGATTTATCAAGATTGCGTCTGTTTTTAATAAATTTTCATTGAAGGGGCAAAGTTAAAGAAATCAATATTTATTGAAAAATGGAATCACTTTCAACATTCAAAACACATTATTACATAACGAAATATTCAAGCTCAATAATACCTACTTGTGTTAAATTCCGCCAAATCATAGATGGTTTGTCCTGACCGGGCGCTCAACAAACTCCACTGACACCCTCGCCTTCACGCGCAAACAATATACGTGTACCGTCGCCGAGCACACAGACATAGGCTACCTGCAGTTGAAATTTGCATACTCGGCACGGCAGCCAATCAGAAGCCTGCTTCTCTCTTCCGGACTTTCGCAAGCGTTATAAAGTCGTGCAATTGCATGTCATTTTCCAAAATAGATGCACAGAACCTCAGCCCAGAAGAAAGATTCAAAAGAAGCTAACAACATATGTGACGCTACAAAACGTAAATTTACATTAAACCGTGACTGTAAAGTGTACGTGAGACTTATGAAAGGGGCTTAGTGGTTCGTAGGAAGCAATGCAAACGTTGCATTGTGCTCCACAATGACAATCGACTACTGCAGCAAAATTTACGGCCCTGCACATTTACCGTAAATTAAGCAAGCTAGCATTTGTCGTAGGTACATTGTTGATTTTAAAAAAACTTTATTTTGTGACAATGTTTTTAATGTGATTTGTTGTTTCATTGTTTTGTAAGTTGTGAAAAATGGGGCAGGCAACTTTTTACTTACCTTCCCTGTTGTCTGCTAACTTTTTGTCATGAGTTTCAGACACTGTTTTTACTATACTTTGGGCACGTTCGGCGGGCCGGATTAAAAAGCCTAACGGGCCGTATGTGGCCCGCGGGCCGTAGTTTGCCCATGGCTGGACTAGAACCACATCCACTTCCTGTTTGTCGGAATGCGTCATTTTACTTTTAGTTGATGCTGAGAGACATTCTTGCGGTCAACAGTCATAGCCTCAAATAGCCTCTGACGCAGTGTCTGCTCAACACATGGCCTCCTCTGTCGCCTCATCTGTCAACGACCGCCATGCAAACAGCGTTGAGACGTTGCTATTTTAAGCAGTGGTGATAGGTGGTTTTTATTTGGGTGGGGGAGACGGGGGAGGGCGTTGAAATCTTTTCATGTGTCCGCTAGCGTTACGCCGCATGCATCTTGAAACCATTTTGCGCGGAAATGTGCCCTCAATACCCCTCCTGCCATCATCTGGATGCCGTTAGCTGCAAACGCCTCCGCGGTGAGCTTTGTGTCGCGCGACCATTCCCCCCTGCTCGATCGCTTTACCCATGACGCTGACCTCGCCTTGTCATGTTCAAGAAGCTTTGATTGACAGAGGCAATCGGGTCAGGAAAAAAAATAAAAAATATTTCGTCCCAAAGTAACGATATTCTATCATAAACAAAATCGCAAAAGTTGCAAACATGTTGCCAATGAAAGGGCATAACAAGTGGTAGACACGTAAAACTAATTCCAGTGCAATTGGTGTACGAAATGACTTTTTTTCTTGACTCCGGTGCAAGTATGTGAGTTTTAGGAGGTAATATTTGCTATTGTGATTTGTTTCAGTCATTTAATAAAGTGCTTTTTAATTCTGGAATTAAAAATATGGCATAGAGCGGCATGCCCCAATTTTTTGGGGATTTTGTGTTTTCATGCTTGGGTGCTGATAAAGCCCTGGTCAGACCTATGGCCATGTATTTTTTTTTCCCCTAACGCGAGTGGATCCTCAATTCTTAATTTTCCATCTTTGTTCCAGCTTGACCTGTTATTAAAGCGCTATATAAACCAAAATGTACTGTATGTATTGCATTGTATTTTGGGCAGTCACCCTCATTTCAAGCTCATATAACTACAGACCCATATAATTAAGGTATTAACTTTTTTTCTGATGAAAGAAGAGAGTCTAAGGTTTCTAATGCTGTATTGAATGTTTATGTAGTCCTAAAATTCAATATTCTGTGGAACGTGAAATTCAAGTGACAATAACAAAAACCCTGGGACTGCAGTGGACACATTTTTGCACATCTGGCAGTGAATGTGTTAAATAAGTGTACCTCTTCCTAACGTCCTGACTGTGTGAACCCATTTCATGGGAAGTGACAATGTTTCTCTCTCTCCAAGGACTATTTTTCCCTTCACTGGAATTACAGTAAGTGTTTCGAGTGCCAGGTGCAACACCTCCTCCCATCAGGAGCAGCCTGGGAATTACTGGCTAACTTTGTGATAGTTTGGAAACACACCGAGGCCTTGACAACACAAGCGTTGTGAGGGAATGCGATGACATGGATTAAAGAGTTATAAAAAAGGGGGGGGGGGGGAGTAGCAGAGGTGAGGATGGGTTTTATTTTTGAGGGTATCATTTTAAGCTGCCAAAAAAAGACAAAAAGCTGCCAAAAATAAGACACGAAAAAAAAAAACCAGATCAACGGACCATTGTTTTGTCATTTCCTATTTTCCACAAACATCTCATCTTCTGTTCGAGGTTCTGGGAACTAGACCGAACCCTTCCTGCAAGTCCCTCTTGAGTAAAGGGGCCATCCATCAGCCCAGACACATTGAGCTCTGTCAGCAAGTCAGGATAAGGAGCTGGGAAGACGGGATGGACGGCGACGGGCTATGCCGAAAGGTCACATGGGGTCTCGTATGGCAAAGACGAGAGGAGATGGGGAAGAGATGACGTCACGTTTTGAAGCTTCCAAAACGTTGTGGCCGAAAAATGGGTTCAAAGTTTCATCATTTGGAGGATTTTTTTATGGAAATAAGACTAATGAAGACAATTAGAGTAAAACTAGCCATGTCATCAGGCCAGCGGCAATTTGACTGTAAGCCATTACGGACGCGTCGTGTCTTTTTCAGCAATAAACGGCGCCTTTGATAAGTTGCCTCATTTTATTATGACATGGGATTATGAGTGAAAATCAATCACAGCCAGGTAGTGATCCAGGCCGGTACAGGTACACAGGAAATTAGAAAGAAGGTGGTGGCAAGAAGGAGAAAAAAAAATCGAGAGGAAATTGGACATTTGGGAAGTAGGTTACAGGGCTGTGCAGACTTTTTGCTGAAAAAAAGTTTCACTGGGCAAACTGAAGTTTAAAAAGCCATGTCATTGATGAATAATACAAAGCACCATAGAAAGTCAGACATTTTGTTGTGAAGTGGCTATCATGTCAAAAAATGTTTTTTTCAAATGACAGCTTCATAAATGCAATAAAATTAAAATGTGAGCTTTTTTAAATCATTCACTGCCAGACAATGCACAAAAATGTGTCCACTCCACTGCCAGGGTTTTTGTCATATTCACTCAAATTCCAGGACGAACAGAATATTGAGTTTTAGGACTACACAAATTCAATGCAATGTAAGAAGCCTTAAACTCTCTTCTTTCGTCAGAAAAAAATAGTTAATTCCTAAATGATATAGGTCTGGAGTTATGTGAGTTTAAAATGAGGGTGGCTGTCCAAAATACAATGCAATACATACATATGCATTTATATAGCGCTTTAACAACAGATGACGCGCTAACATGGAAAAAAGGAAATGCTTACCCCTTGTGGAAGGGAAAACATTGCCAGAGTGCATGGCCCTCGCTTTATCGGCACCCAAGCATGAGAAAAAAGAGTTAATTCCTAAATTATAGGGGTCTGGAGTTATCAGAGCTTGAAATTGGGGGCACCTGTACAAAATACAATACAAAAATACATATTGATTTACATAGCACTTCAACAACAGCTGAAGCACCAATATGGACAAAAGGAAAATGCTGCCCCCTTGTGGGAGGGAAAAACATTGCCAGAGGTCTGACCAGCCCTATATCGGCACTCCTCGCGGTAAAAAACAAAACCTCTTCATGATTTGTTTACTTTTCTTTCTTATATCGCACAGTGAACAGGACATTGCATCAGCAGAATTGCAAGAAATGTCAAACATTTTATTGAGATGGTTATGTGATCAGTGTTTTGTTTGTTTGTCTTGACCAGATGATGCTCAATGTGACCATGTTATCCTTTTTCTCACTGTTCTAAAAAAAGGTCAATAAAAAATACAAAAAACAAAACCTTAGGAATGGCGCTCCACGTCATATTTTTTCATTCCTGAATAAATTCGGGAATGGTAGTGAGTTAATGTGTGTGTAAAGTTAGAAAATTCATTATATTGCCATCAGGAAATAATGTATACAGTAAATGCAGCCAAAATGTCAAAACAGAAGCTGACAATGTTTTTTTTCCCCCCCTGACATTTTTTGCCCCACAAAAATCAGATTTCCGAATGCATCATATTTTTCCTTTCTTCTAATTCAAAGGCAAACACATTCTTCCAATCAACATCGAACTAACACTCCCACCGCCAACACCCCCTTTGCATTCCCTAACCACCTTGTAAAAGACCAACCGCAACGGTCTGTATTTTCATTTCTTCACCACCCCGCCTCTGTCTCCAGTTCATGATTAGCCTTTATCGACTTGATTAAAAGACGAGAGAAGCGTGATTCATAATTAACAATCTTCTACCTTGTCTTGTAGGTGTTAGCTGACTGTAATTTTCTCTCCCCCTTCCGCCCCAGCCGTCCCCCTTTCAAAAACAGTCTTACACCGCACACTCGGGGGAGCACACTGCTTTTTAATTAGACTCCAATTAAAGAGGCGCTTTCATGCAATTTCTTTTAGTTACTGGGCCGGTCGGGAATGTCTAAGTACAATTGGCAGTAAAATCCCTTTTTTTCCTTCCTTTCCCATGAATGGATGTCCAGAAGCCGAGGAAATAATTAGTCTTTATGGCAAGATTTTATCTAACGGTAGGCGATACATTTACAGCATCATTTACAAGCTAAAATTGACGTGAATTCTATCGTGGCGAAATGACACGAGTGTTGATTTACCATCTCGTTAAAGGCAACCATTGGGAACAAGCTTGCTTGTCACCAAAATCATTGACAACCGTTAAACTTCACAACCGCGAACCTCTCTGTAGACACTCTGGGGCTCTCATCAAGTCTTTTGACGACGCTGTTTAGCGATTAGGCTACTTTATATCCTGCGAGGCAGACTAATTTCGGAGCATCCTAACAAACCCATCGCTCGGTCGCTGCTTGATGGACAACTGCCGAGGAGACGGACAAAATGGGTAAAAATGTGTCCACTTCAGTGCCAGGGTTTTTGTCGTTGTCACTCGAATTCCCAGACCCACAGAATACTGAATTTTAGGACTACATAAACATTCAATGCAGCGTAAGAAACCCTAGACTCGCTTCTTTCATCAGAAAAAAAGTTAATTCCTAAATTATATGGGTCTGGAGTTATATGAGCTTGAAATGAGAGCGGCTGTCGAAAACATATTAGAAGAAAAAGTTATTTACCAAATTATATGGGTCTGGAGTTATATAAGCTTGAAATGAGGGTGTCTGTCCAAAACACATCAGAAAAAATAGCTACTTCCTAAATTATATGAGTCTGAAGTAATATGATCTTAAAATGAGGGTGTCTCTCCAAAATACATCAGAAAAAAAGTTATTTCCTAAATTACATGGGTCTGGACTTATATGAGATTGAAATGAGGGTGGCTGTTCAAAATACAATGCAAAACAAATATTGGTTTGTATAGCGCTTTAAAAACAGCTGAAGCTGGAACAAAGCGCGGACATGGAAAAAAAGGAAAATTTTGCCCCCTTGTGGGAGGGAAAAAACATTGCCAGAGGTCTGGCTAGCGCTTTATCGGCATCCAAGCAAGACAAAACACTACCCGAACTAATTCGGGAATGGCGCTCTTTCACATTTAGCTTGAAGTAGATGTGCACATTCCACCATGACGTCCCTGATCCACTTCTGAAAAGAACGCTTTGATCCTCTCCTCTTTCATCTAGAAATGCTTCATGTCACAAAGAGAGTACAGCAAGTGCTGAAGAATGAATGACTCTTTGTGTCTTTGTGTTATTTGTTATGTCGTTTTTTTTTTTTTTTTTTACTTCAAGATGGTGCCGCGAGAGTGGCTTCCTTTCCAGCAGCTCCGGTATTTTGTTTTTCTACTTCTTTCCTTTTCTCTTCCTTTCATAATTTTGCTACTGTGAAATGTAAATTTCTCCACTGCGAATCCAATATCCGCCTAATGTAACATGAAATTCACCAAGTAGATTTTACACACGAGGAACCAAAGGTGTGCTCTGGAGTGTGCGCGGTATTAAAGAGTGAACGGTGGGATTATGGGCTCCCCTGATGCCAGCCAACAAATAGACGTGTATAATGAGCATAAAGGGGCCTTGTGAGCAGAGAAGAAAAGCACACATTATGCATTTCCTCACAGACAGGAGCGACTGGCTCACAATAAGAGAGACACGCCGGATCAAGGGATGCGTAATTATTGGTGGAAGACGGAAAGGGAGAAGGAAAAAGGGTAAAAAAGCCTGTTGATGTAAAGCCTGAAAGCTTCTTTGGGAGGAAAAAAGTGAAGATGCAGCATCTTTCATGGACAGATGATGACAAGAATGTTTCATTAAGTTCTCCTTAAGACTTACTCAGAGGGAGCAATCAGGCTTACTCATTATGCAACGCACACTGCATGACTGCAACATTTGGATCCTTTTAGAATGTACCGATTCCTGCTTCCTATGTTATCATAAACAATGGGGGAGGGCAATTAACCCATTCACTGCCAGACTATGTGCAAATATGTGTCACTCGAATTCCAAGACCCACAGAATATTGAATTTAGGGACTACATAAACATTTGATGCAGCGTTTGAAAGCTGAGACTCTCTCGTTTCATCAGAAAAATTAGTTAATTCCTAAGTTACATGGGTCTGGAGTTTTGGGCTTGAAATGAGGGTGGCTGTCCAAAATACAATGCAATACATACATATCAGTTTATATTGCGCTTTACCAACAGCTGAAGCTGGAACAAAGCGCTAACATGGAAAAAAAAAGGGAATTCTGCCCCCTTGTGGAAAATAAAAAAACATTGCCATGGACAGCGCTTTATCGGCACCCAAGCATGAAAATACAAAACCCAAACAAATTCGGGAATCGCGCTGTACGTTATATTTTCAATTCCCGAATAAATTTGTGAATAAAAATAATACATCTATAGGCGCCTTTCAAAACTGTCAAGGTCACTTTAAGGCCACAGGATACGTTTTTCTGCGGGTGAGCAGCGGCCGCCACATGCGCCAGCGTTCACTCAACACGGAATAACTCAAATAGATAGAAAGTTTGCTAGCTAGGTAATAGATAACTAATTATATTAAGCATAGTTTGAAATGGTGTCATTCCTAAAATAATTCAGGAAAATGGATTGCACAGTAAACTGATGTCCACATGGCAGGGAATGAGTTAATTACACATTATACATCGATAGATACGCACACACTAGATATCAATCAACGATAAGGATCTTTCCATGCTGTTTGGAACTTTTTTTTCCTCGTCCAAAAACAAACAAGCGAGCATTGAACTGCAATAGGGGAAGGGATCATGCTCCGACGCTGTGATATTTGCAGTCTGCTCTAAAGGGGGTTCCTTTAGGTGGGTGGAAAAACAGAGCAAAAGGTCAGACGCTTTAAAAGAAATCCCCTCCACCTTTTCTCTCGTCTCACCTGTCAGACAGAACGAAGGCCTGTGGGGGAAGGAACTAAAAATATGTCTGGGACAAGACGTGAAAAAAAAGAACTGCCTTAGGCGATTTCAGGAAAAAAAAAAAGGCTTTTTAAGAAGAAAAAAAAAAGTTGACGACAATGGACAATATGCCATGTGCGTTCAATGTCATAAAAACTTAAAGAGGGTGCGTTCAATAATGTACGACTATATGAGGAGACATCAGCCTGCACATCTATAACGTTGTCAGCCGTGTATTAATGATTCCCTTTTGTGGTACTCGACAGACACATGGCTCCTGCACCAGCTTACAGCTCGTCACTTATTACCCGGAAAAAGAAAAAAAAAAGATGAAATAGATGTCAAATATTCATAAGCGCGGGGAGTAGAAACCACGTGTGTCAATCATATTGTTGTGGCAAACATTTTCTATATGGCTTTAATAAACTCGAGGAAACAATGAGTGTTGTCTTTCCCGTTTAGAACTTGCAAGATTGCACTGAGAGGACAGTTTCTTATTTCGAGATAAAATTGCAAACATCCAAAACCAAATTTCACTCTTCACCAGGCAACCGAGGACAGAAATAAAGCCAAACGCCATGTTTGAGACAAATATTCCATCTCAACTTCCACTTCCACCCTAACAATGGATCCTAATAATGTATCCTAATTATAGATGCTAAAGCACGCTTGATTAGTGTGTGTTAGCATTGTGCACGCTTGAGCTATTATCAATCACAGCGTCCAATTTGCACAATATTTTTTTTTTTTGCACGCTCGCATGAATATTTCACTCCATACGTTCAATCAATTTACTCGTCAGCTATGGACGTCTAAAAATGGACGAAAGATAGAAGGGAGAGAAAGAAGAAAATGAGCTTCCACTTTTACCGTTCAGCCTGATCTTTCTCCTGTCCTGAAATTGTGAGTCATATTCTTCGCTGCCGCCGGCCATGGCGTAATAGAAGTCCGGTGAAAGATAATGTAATTTGGAATAGATCATAAATAATGGATATGCCGAGCTAACAAAGTATATAGGAAAAAATATTATCTGCTGTTTTAACCGCGTGCAAGTGATGAAGTGCATCTCTTTGTCTGCAGTCCATATTGCTGTCTCAGCAGTGGTAAAGTGGAATTTATTAAGATGGGGGCATGATGTCGAGAAAACCCAAGTTTGTATTCGCTCCAGTCGAAATGTGAAGCTTTTTTTTTTCGCCTTTTTGTCCCCTGAGGAGGTTTTTTTTTTACCATAAGCGGACAGGAAAACAAGTCCCGAAGGTATTATCCAGTTTGTCAGTATCGTATGTCTAAATAACAGCACAAAAAAAGACAGCTCTGAGATTCCTGAATCACAATAAACTTTCCGTCTAAATTCCCATAGCCAGCTTCTGCGTTTCCTTTCTCTTAATCCCGGTAAAGGGGTTGCAAGGGGATTAGCCAAGGCAGCAATGATATCCGTGTTATGATATTAATACTTATTGGCCTTCATTCAGCACCTTATTATCTCATTGCCCTCGTAAGCTGTCATTGGGCCAAATTGACCCTGAAATGGCAAGTCATCAAATTTCACCGCCGTGCTCAGCCCATACAGACAAAGGCGGAAACCAGAATCGTGTACGCGCTGGAAATTTGAAAGCAATTTGAGGCTAAATTTGGCTCGAAATGACCCCTGCCGTATGCCTATTTTAGTCCAAACTGGCAGATTTTCTATTAAACTTCATATTCCATAGTAAAACTGGCTTTTGGAGCTGCATTAAAATTCCAGAGAGCACAACGGTTTTAAAATGTAGCTGTCATGCTTACCATCATCCATCTGTCTGTTATATGTGATTCATATTTGGAATGGAAAAAAAACCATAAAACAGCTGAAAAAAGTCCCCAATAGAGCATTAACGCATTTACTGCCAAATGATGTGCAAAAATGAGTCCACTCCAGTGCCAGGGTTTTTGTCATTATCTTTCGAATTCCAGGACCCATAGATCATTGAGTTTTAGGACTAGATAAACATTCAATGCAGCGTAAGAAACTTTAGAGTCTCTTCTTTCATTATAGACAAATAATTGTTTCCTAAATTATATGGGTCTGGAGTTATAAGAGCTTGAAATGGAGGTGGTTGTCCAAAATACAATGCAATACATTCATATTGGTTTATAGAGCGCTTTAACAACAGCTAAAGCTGGAACAAAGTGCTAACATGGAAAAAAAGAATTCTAGCCCCTTGTAGCAAAGAAAAAAACATTGCCAGAGGCCATTGACAGAGGCCATGGCCAGCGCGTTATCGGCACCCAAACATCTACGTCATATTTTCAATTCACAAATAAATGTGTAAATGGCAATGAATGAGTTTAAATTGCAGATTTTGTTCTATTTATTGACACTTTTTTGTGGGTCCACCTGTGAGCTACAGTGCAATCAAATTTAAGCACAAGGCTTTGCCAAAACAAAAACTGGGACATTTTACTATCTAATTTTGGCTGTCAATGTCGTATAAATTATTACACTGAGATGTCGGTCGACCAAAACTTCAAAAACAAAATGGCAGACTTTTTTTAATGCATCCACTTATTGTACATAGGACGTGGCGAATACGTTCATGCATGAAATGGCTCTGGGTTACTGAGTTTAAAAAAAACGACCACAAATTCTAGGGTTATGTGTACATTTAACGCAGTACGAGCACAATAAAATAGGTGGTAAGTTTTTGTTTGACCGCAGAAGCGTAGGAAGTCATTTCAAGAATGCCTTAACACTACATGCACCAGCTCTGAAAACAAAGACAAACAAACAAGAATCCGCATGTATTCTTAGCAACCGCTCATTTTGTTCATTTTTGGAGGAGGCCGCATCATTGGCGCACCACTAAAAAGCACTTTGTGGGGGGGGAAAGGGTTTCAGCCACAGGATTTGTTGGAATTCAGTGGAGAAAATGTACGAAATCACACATTTAGAGGGTTAACTGAACTTAATGTGTTGTATTGGAGGAATTGCGAAGGGTCCATTGAATGTTTCTAAAAAGACCGTTTCTTGTCCCTTGATGAAATTTGGTATAGAGGTTGATCAGAAGAACACCCAAAAAAAAATACAAATCAATACGACCCGCCCAAAACTACTTTAGGCTACTATTTTGCTTTCAATTGTCGTTTCCATTGTTTTTTTTTTTTGTCATTTAAAGGTGTTAAGGAAATGTTTTCCACATTTTTGGGATCCCAGACAGCATTCTACCTCACAGAAAAGATGCAGCTGTGCATTTAAAGGCAGCCAAACAATCTAATCTCATATATTCAGAACTAAAAAAAAAAAGAAAACTGTCATAAGAATACATGTGATGTTGGTGATCATGATTGGTTTATTTTCAAATCTAGAGAAAAGTTATAAAGTATTTTTCCCTCTGCCCAGGTTGACCTTTTTTTAGCAAACTTTGTGTCATTTTAAGTATGAAACTTTTCTTTGGGAGGGTTTTTCACGGGCTGGTGAAAAATAGATCACAAATCGGCCCCCGGGCCGCAGTTTGGACACCATTGCTCTAAGATGACACTAGAAATCTACCATTTTGCTTTGAACTTGCCATTTTAGGGACAATTCAGTCCTTTCCAGTGGTCCTTTGACTGTTGTAAAAATCCAACCCCCCCTAAAGCTTAGTGTCATTAAATTTGGTAGAAATGACACTGAAAGGTTACCTCACCAAAAACCTTCAGAAAGACACGTCAAATTTGCCATTTTGCTTGGAAGTTGATTGTCAAGTGAGCCATTTCCAAAAAGTCACATGCTGTTTCACCTACGACAACTTTATTATGATAAATATTTATAGGAAAAAGAAGCCTGCTCTCCATACAAACTCACATTACACTTATTTGCATACACCCCCTTGCCTCTCCCACACCGGGCCCTTTAACCCTTCTGCTAAACTTACACTGACATATCTGATGTTAAGTTAAGTGTCGTTCTCGGGGTTCTACACGACTAATTACACGCCTACGGCAGCGGCGGCGGTGAGTTCTGGTAAACAGCAGCCGTATGACCATTAATATTCATGTGGGTATTAAACTAAGGCCAAAGCTAATGTAGGGAAGACAATGGCCCCCCTTTCATACAATGTTTTCTGGTCATGTGACCCTTTGGCGTCATCACAGTAGGCCTGGTAATGATTGTTTTATACTTTTCAGATTGGACGTTATGCATGTACAGCAGTGAGGATTGTGTAAAATGGGTGAGTATCGTTCGCCATGGTAGACGTCACCGCAGGTTGGGTAAAAGATGCACGCAGTCATATGCAATAGTAAAAAAAATACAAAAAAGAGCAGAGGAAGGGAGGGCTAATCGAAGCACTAATTGGCGTCGGATGGTCCGCTTTCCTCCATGCGCCAAGCCCCGCTTTTTTTCTTGAGGTCGCGCAGAAGGCAACAATGCTCAAAGCTAACCGTCTCAATCAGAAGAACGCTTTGAAGAGTTGCAGAAACAACCGCGGGATGAAAAAAAAAAGAAGAAGCACATCCCAAAAGTTGTTTTTTTTCAAGAGGGGGGGGGGTAGAGATAGCAGCGCCACTTTTCCCACCGAACGGGAAGCTTATTGAAAGGGAAATGCTGGCTTGTGATTAAAGCGACGCGCTACCTTCCCCTTCTGTCCTACCCCACTTTGCATTTGACCCCCGAGCACACTTAAATCTCCACAAACACACACGAGTGTGACCTACTTACCCCCCCCCCACGACAGCCGGGGGTGTCGTCGCATGCCCGCTTTGCTTTGGCATTGATACGCTATTTATCATTTCTTTTTTTTTTTTTTACATAAATTACAGCAGTTAAAAGGGTGGGTCGAAAAGATGAGAGGAAAAAGTGTGAGAAAATGGAAAGAGGCAACCTAGTTTTGACTCTTATGATTGGATTCTTCTCATTAAGAGCTTGCGTAACAAAGGTATGTACGTGTTACGCTTTCGAGTATGTCCTTGTTTCATTGCTTCCTGCAAGCTCAAAAAGTCCCCCCCCCCACCAAGAGGGAAAATGCTTTTTTTTTTTAATCAATGGTCGGAATTATTTGTGCTGCACAAACACACACACACAGATCAAGTGTCTTTGCCTTGACTTTGAGGGAAACTAATGACAGGGAGGCGAAGGCAGCATTGCAGTGCTGCTAATTGGCTTAGTGTGTGAAGTGGACACGCCTGATTGGTGTGTGTGTGTGTGTGTGTGTGTGTGTGGGGTGGGGGGGGGGGTGTGTGGTTGAAGATGTAACAAGTGATAGCGAAGGGCTTCAGTCATGGCCAGCGCAACAGCAAAAGCAATTAGCAGAGTCACGGCATGCTTATCTCAGAGCACTTTTAAGTGAAAAGTGGCATCGAGTAGCAACATAAACAAGAACAAAAGACAACAACACAGGCCAGTTCATAAATGTTATTTGCATGATTTTTAAATTATTGTGAATATTGCACATGCTCAGGCTGCAAACACACCACCGTATAACCATTACACATCAAGACCCCCCCCCATCAAAAAAAAGACATATAGGATCATCCAAGGCTGTAAATCATGATTATTTTCATAATTGATTCATCATCATTTTAGATTACTTTTGGGTTGATTAACTCACTGCCGTTCCCGAATGTATTTGGGAATTGAAAATATGACATAAAGCCCCATTCCCGAATTTGTTCGTGTTTTGTTTTTTTCTTGTTTGGGTGCCGATAAAGCGCTAGCCATGCACTCTGGCAATGTTTTTCCATTCCACAAAGGGGGCAGCATTTCCTTTTTTTCCATGTTAGCGCTTCATCTGTTGTTAAAGCGCTATATAAACCAATATGTATTTCATTGTAATTTGGACAGCCACCCTTAATTTCAAGCTCATATAACTCCAGACCCATATGATTTAGGAGTTAACTCTTTTTTTCTTATGGAAGAAGAGAGTCTAAGGCTTGTTACGCAGCAGTGAATGTTTATGTAGTCCTATAACTCAATATTTTGTGGGTCCTGGAATTTGAGTGACAATGACAAAAACCCTAGCACTGGAATAGACACATTTTTGTACATGTCTGGCAGTGAATGAGTTAATTGATGCGCCTGTATGACATCATGATTGCGGTATCAATCGTACCTCAATTTGGGACCTTCCCACTGACCTCAACTGAGATGAATGAGTCTATATTCAAAAGTGTGAAGTTCAAAGCTGTTTTCTTAAGCTTTGAAGCAAATATGGGGCACATTGTACTTTACTTCTGCTCAGTGTATGATAGAAGAAGCCCAGACGGGCATGCCAAATGGCCAATTTTATTTCCATATTCTTGATTAGTCTTTTTGCCTGCCTCCCCCCACCCCATTCTCACTCCTTTGCCCAGCACTACTAGGCCAAGTCAGATATGTTCTCTTTTCATCTCATCTCAATTTCTTAGCATACTGATTACGTGAATGGGATTTATTCGCGGGTAGTTAAGCGTCTCTGACAGACATTCGATCAGAGGCGTCCTTAGTATGGCGTCAACTGTCACCGTTGGCCAGGTAGCAAGGTGGCTCAAGAGCCTCGAGTTCAGAACTCCAGTGGAATTCTCATCATTTCCCAGCACATGCTTGTTTGAATGCAAGAGGAGTAGCGGACATCAATCCGAGCCTGAGGCCACCCGATCGATAGGCGCATTGAGTGACATGCGGTTTGTCAAAACGGTCCTCATTAGGACTCTGAGGAATCACACTGGTACAGACTTTTAATTATGGATTCGGGGGCTGCACGCCTATCAGCCGTGAGGTGGTGGGTTCGAATCCTACCTGTGTGGTGTCTGGGTGTTCTCCTTGCATGTGCTGCCAAATCCTTAAACATACCTGGTTTAGTTCCAGGAATGTGATGCAGACTGTTTATTTTATTTAGTTTGTTTTAAATCTGATTTGTGATTGGCATGAAGTCCCGAATGTAATCATTGGATAGGTTCTGGCTCACCTTATTGAGCACAAGCGCTATATAAAATGAATTCATTGGAGCACTATGTAGGACATGTGACTCATCAACTGGCTCTTGTGATGCATTGCATTCATTTCTTTTTTTTTTAGCAAATCTCTGAAAGGCAGGCTCCATTTACAAGGAGGGTGAGAGAGAGGTCCTCGTTTTGGGTGGGAATATAGCGGCTAGGGTCATGAGCAGGGGATGGGTCAGCCTGGAGGAGCACTGGAGCTTAGACGACACCAATCGGTCAGACAGAAGCTCCGTAATTGCTTCCACAAGTTAAACGCTGTACACAATCTTCCCGATTCATCTATTCATGGCGATTTAATAATTAATACACTGTCTCGGCTGGCTGTGGTCCGGCCCAAGCAATCAATTAGGCCGTTTAATGAGCAGACCAAGTGAGTGGCGAGACTCGCAAGACACTCAGATGGTCGCATTTTCGGATGAAACACACTGAAGGGAAAAGTTGCGTTCAATGCTTGTGATTTTTCATGACAAGTGCTTCGAACCGAACCGAAATGTCAGCTATGTCACAAATACCTGCAGGAGGGCTGCAAGAGAGATGAAGCCTTTACATATCTGGAAGCGGGTGTGACCAAAGCAACGTTGTGAAATGAGACCGCTGAGGCTCTCACTCATTAGTTACCACAAATCAGTAACTCCAGCGGAAGCCTTGAGAGACCTTCTGAAAGGTTACTGAAGATGAGGGTGATCTGAAGGCCACGCAGTACTCCGGAATTGCTCCGGTAACACCTCATGTTTACATTTGCATTCCGTGGCGCGGATAGAAAGAAAGTTTTTTTAACAACAATATGTGAAATATCAAAAATATCCATTTGAATATATCGAGAACTTAACAAAACGCAGCACTGAGGTGTCAAAAGGCTCTTCAATGTCTTTTCCCAACGCTAGTCAAGCAATATTTTGCTTTTTTCTCCACATAACGCCACAAGCTTGTTCGCTTCTTTTGTTATTTGGGCTAATTGCTTTTTTTAAAGCAATTATCCAAAGGATCTTAGATAAGTCTGGCCTCAAGCTATGCAGTTTTTTTTCTTTTTCTTCCGGAATCACAATACACAAATGGCATGGATAGGAATAATTAGCCCCGTATTTAAAAAAATGGCTTCTTACCTTCATTTTGCAGACAAGGCGAGCAGCACCGAAGGGGAAAGAGAGAAAAAACAAAATCAGAATTGACATGATGATAAATAGACTTCTCATGTTGCTCTCACAAACAATTTTTAGATTAAAAAGCACAACATGACATCACCTATCTAGAAAAACTTCACTGACATTCCCGAATTGAAAATATGACATGGAGCGCCATTCCCGAATTTGTTGGGAACTCTTTTTTTAATGAAATAAGAGAGTCTAAGATTTCTCACGCTGTATTGAATATTGATGTAGTCCTAAAACGCAATATTCTGTCGGTCCTGGAATTTGAGTGACATTGACAAAAACCCTGACACTGAAGTGCACACATTTTTGCACATTGTCTGGCAGTGAATGAGTTAAAGACGAGAGGTGAGCTGGCATAATCTATCAACGGAATATCAGGAATGGGAGAATGGTTAGGAGAGAGCTAAACACGGATAATTATTGATGGAGAAAAAGAAATTGGGGAAGGTCACAGATGATTTTTTTTTTAACTACTGTGGACCACAGCAGTCACTTGAACGACGAAATACTTGAAAGTTAGTGTTTTATATGTATATGGCACTCCTACAATGTACATGCAATTAACATGATAGCTCATCTTGCCAGTTTGTGATGATTTTCACGATTTTCTATATAAAGAAAAGCAGACACAATGGAAATAAACCATGGAGTAAAAGCCCCCTTCCTCCCAGATCCTGAGTCGCATCGATAAATGAGAGGCGCTCAGTACTTTTAAGCGGAGCTCACAAAATGAAGTGTGTCTCGGTAGCTTTTTACCTAAAACAGCAGACGTGAGTCAAATTAAAGAGATCCGCTGGAGGGCAAAGATGCTAAGTTTGGAACAGGGAACACAACATGCTGCGGAGCGCGCCTCTTTCTCCTTGCACGGAATGCATCGTGATGTACTTTTGCGACGCTCAGACTAAGATGGTTTGACCTGAATTTGGGTTTGCTATCAGGGGTTGAAGTAAGCGTTTACCATCAGAAGTTTAGCGAAGCCGTGTCAACAATTGTGGTGGGCAAATATTCAAGTATTTGTCTTCAGGGAGGTGGCTAATTTGCTATTTTTTAACTCATTCACTGGCATTCACAAATGTATTTGGTAATTGAAAATAAAACAGAGCACCATTCACATTCGTTCAGATTTTGTTTTTGTTTTCTTGCTTGGGTGCCGATAAAGCGCTGGTCAGACCTCTGGCAATGTTTTCCCCTTCCACAAGGGGCAGAATTTAACTTTTTTTCCATGTTAGCGCTTTCTTCCAGTTTAAGCTGTTGTTAAAGCGCTATATAAACCAATTGCACTGTATTTTGGACAGCTGCCCTCATTTCTAGCTCATATAACTCCAGACACATAGTTTAGGAATTAACTGTGCTTTATCTCATGAAAGAAGAGAGTCTAAGGGTTATTACGCTGTATTGAATGGTAATGTAATCCTAGAACTCAATATTCTGTGGGTCCTGGAGTTCAGATGACAATGACAAAAACCCTGGCAATGGAGTGGACACATTTTTGCATGTCTGGCAGTGAATGAGTTAAAAGCTAAAATTGTCTGTTGTTTTTGATCACGAGTCAACAAGTGCAGCAATAGGCTACGACAAGTGATCCGATCATGATATTGTGACAGCAGCTAACACATTAGCCAGAAAATCTCATGTAATGCATTTGTTTTAGCGTTATCTTTTCCTGGCTTACCTAACGCACATTTTATCGCTATCACGGTTGTATTTACTTTCATTTCGGAACTTAACGAGAAGAAAAGCACAGCATCTGACTTAAGTGGATCAGAGAAAGAAGCAACGCGATGGAGTCCAACCCCCGACCCCACCCTCGCTCTAAAACAAACATCTGCATGAGGTTCAGGTACTCAGCATCCGAAAAGTGTGTCATCCATTATTCATTTCCACAGTCTCCCGCATTCTGACGAGTGTGAACAAGAATATTCTTTATGAGACAATTATGCAAGAGAACATCTGTCGGTGCGCGCCGCCTGCAGAAGCGGATGCTTGCCGCGCATTTGTGTCGCCTTCGCCATGTGGTGAGCAACTAACTCATTTACAATTAGAATGGCACTTGTCCAAGGGCAAACACTTCACGTACTCCGATGCGCCCGAACGACGTTACTTGAATTTAACGTCGACACTTCTCGTGGCGGCGACATTCACAGCTCGCAGCGTCTGACATCAGACTCGGGTGTGAGTCAGCAACTTAAAAGAGCGCTTTGTTAATTGCGAATGTAATGTGTTCGAGAGAAAAAAAGAACCTCCGAAATTAATTCAAAATTAAATGCTAATGCTAACCTTCAAGGTGAAAAAAAAATGTATCAATTGTAACAAAAAAGCTTAAAAAATGTGATCAAAGGACATAAAAGCAATGAAAAAATTGCACAAAACAAGGTGAATAAAAAGTATTACCATTTCAGGAAAATAACCTTGAAGTTGTAAAAATATGCTTTTTCATGACTTTATACATTTTTTGTGGAATTCTGACAAATGCCTTAAAGGGGGAAAAAAAGAAGAGGAAAGTTGCAAGCAAAATATATGCATTCAAAGTATTATATTGCATTAAAAATAATGTGTAATGTTTATAATAGCATTTTGTAAAATACTAACTAAACATGTCTAACTAAATGCCTCTAAGACAATGACAGTATTTCCATTTTTTTTTATTTGAGTAAATATGAAACTTAATTAACTCATTCACTGCCAGATGATGTGCAAAAATGTGTGCACTCCAGTGTCATTTTCACTCAAATTGCAAAACCCTCAGAATACTGAGTTTTAGGACTACATAAACATCCAATGCAGCGTAAGAAACCTTAGACTCTCTTCTTTCATCGGAAAAAAAGTTAATTCTTAAGTTATATGAGTTTGGAGTTATCTGATCATGAAATGGCACCGGATACCCAAAAAACAAAAACTATGCAATACATACATATTGGTTCATATAGCGTTTTAACAACAGCTGAATCTGTAACAAAGCGCTAACATGGACAAAAGGCAAATGCTGCCCCCTTGTGGAAGGGAAAAACATTGTCAGAGTTCTGACTAACGCTTTATCGACACACACGCAAGATAAACCCGAACAAATTGGGAAATGGCGCTCCACTTCATGATTTCAAATTCGGGAATAAATTCGGGAACGGCAGTAAATGACTTCAAAAATGTTTTACGTGAGACCATCATAATAAAAATATGTTTGTGCGTGCAGAGGTCCGCACACAAACAAGCGTAAACGCGTGATGTCCAGTTGAAGGCGGTCAGCTGCCAATGGCCTTTGGCAAAGCGCTCATTAAAAGCCAACATACGCAGAGGAGCCACGTGGAAGAGGGCAAGAACGGTGCCTTGAATGCAAGATAAAAAACAAAACCCCCAAAAATGGTCTCGCTCAACGTGGTCAGCTGGCCTCTCCTTCTCTCCATTCGGCACATGTGTCCTAATTGAGAGCGCACATCTACAGCGGGCAAATTAAAAACAATTACATCTGCCAGGACGGAGCGTGAACAACGATATGAAGGCGGATTTCATCAAGAGTGAAAGAGCCATGCTAATAGAAGTGTACGGTAATCAAGCCGCGGCTTATTCATGTGAAAACACAAGATTTAGCAGATACGAAGCTGCAGCTGGCAGCTCCTTTATAAGCACTGAGATGAGATTGTGTGTGTGTGTGCGTGCGTGAAACATATGCATTCAAATTGGGTCATCTCCCTGCTCGGTCTAATGTCCCATAAAAGATGTAAGAGGATTTCATCGGAGTTCCTGACGTGACTGATCTGGAGGTGTCCGCCACAGATTTTTTTTTTTTTTCAATGGAGAAAAACTTTATGGACTGTTACATAAGCCGGCTGACATTTGTGAGGAGATTGTTATCGACCAGATGCAACGGGGGGCGGGGATGCTCTTCCTTGCTGATACATGTGGAGCTTAACGCCACATTTTGGAGGTCTATTGTTCTGGAGATTGTCACAAACATAAGTTAGCATAAAATCGATACGCGGTCAGTGTTTCATACGCTGTGAGAAGTGTGTAAAATCTAAAAAAAAAAAAAAAACTTAACATGTCCGTCAATTCCACCTTTTCCTATGAAAAAACCTACAGTACAGTTTAACCACAAAACAGCTATGATCGACATATCTCCCATATAGCATTTTTTTAACCAAAAACAAAATATGTAAAAATGCAGGAGCTTTAAAGAAAATCAATCCAATTCCTTGGAGAAAAAAAGTAACGTCTAAGCCAGCTATCATCCCAAACCACTCCAAGTCTCCCAGCAAGCTTTGCACAAGAACCCATAGTGAACCCACGTCTGGCAGCGACGTCTCCTTTGGTTTCCTTTTCGTGAGAAAAGGGACAGATTTATATATATATATGTAAAAAAACTTCCCATTCCACACCTTTGATTCTACTTCCAAAGGAAATTCGCAAGTCGACTTTGACTCTCATACGCTGTCTGTGACAATTTTTTTTAAAGAACAGTGGTGGAAAAAAAATACAAAAGTTTTCACAGACTGTGTAAAAGGGCATTTTTAAAGTACCTCTTAAAGGTGGTCACATTTCTTGGGACCATTATTCTATCCTGGCAAAGTTTATTGAGAGGAAGGACGGACAAGCTTTTGCCTGGAGTCAGTTAAAGGGGATGATTTTTTTTTTCTTAAAATAAAATGGGGCAAAAAAAAACCCCAGAATGGAGCGGGAACTTGTTTCCGCCGTTCAATCCTTGTTTAAAAGGGGTGATTGCTACATTCGCCATGCATTGCTAAGTTTAGACTGAACGTAAAAGGGACTGACAAAGATGTGCTACTTTCCTGCAAGGAAGTTAAATTAACTGTCAGCTAATGAAGAAAAATAAACTAAAATAAAACAAGACGGGAGAAAAAAAAAGGTGAAAAGTGTTCCTATCATGACAATTGTTCCAGTATTACATTTGCATTCATTTACCGGGTGATACGCGGCCGGCACCAATGAAGCGCCTTTAATTAGATTTCACACTAACGGCACGGCGACGGCTCGATTTGAGTGGGTGGGAATATGCGACGTTCCTGATAAGTTACCGTTTTTTTTTAATTAACATTCCAGAGGCTGAAGCACGACTGAGTGAATGAAAGTGTTGTTGTTTACCGTAATAGGTAAAAGAAGGTTATGTCTAATTCTTGGCGATTACACCGAGTGATGCTATACAAGCAATCACAGTTTTAAACAGATAGGATGACCTAGTCAACAGCATGAAAGCTACAAACGCTGGCAAAAAAAGGAAAAGCTAAGTCAGTCGGTCGTCTTCCTTCTCCCCAAACAAGGCGCTCTCAGTGCGGGTGTGCCGTGGCTCCACACGTGGGTACCGACAGCCCGCCAAAATCACCTGATCAGCATTCACCCGCCGTCCATGCTAAGCCGAGTCTTTCACGCAGCTTCGTTCCTATCTTGTGCCCAATGCCATGGCCGAGTTTGGGAACAGTAGCACAGATGAGAAAGCAAGGGGGCGGGGGGTTACAAATGGTTTGATTGTTTATTTATGTATGTATATACAGGTAACATCCAATTTACGACCGAATTATGTTCCGACCAAACAGTCGTAAGTCAAAATGGTTGTAAGTCGAAATCCATTCAAAATGACTCCCCCCTCTGGTGCCATCACACGGTCGATTGCTGTGCGAGAGTGACATGCTGGCTGGCTGCGTTGCGGTGCCAGGCGTGGAATTAAAATTGTTAAAATAGGGACTGGAGGTCGTGGTCGTAAGTCGAGCTGGTCGTAAATCGGATGTTACCTGTATTTATTTTTCAATTCCCGAATAAATTCATGAATGGCAATAAATGAGTAAATAATGTATTTCAAGTCCAAGCGACTTTTGCTCTACTCCCCTTCTGTTGCAATACACTTCTTCTTCTGTGCTGTGATCCAACGTGACGGGAGACGCAAGCATGCAATATTCATGCATGGGCCTTAGAAGAAGAAAAAAAAACTCCTAAGGCGAGTGAGGAGAAAAAAACAATAATCGTCAGGAAGAATAGCAAAAACAAAAGAAAAAAGAATGTCACCCGATGCTTTTGAGGGAGTCTAACGGGAGCCGGGGGGCTTCGTCAGCCAACTCGGCTTGAATGAAGTGACAACTCATGGGCGGTAGAGGAGGATGAGACGAAAGGCTTAATGTCAGACAATGTCACCGCTGTGGCGGAGGGGTGGAGAATCACCTTTTTTTTCCATCGTACGATCCTAAAGTAATTAACAGGAAAGGGCGGCCATTTTGTAATCGACAAAGGTGCTCATTGTTACGCGAAAGAGTGCATATAAGAATGAGTATGGGAACCAAGCCACATGCTGCTTCACCAAGACATAATCTAATCAGCAGACAGAAAACGACGCCTGGCAAAGATAAGCTTTCAGAAAATGTTCCCACACTTTTAACACGTCCGCTAAATCGATTGTTGACATTTTCCGCATCACCTCAAACGCGATGCTGAACATCTAAAATGCAAACATGATTAAAATTGAATGTGACTGAATGGAATCCCTTCATAAAACATTCACCAGTTTACCTTTGCTTTTTCTTCGTGCGTCTCAATTTGTTGCGATCCTGTCAACAGTCCGTCGGAATTAGCATACGAGCGTGCGCTAAGCGAAATTCTTCTTTAGCCTCATTAAATATTCACAATTACAAACAAGGCCGAAACTCCTTGTGGTTGGAGTTGATGTTTATTTAATGTAGCTGCCTCGCCTCTCCTTCGTTTTTAGTCTTTGTAACTTTCTCTTTACACCCACCGAACTCCCACAAATCCTTCTAAATAGCCAATTGACGGGAAGATGAGGAAAGCGGCGGTATTATTTGTGCTTCAACATTGTTTGGAGGTACATTTTAGCAATTGCATTGGAAAAAAAAATAACATGACAACGGTATTGTCTGACCCTCCATTTTCCATTATCCTCATTAGGGTCGCGGGTTTCACGTTTCGGTTTGCAACCGAGTGGCACTGTAGCCCCCCCGAGTGGGGTCATTGTTTGTTTCATCTTGGTTTGCTTTGTTTTAGTCATGATTTTCTTTGCTACTTTGGACCTTTCTGTTCTGATGGCTCTGTTGTTTGAGATTTTGTTTCCTGACAACTTTATTTAATACAAGTTGCCAAATATACCCTGCTCCTCCCTCCTTCCTCCCATTTTGGGGTCCACCACCACCATTACCATGCAAATCGTGATAGCTGGAGCCTATCCCAGCTGTCTTTGAGCACGAGACGGCACTAGGTGGGGGACATGATGAATTGCTTGCTAGCCAATCGCAGGGTATACAGAGCCAAACAATCATCCACACTCACACTTAAGAACAATTTTAGAGTCTTCAATCAGCCTGCCATGCATGTTTTAGGAACGTGGGAGGAAACCGGGGAAAACCCACCTGGGCCCGGGGAGTCCATTCATACTCACACCTCGGGAGACTTTTGGAGTGTTTAATTAGCCTGCCATGCATGTTGTTGGAATGTGGGAGGAAACCGGAGGACCCGGAGAAAACCCACGCGGGTCCGGAGAGAACATGCAAACTCCACACAGGGAAGCCAGACCAGGTCTTGAACTCACAACTCTCTGCACTGCGAGGCCGGCGTGCTAACCACTCGACTTCTGGGCCGCCCCCAACGGTATTGTAAAGGAACATAACTGAACTGTAACTGTGCTACCTGCAAAGTTATGTTGCATCTGTACAATTCAGGTGTTATCGACTGTTCTACATCGCAACAAGATCAACGCTTCCGTTTCCACCCAACCAAAAGTTTCTTCAAACAACTTCCCGCGCGAGAGCCTTCCGCCATTAAGACGAACACCTCGTGGCGGGGGCCGCGTACTCCGCAAAGGCTTGTTTGCCGAGCCGATCGTCTGTTTGTTCCACCCCTGCAGCCTATCGCTGGGATGAAAGCGCCGGGAGCGGGCGCGTGCGGCGCGATCAATGCATGGAAAACAAACACTTGCAGCGGTGTGGGTCAGAGCGGCTCTTTCATGTGTCTCGTGTTCGCACAACAAAGTACACAATCCATACGACGCAACCCGTTTCATCATCTCCCTCCATTTGCCGGCGACAAACAAGCAGATGAAATGCGGGGTGCTTCCTTTTTTGTTTGCAGAGTGAATCCTGGCTCTGTTACAGTTTGACTGAGGTGAAAAGCACTAACAACTGGAAAGATGAAGAGGAAGAGACTGAGTAAAGTTTCCGGGGAAAAAAATGGCAAGTCCAAATGGCAAGTCCAAAGCAGCTTTTGAACGGATCAAAATTCTGACCGGGATGACCGGCGAATATGAAAAACAAAGTTGCGCTCTCCCCTCCAGCTACCGATCAAACAAACGCATCAACTTCAGTCTATCATTTTTTTCTTGCCTTAAAGAAAATATATTCATCACACATTTGAGATAAATGTGAAACTGATAAATGGGAAACTGGCACACTCAGAAAAAAACCCACGCAGCCCCCAATGCCTATTTAACATTCTGTCATTCATCCATTCATTTTGTCTTCCCATTTGTCGACATTCAACCATTCTTCCAAACCACCCATTCTCACTGCCATCTGTCAATCCCACCCCCCATTTCTCATCACATGGTTCTTTTCTTTTGCCTCCTTGTCACCCACTCTTTCATCCAACTTGTCCGTCATTTACCCCAACATCCATCCACTGGTCCATTCATCCAATTATTGTTGGTTATTTGATGTTATCTTCATCCATCCATCATGTCCAGAGGCAGGAATCCATCTTTCCATCATTCATCCATCAAGCCGATTCCCCCATCCCAGCAGCCACCTGTCGTACCCAATAAGGCGTTCATCCCATCATCGGCCATCTTCACTGGATGACACCGCCATCCATCTGTCCTTCCTCTCCATACATTCGCCATACAAGTCCTTCCATCATCGCCCATTGAGTCCATCTTCCTCTTAGACCTTCATGTCCTCCGTTTATCTCCCCGTCTTTTGTTTCAGCCATGTTTTTCACCCCAGTATCCATCTGTCTTCCCCTATAAGGCACTCATCACTCCTTCATCCACGTCATCCATCTGTGTGGACAAACGTTCATCTGTTTCTTCCGTCCTTTACGATAATCTCTCGATCTTATCTGTCCGTGCTTCTCAAAATCTGTCTTCTCCTAACATCCATCTGTCAAAAACGAATGTCGTCTATTCTGTCACCTGCGCATCATCAATTTGCGATTGTTTCCAGGCAGTATGGAAATTAATTGCCGCTGCGTTCTAATGATCATTGCCACTTTATTCATGACTTCAGGACTTATTGTCTCGAACTAACAAATCCATTGTGCCTTTATTGGGAAACAAAAAGAACAATGCCTTGCCAGCACACCATTTGTATCTCAAAGCCCGACGGCATTTTAAAATGGCTGCTTGACTGGTCACCCACGTCGAGTGATGTCCTTAATTTATTCCCAAACTGCGGAATACTTGGAAAAAAAAGACTGATGGACTATTGACAACTGGGAATGGGATGCAGATGTGCAACGCATACAGAAGAGCTTCTCATTGAGATTGTTATTGATGGGTGTCAATCAAAGTGTCTAGGAATCGATGAGAGCGAAACACCTTTTTTTTTTTACAGCAGTATCGTAAATATAACCAAAATTAGCCTGAGTTGAAATATCCCATTTTAGAGAACACACAAATGCTTTAAAGGAAAGCCAGATAAAGAATAGTGAAAAATATTTCTTGAATATATTACAGTACACTGAAGTCATTCACTGCAATTCACAAATTTATTTGGGAATTAAAAATGTGACGTAGAAGGCCATTCCCAAATTTGTGCTAGTTTTGTTTTTTTCTTGCTTAGGTGCCGATAAAGCGCTAGTCAGGCCTATGGCAATGTTTTTTCCCTTCCACGAGGAGGCAGCATTTCTTTTTTTCCATGTTAACGCTTTGTTACAGCTTCAGCTTTTGTTATAGCACCATACAAACCAATGCATGTATTGCATTATATTTTGGAAAGCCACCTTAATTTCAAGTTTGTGTAACTCCAGACCCATATAATTTAGGAATTAACATTTTTCTGATGAAAGAAGAGAGTCTAAGATTTCTTACGCTGCATTGAATGTTTATGTAGTCCTAAAACTCAATATTCTGTGGGCCCTGGAATTCGAGTAACAATGACAAAAACCCTGGCACTGAAGTGGACACATTTTTGTACATCTGGCAGTGAATGAGTTAATAACTGATGAGTTTGCATGTTCTCCCCGGGTGGGTTTTCTCCGGGTCCTCCGGTTTCCTCCCACATTCCAAAAACATGCATGGCAGGCAGATTGACCACTCCAAATTGTCCCGAGGTGTAAGTGTGAGAGTGACTGTTGTATGTCTTTGTGTGCCCTGCGATTGGCTGGCAACCAATTCAGGGTGTCCCCCGCCTCGTGCCCAAAGACAGCTGAGATAGGCTCCAGACCCCCCGCGACCCTAATGAGGAATAAGCGGTACGGAAAATGCTCTTACAATTGATTTAAATGAAAAAATACAATAAGAAATTGCACCAAAAGTGTGTGTGTATACACACAAACCTGAAACTTTCACAAACAATCCAGGCTGGACTCCTCTCAGACATATAACAGTCAAGATGCATCACACCAACTTAGTTCAGTGAGCAGTGAACCAAATAAACGTGTTTATTCGGCACCCTTGATGACAACTGAGGACCACTTCCGGTGTCTGTTTTGTTTTCAAAGTCGATGCATCATCGTATTTTTGCTCCCGTACGATTGATTGACAGACTGCCGTCAGAGGGGAATGGAGTCAGGCAAGCAGTCTATTATCTCCGTGGTTCAAATATGGCAAAACAGAAGATATCTCGTCACATCGCCGCACATTATAACAAGCATCATACATCAAACGACTGCGATAGAGGAGAAACATTGGAGGAATGATAAAAACAACACGATTACTACAGTGACAAGCGGCATTTGGCTGGAGGGGAGGGGGGACAAAACCGAGTGTCCTCTGTCGTTCATTCCGACGCGACGATGGACGGACATCCGCCACTACTGTGACCCCGCGAATGGAAGAGACAAACGGATATGCTGTAAAATGTGTTTTCGGCCTCCGAGCGAAGAGTTTATGAGGAAGTGCCAAATGAGATAGCGCCACATCAAACGTAACCTCGGGGAGGTCGGGGGGGCGGGGGGTTAGATGTGAAGGAAGGACGAGACGACGCAATGGGAACAAGCTGAAGGCATCAAATCTTTGAGACAAGGTAAAAGGAAACACAAGTGCAAATGCTTGGGTGCTTATTCAATTTCGGATTCACTTGGAAATATTAATCAACACAATCCAGTTAGATAATTACTGAGAGGCAATTCATGAGGCAATTTAAAAATAAAATGTAATAGTGTACGGTCCATATGGCTGTAATTTGTATGCAGGAAAATAAAGTTTCCATCCCACTGTGGCATAAAAACACTGTTATGCCCAAGTCTACTGACGCAAAATACCAACATTAAGAATACCATACCTACCATACAAACTACACTTGACGCTTTATTTTTATTTTTTCATGCTTGGGTGCCGATAAAGCAGAGTCTACACACTGTCTTGAATGTTGATATAGTCCTAAAACTCAATATTCTGTGGGTCCTGGAATTCAAGATCCGGCCAGAATGTGGGTTTCAAATGATCGTTTTATGGTTTCAGACAAGGATTTGACGAAGTAAAGTTCAAAAAGTTAAATTAATTATTCAAATAAGGATTTTGGTGCAGAAGTAAGATTTTAGCCGAAAAGAGGAACCTGAAATTCATCAAGGTGAAAAAATACAACCTAGCAAACATTTTTTTCCTTTTTAGCCAAAAATCGATTGTATGCCTTCAGGTGTTAATCCATGAATAGAATACAATAGATTGACCTGCTATTGCTTTTAACTCCATCCTTCGGGCCAAATCCTTTAGAAGAAGGAACTGTTTTTTTTGTCTTTCAATGGTAACATTTCGACATTCAAGATTTAAAAACACAATAAAATCCTCTTGCAATCCTCCCAGATGTGTCCCTCAGTCACCCCACACTATCAAAACTCTAGTCTTCCATCAAAAGAGATTATAATCACAATAAAGTAAGAGAACATCTTCATGTTTTTACAAGCAGGCGGCAGGAGGCTGCGGGAATACTGCGGCAGTCTCATTACTCCAGCAGGGCCTCAGAGAAGACAGTGACATCGTGCCTCCATGTGTGATTCATAGAGCGTGTTCGGCACCTCACTTTTTTTTTTTTATCCAGTCCTCGAGATTATAGGCCAGACAAATGCTTTGTCACTCCCACTTGTACCACCGCCATCGTCCTGCGGGCACAATGTGATCGAACATCCGACGCTCCCTTGTCCCTCCTAGTAGTGCTATTGCCTTACCATTCAGCTCCTCTTTTTCTTATTACAATCTCACGGGACATGAATAATGACACGTGTCATCTTTTGGTCGATGGATGGATGGGTGAATAGATTGGTGGATGGAGGAATGATTGCCTGACATAGCGAAAGGGCCCGAGTAAAAAGTGATCAAATAGATGCCTCTTCTTTCAAAGGAGGGACATCAAACCAGAATTTAAAATTAACTCATTCACTGCCAGATAATGTGCAAAAATGTGTCCACTCCAAGTGGACACATTTCATCATCATCATCATCATAATAATAATAAGAAATACGAAGGAAAATAAATACAAATGAAAATAAAAAATACAAAAATACAAAAATAAAAATACAATTTGACAAAATTAAAATGCGAAAAAAATAAAAATGAAAAATACATAAATAAATAAACATTCAATACAGTGTTAGAAACCTTAGACGCTCTTTCAGAGAAAAAAAAGAGTTAATTCCTAAATTATATGGGTCTGAAGTTATCTGAGCTTGAAATGGGGGTGACTGTACAAAATACAATACATACATGTTGATTTATATTGCGCTTTCACAACAGCTGAAGCTGGAACAAAGCACTAACATGGAAAAAAGGGAAATGCTGGCCCCTTGTGGAAAAGAAAAAACATTGCCAGAGGCCATGGCCAGCACTTTATCAGCACCCAAGCATGAAAAAACAAAAGTGGAACAAATTCGAGAATTCCGCATAACGACATATTTTCAATTCCAGAATAAATTTGCGAATGGCAGTGAATGAGTTAATAATCAGGATAAAAGCCACCCGAACATATGCAGCGCTTAATATTCAGCGTGCTGTCCGGCCCAGCAGAGATAAGTGAAGATGTCCCGGTGAGCTGCAAGCGGGAGAGATACTCATAATCAACTGAAAGCCAGCGCCAGCGGGAAGGTCGACCATCATCTGACGCCATCGCCCCCTGATTGGGTCCGGAGCTTTGAACTTGCCGGCGCGACTGAACAATCCCAGTATATTATTCTCTTGTCACTTGAAACGTTCCCTTGTTGAAAAAGTGGGCAAGTGTAACTACAGACCAAAAAGACTACATGCTGGAATAATTCAAGACAATTTGGCGAAGATAAGCGCACTGGTGTTGACAGTAAGTGCACGCGAAGATAATGCGTGGCATGCATCTTTGATGGGATAAACTTGTTCATGAGGTTAGAGAACATTGTGGCTCGACACCCACTTTGTTGTGATTTGCAAAGAAAAAGGGCTGCCGAGACTTTGTAATCTGCCTTCGTCTTTGCTGCGTGGCCTCTCGAAAGGGAGGGAAGTGGTTGACCTTGCGGCGGGTGTGTTACAATTAGTTGCTAAACAATTGTGTGCGCTATGAAAAAGGAATTATGCTTTTTTTGGCAGGGCAAATTAAGTGGACGGGGATGGGGATTTAACTCATTCACTGCAATGCATTAATTTATTCAAGAATTGAAAATATGTTGTAGAGCACCATTCCCAAATTTGTTCGGGTTTTGTGTTTCCTTGTTTGGGTGCCGATGAAGCGCTGGCCATGGCCTCTAGCAATGTTTTCCCTTCCACAAGGAGGCAGCATTTCCCTTTTTCCATGTTAGCACTTTGCTTCAGCTGTTTTTAAAGCGCTACATAAAACAACATGTATGTATTGCATTGTACGTATTTTGGACAGCTGCCCTCATTTCAAGCTCATATAACTCCAGATCCATATCATTTAGGAATTAACTTTTTGTCTTATGAAAGAAAATAGTCTAAGGTTTCTTATGCTGCATTGAATGTTCATGTAGTCTCAATAAAAAAACTCAATATTCTGTGGGTCCTGGAATTCAAGTGACAATGACAAAAACCCTGGCACTGGAGTGGTCACATTTTTGCACGTCTGGTAGTGAATGAGTTAAAATGTGGTTAAATGTGTGCAAGTTCAAAGTGCAATGCTTTTTTAATCCTTTTTTGGATGCTTTGTTATTTTCCATATGCAATTGATGCGGCACGTCGCAGCCTATCCCAGCAGTAGGCGGAGGACACACTGAACTGGTCGCCAGCCAATTGTAGGTAAAACTGTAACCCTGAACTGAAACACAAAGGCTTGCTCAAGAGCCCAACACAGCATGGTACCTTAATTTCAACTCAAAACCATCTGAAAATCTAAATTCCAAAATTTGACCCTTCCAAGTCTCGCACGCATCCATAGCTCCGATTTTAAAACCCCAATGCCGTCTTAAAGAAACGTTTGAAACACAACCCTGACACCCGAATATAGAACCATATAACAGTAGTCGTCCTCTACCTTACGGATAGTCTTGAAACACTCACCTGTGTAAATAAATATAAATATCTGACAAAGAAAGAGCTACTCAGTAGCGGTGGAAGAAAGGCGCTTATTGTCTTCCTCTGCTCGCCACACAATGATCTATGGAGCAGAAGTCAGCGGGTGTCGTGCTGATGATTTGGCAACCCTTCTGCACTCCCTAATGCTTCGGCGTGTATTTATGAAGCCTCTTAACATGGCTATTAAAAAAAAAAAAGAATAAATATATAGGCTGCAAAACGGTTATGTCTGTAGTGTTAAGTCCCACCATTTTTTTAAAACGATGACACAGAAATGATGTGCTAGGTCGGCTGCAATTAGAGATGGATGACAGGCGACGGTAGGAGCAAAGAAAGATTTCGCTCAGCACATATTAAACATTACAACAATTCAGCTCCGCCGGAATGGGAATTAGCTATCTCTCTACTGACACACTGATGCATGAACAGACACACACACATACTGGCTTGTGATAAATGGTTGGCTTACTGCACCAGGCATCTTTTGTAGAATTGTGCTATGACTAGGCAGGGAAAAAGACATGTTATACATAAAGTGTCAATTTTTTGTGATGTAAAAAATGGGGGGGGGGTCACTAAAATATAGTGATATATCAGGAGGGTGACCCAAAAAGATGTGTCCTACTGAGTCCCCCACTGCAGCAATGATTTCTCTCTTAAGACGAGTGTCTAAAAGTGATTGACAACTTTGTCAGACGAGTACAGGTTTGCTTGCAACGAAATGGTGGACATTTGGAACACATCTTGGGAAAGCCATAAATTGACTAAAGATTGACAGAAATAGCTGAAACTCTGGTGAATGGGCTTCCATAAACTGAATAATGTGTGCTTGTAATTTGAAAATAAATAGCTTTTTAATCAAAGCCACAATTGACATTTTCATGGGTATGCTTCTTTTTGAGTCACCCTGTACAAAATGGAGGTTCTCAATAACAATTGAATGTATTAACTCCAAATACCGCCAATTGTTTTGGGAAAGATCTCATGCAACAATCGAAAATATTTGGGGGGGGGGGGGTTAAAAAGCCATTTTGAAGTCTCAAAAATCAAGCATCCTTGACCATCTTTGCGCTCCCAGTATACTCGCGCACTCACTATGCGATACGCCTCAACTCGTTTGATTGGCAGGAAAGTGTAAATACATGTTTTTTTTTAAAGATAACCTAGACTTCCTTGTCTCCGCAGTGGCAGGGAAACTCGTGCTGCCACAATATTCATGGGAGGCCTCTGACTGAGAATAGAGATGCGAGCACAGCTAAGACAAAGAGGGTACTGAGGAAAAAAAACCTCCAGAGGTGATGAATGTGAAATGACTCAAAAGTACAAGAAGGCGCACAGGCAGCTGCTTGACCGTGTCCGTGGGAAGCGGACCCGTTCCTCCAGGATGGATCCTAATACACTAATGATGCAGCAGCTGTCTTAAGACTCATCACTCCTCACCCTCCAAGGCTTTTTCCGACAATTCTTGCATGCTCCTTTGATCCTACCCCCCTTCTCTCGGACCTATCTCCCCTGCTCACTTTTCAAAGCTTCTCTCATTTATCTTGACATAGCTGGTTGTGGCGGAAACCGCCAGGTAAGCTTCAACAACCTGCAAAAAGAAAAAAACAAGGGGGCTTCTCTGCCACATAGAAAGAAGCCAGATGAAGTGGCTCAGGCATCTGATCCGGATGCCTCCTGGACACCTCCCTGATGAGGTATTCCGGGCATGCCCCTCTGGGAGAAGACTGTCACCCAAGTGGCCTGGGACCGCCTCGGGATCCATCAAGAAGAGTTGGAAGAAGTGGCTGGGGGAGAAGTAAGTCTGGGCTTCCCCACCGAAGCTGCTACCCCCGCAGAAAAGCAGCAGAAGATGGATAAATAGAAGGATGGCTTCTCCTCTAAATCGCCATCCTACAATGTTATCGAGCAACACCCGTCTGAAGAGGTGCTTTCTGTTCCTGATATGTTGACACATCTGCGTCCTAATCCTTCTAACACCTGTCTTCACACCTCGGTTTTATCCCCCCGCAACAAAAAAAGCCCCACACCACTGCAGTTTCCAACCAAGAAGCAGGGAGTAGCAGCAGGAGTCCAGTGACGACGGCCAGATGACATCGCATTAACATAACAGTATTTGGCAGCATGCAGTGACAGATGATGTGGAATCAGACTTTGCATCTTCATTAATTACCTTTTGAGCAATCGTAGCAAATAATTCCCATGAAATTGTCTTGTTCATTCATGGGAAACTGTACCGTGTCCCTTGGGTAACGTGATATTGACAAGACATGTTCATCATGCATCGTTTTGGCTCGAAACAAGTACCATTGCGTAAAACGTCTCTCTTGGATAAGCTCCAGATCAGATGTGACCCTAATAAGGACAAGCGGGCTTGAAAATGGAAAACTTAGTGACCAAAAGCCACAGGTCTGCTGATCAGACATTATTAGATGTGCCAAAACCTAAACAGACGCTCAGAGGTGATCGAGCCTTTTGCGTTGCTGCTTCCGCTGTCTGGAATGACCTGCCACTAAACATTCGCTGCCCATTTTTAAAACTAATCTCAAAACTTACTTGTCCTCTTTGGCATTTGACTCAGCATGATTCTAACTTGATCTTGGGTTCACCCCTTGGTGCTTTATACTATCTTTGTCACTGCTTTATTTTCTGTATATGATTGCTGTCCATGTTAAGTGCTTGGTTACAGCTTCATCAATTGTTAAAGCGCTAAATAAATCAATATGTATGGTATTGTAAAAATCCAAGAATTATATCATTTTTTTTTTCATTCAGCTCAAAATAGTCCAAAAGTCTTTGATATTTGTTCAAAGTTGCCACTCTTGGGTCATTTTGGACATTTAGTTCCAAGGGCTCTTGAAAGACGAACTTGTCTTAAAAAGATCAGTTTGATCGTTACCAAATGGAATTTAAATTTGCGTCATTGCAAATTTGATGAATCGCCATAAAACACAAACCTCCAATAATTCAACTCGGGCAAGGTCACACTTGTCTTGTGTGCGATGAAAGAGATTCATAACCAAGCGGCATCATTTTTTTTTCTTTGTCGCGATACCCCGCGACTAAATCATCAAATTGAAAAGCATCCAATCAAATTGATCTGACGTTTTGACTATTCTGCCCACAACTAAAACCGAGAGGATAATTTCGCAAGGCATCTGAAGATCGGTTATGGTTGAAATATCGTCAATTTATTTCCTAGTTATCGCAACATGTCACGCCGTGTCGTCAAAAACTGACATTTCCTTTTTGGACAACAAGTCAAATCAATTTCAAGGCTGTCAAACAGTCCCCAAGCGTAAAATATGAGAGTCAATGCGTAACACTGTCACAGGGAGGACACGAGCAGCGTTTTTTTGTTGTTCTTCGCAGGCGGAGTTGACAAAATTGCCTGAAGCCAATCAGGTGTCTCCGTCAACTCAAACATTTGACATGAACAAAAGAAGAAAAAAAAACATCTTTCGTCAGTTTAGATTTGAAGACAGCCAAAGATGAATAGCTGGAAGGCATTACGAGCTTATTTCCTGTGACTCACAAAACAAGACTGTGACTCACTGCTGACAAAGCAGACGTTTAAAATGGGCGCCGGATCATAAATTTGCCACTCGAGGAGCCTCAGTTTAAATCATATTTGAGGATGAGGCACTTCAAGCAATTTGTGTGTGTTGATCGGGTGGATAAGTGGACACGTCCCACCAATTTGACACCCGATGTGCAAAGATCAATTCAACTTGTTATTCGCAGAACAAACTTGACCAGACTCGCATCGAGCTTGCAATATCAATAAAGTTCCATGTTTGACAAGGAAATAAGTGATCCTTAAAACAACCAGCCTTGTACAAAAACATGAAGGGTCGAATCCTGTTTAAGCATGCCGGGATTATCGCCCAACCAAAATGGGACTCACATAGGAGACATACACTTACGCAGACCCCCATAAAGTCTGGTTCTATTTAATTTCATGATGTTTTTTTGTCTTTCTTCCACATGGTTGCCCTTCAAGCTAAGAGGAAAACCAAAGTAAAAGGTCCAGGCCTGCTTGGATTTAAAGAACGGGCCACACATCAGACAAGTATGACTGGTTAGCGGCTAACATTTCACAATGAATCTAAAACACATTACCACGACCTTCATTTCACCTTCTTTAGACTTCAACAGGCACGACATGTCCAAGTGTGTTTCAGAACTTTTTGCACCAGTTGCTGTCCTTCAAAAAAATGGCAAAATTCACCAGGCTTTGATCTATAAAAATACTAATGACTCTACCAGGGGTGATCACACCGGTCCTCAACAGATGCCTTATTTCCCTCCCGACGAAAAGACACCTGATTTAAAGCATCATCTTATATTAGCAAGCTCTAAAGAAGCTCAAAAACGATCATGATCAGCTCATATCTGCAAACCTGGATGCTAACCCAAAATCGAGAAGGGTTGTTGAACAAAAATAGTGGTGCATTGAGAAAAAAAAACTGCTGAAAAGGACACTTTGATCCTCTCCTCTTTCATCTAGAACCGCTTCATGTCACAAAGAGGTTACAGCAAGTGCAGTAGAATGAATGACTCTCTGTGTCTTTGCGTTGTTACATTATTTGTTATTTAGTTTTTTGGTTCTTTTGACATCAAGATGGCTCCCCGAGAGTGGCTGCCTTTCTAGTAGCTCCTGTATTTTGTTTTTCGACTTCTTTGTTTCCTTTCCTCTCCCTTTCATAACTTTGCTGCTGTGAAATGTAAATATCTCCACTGCGAGGCGAATAAAGGTACATCCAATCCAATCCAAAAACAAAATTTAAAAAAAATTAACTATGGAGAATAAATGAGCAATAATATACAGGCGAGGGAACAAAATGTACAAATATACTGTCAGAACATCAATAAATATGGTTGTTCCCCCAACAGCATCGCAAGGTAGCAGCTGTGAGAGTTATCACCCTTCTGTCAAAATATGGGTACAGTTTCACCCAAAGTCACATGTCTTTTAATAATACATCTAGCCAAATGGAAGCTCGCCCAAAAAAATATTTAAAAAAAAAAATCATATTTTGGCATGATAGAAGTCTATTTTATTGGGAACATATTTCTTAAATAACATGCCGGGTATTATGTGGAATTATTAATGTTGGCAATCTTTGAATGCTCATACACGGCACGGAGAAGTCTTGGGGGAGTAATAAAAGACACACAGTGTCGCTAATGCGAAGCAGCTAGAGCGCAAGACCCGCGCGCAATGTCAACAAACTGACTGGCGCGATGTTGAAGGAGAAGGGGGGGGGGGGGGGGGGGCGCATGATGAGAAGGAAGAGGAGGGGAGTGAGACCCCGACGAGACAGAAAAATAAGAAGTCGCATCAAGCGGCGCGGCGCTCGCCATTCGCAGTCAATTTGAAATATTAAACAATTATTGAATATGTCACCCAACAAAAGCCAGCGACACGAATAGTCGTCTTAAACTCCGCCTGTTTCTTTTTCAATTATGGATGAGCGGCGTCAATTATTTAGGGAGGTGGTTGGGGGGTTGAAAATAAACAATGGACGTTATACGGAATAGCGGTGTATGTGACAGCAGAAACTTTGAGCAACCTCAAAACAAAACAAAGAACACAAATCAGCTACTAGTGGTGACTCAGGGAAGTGCAACACCTTGCTGAATTGGCACGGTTATGTCCCAATTGCGGAATGTAATTACGACACCTAAGAGCAATCCGGGGCGAAACGGCTGAGCCAGGCAGTCAGCGAGTAGCACGGGTGTTTTACATATAGATTGAATTACCTGGAATGATTCAGCGCAAGGTAAATGAGCATTATGCTAATACGACGCAACAACACATACGTCACCGGCGGCTTCAGTCGTAGCTGATTAAAGTGAAAGAAGTAAAAAAAAAAAAAAAATCCGGCGAACCAGCCGAGCTGTAGTGAGATGAGATCACAACAGCCCGCTAGCGGCACCCGCGAGACAACGAACAGGTGCACTGAGCAAAAAACGGAAGACCAGCTGCCGGAGTGTGACCGACCAAGAATGAGAGCTGAGAAAGAATGTCGGCAAAGTATAATTACGAGAGGGCAAATTGAAGAAAGAGAAGAAAAAGGTGGTGAAGCAGTGAGGGAGGAAATATGTTCCCAGCCTCACTCAAGGGAAGTCAGGGTGTAATTCTAGCGGTGATGATTATAGATCAGAGATGTGACAACGAGAGCAAAGTTGGCATAAAAGGCTACCGAAGAGCTTGATTCTGTGCGATGACATTTCGGATTGGTTTGAGCGGATAACTACCGCACTCTAGAATCCACATCATCCAATTTCTATGGGCATCTATCATGGCGTTTATTTTTTACATTCAATTCTGAATTAATGTAAAGGAATACGCTGCTTTATTCTCAGTAAATGTGCAGTGAAAATTAAACAATCCTGTTTGTGAAGTTACCAGATGATTTAAAACAGAAAGAAGGGGTCAGTTTTATACATGATTTGGACTCCGCTGAGAAGTTGCGCCTTTTCGGGCAGCACTGTTTTTGAGCGCCTATGCGTATGTGGAACTGTCGTGGCTTGGAATTGGGGCGGATTTACGTGGGACAGGAGATGAGACGATTTCTTTTTGTCAATGGATGCTAGAGCTTTGAGTTTGCTTTCAACATTTAGCTTGGAGCAGATGTGCAGATTTTCACCGTCCCTGATCTACTGGTGAAAAGGACGCTGTGATTCTTTCCTATTTCATCTAGAACTGCTTCATACAACAAAGGCGATGGAGAAAGTGTTTAAGATTGAATGACTGTGTTTATTTTATGGCGTATCACATGATTTGTTATTTATTGTTTTGACTTCAAGATGCCGCCATGAGAGTGGCTGCCTTTCCAGCAGTTCCTCTATTTTGTTTTTGTACTTCTTCCTTTCCTTTCTTTCATCACTTTTCTGCTGCTAAATGTAATTTTCTCCACTAAAAGACTAATAAAGGCGAATCCAATCTAATTTTGGAGAACATATTAAACCATGTGACTTCGTTATGAGGGTTCATCCTTATACAGTTATCTGTATGGATGTCAATATGGCAGTGGTCCGGGCCTGTGTGAGCCCACAAAAGGGCATATTTGTGTAGTGTGTGGTGGGATCGAATTGCAAGGACAAAGTTAGGCATTCCTACCGTCGGGATAATTTAGAGCATTTATTGCTAACACGTATTGGCTACAAATTTTTTCGGGACTTGTTTCCTCATCTTTCCCCCCCAAAAAAATATAAAAAATAAAAAACAGTGTTGAGCTGTCATCTCGCCTGGACGCCCGTCTTAAATCTTGAACAGTTTGTTTGTCGAAAAAAACGGACAATGTCGACTAATGATGACATTTGCATCAGTCTGACTAAGCTCCATTAAAGCCACGCAGGAGGCCGATTGGTCCCGCTGCCGGACAAGCTTTCTTCCCGACCCGGTAATTCAATCAGCTAGTCCAAAGTTAGCAGCTACCTGGGGAGATGATTAGGCACTGGCAGAAAATTCTGTTCTCCAATCAAGCTTCCCCTGTTCTCTACACCCGCCGCGGCACTTTCATGCTTTGCCAGGCAGACTGACGAGTGATGCAAATAAGAAAAATCATGCCAGGAGAACAAAAAAAGAGATCGGATTTTGTGCCATCTTCATCATCAAAAGGGCAATAATGTTGTTTAAGGCCGTGATTGAAGTGTTGTAATCACCAGGTGACAAGTTCTGATTTGCTTTAAAAAGTGCATGTTTACAGGCTAATTAATGACACCCCATTTTAACTAAACACAAAACAATACGGGTATCTTCATTTGTATAGAAACATAAATCTATCTATCTACCTACATGCTAATATGTCAGAGTATATACAGTATACGATATATATAGTGTCTTAAACTCAAAAAGTTGGTCAAGGATGGAGCAAAATTATTAGAAATGTATGAAAAGACAGTATTGAAAAAACTTATACTTACTATACAAACTTATTGAATAAAAACGACTGACTGCTCAAAACCCTTTTTTCTCTGTGTGTGTGAGGTAGAAAAATTGATATTTTGCATTTTATCAGGCTGCTTTCTTCCTGCTCATCACACAGCAAAGAGACAGTTTGTATTTGGAAGCTTAAAAACTTTCTCAACTTAATATTAGTCAGATTCGTGTTCCGCAGGATCAGAGCAGGCCTTTGGAAGTGAAAAACAAAGCCTCAAACCGCCACCGTCGCCTGACGCCCGCCGCCCCTCCTTGCCCACCCACGACAGTTTTTTTTGTATTTTGGATTGATGTTTTTAGTCGTCCTAGATATTTCATTTCATTCCTGTCTGAGCTTTTAAATGATTAAACAGCAGATTTCATTTTTTTCTGTCTTCTTTTAAAACTGTGTTTACAAAGATGATCAAGCGGTTGCAATGCAACTCAATTCAGTCGTCCTCATTTTTTTGCCTTCTCATTAGGAGATGAATGCATGAAATCATTTAGATATTAATAGATTCATCATTTGGGCTTAAGTGCGCCATTTATGAACATTCTGTAACCTGTGTAAAACAGATTCTTTTTAATCCTTAATGAAATGCCAATGAGAATTATAATTAAAAGTAGGGGCACAGGGTAGAAAAAAACAAACAAACAAACCGGCGAACAATACATTTTAAGCGGCGAGTAATTAAATCAGATGGCATCGGAATAAATATGTTTATTTATGGATGTAATGTTTCATGCGCGCTCATGAGTAATTAGGAGCGGCTTTCCGGTGTTTCCGTTAATCACAACAACGGCGCGGTGTGAGGGAATATTTCATCATGGTGTTTGTACAAACGCGGCACTTCAGTGACTTATTGATCACATGCTCGTGTCCAAGTGAGCCCATGTGAGTTGAACCCACCATTGAAGACTGAATACACAATGTACTGGTTGGAAAACGCCCTAGTCAGAGGTTGGTCTGTGGCAAACCCTTCCCGGGTGGTCCGCCTGGACTGAATATAATGACAAGACCTCTTTCATTAAAGCACCAGGTGACCCCAAGAAAAAAATGGGATTGGGTCGGATGCCTCCAGTCTATTGGGTGAACCGAACGATTTGGCAGGAGCGCTCTAGCCAAGATTTCCAACAGGAAAGATTTTTTTCTGGAATGTCTGGCTTACAAAATAAAGTCACGCATGCAATGTAAACGGAGAAGACCTTTGCGGCGGCGATTATGGCAGCATATGTTAGACAAACTGCGGGGGGAGGAGGGAGTTCCAGACGTGTAAGAACCACAATAAGGCCACAGCTGTTGCGATGTGACATATCACCGCGAGCTGCTTTGCGCCCAACGGTGGACGTTGTAAGACAACTGCGCACCCCTCCTCATCCCCCAATGGTGCGTCATGCCTTAATACCCAGTTGGCGCTTGATCCCACAGGAGACCTGATGTTGTTATTTAGCCAGTGTGACCCCTTCCCTTGAGATTGTTTATAACACACAGTCATGCTGGATTGTGCTATGTAAACAGGGAAGGGTCAGGTGACCTACTTAGAAGACGGAAGCTCCTGGATTAAAAAAACAAAATAAAAAGCTGTAATAAACTGTCGAAAGCAATCGTGGCTGTTGCAACCGAAGAATTGTTTGAGGCGTCTCTGGTTAAAACAAAATAAAAATCTCGAAGAAGTGCAAATTCCAGGTGACGGGCGCTCATTTGGTTCCCCAGACCTGATGAATTCATAATGTCCCGCTGCACACATCAAGAACTTAAGGATCAGGGAGAATAGTCTCTCTGTTATCGTACTCATCTTACTCCTCTCTTCAAAGAAAAGGCTGTAAATTATGCGCATTCAATTAATTATAAGGGACTGAGAACGCTGAGCGAAAAGGCTTCCCCCATACTCCAAATCTCAGCTCAACTCAAGGCGTGTTCATACCGGTGACAGTGTACATATTGGGCTTTGTGGGCAAGAGCTCCAAAATTGGCTCACGGGGGTTCGCAAGAGAATTCTTTTGAAATTCAGCATTTCTGTAAGTATGCGCCATAAGTCGAGCCATAAAAAAAGGCATTTCAAAACTCACAAACGTGGACGAATCCGCATCTAAGAAGCCTGTTTTCTCAACTTGGTTTGCTTTATTTTCACTCAGTCAATTTCATGTCTGCTACCCCCCCCCCCACCCCTTATTCCTACTCGAATGTCCACGCCTGGCTAAACAGCTGGTACAGCTCGCGAGCGGCACGCACATGTGCGCAGGATGTATGTAAGCAAGATATCGCCAAGGGACGACGGCAAAGGTTTTTATGTTGCCATGAACTCATCCGTGTCTAAATGTCGAAGAGGCTCCTGTCACCGGGGATGTTCTCCGCTTGTCACTCACGAGCTACCTGTGCCAAAGAGGATTGTTGCTCCTCATACCGAGGCGAACAGGTTTGAAAAGATGATATAAAACATTCCTGTCAGTAAACTAGGGAGGAGTCCCCTGTACAGGATGACGGAAAATCAAGCTATTGGAATTTTAACAGGAAGATTGAGTCGAAGTACGTTAAATGGGGGGCCCAATCTGGCCCCCGGACCTTCGATTTGACACCAGTGATCTGGAATATGGTGTTAATTATCCAAAATATAGAATATAATGGCCACTAGTTGGTATAAGATAATTAACTCATTCACTGCCATTCACGAATTTATTTGGGAATTGGAAACATGACGTAGAGCGCCATTCACAAATTGTTCACGTTTTGTTCGTTCTTGATTGGGTGTTGATAAAGCGCTAACCATGGCTTTTCCCTTCCACATGGAGAAGCATTTCCCTTTTTTCCATGTTAGCGCTTTGTTCTATCTCCAGCTGTTGTTAAAGCACTATATAAACCAATATGTATATGTATATTGCATTGAATTTTGGACATCCATCCACATTTCAAGCTCATATAACTCCAGACCCATATAATTTAGGAATTAACTGACAAAAATCCTAGCACTGAAGTGGACACATTTTTGCACATGCCTGGCAGTGAATGAATTAATTCTGTATAAGTGTATTACGTGATAACCTTTGTATGAGTAGAATGTATTTTCAATCAGTTGCAGGTTACAATCAACACTTTTTGAATGTGTTTTAATTCTACATGATCAGATAATTCATTCAAGCAATGACTGTAATGATGATTTAATTTAACCACAACAGCTCATAATTTAGCTGAAGACGTCTTTAGTGTTTTTGCTTTCGTCCACCTTTTGCAAAAGTCAGACAAACGGTACCCCTTCCGATAGCCCAAGCAGGAGCGGGGAACTCAGTGACTCAAGCCTGCTTGATATTCAGCAGGCTGACGTTTAATGCCACAACATCCTGCGCCTGATATAGTTGCAAGCTGCGGCGAGAGCGTCTTTAAACACCTCATCTTTCCGCGTTAAGATCACGCGTGGTGGGAGGAGAAAGCCAGGGTTGAATTGACCCATCCTGTCTTCCAGCCACACCCCGGTCCAGCGCCAGACAGCCAGTCTGGCCCGATGGTTGCGGTGAAGCTCTGTGACTATATATGGAGTTTAAATAGCAGGGTTGGCCTCCACCTCCCCCCCCACCTTGTAAGAGGTTTGGAGACGGAGACCTCAAAACCAAGCAAAACCTTAAAACAGCTAAGTCAAAAACCTCAGTGTGGAGTAGATTGCAGTTCGGAAGAATGTAAGAATGTCCATAAAGTTTTCTGCTTTGTCATTGAAATATTGCTTATCCGTTGACAAAATCCGTTGACAAAAACATGCAGACAAGGAACTCTGTGGTTGGCAAGTCGCTTAAAATGCCGCATTGTCACGGGATATCTAAATAAAAATATGTTCGCAAATAACGCCGCTGATGATGCGGGGTTGAAATGTATCATCGTGGGGAAATCCCCATAGAGGATCCCTAGTTTTATCTTGTGAGAGGAGGGAGGAATGAAGGAAAAGAGCCCCACATCTTTTGGATCTTATGTCCTGACATAAGATCCCTGGATTTATCACACAAAAATAAATACATAAAAAATGGAGACAAAAGTAAATCTGTCGGAGGGAAGCTGCAATCTGCTTTGTTTTAAGAATATCTAACAAAAGACACACACACACACACACACACACACACACACACACACACACACACACACACACACACACACACACACACACACACACACACACACACACACAGGTTCAGGAAGACATTTACTGGCAGGGAGCCAAAAACGTTCTTGGTCTTTAGAACTCTTAAAAAAAAAAACTCATCTTTTGGCGAGGACGCAAAATTCTTCCTTGTCATTGAAATATCTAACAATAGATTCAGCCCCAAAATACTCAGAGATAAATGGGACATACATGTCTGTGTGTTTGAGGAATGTGTTGCTGAGCTGCAGATGTATCAGCATACGCATCAAGTCGCTTCAAATGGGTTTAGGGTGATGAACAGTCCTCATTTGGCGCTCCAGATGCCCGTTGCTTTTCTAAAACTCGTAGTCACCGTCAAATGCTCGAATATTATTACCCCTGCAGATTCTGCCGGGAAAGAGAGGAGGACTGATGTGGCCAAAGGCTAGAGGCAAGCAAGAAGTAACTCAATATGTTTCCAGCCCCTTGTTTAGACCTTGTGGTGCCAACAGCCCACCTGTAGCCCCTGAGGATATCCGGAGGTGGTCTGGCAATAGCAGAGCAGAATTTTTCTTTTTTGTGATACTACGCCTGTGGTCTTTGGTTTGTATCCATCAGATTGTGAAGACGCCAGCACACGACGCTTCATTTGTCACGTGATCATGAAAGCCGTCGGACACTGGCGACAGTTCTTTTCAGAGCGTCCAATTTGCATAATGGCTTCTTGGCTATGGTGACGGCTCTGTGGGATGTGATCCACGACAGAGCGGAAAGCCGAGGCGAGCCGATAGGCTAACTCCCTTTAACTTACCACCGAAACCAAAAGTTATTCGTTGCACAAAAAAGCCAAATGTCTGGAAAAAGTCCACAGCGGTGAGAAGCTATTATTACAACACAACCTGGGCCGCCCATTTAAGCTTCAAACTCTTCAAGGAGATAAAAAATGCAAATGTTTCTTTTACATATTAAAAAAAATGCAGGTGTCCAAAATATGCTCCCATGACGTCACAAACTTAGCCGAACTGACAAGCGTGCACAACTTCGCAAAATTAAAGCCATAAAACTGGTTACAAGGGCATTTTTTGTTAGCATTTTGGTAGCATTAGCATTGCAGCTCTGGTTAACTCCTTGAAATTGCGGTGTCGCACGTTGTCAGAAATAGGCACATGATGATTTGGTTACGTAGTTGTGTCACATCACACCTAGCCTCTAAAGACTCGACTATTTGTGGAGAAAAAAATGAATAAATAAAATCTATCGAACAGTCCAGTTTTAATCATTTGTCTTGGACCGCAAATGACCATGTAGAAGAATGATCCAAACATCCCAGTCAACATTGTTTCACAAGTTACAAGGCCTGCTAGATCGTCTTACAGCTTAGCGCTTCACTGATTCCGTAAAGACCCACCCAGCCTACCACCCCAATGCCGCCACCTCAGCATTGGAGGCGCTAATTGAACGCTAGCGCACTGTTTGGAACTCAACAGCCGGAAATATCTCGCAATGGGTCATCGAAGGAAGCGGAGCATGACTTCCCGCGACAGATCATTACTTCGCATGAAACACATCGGTGCTTCGCTGATCTCCGGCATTTTCTGTGTTTTACCAAAACGTGGACCAGGATTAGGGTGACATTAACGTCTGAAACCGTAACCAATATAATAACCCAAAGTATATCAACCAGCCATATATTACTTTCCCAATGGATTTTCATCAAAAACCTGGAAAGTTGAGTCTCAACTAAAATGATGACCACGCAATAGTCAAAGCTGACTGCGGGCTGACCTACCCCCACGCCTGCAATCTTCCTTCCGCGAGTGAACAAATCTCACCTGCCTATCAGGACGGCTTCTGTAATACACAAGGGCGTGACCCACCGCATCGCTCCGACAACTTAAAACTCGATCGATCCGCCTTTGTGCTCGACACCGCAGTGAATACTTACTTACCATTGCGTGAGGTGGATCAAAACGGAGCATATAAATATTTATACGACCCGTAGTCATTCTCGTGGGATTTGTTTTTTTCTTACGTCTACAGCTTTTTACCCATACATAAAAGAAATGCGTTATGTGTGTTATGGGAAAACGTTCTGACACTCTAATGTGGTAGGAATGCTCTCTAAATCACTTATTTAGTTTGAAAAGCAATTTCAGTACTGCAACCTTTAGAAAGAACAGAGTGGAAAAGTGCTGCTGCTGATGACTGTGTGAATGATTTAACCTTATCATCAGAGAATTGCCAATCCCTTCCCTTGTCCAAATTTGTTCAGGGTAGCTGCAAAATTTTAAATGTCATACATTTTTATGAGCTCCCACTCAGTAAACGTCACCATTTTTTTGCAACGGTGTATGTCTCCAAAAATTATGATATCTCAAAGCATACGATTCAAGAACCGTTCGATTTTAAAGTATATGTAAATCAATTCATTGCCAGATGAAGGAAACATCAAAAGAAACAGCGAATAGACCATCACAGCCCGTTTTCATGCTTCGATGTGAGGAAACGTCGTCGCACCAGATGCCCTGCCCGCTTTTGATGCGTCCATCAATCAAGCGGCCGTTCCGGCTCCTGGAACACAATGGCGATTGTGACTGACGAGCAGAGCAGAGCAGGAGAAGAGGAGGGACTGAACTGTATGACGTCGTCCCTCATCCATAAACAAATATGTGCTCCATTTTAGGAGTTTTTGCCTGAGGGGAGGCGGGGCGGGGAACTTGCGGGAGGCACAATGGGAACAGATCATATCACAAGATGCGTCGTCTTCAAAAAACATAGTGCTTGCAAAAAAAGGGGTCTGATGCTCCCACTTGTCGCACCTAAAGGAGCTTGAAAAGGAAGCCTTAGCGCTTAATATGATGGTGCTCTCCGTTGCAAGAGAAGACAGCAAGCATACATAGACATGGATGTTCCGTACATGTGGGTGACTGAAGACCAGTTTCACCTGCGTGTCAGACGATGACATCATCATATATCGAATTGGGTCACCGTGTGAATCCACAACAAGTTTTGTCTGAAATGGACACGCATCAATGACTACTACTGCAATCTGCAATACAGCTGGGGAAAGATGCAGGTAGCTCTCGGGTTGGCCGGTTTGGCGATAAGGTGAGGATCCAGGGTCATTTGGAGAACAAACATTCAAGCAGGCTGAAAATGAAATTGACAAACTCCCATTTTGCATTGTGGCGACATCAAGGTAGTTCAATGATTAAACACGCCTTCTGAGGACATAAGATTTGTCACCACATCTGCACAGCGTGCGATTTCGTTTCAAGGCTGACTCTGACGTTTGATGGCATGAAAGTGAGCGTAATTGGAAAACCAACGTGGGTTCTTTAATGTATAACACATCGGCAAAGCAAGACGGTGGTGGAGGGGGCATGGAGCATCGTGCATTCGAAATGTCTCTCGCGACAAAATAACCAGAAAGGAAGCTCAGGGAGGACGAGGGTGATCCAAGGTTCCTTTGCTAATGAATGTCACTTTGTGAAACGAGCTATTATTTCGGAAAATTGCATTGGGATTTGATCAGAGCCTTCAATTTAAAAAGAATGACTCTATGTATATAATTGGCCTTGAGATAAAAGTTTATCAGGTCATAAAAATCATTTTGGCTCGTGACATTGGGATTTTTCCATCAGATGATCCTCAAGGGAGAAAATGTTAAGAGCATTTTAGAATCGCAATCGCGAGGGACAAAATGATCACGGGTAATGGTGCTATAACAAACATTGCCGAAAGAAATTTCAGGAGTTTGCTGACGAATACAAATACTGCATCGTGAAAATTTACCAAGAAAAAAATAAGTAAAAAATACAATATTGCTTTGGGAAGTGAACTAAAAGAAATCATAAATTTTCCAAAAATTAGATAAAAATCCAAACTATATATCCACACAGTCGTGTTGCACCAAATGCAACACAAACAAAGAGAATTCTAACTGTGAGGAATTATATACTGTATTAGCAAATCTTCTTTTCCTTTCGGCTTTACCCTCAAGGGGTCGCCACAGCGAATCAGTAACCTCCATCTTCAGAGGTATGATACGCAAATATTTACGATTAATACCTTGACAGTTTTGAAAGGCGCTTATGAATGAAATGTATGATTATTATTATATTTACTCATACTCAAATATTTCCAAAATAATTAAAGATGCAAATGCATTAAAAAACACAAATCTGAGAAAAAAATAACAGTCAATTATAAAATAACATTTTTTTTACAAAAACTACAAAACAGAAGCAAATAAGAAAAATAATATTTACGGGGAAGAAAATATGGTTTACGTTTTTTGTTCACAACCTACCCGACTCCGCTTTCATTCTCCACTCTCGCGAAACCTTAGCTCAACATACAAATCCCCTGACCTCTGGCATCGACGTTATAATCCAGGTGAGAGAACTTAGTAGAGCACTCTGGATAAAGCCGTCTCATCGCACATGGTGGAGACATAATACGGTGTGTAAATATAATGCAGGGTAGGGTTGAAAAAAAAAACTAGGTGATGCACCATGGTTTTAAGAACGCTTGGAGTCGGTTGCAACTCCAGGTGCCCAAGTTTAAGATTGATGAGCCCCCAGCTAGCTAAGCGTAAATGTCACCATTGTACATATGAACAATTTCCATCAAAGGGAAACACTTGCTAAACAAGTGCTTTTACCTTGACAAAAAGTAAGATTGTATGTGACTATCCAACAGAACTATAACGAGAAGGAGAAGGAAAATTCTGTTTCAGATAACGAAATGACAGTTCAGGCCAATTGCTTTGAACAACGCAGGGCTTCACAGGCTTTTCTTTTCATGGGCTCGAGCTACACAGAATTAAGCGGATGGACCAACAGCGGGGTTTAAGAGCCAAAGATATCATATGAAGAAGAAGAAGACGACGATGAGATCAAAATGAGGGCGGGGAGGAAGCTTGTGGCTGTACCGAAGGCACGTCTTTAATTGGCAGGCCAATGTACGCCTGGATGACCACCACAACGCGAGGGCGGCCAAGGGGTATCGCGGGCGCGACACCACATGGTACCGGCCCATCCAGAGACTTTCCGCAATCCCCGCAGGGGATTCATCTGGCGTTGCTCACCCTCAAACGCCATTAGCAGGAAGTGAGCAAAAGACTCGGTCAAAACACAGCAGAGGTGGCAAGTACAAATAAACCACGGGGGTCACACACAAACCTTAGAATTGGCACCCAAAATCATTCACAGGACATTCTTACTCACCAAACTCATCCATAACAACTGCTAGAGTTACATAAAATAGTTTGCACAATATTGTTTTATTTTAGAGAAATGTAGCAATAGGATTTTTAGTATGATTATTGGTGGTATCGCTTATGCAAATAAGAAGGTTGCTAGTAAGACCTTTAAAGGGCATATTTAATTGCCATTTCTTATTTAGAATAATTAAGGCATTTCATCTAAATCACCAAATTAGAGACTTTTTTTAAAGGCCACTTTGACACAACCTACGCCCTTTAATGGAATCAATATAACCACAAGATGGATCTGATTTGGTTATTTGGTTATGTCATATCATTGTGAAGAACTATTGTAGTACTGTATTGTCAAAATACTGGTTTTCATTGAAAACGCTGATGACAAACATGCTCAACTATGATATGCTGATTTTTATGGATGTAGATATTTTATTATAGTTTTTATGACTAATTATGGACTATTTTAAGGCAATTTCCTGCCTTTCCTTTCTAAGACGAAACACGACCACTCGGAATGACCAATATGGGGCAAGAATTTCTATTACTATCTGACTAAAATCACAGGAAATTTTTCAACCATATTTTGCCACTCATCATCGTGATTATGATCATCATTCTGCTAAAATGCAATTCAATTTCACTGGCTTTCATACAAATTCATATGTAACAGTGGAATAGAAGCTCCAACAGGCACCATTCATTGACCAAATTATCCGCTTACAGAGGCGTGGTCCAAATTCAACACAGCTAAAAAGACAAGGCGCATGACATTCCTCAGTTGCGGTCTAGTGGCGCGTGTTTGGTTAACACGATGGGGCCAGACCAAACAGGATGTCTTCAAGGTCACTCACCTTGAATGGAGCATGTTTAGATTGGAGAATATGTGAGACGATTATTTAAAAGGTCATAAAATATGTCCAGCTGCATAGTCTTTGGGATGTATTTGCTGGTGAATCAGCCTGGACAAAGATCGCTCTTGGTCAACAAAACGGCAAATGAACGGCGCTTGCTTCACGGCCCCAATTCACCAAAGAGCCAAAAAGCAATGCTTATCTTGACAATGTTTTACTGCTTAAAATTCTTTGAAATTCATTTCCAGATTTAAAAATGCTCAGGTTTGGACACCTTGTCAAAAAAAGGAAAGTAACACACTATTCCAATTCCTCGCTACTGTTGCTTTAATCGTATAGTTTAAGCCGCATGGGGGGGGGGGGGAGGTGTTCGTCAGTAAACATTCACGGCAAACAAACAGAAGAACCAAACAGAGTTGAGATATTTTCATTGTACCAGGAGATGTTGCGATACATGACAGCTAGAAAGCAGCGAGGTTAATTAAAATTCCTACAGCTGCGCGAAGCACTACCTTTAAAAGATGAGCTGTTGGCATTTGAACTCCCACTATCTCACTTTGAAATGAGAACGCATGTCGACTGTATTTATTCTTTCAATTTTTTTTGTTTCTTTGTCACTCGACTGCATTCGTTAAAAGCATCTCATATAAACGGTTGTACTTCACCAGGCCTCTGCGCTCATGAATGAATAACAATGTTAAATCAGCGCCGGCTTGGTTCGAGTACAGTGGCAGATCACCTGACGCCTTTGGTGAGTTGAAACAATGCCATGGCGACAACCCTCCTGTCCTCCTGTGGTGCGACAAAAGAAAACGGTCCAACGAGGGATACGAGGGAGTGGTGGGTGAGCCAAGGCTAAAGAGTTACAACAGCTGCTGTTTAGCCAACGTTGAGGCCTCTTGTTTCAATTAGAGCGACGCTATCCAAACCGCAAGAGTAGACCGTGATTCAAGAAAAAATATTCCTCCTTCTTTGATTCATTCCTCATTTCTTGGTCATTTTCATCAGCTGTCGCGTTTCAAGTGGCAGCACATGAGAGAAAAAGGTAAAAAAGCTGTCGATGGGAAACTGTTACCAAAATGTGTCGGGTCAAAAATTATCTATGGAATATTATAAAGAAGAGAATGAAGAGAGGATGGGGGGACGGTTCTGTGCTAGGGAAAGCCAAAAGGGAAAAAAAGGGTTAGGAAAGAAGGCAGACGTGTTCCTTGTGTCCTTTTAAAAGGCAAAAACAAGTCATTTCAAAGAATGAATGAAGGAAAATAAAAAGGAAGTAGGTCAGGAAGGCAGGCCGAAAAGCAGTTTGAGTGACAACAAAAGCGTTGTAGACTACGATGACAGGAAGAGAGGAGCAAAAGGTGCTGGAGGAAAATTGGATCTAAGGAAAGAAAGGCAGGAAAGACATCTGAAAAGAGGAAAGGTAGAAAAATGAATGGAACAAAGTAAAAAAAAAAACATTTTGTCAGAGGAAATGGATAATTTAATCTCAGAAAAAAACGAATAAAGTGACACAACACAAAAAAGAGTCAGTCAATCTTAAGAACTTTCTGCACCCTCTTTGTTGCATAAAGCCGTTGTCGATGAAAGAAGAGACGATCAAAGCCTCATTTCACCCTTTACAATCGGTCACTGCAGTTCTGTTAAAAACGCACAACCAATGATAATCCTCATTTGGTTCACAAAACTTCCCTTAAAGGGGAACGCCTCTCGAGTTAACATTCTGGCCTGGGAGGCCACGGGTGTTGCCGCCTGTGTCTTGCCGGAGGGCAACTTTACAAGCGCTCATCCATATTTTATACAGCTAAGACAGATGAGGACGCATGGGGGGCTCATTCGTATAAGTGTGAGAAAAGAAGCCAGTAGAAGCAATGACGATGATGATGTAGTGCGCGTGTAGAACGAAAATATGCCTGTGGCAGGAAAGAGAAATCAGAGTATCTCATTACTGACCCCGGCATCGGGGAGTGAGAAGGAATGGGGGGTGGGAGGGATGTGGAAAATAAAACACACATGGCATACGAGGACGGCGGAGAAGAAAAGACGGAGTAAGGATAAAAGACGTGACGGCCGTATTTTGGGTTTGATATCGTTAGGACGATTTCATCAGAGGGTGACAGCAGCATATTTTGGAGTGAGGCGTCACGGAGGCGGTCGGCGGGTCAGTTAAGCGCACGGAGGTGAGTTGGCAAGGGATGCTCTAATGAGCAGTGGACAAAAATAAGCCAACTCTTGACTTGCTTTTCAAACACAGACGCTTCCTCGACTTTATTTTCTCCGTCCTTGGAAGAACATAACATTACTTTGTTTAGTTTTTTTGCCCACCATCACAATTGGGTTGAATCATTGAGGGTAAATTCCAGTGGGCTTGTCTATCATGACAAGTCCCTTGAAATACATCTCAAGGACCCCGAAATGAGCTGAAAGCCAGCAATTTGGTTTGAGAGTAGCAATTTGGAGCCAATTCGCAAATTGCAATACAGAAAAACTACACCCTGCCAACATCCACAAATGAGAAATATGTTAGATTCATGTAAAATGGGAATAATCAACCATATTGATTGACATTAATGTAAAAAAATGCAGAGCACCTCCAGTTCCAATCAACCCAGAAGGGCTAACAGGATATATAAAAACATCTCAAGGACCAATGTCCTAAAATGCTTGTTTTTGCTTAAACGTAGCAATTTGATGTCTCCGGCGTTTCCATTCTAAAAAGAAATTGCCCCACTGCCACCAGCATCACCAATCAATGTGCAATTCGGTCAAGCTCATCTTTCATGATAGGGCACGCTCGAAAAAAAAACCTCAACCTGAGCACTAAAATGAAAGGAACTCGCCCACTCACTGTGCTAAAAAAAAACTCTCTGGGTGAGTTATTTCTATTAATCAGACAATCAGGAGGAGGCGACATCATCGCCGCTTGCAGATAAAGTCCCTGCGATGACTTCCCGTGCATTATTTTCTTTTCTATAAATCAATTCCGCAGACATGTCTTTGGAGGGCAGAGGGCATTGAAATAATCTCCCACGCAGTTCTGCGCCGACAGTCCCCCCCCCTCCCCTCCACGCCCTCTTCCCTCCCGCCTTGGCCCTCCCACTCGAGCTAACAAATTACACGGCGGCTACTGAAAGCACATATTAATGAGTAAACAAAAAGCCATTTCATGAGGTCCTAATGGAAATAACAGCCCTTGGGGGAAGAGGAAATGCGTTCGCTTTAAGTAGTAGTCCTACACATCCGACTCCGATATCCTCATTAAAGGCGAGTGGAGATCCCTGAAGGCGCAAACCAGTCGGGAAATATTTGTTTTTCGGGAATTCACGTAAACATACATAAGTAGAATTAAATCCAAGAGAGATTTTGAAGACAGTCACGCCTGAGCCAATCAGGTGTAATCGCAGCCTCCCCCATTAATCGTTATGGCATCGATGGCCGCGGTTCAACTCCCGCCATGCCCGCCCCGCGTCGCCACAAAGATGTCGGCGGAGGGGATCCGACGCCGCGCCCGTTTCCGAACCGCCGGGCGTCTGCAAACTCTCTCAATTAATGTCACTTTGATAAAGCACAAAAGAGCTTAAGAGCTCCCCGATCGGACGTAATCCCAGCTAATAAGACTATCTGTGGCGCTTTCAGATAAAGGATGAGCTAAATATAGGGAGAAAAGAAAGCCGCCTTTTTTTTTTTTTTTGCACAGTGAATTCATTATGTGGGGAAGATGTCATTGACACAGATATCAGGAGGATGGAAGACAGAGGGATTTGTCATTGTGAGAACTGCCGTGCAAGTTGTTTCTAAGATTCCGAAAACTCTGATTCCTCATCCACATTTCATTCCACTATTATCCTCCAATCACTTTAGCTTATCTTATAGTATCTGCTAATGCATTTTGCAAGCTGCTGAATCATTAATAGTTGTTTTCATAAAGCAACGATATCGCACATTGTTTTGCATTCATTTCACTCATAAAAAATTGCAATGAAAGGATCATTTAGTTTCATATCAGTGTCGTGTAAAAAGTGTATCTTACTGATAGATGGATTTGCTGTCTATTCAACCTGAGGAGATTGTTGCTGTTCTTTCACGGAGAGAAGAATGAAAAATGTTCAAGAATATGTATCGCTTGGAAATGAAATTTTCAGCAGCGACAATCACAGAGGAAGATGAAAAGGTTGGGTAGTTGGAATAGGGGTGGTCTAGATTGCAATGATGCAAGTGTGAAGTGTATTTTAGGCCTGTAAAGGAGTCAATGAAATCAACAATTTGAACCAGAGTGGTGTTGGGTCATTTTCTTCAGCCTCTGCAACGAGTGAGCAATATTTGTGCCACACTGATGAGCCAAAAAAAGGAGCTGCGATGTCTCAGATTGGCCTGTCTGTTTTACTCCTATGCTACTGTGCTTCAAAGACGCAGTTTGACAATCGATTATGTCATCATGAAAAAATAAATGTTCTGCGGTATATTCTGTGACTTGTCGAAATCATATGGAAAAGGCACAGATGCAAATGAGGGATGTTGGATATGAGAGGGCGGCTCAGGGGCTGGGGGGCTTCCAAACAGCACGTAATCTGTCGGGGGCCTCACCTTCCATATCACAGGCGGCGGCATAGAGCAGCAGGGCTGGCGGCGCGACGTTACAGCTCTATTAGCTAACTAATCTGAGAGAACTTCACTTTATTAGCCCCTTAAGACTCCTGCCAAGACCCCTTTTCATCCTTTACGGACCCCCGGGCGCGCCCCTCCCCTACACTTGCTCATCTCTTCTCAATCTTTCAGCACCTCCCGCCTCCAATCTTTTTCTTGCTCCAATGCCTTCCAAACGGCACCGGTTGAAACATGAGGCAAAGAATGTCGTCATGAAGGTGAATTGAAGATTTTTTACGGCTATTCTGATTGTCCTTAGTAACCTTTTTAAAGCAACTAAAGACAGATTTGATGTTAAGACTTTTTTCTGGCATTTTTAAATCTATCAAATAGCGAATTGGTCCCGTGTAAAGGCTTGTCTATGTTTGGGTTATGACCTCCTTGACAAGTTTTAAAAGGATATCAAGATAGCTTGTCCAAAAACAATACAGGCTTGTCGGACCAGAGATCGACAAGACCTCAGTAGGTGAACACTTTGTTTTCACCAAGCGAATAAATTGACGCCAAGTCGTCAGCGTTTTTAGGCGAAAGCACTAGACGGTAGCACAACTCCTCACACTACGCTGGAGGCAATCTTGGTTTTGCGATGAAAGCACGGCCTCGGGCTGTTGGCGAACATGGTCAGAATGGTTCATCGTACCAAAAAACAACGGATATAGTGTAATTTAAATAAATAAATACATCTGAGACAGAATTGATGACGTTGGGGGACTTTGATTACCATTACGTAAATAAGTGGCCAAAGAAGTATTTAGACAGCATGCCACGTCATTGCCTTTTCTGCCTCCAAACTACATTTCGAGTTTCATCATGCCCTTCTGTACTCTGGTGTCCAGTTACGGCTTAACAGATGTCATGGTATTGTGGCAGCTGTCAATCAAAAGGCTACTCTCAACGTTTTGAAAGAGGGGCCAATTAAAGGGAGGACAAGTTGTCAAGTCTCTTCAGGTGTTGCTATCGAATCACTGTAGACCTTTCGCTAATACCGCCCCAGAGTTCCATGAGTCGTTTCACAAGCTTGGGGTTGTGAAGGAATGTGGGTTCAGGTCTATTCAGGAGTGGGTGGGGATTTGAAGAGGTGCAGGGGTTCATTTTGAATTTGCGTTATGCTTGTGTTATTGTATGGGAGCCCAATTGAAAGTTGTTAGCAGAGTATTGGTTTAGTTAAGTGTTTGAAGGATATACGTGAAGAAAAATAGTATAGCTTTTCAAACTGGGCTTTGAGCTACTCGAACGATATTTTAAAGTCATTTTCTGTAGTATTCCTTGAAAGTCCCCAAAACATTCAAATATGAATATAATTCGGCGGCTGAAATAAGGGTTATTTTTAGGAAAGAGCTAGTTTCTATGATGGGAATAAAGCTACAATAAAAAGGCTATGGTGCAGGAGTGGCACTTCAAAGCACTTTACCAACATTTCTGACAAACACTTTTTTTTTTTTGCTTGCGGCTTTCTCGACCCCAGGAGCCTCGTAGACCATTGCATGCTCATAACAATCAATTCCCAAATCAGTTGAAATAAATTGCGCCAGTGTTTTGTTCCTTTGCAAATCCTTTTAATGCCGGCTGCTTTTCGAGTGTTTGCGGGTGTTGTTTTCCCCCCTCTGTTTGCAGGAATAACACTGATGAACGAGAAAGAAACAGACAGTCATTCAATCACAAGCACTTTCTACACCATGTTGGTCGTATGAAGCTGTTCTAGATGTAAGAGGAGAGGATGAAAGTGTTCTTTTTCACCAGTGGATCAGGGACATCATGGTGGAATGTGCACGTCTGCTACAAGCTAAATGTTGAAAGCAAACACAAAGCTTTAGCATCTAATGATGAAAAGAGATTGTCTCACATCTCCTATCCCGCGACCGTTCCAAGTACGCATCGGCACTGTTCGCTCACGCTCCTTTCTTCTCATCACGGGCTCCTCAAACCATTATTCTTCACACCAAAATTATACGATTTATTTGGGGGGATTTTAGCTTTTTTTTAAACTTTTCGAACTTTTTGGTTGACATTTTTTGGGCGCACTCATTAGTATTCACTATAAGCAATGCATACAAGAATAACATTCAAAGATACAAAACAAGGGATGGAGCTAACGGGAAAATCGTCCCCTTGAACACAATTCATCAATTAGCCGGTATGTGAATCAATAGGTGCTGCCTGGCGGCTTGGCAGGCTGACAGCACTCAGGTGTAATTAAAATTCTAAGTATTGACGGGAGAAAAGATGGATAGAGCACTTCCTGCCCGCTATGCTCAGACCTGAGAGAGTGATTATCTTTTGTGTGCGTGACTGCCAACATCTGGTAGGCGCACCTTTGCGCGGTTGTTACCGCATCGGAGCTAGCGGATAGTATGCTAAAGCTGAGGTCGAGTAAAGTCACGCGTCTAATCACACCGCCTCTCACGTTGACGCCTCCCATTATCGCGAGGTCACTCCCGTTAAGTGTGGACCGCTAAGAGCGCCAAGTGGTCATGTGTGACGCTAATTTGACAAATAGAAAGAAATTAGCACGGCATAATACAAAGCATAATGCATACCAAGCATCTTAATTTCTGCCTTTCTCGTAGCCGTCATTCAGCCACCAAAGGCGAGAAATCATTGGACAATATTTAATCTCTGTATTTTTCATACAGCCAAGTGTTCAAAAGAAATTGGACTTAAAAATGGTCTTTAAACTGCATTTGCCAGTTGACGTTATTCCCTTCCACACAGTCGTTGTTTGACCCGTGAGGACAGGGAATTCACGGGTTGCCTTTGTCAACATCCCAATTTTGTGTTGAACCCTTTTACTCGATCTAGAAACTCTTCTTTAAAAATAAACACACCGTAGGGTCCTTCTTACTGTGAATCCACTTGACGCAAACATCGTTCTGCCGAGAAAATTGGGGGTGTCATTGTCACCTTGGGCAAGTTGATATTAAAAGATAAATAATTGCAATTTCAAGCACCGTAAAAAAAATTCAAGCACTTTTCAAGAGCTGAAAAAGCACCCGTAGCGGTACAGACCTCTGATGGAGTTCAAACTGAAGCGCTGTTAACTCTTGCTACGAATAAATATGCGGTAGAATGTAAGCAAATGGATGGCACACACACACACACATTAAAAGGAGAACACGGACGTTTCGCAATGTGTCACCTGTGTAATCTGTCCTTGTTTCTCTGGCTTGATTGATTAATATGTCTATATGTAAGCAGTTTGAAGCACTTTATTGAAAACCTTGAAAATAACTAACTTCAGAGGGAAGTGTTGACGGAACATTGACAAGAAAAGTTGTGACGATACTGATGGCACAAACCTTATCACAAAGATTATACCGTGATAAATTGTTCAGCCATATTGTCCAGTCATAGGTGTGACAAAAATAATTCTTGACCTCATTACAATCTGGAACCACCAGGAAGCGATAAAAGAAATATTGACAGTTACAGCATCATTAGAACATCATAAAGTGGGAAAACACGGTCTCTCATCAAATCAAAGCGGAGGCCATTAAGATGGTCCTCTGTCGTTTGACGCCACGGCGACAGCTGGTTGCCTGGTCAGATTGCGGCGTGGTTGCAACATGTTAGCATATGGCTAGATCTGATTAATCTAACCATCATAAGGGGCGGGAGAAAGCGCTTGTAAACACGTAGCTGATTCGTGTGTTGCGCTGGAAAGTGATCGGTAGCTTTTCAAGATATAGTCGGAAGTAACAAAGGGCATTCTTCTTTCCGAGAATGTCGTCACGAGTGAATCGCTAACGTCAATGCTTTGGAAACACGTTGACATTTCATCGCAGTATGCTGCCGTAAAACACCTCGCGGGGGGGAAAGTACAATTACAAGGTTCACGAGGTGACCTCCCAAGATTCCACGAAATATATTTACATTACAGACAGGCATGATTTGCATGAATGAGTAGAGTCAAGGCCCCCTGAGGCTTCAGTCACTTTTATGGTTCATTGAACCAAAGGGTGAGGCCGTTCGCCACCCTGCTGCTTGCAGCCCGCAATAAAGACCGAGCGTGAAAGTTCAAGTCTAGCATTATTTTCAGAGGTCTGTGTTTTTTTTCGCCTTGAAAGGCGGTTGATTACGTCTCTGCTGAAGGCTTCCAGATGATAATATGGTAGTTTGGCGAGAGTAGAGGCATAAGGAAGCGGAGCTATGGTGCAAATACTGGGCCGAGAAAACAACGGGCGTGGAAAGTAATGCAATACATAATGCCTGGCTTAATTTAAGCCAGTGATTTTCAACCATCATGTGTGCCGTAAGAAACTATCCAATGCCCCTTTTCAAATGTAAACTTTTACAAACATTTATTAATCATTTTCTGCCAATATTATGTCATTGTCCGATGTCCGTGTTGAAAAGCCTGGGAGTGCAATTTAATATTCGTCCGTGTGGCAACACGTCACAATTGCCAAGTTAATGGTGTGCCGCAAAAAAATTCCAATGTAAAAAAACGTGCCTGGGTTCAAAAAAGGTTGAAAAACACTGATTTAAGCTAAGTGATCAATGGGGAGATTCCTGCAAACAACAAACAAATGTGTTTATCATACCTTTAACTATACAATTATGCTACTTCCTTGGTGAAATTAAATTACTTAATTAGTGGGAAAATCATTGGAATCCATTCATCAGTTAAAAAAAAAAACGATTTTATCTCATTCACTGCCAGACGATGTGCAAAACTACGTCCACTCCAGTGCCAGGGTTTTTGTCATTGTCACTTGAATTCCAGAACCCACAGGTTATTGAGTTTTAGGACTACATCAACATTCAATGCTTTGTAAGAAACCTTAGATTCTCTAATTTCATCAAAGAAAAGAATTAATTCCTAAATTATATGGGCGTGGAGTGATATGAGCTTGAAATGAGGGCTGCTGTCCAAAATGCAATACATACAACAGCTGAAACTGAAACAAAGCGCTAACATGGAAAAAAGGGAAATGCCTTATGAAAAAGAAAAAAACATTGCCAGAGGCCATGGGCAGCGCTTTATCGTCACCCTAGCATGAAAAAAAACAAAACCCAAACAAATTTGGAAATGGCGCTCGACATTAGTTATAAAAAACTCATTGCTTAGTTGAAATAAACACACCGGCTCAAAATATTCAATAGAGGAGGGAAAAAAAAGTTCAGCGGACTTAAGGTGCGCATGTGTCCTCAAATTATTGCCATCAATTCTCTTGCCAGTTTTGATCGTTAACACCTTGCACGGCGGAAATATAAACATAATGACAAAACATCATAAACGCGCATATGGCTTGCTGCGTCACACAAAGGCGCAATGTAGTCGTAAACTGTAATTGATGATTCAAGTTCCAATGTATTTGTTCTCCACCACTTTGCCCGATTGAAATAAGCAGCATCAGTCATCTTCACTGCCTCATTGTGCAATAGAAATAATCCATAGAGTAACAAAAAAAATACAAAATCCACGTATCATGTCCATTTCATGATGATCTCCTTTCAATTTTTTAATAATACTTGACAATTGACCATAGTCTGAGATAGTTACTTGGCATTAGCGAGTCGGTTAGAACACGCCAGCTCTTCATGTTTTGCGTGTCCTCGAGTTGTGCTTTTTTTTAAATACTCGCTGCGACCTTTTGAAGGATCTGACAATTGTAGCTCGTGTTTGATGCTATACAGTATATTCCGGAGGTGGCGGAGGTTGAAAGCGCCTTTTGTAATGAAACCTTGTGTATTTACAGCTGTGGGCTTTTTATTTATTCATTTATTTTTAAATGCTTTGATACGCTGAAAATAGACTGTTAATAGGTTACACGTGTATTGTGCTCTCGCTTTTGAAGCGGATAATACTTTTATTATTATGAAGATTATTTTATTTTATGTTTTTTGTATTCCGCGAGCAGTCACATTGCATTTTTCACAGTCTTTTGAATTGAGTTTTCTGCACTGTTTTAATATCACTTTGCTTTAAGATGTGACTCCAATCCAACCAAGATTAATATCGTAATTCAAGGCCAAATACTAAACGATCTTTTTTTTTTGTGTGTGTGACATGGCTTACACATTTTTGCACATCGTCTGGCAGTGAATGAGGTAAGCAACAGTAAGTCTCAAAAGGAGCAGTCCTGAAGAATTAAGATTTTAGTTTGGGACCTCACAAATTCCTGCTGTCAACTAACAACAATTAAACAAAGTCTAACTTTAAAGGACAACTGACGTCACTTTTTTGTTTCTTAACTGACATCAGAAAAACGTGTTATAGCATCTAAAATACCCAAAACACGCAGTATGATATTTTTAGTCAAATGCAAAACACCAATAAAAATGACTTAAAGTGTCCAAAATCTAAAAAAAAAATTAGCTGCGAATTGGGCAATTTCAGAAAGTCCCGCCCCCAGTTTGTGACGTCACGCCAAGACGTCTTGCATTGCTTGAGAATCAAAACAATGGCTTCAGATTCGGAGAATATGCTTTCTTGTTACACCTCCAGTTATGAATAGGATTCAAATAGTTCTTAAGAGGAAAGCATACATGTTTGCAATCGATTATTTCATGCCATTTTGAGGCAATATTGGGGAGAAATGATCACCAGAAAAGAGGCACAAAATGGCGACCTCCTGTGGCCACCTCCGTTTCCACAGGCTGATAAATTCCTTATATGGAGCTTGGACACCCTCTTCTGTCGGCTTTTGGGTGCAACAGAAGGTTTTCAGACCAAACAATACAGCAAAATACATTGACGTGATGGAAGGACTGCTACAATGTGTCTTTTTTCTGTCACGGGGCGTTCCTTTAGTGACGTCACGTACGGACTCGTCACCAACTCAAAAAGAAGACTTCCTGAATATTCAGCGCGAGTCTTAAAACATAAAATATAGCTATATGCGGTGGAATCTTTGTAAAATACGCTCAGTAGAAGTCATTTGAAACCATTTTACAAATTATGGACACAACTTGTCCGGAGACGTCGGTTGTCCTTTAAGCCTATTTTTTTTTTCCTCAACACTACAAATGCGAAATCATAGTTGCATTGGAAAGTCATCATTGAAAAAAAAAAGTTTGGTGAATTTTCAACTCATCCGACAAGAGAAAATTGAAACAGTTTCTAAATCGTTCAATCCAATCATCTTGGTCATTTCCTGTGAGTTACGGAGACGACAAGCGGGAAGGAAACTTTTCCGCATGTCAGGCCGATAAATGAGAAGCGGCTCGCCATGCAATGAGGAAATTAGATGTATCGTTTGGGAGGAAACGACATTGATTATTCTGTGCCACTGTCACTTTGGTGAACCCTCCGATCAGAGAGATGTTTCTAACAGTGGTGCCACTTTTTGTCTGATCTTATCCACATCTATCACGCCTGCTTATTTATGTGTACGCAAGATGGTGATTATTTATCACTGATAACTGACTCAAGGAGGATTATTCCAAGCGAGGAAGAGAAGGAATATTTCCCAAAATTTTGAAGAAAAGCTTTGTAAGTCACATCTATTTCCCATTTCCACTGCTCAGTCGCTAGAAGCTACAAAAAATAAATAAATACACACACAGCAGTTGGAGGTGTTGTAAAGAGCCCACGGGTAGGTATGAAAATGGATTGTCGCAATAGGGTCAAGATTTAGCTATACAGTATAAGGTGACTACAATTTGTACCTGGCAGTATTTACACAGACTGTAGTGGGTTGTAGTCGAAAGGTAAATAACTTTATTTGGTCTCCTGTATGAGAAACTTGTCTTGGATGACAGCCCTGACCCCCCCACCCTACTGCGTTCCACTACATACATCGGACATTCCATCCATCCATCCATCCATCCATTTTCTGATTCACTTTATCCTAAAATATTTGCAGGGGGTGCAGGAACCTATCCCATCTTCACGCAGTAGGCGCGGGGGGGCACCCTGAACCGGTTGCAAGCAAATCATAGGGCACACAGCGACAAACATCCCAGCCTATGGATGATTTAGCGTTCAATCACCCTACAATGCATGTTTTTTTTTTGGAATGCAGGGAGGACACCAGAGCATCCAGAGAAAACCCACACAGGCATGGTAAGAACCCATGACCTCTGCACTGTGAGGAGACAACCACTCGTCCACCCTTTCACCTTACATTGGACAGTACATAAAATAAATACCCTACATATATCTTCTCATGGCTCTTTCCAAAAAACACTTACAGTATTCTTCGCTTCGCCCCTGATTTCGATCATAGAAGTTTGTCACTCTCAATTCTCTGTTGATTCTCCAAGGATTAGTATTATTTATGTATTATTTTTTTAACACAGGCAAAAGCAGGGGAGTACTATTGATTTTGAATCCTCTCCAACGGACCAAAAAATATGGCTGAGCTTGCAATGGTTGAATGTCAAACTGATACATGCGCATTACCTGAGGGTACAAGTGAATCAAGATGATCCGCAAATATACGAGAAGTCATACCATTCAAGAATTTTTTAGGGCTTTTGCAGTGCAGTACTGCCTGACGGGTCAAAGGTCACGGGAAATCAATGGTTTTGGGTTTTCGCCTTGCTGCTTCCAGGCAATTATTGAACTTTTTTTTTTCTTCTCAAAACAAAAATAACTTAATTACACTGCAACTCGCCTATCAAGTGTCATTCATCACTTGTCGACTTTCATTTGCGTTAGAGACGTCTGACAAAAATGATTTGCATGTTGTCATAATTCTACTGTCACATGATCGTTCTCTGACTTTACAGCATTGCTGCTATCCAAAGAAAACAAAAACACGTTTTTTTTACTTCTCTCTCAGATTGTAATGAACTATCAGTGAGAGGTTTTGTTTTCCCCCTTCCTGAGATTTGAGAGAAAACTAATTCCCAGGAGAAATCACACCACTGGACTCCCACCTGAAGTGTGAAAAGTGCTGGCAGCAAGATTTTTTTTCTTCCCCCAAACAGGACGCAGGTGCTTCGACAAAGCAGACATCACCCTGCTGTCCATTACAAGGAATAACACATTGAAAACGCCTCATCTGCCGCTAATGTCTGATCAGTTGCACACCAGCCTTTTTTTCCCATTCACATTTATTATTGGACTAAACAAAGACATTTTGGTGAGAGTACTTTTCCCAAGATGGCCCGGAGCCTGGAGGACTGACTTATCTTCTGGTACTGATGGGTAGGTATGCATGTCAAACGAGATTGTAAGTCCCAAAATAAACCTGAGAGGGAGCACCAGACCAATTGTGAGACACTAAAAGATAGCCAACGCGACCTGACTGCTTCAACAGTTTTGGTCCAAAATAGAGTCAAAAACCCTGATTCTGAAATAAACCAAATAGTGGGCTTTGTAATGTCCAATTGATTTCTTTCAGTCAGCCTCCAAAGCTGGTTTCAGATAGCAACAGGAAATGTGGTAGACTGCTTCCGTTGAGCACATTGCCAAATAAATAAATACATAGAAATAAATAGAAATAAATAATTAATAAATAAATAAATGAATAAATAAATAAATAAATAAAAATCTAACAAATAAAAATCTAAAATAAACAAACAAGTAAATGAACAAAAGCTAAAATAAATAAAAATCTAGAATAAATAAAAACTCTAAAATACATTAAATATCTAAAAGAAAAAACTAAAATAAATAAATAAATAAAAAGCTAAAACAAAATAAATAAGCTAAAATAAATTTAAAAGCTAAAATAAATAAATGCATACATTAATACATTAACAAAAATAAAATAAAATAAAAATTAAATGAAATACATTGAAAACATTGATTCATGGCTGGACTGAATTGTGAAAAAAGTATCAATTGTGTGAGGGGATAACATGGTAGGAAAAAAAAATACATAAATATAGAATTAAACAAATCAATGCCATGGGTTTTGAACTAAACAAATGTCAGGTTACCATTTACATGTGGGAAGAAAAATAAAAATAAAAAAGCAACAGTGGACAAAGCCATCCGTCTGCGCTCGGCAAAAGTTGCTGGCCCTCGAAGGCCATTCACCCATCATTAAAAAGCCGTTTTGCTAAGCTAGTCGTAAAAAAAACCTGAAAAAAATTCAAGGCAAGCCGTTCTCTCCCACACAGGGTCACTTTCAACTACTACTCGGCAGATCTGCGCCAAAATAAAACAACTCCTGGGGGCTTGGTTAAAAGAGTGACAGAACTGGAAGGGAAGGAATCAGGCAATGTCATGAATCTTAAGGAGACGCAATTGCCAGGCCTCCTGTAAAAGTCAGTCACTCGGATGTGCCCTCATGAATGATGGATATTCGCCTTGTTTATTTCTAACCATCAGTTCAACACACTACACAAGCTATTGAGTGAGCGTCACCAAGGGCTCCGAGTCTATTTCGAGATCTAATACCCCATCGCAATGTCCGAGGATGTGTCAAGGCCTTTTTCTGACATTGTGGACTCAGGGAGTTATTATTTTTATGATTTATTTGTATGTATTTGCATGTCAAGATCTATTTTGTACTTTGATCAGAGGGGACTCGCACCCCCAACTCCGGATCAGCATCAAATTGAACACTGCCATGAAACAACATTTAATTGTAACGGCAAACTCAACATAACAAAACCAAACACTGGTGCCAAATCCAATCTTTTATTCTTTAACAGCGATATATAGGGAGATCATCGTCAAAACGTCACCCAACGTCCTCAAATCCGTCAGGGAAAATCATTGAAAAAGTTTGAAACACTCTCACAAACAAACAAGAGATAGTAAAACAAATACAATGTTCAAAGCTAATATAACATGGGACATGTTTCCATATTTCAAGGTCAAACATATGTGAAGCGCACCTGTAAACCAGACTATCATCGCATCACAGCAGAGGATCTGGTCCTCGATAGAAACTACGCAGAGAATGTGTAGATTATACAGCTTATATTAATTCAGAACTGGACTCCTGGGAAATATGAGGGATATGGCAGGACCGGATAGACATATGCTTCAAAGCTGTAACTCCTTTGATAATGTCAAAATTTGCCCTCCTGCTGCTTACCTTGCCCAAGCGCAGAGCGAGTGACAATGAGGAGGAATAAAATCCACGTGGCGTGCCACAGAGAAGAGCTCCAGGAACCAGGCAACATGGTGCCAAAAGATAGCGGCGCAGAGTACAGGTGTCGAGTGAGCGTGCGTAGAGTCCCCCGCTGGATGCTGATGATGCTGGATACCACTCCGTTGCTTCGCCCTCAGACAATTAATTGGGGTTGTTTCGGTGTGTGCGGCTCCCAAAAAAGATTCCACTAACTAATAAACGATTCCAGTTGGAGTCCGCGTCAGGTCCATTTAAATGGAGGCACACCTGTATGCGTGCCGCTCCCAACTTGTACCGTCCTCCAAGGGGTTACTTACTAACGGGAATAGGAGCCCGCAGACAAAGCCTCGGGACTGGGCTGGAAAGCCGTGCGCATCCCCCGGACAGAAACTTCAAAGCTCACCCACAGCGCGCTGTCACAGTCAGCAAAAAGAAGCTCTTTGATGGGAGCGCAGACTTAACTTCAGAGCGAGAAGAGGAGGGTTGAAAAGGGAGTGGAAGAGACGGACAGAGGAGTCCTATCGGAGTGCGCGGGGAAAGAAGAGGAGAAAGAGAGCCCGGCTGGCTGCGTGTGGCTGCACGGCGCCGTGCGTGTGCGTCCACGGAGTGCGAGCTTGGCTTCTTTATGAGCACACATAAGACAGACTAGGGGTGTACAGCAATGTGGGGCATGCTGACACTTAGAGGCCGACAGTGGAAACACATTCAACTGGGAGAAAGAGAAAAAATAGTTTTGATTTTTTGTCTAGAAAATGATCCCTAGAGTTTTGACCAAACTATTAACTCATTCACTGCCAGATATGTGCAAAAAGGTGTCCACTCCAGTGCCAGGGTTTTTGTCATTGTCGTTTGAATTCCAGGACCCACAGAATATTGAGTTTTAGGATGATATAAACATTCAGTACAGCGTTAGAAGCCTTAAACTCTCTTCTTGTAAAAGTAAAATGCCTCGATTTGTACTGAAAAATAAACATTTCATAAAACATATAAATATATGTACATGTACAACTGGAGAGAAGACTACACATGTTACTACAAAAATGTACATATGTACCGTTGTTTGTAACTTGAATGTTCGCAAGTAGGAAAGTGTTGCGCTCTCCACTATAGTAAGGGAGATACGGTGTTGTGGGATCCAGGAAAAAAACCACAAGACAAGCAATGTGATACGTCTTGACTCAACAGTGGTTTACTTCGAATGCCCCGATCTAATGCAAACGTACGCGTACAACAATTTCCGGTCCAACGATCTAAATCGGTCCGACACGAAACATGAACCGAAGCAGGCGTTCCATGTTTAAATAAACATTTTCGATATATATCATTTGTAAACCAATAGAACTACGCGAATGTAACCAAAATAGGAAATACGATAATTTACAACCTGTCACATACTCCCCCTCAAAATAGATGTTGTCCCCAACATATGTACTAGTAAATACATAAATACGCTGGACGACGTGCCCAAAACAATGACGCACGGTATTATGAACTGCATCCAAATATGAACTATAATAATGAACAGTTTACAGACTGGAACTCTTTTCATACATTCTGTTTACATTATAACAATCAACAATTCACAGACTGGAACTCTTTTCATACATTCCGTTTTACTTATACAGGGCTCATCGGGGTCTTCTTGTTTCCATCTCACTGTTCTATTAAACCGAAGTGTCGATTAACCATTTCTGTAGTATTTCGTGGCATAATAGGGGTGTGCGCCATACATCCAAGGCATTGTCTGTTCACCATGATATGGTACTGTCCCTACATTGTAGCAAGATGGCGAACCAAGGCGATCATACGTGAATACCTTGGGTCTCCTGTGTTCTCGTCGTGGCCGTTGATTTCCCCCAATATCAGGATTACTGGGGGGTGGCTGGGGAAAAGGGGGACACACTGTCACAGGTGGATCATTTTCCGGACCAATGTTGCCCTCCTGAGATTGGTCAACTTCCGCAGCTCCCGGCTCCGTCCCCGGCAGTTCATTCCCCAGTTGATTGTCATCATGGTGGGTTGTCTCCACAAAGCTCACGTCCCGCGGTTCTGGTGAGTCTGGTCGGGTGCTCTGGCGATGCAACACTGGATAGTACTCATCCTCCTCATCATCCTCTTCCGGATCCATTTCCGGCATCTTGTTCGGTCGTTGCCGAGTGGACTTTTCCTTGGACTGGGACTGTAGTGAAGTCTCTAATGGCAAATGATCACATGGCAGCAAGAGATTGCGGTGGAGTATCCTAGATCTGCCCTTCCCCCTCTCAGGTTTCAGCTCATAAACTGGAATGTCTTGGCTGACTTGACGAACCACTGTATGAACAACATCCTCCCAGTGGTTTCTCAGTTTGCCTGAACCTCCACGTGGGGTTAAGTTTCGAACCAGAACACGATCACCGGGCAACAGGGTAGAATACTTTAGTTTACTGTCATATAGTCTCTTACTCCTGGCAGCAGCTTTGTTGTTATTTTCTTGCGTGATCGCATACGCTTCCTCCATGCCCTGTTTCCACTTCTTCACATAGTCCTTCTGGTTGGTTTCACCCTGGTTCGAGTCTGGATTCAAACTAAACAACATATCAACTGGCAAACGTGGTGAACGTCCATAAAGTAAGTAAAAAGGTGAGAACCCTGTCACCTCACTTTTGGTACAGTTGTAAGCATAAACGAGTTTGTTTAGTGAGTCTTTCCAGTTACTCTTTTGTTTCTCTGTCAGTGTCTTTAACATCTGGATCAGTGTTCGATTAAATCGTTCAACTTGTCCATTTCCCTGTGGATGGTAGGGGGTTGTCCTTGAACCCGCAACCCCACAATATTCCTTCAGTTGAGCAAAAAGTTGATTTTCAAATTCACCACCCTGATCATGGTGAATTCGAAGGGGGAACCCAAACTTTAAAGCATAGTCATTAAATATTTTGTTTGCCGCTGTTTTGCCAGATTTGGACGTTGTAGCATAAACTTGAGCGAAACGTGTAAAATGGTCTACTAGCACAAGCACGTATTCATAACCACCCTTACATTTGTCAAGATGCAAAAAGTCAACGGAGACAAGTTCAAAAGGCTGAGTAGTCACAATATTAGTGAGAGGGGCTCTGGTCTCACGGTTGGGCTTTTTGTGTTTTAGGCACACACACTCTCTCAGTACATAGTCCTCTATTTCTTTTTGCATAAAGGGCCAGTAAAAACGATCCCTTACAAGGGAAAGAGTCCTTTCTACACCATGGTGGCCCATTTCATCATGCAGCTCTTTTAACACTGTCACCTTGTGTTTTTCAGGAAGCAGTAGTTGGGTTCTGTTTGCCGTTTTTCTGTACAAAACACCTCTGTCATTAAAGTGTAGCTTGTCCCATTCCCTCACAAGACAAACAACTTGAGGACAATGCTTTCTTAGTTCAGTACCTAGCGGTTTCGTCTCCGCCAGTTTGTATCTAATAATATGTCCTATAATGGGGTCAGTCTCTTGATCTAGCTTGATCTGTCCAACAGTCAATGGGGCTATCGGTGTGTTTAGTGACACCTCGGCACACATAGCTGAGATTCCCATAGACCAAGCTGCACTAGACTCGTTCTGTTGGTCAACCGCTTGTACGGCAGCACTCACAGCATCATACGACATTTCTTTTGTACATCCTTCCATATATGTTACCATATCAAGGGGCATCCTAGATAAACTGTCTGCATCAACATTTTCCTTACCGGGACGATATTTAACAGTAAAATTAAAATCAGACAGTTCTGCGACCCACCTGCACCCAGTTGCATTTAACTTAGCAGTCGACAGTACATACGTGAGTGGATTATTGTCACTATACACAGTGAAGAATGGTGCATAGTACAAATAATCACGAAACTTGTCTGTGATCGCCCACTTAAGCGCCAAAAATTCCAACTTGCCCGAGTGTAAATTATAATTCTTCTCAGCTGCAGTTAATGTCCGAGAGCCATAGGCTATCACGCGAAGTTTGCCATTTTGTCTTTGGTACAACACAGCACCTAAACCCCGGTTAGAGGCATCTGTATGCAAAATGAAAGGATGCGCGAAGTCAGGAAAACCTAAAACTGGTGGTTGAACTAAACAGTCTATTAGCTGCTCTAACACTGACTGATGCTCATCACTCCACTCAATACGTGTGTTGGAAGACACACTGTTATGTCTCACTTTCCATTTTTGTCTTTGATGCTGCTGAGTCTCAACATTCAGAGGGGCTTTAAGCAAAGCATACAAGGGACTAGCGATACAAGAGAAATCTTTGATGTATTGCCTATAATAGCTTAATAGTCCCAAAATGGCTCGAAGCTCACCGACAGTGCCTGGCTGCTTGTTTTTCAGGGCACGCACTGCTGCTGTATCTGCCGGGTCCATTCGGCTCCCCTCAGCAGAGACAATCCTGCCGAGGTACCTCACTTCCGGCTTGAAGAGGTCACACTTTCGGGCTTTGAGTTTTATTCCATTTTCCCTGAGACGTCGCAACACTCGTCTGACGTCCTCAACGTGGTTGTCAAATGTCCCGCTGAAAACAAGAATGTCATCAAGATAGGGGACACATATTTCGTCCCGTAACCCCTCCAGACATTGTTCCATACACCGCTGGAACGCTGCTGGTGCATTCATGAGTCCAAACGGAATTCGAATCCATTCATAAAGGCCCCAAGGGGTCACGAAGGCAGTCAGGTGTCGGCTCCCTTTGGACATGAACCCCTGGTGGTATGCTTTGCCTTGGTCCAGCAGCGAGAAGATGGTGTTACCCCCAAGGCTATCCACCACGTCCTGTACCCGTGGGATGGGGTGCCGGTCAGGGTGTGTTTTCCGGTTCAGCTCTCTGTAATCAATACATAAGCGCAGTGTACCATCTTTTTTCCTGACACAGACGACAGGTGATGAGTAGGAGGAAGTGGACTTTTCCACCCACCCCTGCGCTATCAAGTCCTGTAAATAATCTTTCACCTCTCTGTACATTGGCTTTGGGACAGACATATATGTCTTTGAAACGGGCTCAGTGTCTTTCAACAAAATGTCCATTTGTAGGTTTTCCACACACCCTATGTCGTCGTCCGATTTTGAAAATGATGCCGATTCCTCTCTCAACATCTGCTGAACGGTCGTTCTTTTATCTTCGTCCAAATGAGAAAGGTCAATTGGGGGGTCCCACTGCTCACTGAGAGCGATGGTGGTATTCTGGACATGGACCTCATTGACAACCGCTGAAGGAAGGTCCCTTTTAAATATGTTAGCTGGGTAGACAGACCCTACTGACTGCACTGTACCAATAATAGCCTTTACTGGAAACCTAATATCATGATTAGTAGGGTTCTGGACATTAACAACTATCCTAGGGATGGAACCTGCCTTTACTGAGACCAACGAGTCACAAAGCTCGAGGCCATCTGGCCACTGTGGGTTTTCACTTGGCTCAAAAACCAATGTAACATCTTCCTTAAAGGGCTTAGCCTGTACTTTGCATGGAATAATAAGTGAGCTATGCCTGGCTATAGTGAATCTCTCATTTGTTGTTTTTACACGGTACTCATGTGCTTGTCCCAGACTAACTGCTTTTATGAAAGTGGCAGCTTTATTGCGCTTAAGGTGGGGAAAAGCTAGTCTAACCGATTTCAAGAGCTTTTCTGTATCCCCTGTTTGTGACTCATTAGAGAGGCTATCTAACACAAGACGCTCAATGACATTAAACCCTATGATAGGACACTGTTGCTGGTCACCTTTTAGTACTAATACTGGTACAAGTAGCCCTGGATCATTAGCACCAAGTTTAAATGGTATCTCAAGCCATCCTACATAAGGCATATCTGTTCCATTAGCTGCCACAATATTGAGAGTGTTATCAGGGTCAATAAGTTCATTCACATTTTTCAATGACACGTCAGGTAAGTTTGTTTGTTTCCATAACTCATCTACAGCACACACCTGGGACCCCGAGTCCCAGAGTGCTTCAACCCTTTTGTTACCCAAAAAGCACCGAATAAGACATTTCTTTCCCACTAACTCCCTGACCGAAGGTAATTTGCCACACTGTTTCTTATCTGTACGCTCGACAAATGACTGCTTATGTCTCTTCTGAACGGGGCCACGTGTGTGGGGCTTACATTCCATTTTCATAGCACCACTGTAACACTGGGACCTATCTGTCTCTGTGGTCACACCATGTCCCACTGGAGTAACCCTTTCTAGTTTAAAGCATGGTTCCTAGCTGAGTTCTGTGCTTTGCAGCCTGCTCTGAAATGTTCACTACTTCCACATTTAAAACAGTGCTGACAATATTCTTCACCTGTCTGAATACAAGAATAACACCTGGGCTGAGGGCGACGGGGCATGTAGTACTGCGGAGGGGCGAACCGCTGCTGGAACTGTGCTGCCCCCCTCATCGGCCTGGGCCCTGGTGCTGGGTGGTACTGCTGAAGAGCTGATGGGGAGTGCTGGGTGTAGTAGTGCCTGGCTGGTGGATCTACCTGATATTGTGAAGGTGGAGTGAAGGCGACCTGTTCAGGGTAGTGGTCAGGCAGGCGTTCAGGTCCTCCGCTGGTGGGCTGAGAAGTGGCTGTTGGTTTCTGAATAGTCTCTTTGATCTGGGACACTTCTGCACGCAGCTCTTTTAACAGCATCATCTCTGACCTCATCTCTTTGATCTCTGAAAGGAGTTCATTCGGCACAGTAACAGTATTCTGCTTTAAGACTGTCTTCTTCCCAATCGGGACTGGTGTGTCATCTACCTGGACAGTGTTCAGCGTTGTCACCCGTGCAGCAGCATTTTTCTTTTTTTCCTGTCGCTCTTTTTCATTTGCACATGCCATGTTTAATTTTTCTAACAGTACTTCATCTGATGTGGTGGTTAGCAGGAGGAAAGGTTGCATGTCACTCTTTACATTGTCACTCTGTAACCCCGTCAGAACTGTGTGCAGGAATAAACTCTGGACCAACGTGGGATCATACTTCACCTCTGATTCAGCTTCTTGAGATGCAAAAAGAATCCTTTGACGAAGATCCATTGCACGCAGTAGAAATTTCTGTGGGGACTCTTTATTAGTCTGCACTTCCGATGAGAGCTGCTTGTACAACTCAGTGGCTCCTCTCTCTTGATAGTGAGATCGGAGAATCCTTCGTAAAGAAGTTAGGGTAAGATTTTCTTTCCCTTCGAGGTAGCTTCTCAACTGCAGACCTGGTGTTATGGCACGAACCACTGCATCGATGATCTCATCCCCCTGGTAGCCTTTACTGAGCCCACTTTCTATCTGTCTGACCAAATTAGGAAATGTGAGTTTATCTTTTTGTCCGAGTTCACCTATTTGTCCAGATATTTTGAAATCTTTGCGCCAGGGGGCAGTGTCTGGGGGCACTATGCTTCTCTTTCGCACTGCATCCCGACCTTTTTCACTTGGTTTGGCTATTCCTGGTTCAAAATCTTTTATACTTTCAATCAAGTCCTTTACACGTAGCAAATCTGACATTCCTCCATCTTCTAGCTCTAATTCAGCTCTTTCAATGTAGGTTGACACAATATTAATTAGTTGGTCTCGAGTCTTTCATCTGTAAATAAACATTCAATTCAGCGTAGAAAACCTTAGAATTTCTTCTTACATCAGAAAAAAAGTTAATTCCTATATTATATGTGTCTGGAGTTATTTGAGCTTGAAATGGGGGTGACTGTCCGAAATACAATGCAATACATACATATGTGCTTATATAGCATTTTAACAACAGCTGAAGCTGGAACAAAGCGCTACTATGAAAACAAGGGAAAGGCAGCCCTATTATGGAAAAGTAAAACATTGCTAGAGGCCAAGGCCAGTGCTTTATCTGCACCAAAGCATGAAAAAACAAAACCCGAACAAATCCGGGAATGGTGCTCTACATCTTATTTTCAATTCCCGAATAAGTTTGTGAATGGCAGTGAATGAGTTGAGGTCAATCAGTGTTTTTTTTTTTCCTCAATGAAGCAAATTATCAATCACTACCCGTAGCAAATTTCTCGACCAATCATTTCAAAGCGAAGATTAGGCTTGGAACACCACAGGATCCCTCGGAAAGAGCTCGAAGAGGTGGCTGGGGAGACAGGAGTCTCAGCTACCAAGCTAAACCTTCTGACCCCATGACCTGACCCCGGATAAGCAATAGAAAATGAATGGATTTGTCGTTTACCTCCTAATAGCAAGCAAGCTTTATTTTTTTCTTAAAATCAACCTTCACAGAAATGAAACTTAACAATTTTGAAACATTCATTTTTGAAAAGGCCAATCTGTACCTCATGACGGTTTCTCGGTGGAGCTAGTTGGACTGGAATCATTCTAAACCGCAAAATATTTGCATCAGGGAAGTGCAAGTTTGTGACAAATTGATCAATCACCGCTTTGCAACATACAAATGAGCGCCGTGTCACTGGAAACGATAAGCGCAATTGATTCCGTGATTGCCTCTGTCAGAGCTTATTTCTTGATAATGATTGCGCTGGTGTTTGTCTCATAGCAGGAATCAAAATTCAAAATTGTCTTTTTTTTGCAAGAGATCGGCAGCCATGTTGTTACTGCAAGCACTATGGGTCAGCAGAGGTGTGCTAAGGACAATTTATGATTAAAAAAAAAAACAACTCTATTGACAAATGAACTTGAATTAATTGATAACCTTAATTCATTGCCCATCCCTGGCAAGAATTTCCAGAAATCTATATGTATGCCGTCACTTTCAAAAGACAACTTTTGGCAGATGGCGGCGTGCCGTAAAAAAAAACTGGTGCATTCAAAAGTAGTGAGAGGAAACAGCATGTGAGAGACAGATGGCCTCAATAGCCAAATAGAAGAAATAAATAAATGGGCAAAAAAGCTGAATAAATATGCAGAGTGAAGCTGTCAAGCGCCTTTATAAGACTTGAAGGGATGTGGAAAAATCCACTTTTTTTTAGATACCGGTTAAAATAGTCATTCAAAATCAATCACATCCCTCCATCCAATCGCACAGCTCCAGCTAAAATCCGTGGAAAGAGTTTGAAACATCTTACAGAAATATCATTTCCAGTAGAACTCAATGCACGAGTAAACTTGTAGAAGGCGGAAATGACAAATCCTCTTTTTCTTGCACTGGCATAAACCGCACTTGGCTGATCAGTAGAGTCCTTGGGATTGAATATCATGAATAATCGCTAGATTTCTTGCTTCGACTGTATTCAATATGATTGGGAATCACTTTGTTTCTTGCTTTGACTGATAGGTAAAACCATTTTAACTCATTCACTGCCATTCACAAATTTATTCGAGAATTGAAAATATGATGTAGAGCGCCATTCCTGAATTTGTTCGGGTTTTGCTTTTTCCTGCTTGGGTGCGGATAAAGCGCTGGCCAGACTTCTGGCAATGTTTTTCACTTCCACAAAGGGGCAGCTAGCATTTCCCTTTTTTCCACGTCAGTGCTTTGTTCCAGCTTCAACTGTTGTGAAAGCTCTATATACAGTAAACCAATATGTTTGTATTGCATTGTTGAGTTAAAAAACTCATTCACTTGCGCCGGCAATGAATATTAAACAATATTGATATATGGATGATAACCGATTTTATTCAGGCGCATCGTTATAAGTCGTATCAGCGATCACCCAAGATTAATAAGGTTCTTGTTCAAACATTAAAAAATAAATCACTGATCAGAAGGATAGTTCGACGTTTACTCTTCATTTTAGCAGCCCCACGCCATTTTTCAGTCAGATGACTTTCAAAATCAGTGTTCAGGGTTATTGACTCAACTCACATCATCAATCCTGTGTAAATTCTCCATTAAAGATTAGCAAAAGTAGTCCAGCGTTTCTGCTTCAGGTGCGGGCGTGTGAGTGACAAGATGTCGGCATGTCATGAAAATCCTCTTTGATGAGGAATTAGCTCGTGTGTCAAATGCAACTCTTGCCTGAACTGAAAAGAGAGAAATTGCAACAAATGACAAAAACTGCAGCAGAGTCTTTTCCTCAACTTTGACAATCCAGCTTCTAAGAATATTCCACGCGGTTGTGAGATGATTTTAATCGGGCATCACTATCCCTACCCCCGTAGATTACAGCGGATACTTCCAGAAGCTAGCTATAGCGAATAATGTCGGAAAACAGACAAGATGATTAGAACGGCGCACCATCGCGAGGCTCAGGTGGAATCCCAGGGAGCGAATTTTGCTTCCGCCACGTGTCAATTTAAAGCAGGATGACGCCAAGGCCGCCATTTTATCGCCCCGCCAGTACGGACCGCTTCTAATGAGGGACTTTGTAGGGATGAAGGCAGACTGGCACGCTTACATACGCAGCAATTAGATTGACGCCATCCCGCCGAGACGAAGGCCTATATACTGTGCCGCTCGGCTTGGCCAGCTTAAGAGAAAAGCGACGGGGATGCCATTGTGGGATAGGAAGGGATATTAAAAAAGTAAAATGTTGAGAATTTTGAAAGCCTCAAATCACTTTTTTTTTTTTAGGAGACGGACTTTGTCTTCCGTTTTTATGGCGATCAAACAAAGCCGCTTTGGGTTTGGTGGCTCAAAAGACAAACACTTCAGCTGCCAAATAGTGCTCAAAAGAAACTGGAAAATGGAGGCAGATGGGATCATATGCATACCCCCCTCCCCTATAAAAATAATGTCACCACGCTGAAGCAGCATGTGGTTCATCATTAGTCGATGCTTTTTGGGGGAGGGCGGGGTAACTAAACTAAATATTTGTGATCAGGAGGAGGCTCATGTTTCGTGTTATTTGGACACTAGCCATCTCTAGTTCAAACATTTAAGAAAAAAATCTTAGTTAAGTGCGAACAATCGTCAAAATTCCAGCCAAAGCAATCGCAAAAGCTTCGACGGCGATTATAAACACGTCACGTCTGCTTCAATGCGAGAGCATTCAAAAGTATACAAAAGATGGTGAAAGCGTCTATTCCATGTTAATAGCGAGAAACCCAAGGACAGGAAGTCACATGACCAGCCTGCAGTCTGCAATGGTATAGCGGCCATTGAAACACAACGACAACCCGTCACCTCAATGTCATTGGGAATGACACACTCAAATGAATCACCTTTAGACACTACCTCCGCCATCCTAGCCACCCCCCCTCTTCCCACTCTGAACAATCTCCAGAGCGTTTTGATTGGTCTTGGTGTCGGCGCAATGACACATTGGGATGAACACGTCTGCAAATTACAAAGGACAGGAACTATGAGTCCGTTTTGACATCGTGTATTCATCAGCTATTGGCAAGCGTGTCATGCAGGGTAGTAAACTTGCTTTTACGCTTCTACCACACATTAGATTAAAACAGCTTCATGTCCCTCAACTCATACACATTCAATGACCTAAACAATACTCACAATACAGTGACAAAAAAAACGACTTTTTTTCATACATGCCATTATTCGGACATTCACAGAAAATTCAACGTTGTCTGTAGTTAACGTACGAATGTAAAATAGTCACCGCATCCTGCCATTATTTATAAATAATTAAATAAATAAGAATGTTTTTTTTGTTAATAGGTTTCAGTGACAGTAATGAGAACTTCGGGGTTGGGTATTAAAAGTTGACTCATTCACTGAGTTAAAATGTGTCCACTCCAGTGCCAGGGTTTTTGTCATTGTCACTCGAATTCCAGGACCCACACAATCTTGAGTTTTAGTACTACATAAAGATTGAATGCAGCGTAAGAAGCCTTAGACTCTCTGATTTCATGAGAAAAAACGAATTAATTCCTAAGTTATATTGGTCTGGAGTTATATGAGCTTGAAATAAGGGCAGCTGTCCAAAATACAACGCAGTACATACGTCAATATGGGTTTATAAAACACTTTTAAGCTGGAACAAAGCGCTAACATGGAAAAAAAGGGAAATGTTGCCCCTCATAGAATGGAAATACATTGCCAAATGTCTGACCAGCGCTTTATCGGGAACCAAGCTTAAAAACACAAAAGCGGGAATGGCGCTCCGCTTCATATTTTCAATTCCTGTATAAATTTGGGAATGAAAGTGAATGAGTTAAATGCGAAGAGATCAGTTTGGTGCAATTTGGTAATGAAATTAGTAGTTGCAAATTTGATTGAAAACAACATTAAGAAAGGTAGGTATACAGTAGGTTTGCATGTCGACTTTTTCCCTTCTCTTTTGAAATTGAGATATACATACTGACTAAATGATCCACTATTCCTATCAACTCAATAAAAACCTACAAAGAACAACTGGTAGGACTAGATATTTATTTATTTACTTCTTCCTCCTTCCATTGAACATGTATATTAGGCTGAATGTTGACTGTTTAATTTTCTGGTCCATTTTTTTTTTTTACACTCGCCTCTACTTCCCGCCAAAATATCGACTCTCTGTTTACATGTTCAACAAAAATAAACAGACAAACGCGTATTTGGCAGGCACGTCAATTTGCGATTGCAGTCCACCACTGATGGGAACACTCGTCTCAATCCCGACATGACCGTTCGGAAACCAACAGCTCTTCCATCAGCCGGAATGCGCACTAACTCACACAAATTGATCCCGTTTTCCCCAACCCCTCCTCCGTTTCACTTACTGGAACAAACGCACGTGCAAATGCATTGCTGTGTTTACCGGCCGTGGTGAAAATGATCAGCTTGATCGAGAGGATGAGGAGGATGAAGAGGTAAGAAGGAGGTGTCACTTCTCTGGGTTCAACGGAGTCAAATTTAATGACTTCATACATATGCCGCCATTGGAAACGCTTTCCAAAAGGAGCCATCTGCTCGGCAGTTTAATTAAACAGTAGCCCGTGGAAAGTTGGATGGCACATTTATAAGTTTGTCAAGTTATTAATGAGCTTGACATTTATGCAACAACAACCACGGGGAAGAAGAAGAAGCAATGGTAATAAAATAAGAAGCTGACAGAAGCTCCAAAAACACAGATACCAAAATATACACGTTTCCATGATGATGAGAATATCATGCTTAAAAATGTTGGTCAGAAACACAAAACAATGGTATGAAACTCAAATTGGAAACCACAAACCTCACCTGAGTTTAAAATCCCCATTCAAAACCCTGACAACCATCTCGAAATCTTGAAACCCGAGCCTATTCTTGACACAGTTTCAATTCCCGAATAAATGTGTGAATGGCAGTGAATGAGTTAATTTAATACTTCAAAACCAAATCTGAGCATGACACCCAAATTTGAAACTCGATTCCAAGCTGTAAACCGTAACTTGCACCCTATTTGTCAAGAATTTTTGACTTGGCAAAATATATTTTGACCCATGGCAATTTCCAGGCTATGTATTCAATCCACACGTCAGCTCAAAATACATTTTCCCATTTGCTGCCATAACAAGTCAAAAAGTCAGTTTGGAGAAAAGCCCCATCAACACACGCAGAAGTGTCGCTTCAAATGAGCAGCGCACATGCAGTCGGGCGTCATGTACCACAGCCCTTGTCTATCGGTGACCAACGTGGTCGATAATGAGAGTGCATGATTGATTTTTCATGCCGAGGAGAAGCCAGCAGGCGCTGCTGGAAGAACTCCTAAAGTGAAAAAGTAGGCTGACGTATCCTTCATTGACTGTAAGAATTTGCCATTTCGGGCATCGGGTGTCTTTCCTGGTTGAGGTGCGCTGCCGGGATTGGTTGACGCCGTCAACCTTGGTTTACCCTGTAGGAAAGCTCTTCGTTGTGTCCCTGTGGGACACGTTTGAGTTCAATAGCAGTCGGGGTGGTACGAAGGAGACATTTTCAAGCCTTACTAGAACGGAAAGATTGGTGCTATTGGACAGTCTGCGACTGGATGGATGCATGGCTTGAGGAGCGTCAGTGCGTAGCGCCGATGTGTATCAGGAACTGTCGTGGCTTGGAATTGAAGCGGATATACGTGGGACATGAGATGTGAGACAATCCACAGTAAAACTGAAATTCAAAAGGGCTCAAACAGAATCAAAACAGTGAGGGACTGCGGACTCGTAACAAAATGTATTTCGTTGGGTTCTGTGCACAGCAAGGGGAAGATTTTTCTGAATAAAAAGCCGCCGAGCCTCGAGGCCTCACAGCAGGTGACATGCGCGAACAAGTGGAATAATTTGGTAACTAGTCCCACGGATGCTTTTAAGCAGCTTCGTCAAAAGCGCCTGACAGCTGGGATGCGACAAAGGTGGATGACAGCAAACGGAGGAGAGCGATTGCCTGGCTTCTCATGTTTTCTTTTTGAGGGGAGGCGTTCTGAGGCTGGGGCGAAACGTTCCATACGGTGCCTCACATTGATTTTGTCATGTTCTTTGTCGTCATTCATTTTTTAAGCCTTCTTTGTTTGCTCAGCGCCTCGGGGGCCAGCGCTTTAATAAACTTTGCGATGGTGTACCGGCTCTTGTCGCCTTCTCGATGATCGAGATGAATAAATGAATGGAGAGGGGAAGAAGGGGGGAGGGGGGTTGCCGCCGCTGCATGTTCCTGGCGCTCCCGTATCACCCCCCCGCCCCCCAGCTGTATTTATTCCACTTCTGACAGGAAGCGTAATCCTGAGTGACTAATAGACAGGTGGGACTGCGGAAAAGCCGACTGTGCCTCACATCGCCGACGAGGGAGGGATGAAGAAATCATTCCTATCAGACCCTTTTCCCTGTCCTGCTCCCTCAATCTTCTTCTCAAACGTACGTCGTCGCTACACAACAATAGCGACTCGGCAACTGCAGTACAAGAGATCGGTCTGCTGCCTTTTTGATTGACACTGTCTGAACATTTATCTTGTCTTGTCAGCGAGGATTTATGGTGAATAGTTCACGTTGTAGTCTGGTAGTTTTAAACCACAGTTGGCGATTCAAAGAAGGTTTAAAGCCCCTATGACAATTTTAAGACAAATTTAGGGTTTCTATTTAGGTTTTGAAAAAATGGATTGTGATACGGTGCTCCATGTTCTCAGATGAAAAGAAAATATCAGGTGAGGGGGGAGGAAACTGACCTAGAACTGAGCTAACGGTCATTTGATAACAACCCTCCAGATCGCCACGGGCAGTGCTAAAAGCATAGAATGGCTTTTGCCAGATGAGTCGAGAGGAGTCTCAGAAAGAACCCTCGCTGAGAAACGCAAAGAACCCACTAAAATGGATCAGAACCAGATGTACTACTCTCAAAAACCGATGTGGTCGGTCCTGCCCGCCACAGACTACTGCCCCTAAGCCAACCGGCGCTGCCAGACAGCAGCCTCCCACTGCGTCTATCTCCCGATGGAAAAACATGTTACAGATGCAGGGAACGAAGAATTGCAGGTTCAGATATTTTGGTCTGTTTTTGAAGGTCTTTTCAATGTGTCATGTGTAGAATTCATGACTTGCCAGAAATCGCTCATTGCCCACCTCCATCATTGTAAACCCCGACCCTGCACTCAAATCATTTTGGATGAGTTTCACCATTTTGACGAGCACTAGTTAAAATTCTGGCAAATTCAGACGAGTGTTGCGACTTGTAGGACCCAGCTCATACTTGCTAGAAATTCCTTCTCCTCTTTCAATGGCCTCTTCCTACCCCGTTCCAATTTTTTTTCTTCCAGTGTGGCATTTTGGGAGACACTACGGCAACCTTGGGTTGTACATCATGAGTCTCTTCAAAGTACAGAACTAGTTTCTCCTCAGTTTGTAAACTTCTTTTAGAAAGTAGTGCTGAGTTGGTCCGAATTACCCACTCAAGCGTCATTGTATTTTAGAATGATGATGCAAGGAGTTTCGAGACTGATCCGGGCAAAAGTCATTTTTCATGTCATTCTCTCGTCTTTTGCCACGCTGTCATCAAAAGCTTGGAGTATTAATTGCTCTCATTTAGAGAGTGTGCGAGAGCCGGCAGCGCTTTGCAGCCTTTTGAAGTCAATCGCTTTTTAATGACTGTCAACATCAAAACGACTGCCCAGTCATGGCAGGTGTTGATGAAAATAAAATCAATAATAGTATGCTTTTAAAAGACACACACAGAAAGAAAAGCCTTTATTCACCATTAATTAGGAATATCGATCGCTTCGGTGTAATAAAGAGAGTGTTGTTTCTCCATTTCCTTCGTGGACACATTGACTGGGAGTTGGACGCCCCCTCTCGCTGACCTTCACTTTATTTCATAATTACAGTTATTGTGAAGCCCGATTCCGACTCTGCCGCCCCGAGGAGACCATTAAAGTGTATTTCTCAGCTCAGTGTAAAGCAAACAGTTCATGTGCATTAATTAGCTCTCAGAATGGCCTTGGAAATGGGGGGAAGGGGAGAAAAAGATGGGTGGGGGTCTTAAAACCGTTAGATAGTTGCTCATATATTATTGCTAGCACTACTCTAGGGCACAGAAGTCATTGGGATAATAAGCACGGGAGAACGGTTCAAATGAAAATGGGCCGGCGTTACCTGAGCATGGGCGACTCCCTCATTGGGACAAATTATTTTGCACACTCTAGATTGGCGCTTTCATTTTTCTTCGTGGGTCCGTGCGCATTTATTTACGCCTGGTCTGGCTTGTTTGGTGTACAATACGGTGGCAGAAAAGCGTGACTTTTTCAAGGGTGGCGACTCCATTTGGGAAAATAGATTTGGAAATGTGTGTGATGAAAAAAGACAGCGGCCACTCATTTTTTTTCCCACAATGCGGCCAAGTATCGAAACCAACAGGAGGGCAGTGTACTCGTCAAATAACAACATGCCATTAGAGTGATATCATGAAAAAAACTATTAAAAAAAACATGCAATTTTATTTTCTGTCTGCCTATAAAGTTTGTTCTTAGTTTTGGAGTACTACTTTCCCAGTTTTATGATTGTTTATATTTGTGTCGCTTCCATTGTTGCTGTATGTCATGCATATTAGCATATTTGACAATAAAGCTGACTTTGACTTTGAAAAGCTATGTTAATTTGCTACAGTTTAGTTTTGTAGCTTTGGAATTCAGTCTAAAAGATGTCAAAGCGTGATTTTTCATACTGAAAACCTTGTACCAGATGTCTTTCGTCTTAACGTCTTATTGTATAAACCAGAAATAATGAAGAATGCAAAAAAAATTGTATTCACCCTGTCGTCGACTTCAATCAACCGGAAACCGCCGCTGCTCCTTTTGAAAACACCACCGGCCTCTTTTCATATTGCTAGTTGGAGGAGAACAGGCAATGATGGTTGTCACCTGTGAGACATAGAAAGATGTTTTAATGTTATTGAAAATAGTTTTCAAATAAATAAATACAGATACATAAATACATAAAAATTAAATAACATTAAATAAAATTAAAGCAAATTAAAATACAATTAAAATCGAATTAAAATCAAAATAAAATCGAATTAAATTCAAATTAAAATAAATTAAAATACAGCTTATTCTATAAAAACTATTGCTTAAAATGTATTTGCATTTTCAAATGGAAATTGGCCGTTTTTTTCTCTTTTCAGTGTAGCTCTCCTGTCTGACTATACTTCCTTAATTTTATGATTTTCCAAAAAATGTGCACGTTTAAACGCGCTGAGTCATTACAAATCATCCCGCCCCCGTTTCATCTATCTCTGCCAGGAGGAAGAAAAAAAAAATTGAGAAACTGCAACATACATAGGGAGGGCATCGGAGTGCATGTGTGAAACGGTGAGCTCTGTACAGTAAGGGGAGCTAAATGAGTGCCCAGGGGAGACTGCCATGGGAGAGTAGGAGGACAGGCTGAGGAAAAGTAAGATTAATGACACGGTGGGAAATGAGTGCTCCTGCTGGCCCGGGCTGGAACGACAGCGGGAGTTCGAGATGCGACTCCCGTTAAACAAGAGATGATGTTTGGATCCCAGACATACTGACTCTCTGTAATGTCACAGTTTTTAGTCCTTGAGGACCTTTTCCCACTCTGCCCATCTATTTTTACTGGATGTTTAAAACACGTTTTGTCACATTTCACAAACTCACCCGACAGCAGACACAAAAAACACTTTTGGGTGTACTTGCTTTGATATGAACTGGATTTACACGGCTGATTCCGTATCTCAATGCCAATTTAATGTCTACTGTGTGTTTATTGACACCGGTGAGGAAAATATCACAATATTTCAAGACAAAATGAACAAAGGTAAATTCCACTGTGGCTTTGCATTGTCTTAGAATAAATCATTAAAATTCTGCTCAGTTATTAAGAAGTAAAAGAAGCAAGTCTCCATTTTTGAAAGAAAAAGTCATTGGATCGGCCATAAAATTGCCCATCTTCATTTGCAGCCATTCAATGTTGATAATTACACAATTTAAACTATGAAAGCCACAAAGTAAACCAGACTCTATAATATTCTTCAAAAAATAAGAACATTTGATTAAACACTAAGCCGTAACTGAAAACTATCCAACTTGAAAAAAATGTAGAAAAGAAACAAAGAAAATGCAGAGAATGAAAATGTTCCCCTTTTGCATCATTGTAAAGATTTTCTTTTGAAAATGTTTGCCTTTATCATCTGCACGAAATTAACATTAAAATCTTTCCTGTGGTGTGTATGATAAAGTCTTCCTCTCGCTGCAGGGTGTCATGCTAGTGAGGGGGGGTGGAAGGAGTGGTGTATACAACCAGAACAGACAGAGAAACTGATGCAATTGGACAGTCGGTCATTATCGGAGAAAACAAGCTGATAAATGCTTATTGTGTTACACGATGGGATGGAGTTTATTGAATTGGTGGCCTCATCCTCTCATCCCGATCCTCGTGAGACAAGAGGAGGTGGAATGTTTCCTGGCATGTAGCCCTCTCCCACCCCCAGCTATATGGTCGTCATCAGAGTTCCTTGATGAATGGCAATTCATCAGCCGGGTGATTCGAAAAGCACATAGCAAGAGTGGAGTAGGAATGACATCCCTCGTTCTGTTTGACGGAGATAATTCATGTCGGAACGGTGCTTTGACATGTGAGTCAAGGCACGGTTAACGTTTATGCACTCTGTTCACTGCTTTTGCTGTAATGATGACACCGTAATGGGGAATGGTGTACGCGTTTGGCCCTGGAGATTACATGTGACACACTATACAGATCAATGATGCTCTGAGTTTGTATTATACATCGTGGGGGAGTTAACTCTTTTGTTCATTCTATAATGACCAAATTCATGTCAAGTTTATGTCCAGTTGCAAAGGTAACAAATGACAGGAAAATTGATTTTTTTTTTATTTATGCTAGTTGCACATGATCACACACTTGTACACAAGAAAAATACCACCCCAAAAATACATGAAAACACACTTGTACAAAAAAAAAAAAAAAAACAGAGCATTTATGAAAAGAAAAATAAACAGTCAACTGAAACGTAATTTGACCTATAAAAATGTAAAAAGCTAGATATTAAAAAAAAAAAAAAAAAAAAATCGCTATTGTACCCCATTTGCTTAAAACAGCAAATGCAAAATATTTTAATAAAATCCACATTTATTTGCAAAAGTTCTCACCATTTTAAATCTGTTGTTCAGAGCCGCCAGAAATGACACAAACGTATTCATTTTCCAACTATGGAGAATTGTAGCAGGGACGGTCCAAGACAAAGCCCAAATATATAAAAATGGCCTTTTACTTCACTGGAAATGCAGTGTGGAGGCGTGGAACTTGACACATTAGTAATACGCGCAATCAGCGTCACACACGCATCCGATTGAAAGGAGCTATTTGCTTCATTTGAATTGAACAACAATTTTATTACTGGCTTGCCCTTATTCAATACCTTACTTGGAATCGACTTCATTTGATATTTTAGCCCCTGAAAGTGGCAAATTGATTCTAGAAAAGTGGCATTGTCAACGCCGCCGGGCCCAGCTTGCCGTAAGCCGCATGACACCTTAATTGCTTTAGACCGCAATCACCCTTTGCTCACTATTGGAATCGGGAGCCATTTGTGGGGGCATAACAAGCGATGTAGCTTCTGCACGGCTAATTAAAGAGATATTGAACCGAGTCAGTCGTGAGTAAAGCTCAGGCGGGGTCTGAGCACTACGGGGTTAAGAGATAAACAGAAAAAAAAAACTATTGAGGCTGGCTTTCTTGACAGTTTTATATTTACAGTGCAGGTACTGAGAATCCCGTAACCTGCGCACGCCATGTTTCTCCAGGGAGGCTGCTATGGGGGCATAAGCACTGGCTATTAAATGCTGGGGCGTGCTCTTGTGGAAAAATGTCAGGGGAGAAAAAAGAAAAAAAAAAAACTCAGCGTAGCTAGTAGACAGCTATTGGTGAAGCTAATACACATTTTTTTATTTAATATTAAAACAATTCACAAACATTCGGGAATTAAAAATACGACATTGCACGCCATTCCCAAATTTGTTCGGGTTTTGTATTTTTTTTTTTGTTTGGGTCCCAATAAAGCGCTGGTCAGACCTCTGGCAATGTTTTTCCTTTCCACGAGGGCGCAGCATTTGCCTTTTGTCCATCTTAGTGCTCTGTTCCAGCTTCAGCTGTTGTTAAAGCGCTATATAAACCAATATTGCATTGTATTTAGGACATCTGCCCTCATTTCAAACTCATAACACCAGACCCATATCATTTAGGAATGAACTCTTTTATTCCGATGAAAGAAGAGAGTCTAAGGTTTCTTATGCTGCATTGAATGTTTATGTAGTCCTAAAAGTCAATGTTCTGTGGGACGTGGAAATCGAATGAGAATGACAAAAACCCTGGCACTGGAGTGGACATTTTGTATAGCAGTGAATGAGCTAACATGGTGTTTGGGAAATGCTAAGGAGCAAATTATTTAATGGAATGCAAAGGTTAGATTGCTCCGACAAATGTTTTTTTGGTGGGTGGTCGTCTGCTTCCCACTCAGTACAATTAAATGGTCACACAAAAAAAAATAAATCAATCAATAATTGAGGACAAACAGCTGGATGTGAGAACACAAAGACTCCAATTTGGCTAGTGTGGAGGCATCTCAGCGGTACCATTGCGCTCCACCGGCACAAGCTTGCAAGAGCAGCTGATGCTGGGATTAGTCCCTGATTCTTGCGGGGGATGCATAAATCAGACCAGCGGGCACTAATTCTCATTTTTCCCCCCAGCATTTCACTTCCTGCTCAGCTGAGGGAACACTGTGATGATGTGGAGAGTGTAAAAGTGCAAGTAGAACAACCCCCGGGCCAGTCAGGGCATCCAAACGTATTTTTTAATTAAAACTGCAAGCGGCGATTAACACGGATGGGCACCCCCCCCCCTTTTTTTTTCTCCAAAGCAAATCTTTGGAATTATCCTAAGACTTTGACGGCTTGCTACGCATACATAAGTATTTTATTTATTTTTAACTGTACGACCAGGCACCACTTCTTGCTGTGAATACAAGTCAGTGGTTCCGTAAAAGGGAACCAAATATTCATTAAAAAACGATGCTAACGGAAGGAAGACATCCACTTAACTATATCAATCCAGAAAACATTTAAAATGTTGCCACTATGTCAAAAATTGGTGAATTATTGGTACTACCTCATTGATTTCTGCATAAACTGGTAAACAGCAAAAATCAACATTTAGTGCAGTCAATACAAATGCACCGGTGTGGAAAAATACCTTTGAAATAAATTGATTAATGTTAGAGTTGTGTTTATAATTCAATCGTGGTCGTATGTGGAACTGTCGGGGCTTGGAATTGAAGCGGATTTACATGGGACAGGAAATGTGAGACAGTCACTTTTCGTCAATGGATGCTACCGCTTCGCGTTTGCTTTGAACATTTACCTTGTTGCCGACGTGCACATTTCACCATGATGTTCCTGATGCACGGGTGAAAAGGATGCTTCAATCCTCTCCTCTTTCATCTAGAACTGCTTCATACAGCAAAGAGGGTGCAGAAAGTCCTTAAAATTGAATGACTCTATTTTTATGTTGTCATATTATTTTGTTATTGTTTTTTTAGTTCTGTTGACTTCAAGACGGTGCCGCAACAGTGGCTGCCTTTCCAGCAGCTCTTGTATTTTGGTTTTCTACTTCTTCGTTTCCTTTCCTCTTTCTTACATAACTTTGCTGCTATGACATGTAAATTTCTCCACTGCGAGACTATTAAAGGCGAATCCAATCCAATTTAATCATCATTTACTCACCATTTTGCAGGTAAAATGTCAGGTTGAGTTTTCTTCCGCCTTGCTGGAGCTGCAGCTTTTTTTTTCCACTTTCTCTGTTGTTTTTAAACAGACAACAGATATATATTTTTACCATGAGTATAATTCAATCAAATAAAAAAAAACAAGTTTCACTAATATTGTCACTTGTACATTTACTGACAGAGCTCTTTGTTTGTGCATGTATTACAAGTATTACGCAAAAATGTTATCTTTAAATATAACAAAAACCCAAAGGCAACCTTCAATTCCAATTGTGGTTAAACAGGACAGGAATTAATTACTCCACATTTGACTGTTTTTTGAAGTTAAGATAATCTTAATTAGTTGGAGACTATTCTGCGATTGCGTCACGTTTGTTTGTGATTAAATCTTACATTGCGTGACCAAAATCAAAGTCAGCCTGCAAGCAGCCTTGTTTTACTCAGAATTTACAAAACAATACCAATGTGCAACAAAAAAAGAGAGATTGTGTTCCTCGCAGAGACCAAAATCCATTACCGTGCAAACTACCGCTGTGCAAGAAAAAGACGCGCACGTCGTCGCTTCTTTATTTAAAGGACACTAGGCTGCTAAATTAGAGGACACCAAATTTTGCGGCATTTGCAGTTATACACGATGAAAATGGATAATGCACCTTACCCGCAAAAGAATTTCATTTGTCACAAGCAAAATTCAACTCCGCAGAAATTACTCAGTGATCCTGCGTTGTTTGTTGCGTGCAGGTGCGTTGATATACCAGGTGCGTGATTTCGTTCTTCTTTGGACAGATTAACGACATTATGTCACTTTTACAAAGAGCATTACCGCCATTTACTGGCCAGAATGTGAAGCGTATAAAAAATAAGAAATCGCTCAAAACTGTCAAGTGTTGTATTTTATTCTTTTGTAATATTTTAGCATATCGAGCTTCCGTGGAAAAAAAACGTTCTTATCCTCACACAATTAATATTTTTTTAATATTTTAAACAGAATTTACAGAATCATGAACAAGCTCATATGTGAATTGAATTTAAAATGTAATTTCACACAGAAGGCAAAAATCTAGAACTTGTTTTAAGTAATGTAAGTACGCTGTGTAATTTTATGAAGAAACCAATCAAGGAAATGGAAGACTAAACAAATTGTTAGGAGGGTAAACAAAGCCGGATTTTAATTTGTTAAAGATGCTCTTCTATCCAAGGATGAAGCTACTCAGGCACCTTGTGAGAAAAATCCGCCTCCCTGATTCATCATCTTGCTCTATTTGCTCACCAGCCAATTTGTCTCCTTTCACCCAGTGGATTTTTTTTTTTGCATCTTTCCACACTCCTCTCAGCCACCCAGGAAACCGCCTCATGAACTCTGAAATAGTTTATTCTGTAAAGCAAGCTCGCCACGAGTTTTCTTACCACCTCACTGTACCTTCATTACTTTCCTGCTGGGCTCAGCATAATTTCACCTTTGGAAAATAGCGACAGGGGCGTGTGTTCGTTGAAAGCGAGGAAGAATGTGAATAAGTCACGGTGGCGGCGGCTGCAAAACAAGGCCTGACAAAAATAAAAAAATATAAAAAAAGACAAGAAAAAAATGTGGTAGGTCCCGTGAGAGGGAGGGTGTACCATGCGTCCTGCCGCGCTTTATCACCACATGACATCGGTGAATTTTAAATGTCTGCTGCATCTCGCAATCAGTCATCACTCTCGCCGCTCTTCTTGTGTGAATATAGTCTGATTCATCACTCGGCTTTATCGCTCAGGTGCATTCCTCTAAAATTGAATGTCGAGCCCATATCTTATTTATTGAGCAAGCGAGCAGAGTCAAAGGTGCCGCATCTAAAATGACTCCATGATGGGTCCTTTTTGCCGACAAGGCCATTGGCACTTGTTTGATGATATTTTCTTTATGAATGACTGATGTATGGGAGACATTCCCTGCGGAGAGCAAACTGACAGCCGCCATCCATTAACATGGCGGCGGCAAAAATTGGGGTGATGAAAACTCATGAAAAAGTTGATGCACAGAGCCCACTCGAAAACCTGGTAGAGCATGGCAAAAGATTAGCATTGAGGAGCTGTCGATGATATGAACATCATATGATTTATTGACAGTCGAAAGGAAAATGCGGAAATGACATCCATTTGCGTCATAGTGATGATGATGTTATGAAAGGTAGAGAAAAGGAAAAAGTAGAAAAACAAAATCTAGGAGCTGCTATAAAGGCAGCCACTCTCGCGCCGCCATCTTCAAGTCAAAACAACAACAAAAAAAAACAAAGTAACAAATAATATGACACAACACAAAAGACATAGACAGTTATTCAATCATAACTCATTCACTGCCAAAATGTGTCCACTCCAGTGCCAGGGTTTTTGTCATTGTCATTCAAATTCTAGGACCCACAAAATATTGAGTTTAAGGACTACAAAAACAGTCAATGCAGCGTAAGAAACCTGAGACTCTCTTTTGTCATAAAAAGAGTTATTTCCTAAATTATAAGGGTCTGGAGTTATATGAGTTGAAATGAGGGCAGCTGTCATGTGTAAAGATTGCTTCATTTTATTTTAAAAATACCTTTTTGTCATAGTTAATCCTCATATTATTGTGGGTCATTTTTACCCGAATGTAAAAATCCACACAAAACAGTCAAATAATAGGTGACATCAGCAACAATTATTTCTGAGACGTTATTCATGAAAAGAGATATTTTCTATCCCATTGGAATATTTTAGAACTGTTTTCAAGAAAGGAAAAAGAAAGGCTAACCAGTACTTTAGTCAACACAAAAACGGTAACGGGTAAAATTGACCTGTAACATCATATAAGGGTTACATTCTTAGACTTATTCAAGTGCAATTTGCATTAACACCAAAACATATTACTCACATGCACAAAGACACACAAATGTTTATTTTTCTTCTCCTCGATCAACTCGGGACCAGTCCGCGATCAACCTGTCAATGAATCTTGTGGTCCAATCCCAGTTGAAGGAAGATGTGTCTGCTCCAATGGCTGAAAATACAACTGGGGTTTCATCATGGCGATGAATTTATACCGTACATTAATCGATGCGGTACAGTCAGTGTTCAAGGACATAGTGCAGGAAATATTGCGATCCCGTCAGCCACAAGAGCTGAAAATACAACAATGGAGGTAAGAGCACTTGTCCCCATACAGCAGAAGACATACACTGCTTGACAGCATTTGACTTGGGACAAAAAACTGCATCGGCGGACGACGAAGACATCCAAGGACAATGAGACAGAAGTGCAACACTGATCTTCCAAGGTTATCAAAAGGACAAAAGGCCTTTGCGCCGTCAAAAGAAATAATTCTCTCGCTATTGGAGGGTGTTGGGGGTAGAAGATCGCACTTTCACATGTTTTATGTGTCAGCAGTTCGATGTGGAAGAAGCGAATGGGATAAGCGAGCCATATAAGCCGCCAGCGTTCCCATTTCGGGCGCGCAAATATAACAGAGGTTGGTAAACAGACTGCGCATTACCCACAGTAAATAGAGGTTTCTTTTTCGGCATTTTCCAATTAATAAACTCATAACCTTTGAAAGCCCTTTAGGGAGGCTGGTTGACGTTTGCGATTGCAGCTGGAAGATGAAAAAAAACAAACAAAAAACAAAAAAGATTGATGAAAAGGTTTCTTCAGCCATCATCTGTACTTCTTTGAAGGTGTCGGACGTTTTGTTCCTCATCCAAAAAGCTTCGTCAGTGAACTAAAGTTGTGCTGGTAAGTCTGGCCGTATATATATCCCTAATGGACAGTGGTGGCAGTGGGGGTAGCATTAGACTACTCCCTGAAGCAAATCTGATTACTTCTTTTGTACTGTCTGATTACCTCTAATTGTCTATGTATGGCTCTGATTGCCCCAGCTATTTTCTATCGATCTAGCTACCTAGCTAGCTAGCTATTTGCTATCTATTATCTGTCTAGCTGGCTCTATATTAGCTATTTAACTAGCTATTGGCTATTGATCTGGCTAGCCAGCAAGCTGGCTGGCTATTAGACTGCTTTCTATCTATTTGATTTACTTCGGGGTTGAGTGAACGCTGGCGCGTGTGGCTGCCGCTGCTCACCCACAGAAAAACTTTGACTTTAAAGTGACCTTGAGAGTTTTGAAAGGCGCTTAGAAATGAAATGGATGATTATTATCATTATTATTAGTAGTAGCAGTAGTAGTAGTAGTAGTAGTAGTAGTAATAGTAGTAGTAGTAGTAGTAGTAGTAGTAGTAGTAGTAGTATTAGCTCTGGTATCACCTCATTAGCATGCCTAAGCCTACTAAGGTCATTACCACGTAGGCTTAGAAGTCTCGCATCGCCACCACTGTCCATTAGGGATATATACTGTATATGGTCAGAGTTACCAGCACAACTTTAGTTCGCTGACGAAGCTTTTCGGATGAGGAGGGACACCTTTAAAGAAGTACAGATGACGGCTGAAGAAACCTTTTCATCGATGGACCACTCTTGTGCAGCTGAGAGCCTACACAGACAAAAAAAAGGAGGAAAAGCTGGCACATGTTATCAAGCGGAACGTAAAGGGGTCAATTGGGCAAATGTAAGCTTTATTTTTTCTGTTTATTTGATTCAGACGTGAAGTGAACAATAGCTCGTTTGTTCCGTGGCTCCTAATTAAATGTCGAGTTTGTGGTAATGAATGAAAACAAATGCACAATTAGAGATTTCATATTGTGATGCCTTGGACCTAATGAAAATATGTTGCGGTTGAGTTTTAACGAAATGCTACACACGTTGGCTATCTTTCCGAGTATTGTCTCGATGTATGCATGAAGCCAACCACCACCCGCCCCCTCCCTTTCTCGAGGTCAAAAAGAGCGCTTCCAATTTTTCTGTCTTCTGCGCCGTTTTTACATTTTCAGTGCCGTCGTTTTGAGAAGAGGCAGATTCCCCGCGTGCCAATCCTATTTGAACCTGTCACCCGCGCCTGCTTTCTTTCTAATGCGAACGGGAGTGCGACAGACCGATCGGATACCGCCGACATTTGCAAAGATGAGCACGAATCAGGTATTAGTGGCTTATAAGTCGACACAAAATGGAAGCGGTGTTGGACTGATTTGTTCCGTTAATCATCACGTTGGAGTTTGAGGTTGATAGAAATGATCATTTCAGCATGAGTTGACCATGACCTCTCGCTCACCTGTCCTAGCTTCACACTTATTTCTGATATGTGGTATAATTGCTTGTTGGAGTTAGAAATACTAGTTTGATACTAGTTTCATGGTTAATGTATCACAGCAATGTGTACGGCAATGTTTTTTTGGGACGGGTGGTTAAAAGGAGCGTCAGAGCCAAGCAACAATGCGTATGTGGATCTGTCGCGGCTTGGAATTGCAGCGGATTTTCATGGGATAGGAGATGGGAAAACAATGTATTTTCATCAATGGTTGCCACAGCTTCGTATTACTTTCAAAACTTAGCTTGTAGCAGACGTACACATTTCACCATGATGTCCATGATCCACTGGTGAAAAGGAGGCTTTGATCCTCTCCTCTTTCATCTAGAACTGCTTCATACAACAAAGAGGGTGCAGGAAGTGCTAAAGATTGAAGATCGTTTGTGTCTTTTGTGTTGTGTCCCATTATTTGTTTTGTTCTTTTCTTTTTGTTTTGGAAATGTGGCTGCCTTTACAGCAGCTCCTTTTTTTCTGCTGTTAAATGTAAATATTCTGAGACAAATAAAGGCTAACCTAATCTAATTTAGCATGTTTGCAAAGCGATGGGAACCAGCTCAAATAGCATCAGATGTGACATACCATGTGATCTTTTTCTTTCTTTTTTATTTTAGTATGAAGTACAAATACAAGTGAAAAGATCAATTCTTACTGGGCTGGGAGGGAATGTGTTTTCATAAAAGTGATCCTTTTTGTGTGCACAGGGATCTTTTCCTGTTATTAAAAAAACATCCATCCATCCATTTTTCCAATCTCTTTATCTTGAAACAGCCGTCAAGGGTGCTGGAGTCTATCCCAGCTGTCTTTGGGTTGGAGACCGGGGACACCCTGAACCGGTTGCTAGCCAATCACAGGGTACACAGATATAAATAATCATCCAAGATAGCATTAAAACCTCGGGACAATTTGGAGTTGTCAACTCACTCACCATTAGACCAGGTGTGTGTCGCCATTTAAGTTATTCAATTTGAACATTTTATTTTGGTTCTCATTGCCTGTACTTTTAAAGTTATTTAAATTCAAGTCAATCTTCTTCAAAGTGAAGTCAACTGAGCAGTCCCCGTTGTCCCCTCTTGTTGTGTTTGACAAGCAGCCAGGGTTCAACAACATTGAATCCAGCGTCTGTCTGTGAGCACAAGTCACCTCACCACTCCAGGGCCAACACGGCTGTCACAAGTGAGCTCTCAACCCATCCGCCTCGTGGGTCATCTTGTCCGATCATCTTCAAGCCCCCAATTTTGACAGCTACACCACCGATGCTTTCACCCATGCCGCCTGCGTAGAAAACACAGGATGCCGGAGGAATATTTAGTAGAACAACACACCAAGCGTGCGATCCAAAAATAATAGCCATCCATTCGGTATTAGTCAAAGGAGAATGTGGAAAAGGAATCAACGCCGCTTTTTTTGTTCTCTGTGAATGTGACAGCATAAAAGTCTGTAATTAAAACCGTAAAACAAAAGACAAAAGAGCGGTTTAATCCACCCCAAGTGAAAAGGCAAGTAATTTCTATTCACAGGGTGACTTGATTGTCCAAAACAAGTGGTATTATAAGAAACGGAGCCTTGATCAACCGCAATATCAACTTCATCTGATCTCACGCGGATTTCCGTAATTATTCAGCATCGTGGTCAACATAAGACAAAAATAACCGCACTGAACAGGTGGTGAAGAGGCGATTTTCAAATATGTCAAACAACCGCGGAGAGCACACAGTGAAACAGCTTGCTTAGAGTCCGACGTGCTGCGCCGGTGCTTATAGCACGTAAATTATGTTGTTGTTTTTTTCTCAAGCCTGTCACCTCCTCAAGCGTGGACTCATTAGTCCTAATTAGTGCTGATGAAGTAGCAATACTTCAGCCACGGTGGGTCAAATCTCAGTCCATCATGAAATGTTCTGCTAATGGCCGTTTATGATCGAACACAAGAGGGAAATCCACTGTGGTGAACATTTGGAGCTTGTTTAGACTTACACTTGCCAATCGGTCAAAGGATACCATAAAATGGTGTGATGGCATTAGAAAAAAAAATACAAATCTATTTTTAAAACATAATTAAAATATATTTTAAAATATATTTACAAATATATACCTATTTTGTCTTTATATATACAATACATAGAATAAGGTATATTGTGTGTAGTTTTAAGGCTTATTTAGTTGAAAATTATATTTTATGGAGACCTGGGAATGGATTATTCTCATTTTAATGGTTTCCAATAGGAAATTAATTTTTGGGATACACACTTTTCACCTTACACACTCTGTATGGGAACCAATTAAGTTACAGCCAAGACTGTATATATTTTTTAAGCATATTTTTATTATTTTTTAAAATGTTTTTAATTATTTTATGTTTATCTTATATATATATATTTTAATATATATTTTCTTAATAATTCTATGTATTATATTTTTAAATATCTCTGTCTCTCCCTATATATATATATATATATATATATATAAAATAGATATAGATAGAGCTGTTATGAATGTTAATGCGTTTTCTGGAGACGTAATGACGATAGAAATATTTGGTTAGATTTTGTTAAAAAGGGTAAAAAAAACTTTGGTCCATTTTCCGACCTTGTCAGCAGCGAAAAAGAAAAAACAGAAGTAATAGCAACCCACCGTTACTCAACCTCCATTCTAAGGTGTCATTACATCAACCAACTACTTCTTCTTCCAAGAGGCCCGAGAAGCTGCAAACAATGCCATCGCCATAGTAACCAGCGCTCCCTTGGTGAAGATAACTGACCCCCTTCATGGTCCTTGTCCCGCAATCGAGTCGGATAGAGCAAGGGGCTCCTTGAGATTGCAGTTTTATACATTTGTGGGAAGTTTAAGGCCCGAGCGACTGCATACACCTAGATTGAAACAACTCCTCAAGAGTTTTTCAAAAGGAGAATGTTGCATAAAATTTTTGAAGGATGTTTGACTATTTTAGCCCCACTTCATCTTCGCTGCGTCTTTCCATTCCATTCCATTCCATTCCATTCCATTCCATCCATCAATTAAACGCTAAATTGGTTTCAAGGCGATTCAGAACGATGCAAGACATTGAGAAATAATTGAAAGACAGTTATTTTTCTTCCAATGGGGTAAGAATGCTTCACAAGGTCGCGCACCAAAGTGACACCAGTTGTAATTATCCACCTTGAATGTTCCTGTCAATCAACAACTGTTTAAGGACCCGGAACGCATAGCTTCAAAGTCACATGAAACGAAAAAAAAAGATTTTTCCGCCATGTCTTAAGAAAAAGTTTGCCGAACTTTGTCAACTATTAACTATGTTTGAAATTGCTATATGAGAAACGCAATAAGGACACTTTTAGAACCTCTCGCTGTCTCACATGACTCTTAAAAAGGAATTGCTTATAGATTATTTCATGAGAAGAAATACGCATTAAAAATACATAAAAAAATACATTTACACATTTACATACACATTTACATATACATTTATTTATTGGTGTATTTATTTATTTATTACTTATGTATTTATTTATTTATATAGGATTCAACCGGTCTTTTCTATTTTATTAGTTACATATTAACATACAGTATATGTTACATATCTCAAAACCCACCTATTTAAAATTGCATTTTCTGTGTAGCTCTCTCTCTCGTTTCTATTTATAATTGTATTTTATTTATTGCATTCTAATTGTGATTGCATTTTATTTATTATAGTACCTATGCTTGTCTGTGACTGTAAAGTGTCCTTGAGAGCTTTGAAAGGCGCTTAAAATGTAATGTATTATTATTATTTTTTTCTTTTATTACTAAATATATTAAGGGTCACATTGACCGAACGGACACTGCAGGAGGCCATCTTTGTTTGCCAGGGATGTCTTTGGTGCTCTCATATAAGCGTCCCAGTGTCATCGGGATCCATTTACGGTCGATACACTTGATCATTCCGGCACCACCCAACCTGACAGCGGGCAAATTTATCCGTCTTCGTTTGATGCGCAAACATGCGAGCATCCTCCAAGGATGGATGATGGAAAAAGATGGATGAGTCAGGAAAATGGATGAGAGCGAGCCAACAATTAAACGGCTGCCATTCGTCTATGAGAAGTCGAGATGGAGGGTGTTGGTGGAGGTGGGGAAAATAATTTTTCAAATGTTGCTCATCCTTACAAGGCTAATGGTGTGTCCCTGGTGGGGTTGGTAGAGATGGCGGGAGGGGGGTGGGAAAAAGAGTTCCAAACAATCTCAGTCAGGTGCGCACCCCAATAGAGGCAGAGAGGTGTCATTCGCTAATGCATGCCAGAGTGCATGATTGATTTTTTTTTCCTGTCTCTCTCTCTCTCTCTCACTCTTCGCAGGTATCTTAATGTCGTAATGCATCGCTCTGTCACACAGAGTGGGCTTGGCGATCTGCCCTTTCCACAGAGTGATCTCCCCCCTCGATGGGATGAGACCGGCATATATAAATAAAGGAATGGGGAGAGGAGGTCCGGAGGAGAGGGATGGGCGACAAGTGTGATCACATTGCGCACAAACAAGCACATTTAGAATATTTTATCCCACCAAGCTGTCTACTGACAACATGGTTTCATTTTTTATTGGTGGTCCTTTTAGTTGAATGGAATGGGGTCGGGGATTAATGGTGCAATTTTAAAAGTGAAAAAAAAGTATGGTGATCATATGGAATTTGTTCAATGAGTTTTGTTAATGCACAAGTCAGCGGAAAGGAACATTTGTTGCGTTGTCTTCATTTTTAAATTGTCGAGATTCATGTTTCATGCCAGGAGTGGGGTTTTCAAAATAAAGTGGGAGTTTAATGTCAGATTTGTGCGGCAAAATAGGGTTTTAATTTAGCATTATGACAGCACCAATTTGTCAGTCCAGTTTAAAGTCACATTCCAGTTTAATACCCAAGTTTGAGACTGATGACTTCCGTCAGGGGGCCCAACTCTACAGGATGAGATGAGTACATGGACCACTGGGACCAAACAGTATCACTTCTGTCTTCTTTTCATTGAAGTTCAAGACGTTTTGTCTCATGCAGGTTTGGATTTCCTCCAGGCAGGATAAAAGTGTATTATTTGCTCTGTGATACATAGATCTGACAGTCATCTGCATAGAAGTGGAAGGAAATATCATGTTTTCTTAGGATGGGACCCAATGGAAGCCGGTAAAATGGGAACAACATAGGCCCCGAAATTGAGCCCTGCGGAACACCACATGACCATCCACAAAAAGTAGTTCCAAGTCAGTCTCGGTTTACTTCAAAGCAAAGGAAAATGTGCAATTCAAAGTCAGCTTTCAAAGAAGAGTTAAGGTTTCAAATTAGAGTTTAAGATAGGGGTATGGTTTCTTAACTTGATTTCAAAATAAAAGTAGCAGGGCAAGGATAAAGTTTCAAATTGGGATTCAAACTAAAGCTTAGGATTCAATGTCTTATTTCAATGTCAAAATGCAGTTTTAAAATTCAATTTTAGGGTTTTTTTTTCTCCCAAATTTGGCTTTTGAGAATGTGTTCTTTTGAGCTCAAGCTTTGTAATGGCGTCACCCTGTGTCATTCTCCGGATCCCGAGTGTTCGGGAGTAACACCGCAGGGTGACGGGACTCTGCTGACAAGAATTGAGGAGTTTTGCGTTGGCCTTTAATTCACCCCCCTTCCCCATTTTGACCATGACAAGTGCCAACGGTTGCGTAGCAGCCTGGAGGTCCGCTGTGCATCACCATTATGGCCTTATTATCCAGGGTGCTCCAAGTGCTCTCCAACACTCTTATCCTCCCTTTCTGCCAAGCAACACTTCAGCGGGGGGAACGTCTGATGGGAGAGAGCCATTTTCATGTACATTAGAAAAACTCACATGCGGTACGAGTGGGTAAAATGCGCCCCCTTAAATATGACCCATATTTTAGGGGGTGAGATGGGTGGGGTTATCTGCTGGAAGATTTAAAAGAAAGGAATGACAGCTTGTTTGTAACATCTTTTTTTAAGGAAGAAAAAACAATATATATCTTATTATATTGCCGCTGTTTGTTTAGTTTGACAAGGGGCACAATACTCAATTGGATTTCGGTCGACTTTCTTTTTCGGATTGAATTTTCAAATCAAAACGGGCTTCGCTTGACAAGACTCAGACTTCATAGTTCACTGATAGTCGATTGGGGTTACTGTCTGTCACAGCGAGGGCTCAATGTGAGTTGTTGCACCTTCAAAAAGTCATTTTAGATTTGTATTCACAAGCTTTCATTTCTTTAACGTCACTCAGTTCACATATACGTGCTAATATGATCACCGTAACATCAATAAATTGATTTCGGCTTTCCAATCACCAAATTTGCTAACCCTTTTTAAGCATTTTGCACCTTTGTCATCATACAAACGCAAACTAAAGGCGGGAGGAAATAAGTCCATCGAGGACGATATCCATATTAAAACAATGAATATTGCTTTCCTTCTCCGCTCGTCAACTCCAGAGACCAGATAGCATCGAAAACTGAAATAAATAAATACATAAAAAGATTTAAATAACCATGGGCTGTTGTTCCAGTCATTTCTCCATTACTTTGCCCACTGGAGCGAGACCGGCTACTTATTTCTTGCTCTGGAAAAAAAAGCACTTCTCAAGTTCTTTGATTAAAAAACAATACATAAATAAATATACAAATTTGATAGATTTTTTGATCCTCTCCTGTTTCATCTAGAACTGCTTAATGTCACAAAGAGGGTACAGCAAGTGCAGAATCAATGACTCTGTGTCTTTGTGTTGTCATATTATTTGTTTTTACTATTCCTTTAATAACTTTGCTGCTACGAAATGTAAATTTCTCCACTGTGAGACAAATAAATGTACATCCAATCCAATGTGTGGGTGGCGAGTGGTGGAATGGAAGAACAGCAGTGCAGGAAAAAAAGCACTTGGGTACAGCAGCGTCCTCTTCGCCATTAAGCATTTTTAAAAGTCCCCCCCCAGAAAATATTGATCGAAAAAGAGCCAAAAGCCAAATCGCTGCATGTTTTCGCGGGCGCCAAATCGCAGCCGCCCTAATTTCAAGCTTGTATAACTCCAGACCTATATAATTTAGGAATTAACTCTTTTTTTTTCGATGAAAGAAGAGAGTCTAAGGTTTCTTACGCTCCATTGAATGTTGATGTAGTAGTTCTAAAACTCAATATTTTGTGGGTCCTAGAATTCGAGTGACAATGACAAAAACCATGGCATTACAACTACTTGAAAGGGGCAACCTGTGCAAAACATTTGACAGTCAATGTGGGGGAGGCACCAACTAAAGACTTTACCAAGTATGCGACAATGCAAATGATTTATTTTCACTTCTCATCCCTACCACACAACCCAGAAAAAAATGTCTATGAACATGACAGCATTTCTCAACATCCATCATTGCTGCCATATTTCACCCGGGTGACACCCTCGTCTTTTTTTTTTTTTGTCGTCAATTATTTGCTTATTAATTTCCCCAACACCACGCCACGCAAGCATGCTCGTTAAATGAAACACGCGGGTACCGTGCCAAAATGACTGTTGATAAATCATTCAAAAAGCGCGCTCGTGTGTGCTCGGATGATACATGCGTTCAACCTCTCAGGGTTTCCATTAAAAAAAACGCGTGACAGAGTCGGTAATAACCGCCGCGGGCTTCGGGCCGGTCGCTGTTAATCAATGCCTCGGATCGTTTGGAGCTCTTGAGCGCAAAATAATTCCCTGTGTAAGAGCGTCGAGAACCGTGTCGCTTTGAACGACTCAGAAACGCATGATGCCTGATGTCAGCGTGATATAGGAATGAACTGGAAGGTCAACATACAACGATACTTGGAGTTTAAGCACGGCGGCCATGACGTGCACCGATTACGTCGCCATTACTGGGCGGCCATTAGCTTTTTTTAAAACACACACAAATCTGCCTTAAAGGCAATAGTCGTTGACTTTTAATTACCTTAGTTTTCACGCCGTCAAGCCTCCCACTCCTGCTCTTTTTCATTCCCTCTCTCACACCCACTCGCCCTCCCTCTCAGACTAATCAGGTGATGGTCGTTTGTCATTGGCCTTCATGACCGGACACAGATGGTTTCTGACGACGTTCTGTCATTTTGTCAACGCCTTCCGTCAGGCGCCGAATGATGGAGGTGTCAACACACAAAAAAAGGGAACAGTCTGACATATTACAACGGCGAGATGCTTCAGATGTGCTATGGAATTAAATGGATATGGATGGATGTATCTCTGCACGCCTCCGCGGTTTCGGGGATTTGCTACATGGATGTCAAGATTTTATCGGTCCAAATTAATTGATAGAGAGAAAAACACACCAAGCTAATAATTGATATGTAGTGTGGAGGCGGATTGGTTGTCAAGTGGTGAGCATGTCGACCTGTGTGCAGTTTCCAAGTTCTACCCATGCCTCTGTGCGTTTTCTCCGGGTATTCCGGTTTCCTCTCATATTCCCAAAAACATGCACAACAGGCTGATTAAACACTCCAATTTGTCCATAGGTGTGACTGTGAGCACGAATGCTTGTTTGTCTATGTGTGCCCTGCGATTGGCTGGCAACCAGTTCAGGGTGTCCCCAGCCTAGTACCCGAAGACAGCTGGGATCGGCTCCAGAACCTCCCGCGACCCTAATGAGGATTAAGCGGTCTGGAAAATGGATGGATGGATGGTTTACCCCTGATGGTGTCACTTACTACCAACAAGGACAAAACAAATAAGCTAAGAGATCCGAATTCCATTTATTAGCTTCATTAGCCCCAAATAACGATTTTTCAAAAAATTTATACACAAGGTGAGGAAAAAAATGGATCATACAACCGTTTGTAATGACCTTTGCGAAAACCCTTATTCGGTTTTCAGTCAAGGTGACTTTGGTTTCAAAAGGTACACCTAGAACGGATCCGCAGTCATTTGCAAAGATCATTAAATAAGCAGAGAGACAACATGCAAATTCTCCCACGGAAAAACCCGAGAAGAGATTTGCATTTTGGACCACAGAAGTGAGGTAAATGCCTGAACCACAATTCACCCTGCTTAACAGATCAAGGGTGTTATTTTCACATTTTACACTTTGAGTCACGATGGCCTGAAGGGAAATGTCTGGCCTTTCGAAAAAAAATATTTTGGCATCCTCGATTATTCAAGAAGTGGCCTTCCAAAAAAAAAAAAAATGAAGTAATTAACAAGTTCTTTGACCCATCGTCAGACATCAAGCACATCGCTTGTTTTCACTTTTGTAAATAATTTGGCCTTGCAAACGGGTGTGCGCTATCATTGTTGACCTTCACAATAAGAATGTGATTGAAATGTTTGATTGATTGATCATGTCATGTATTCATTATTCATTTTTAATCGCGTGCAACTGTTGTACATGTTTAAACTACGTCAACTCAAATAACTTTATTTTCACTATTTCATTGTTGTTCATGGACTAAATAATCGAAAGCATTTCTTGGAATGTTTTGCAAAAATCCAATCCCTGAAGCATAGCCAAAACAAACAAAAAGCTTCAAAGTCAGCCATCCTGTTTTGAAGTGTCACTTTCACAGGCATCCTTGAAAGACTAATTAAATTTTCCCAATGTCTACCAAATTTGAGCCAGTAAACGAGAGACGGGTGACAATAAATTGCAGATGATTTTACCTTTCATGGCATGTGGCTACAGCATGGAAGCAAAATTAATTGATTTTCATTTCCTCCATTTTGGCAGAATTTTCTCAAATATTGCAGAAAAAATACATCTAGGGGGAAAAAATTACACGAAAATACAAAGAAATATCATAAAAGAAAATATAATAAAAATATAATATAAATATAATAAAATAGAAAAATCAATAATAATAATAATACTAATAATAATAATAATAATAAAAAGATATGTAGATAATTAAAAATATATTTTTAACTCATTCACTGCCACTCAAGAATTTATTCAGGAATTGAAAATATGACATAGAGCACCATTCCCAAATTATTTTGTTTTTTCTTGCTTGAGTGGCGATAAAGAGCTGGCCAGACCTCTGGCAATGTTTTTCCCCTTCCACAAAGGGGAAGCATTTGAGCTTTTCATGAGCAATTAGCGCTTTGTTCCATCTTCAGCTGTTGTTAAATCGTTATATAAACCACACCATGTATGTATTGCATTGTTTTTTGGACAGCCGCCCTCATTTCAAGCTCATATAACTCCAGACACATATAATTTAGGAATGAACTCTTTTTTTTATGAAAGAAACGAGTAATGTTTCTAATGCTGCATTGAATGTTTATGTAGTCCTAAAACTCAATATTCTGTGGGTCCTGGAATTGGAGTGACAATGACAAAAACCCTGACACCGGAGTGGACACATTTTTATACGTCTGGCAGTGAATGAGTTAATTATCGACATTTTTGTCTTTTTTTTTAATGATTCCAAAGTACTGCACTGTCTATTTGGTCCAAACTATGGATCCTTTCAAATATGTGTGCCATGTGACAGTACACCCAATTTTCATGACACAGTACTCTATAAAATAGCATAGAGTTAAAGAAATTGTCCACCATCCATCACAAAGAAACAAAATAAAATACAAGCGCAACATGTAAGACATTCTCCCTCCCCCTTGAGGCTTCAGACACTTGTCCCTATGTCTCGGGTGACATATGTCCACAACAAGCGGGTCTTGTGATGAGCCGCCGGCCGTCAGAAGCGACGTCCGAGCCTCAGGAACCGAGCGTGAAAAGGATGAGATGGCGGAGGCGGCAAAGGTGATGCCGCGTCTCGGAGGAAATCTCATTCTTTCCAGAAGTGATGACGAGCACCGCGCCGCTGAGGGAACGAGATGGAGTGACACAGGGCGGCTACTTGGACATCGCTCATATTTTGGGAAGAGGAAAAGAACGCCTCTTGGGATATTACACCTGGAGGTGGATACTTTGTCAACCCCACGGTTAAAAGCAGGAAATGGACAAAGGGGGTTTGTTGGTTGGGGGGGACATATCGGTCTTAATGTCCATTGCCAGCCTCCGAACATATCACATGGCCATGTAACACAAGGTGCAGGCTTCAGGGAAGGCGGTCAATACACGTGACATATGAAAGATTTGGTCTTCACAACACCTAATGCAATGAAAGAGAACCCCCCCTGCCCCCCTTGTGAGCCTCTCCTGCCTACCTCTGGCTGCATTGATAAGGACAGAAAAGACTCTGCATAGGCAGGGAAGTAAGAAAATCAGGAACTTGGATAGCTAAAATGGTACGAAGTGACATTCAGCTCAGTAAATATAGGCAAGTAAAGAAAATAAGAGAGTAAAGAAATCGTTTTTTTGGTGTGTAGTGTATTTCGGGTAGGGAAGATGCTCAAACACACAGATGCAGTGCGCAAAGACTCTTGACGACCGCGGAAGATGCTATGGCGCTTGTACGAAACATGAGCAGCCTCATGATGACACACAATTGCAGGCAGGGTTTATAAAAAGAACGAAAAGAATGACGGAAATGTGGTGGGAAAAAAACATTGAATAAATGGGAAAGCGTGAGATGAATTCTAATAGCCCAGAGTGAAATGAAGTGAGTGGAAACAAACTATTGTAATCTTGAGGAAAACATGTGACCTGGCGACGTGATCGTTTCTCACAAGCGCAGCTTGAGCATTGCCCCCCACTACACCCACCCCCAGTCACTCTGCTACCCTCCTTCGCTCATACAAATGCACCATGTGCTTCATTAAACAGATGCAGCTACGGCTTACATCATTTCTTTTTTTTCTAACTCATTCACTGCCATACGTGCAAAAATGTGTCCACTACAGTGCCAAGATTTTTGTCATTGTCACTTGAATTCCAGGACCCACAGAATATTGACTTTTAGGACAACATCAACATTCAATGCAGCATAAGAAACATTAGACATTAGGCATTCTGACTACTTTCCGAACTGACTGTACACATTGATATATGTTGCGCTTTAACAACAATTAAAGGTGGAACAAAGCGCTAACATGGAACAAAAGGGAAATGCTACCCCTTGTGGGAAAGAAAAAACATTGCCAGAGGCAAGGACCAGCGCTTTATCAGCACCCAACCATGGAAAAACACAACCTGAACAAATTCCGGAATGGCGCTCTACGTCACATTTTCAATTCAATTCCCGAATTGCAGTGAATGAGTTAAGCACAAGATTAAAATCGTAAAAAGATGGAGTGAAGGCATATGGCGGCCATCGTTTCAAATCATCTGTGCTATATTTCCATGCAGAAATGAAGAAATGATCATTGGACGCAAAGCCTTCCTGTCACAAGTGTATAATTTTTAACAAAAACTGAAACTGTACAGTGGAAACATATCAAGAATGAGAGAATACAACGATTACAGCAACTGCTTTAACCACTACGAAATACGAACCTCTGTAATACTAACGAGGAGCCATTTTGTGATCTCAAACATACGCTCTCCGGTTACTCGAGGCGTGAGTGATGTGCCATGGAAGCGTTGCTGTCACCAATAAATCACTAAGAATTTTATCGACAACCAGGGGGCTGCCCTAAGTCTCTTTTTGTTGCCTCTTGCTCCAAGGGGGCTGCTCCTTCATGTTATTTGATCTATGTTTTTTCCTCCATCCCTCCCGTTTTGTCACATATAAATTATTTGAGCGAGATGCTCTGCCCACGTGTCTTCGAAGACAGTCGCCATACTCCCTATTGCGAAAAGGGTCATCAATAACGAACAAGTGCGCTCTACCTGTTTCCAATTACGCAGTAGTATATCTTTTTTTTTTGGTGTGCCTAATTTGCATGTGGCACTTTTTTTGCATGACGAGGTCTATAAATATTGACATTTGACCTCAGTAAATTAAGCAGTTAAAACGAGCGCCGTGTCACGACGTGAGAGGCTGCTGGTGGTAATATGGCGAGCCCCTACACACACACACACACACCCACACACACACACACACACACACACGCACACACACACACACGCACACACACACACACACACTCAAAGCCAGATGTTGTGCCAGTCAGTTGCGCACAGGTCGACACTAATTGCGTCCTTCCCAGAGTTGATGTTATTTCATTGTGAGCCCGCTGCGAAAGGTCACGTCTAAATTGGGAGAGTGAGGCAAGAAATTCTTTCAAGGTTCACGAATCGAAAATCCCTTTGGGGTTGCTCGGTCCGCAATGTGAGAGAAGTGTTCTTGCGTCATTGCGTTAATTTGCCTCTTGTGTTTTTTCTCATGTGGTGTACGGTAATGCGAAGCCAATTCCATAGTAGCCTGTGTTGTAGCAAGTGTTAATTTAATGCTCATCATTATAAAATAAAATAAAATAAAATAAAATAAACCCTTCCACTATTGTTAATGCGCTATATAAATCAATATGTATTGATTTAAAAATTAAATTAAATTAAATTAAATTAAATTAAATTAAATTAAATTAAACACCCATAAAATGTGACTAAATTTTAGCTGGCATTTTCCAGTTTTTTTCCGGTTTCAATCCACTTACTGTGAACAATTATTTTCTGGTGATCATACATCAGCTCCTTATTCTTTTGGTCAAATTTAGCCAGTTAGCCAGTTTCCAAGCCAGACTATTCCTGTCAACTTCTCCTGTGGTTGTGACAAAACAATTGGCAGGGTTGTTGGCAACAAAGTTTTGGCGTTCAAGCAACACGTGCTGTTTTTATTTTTATGTATTTTTTATCTTTTGTGTGTAACACCCACACAAAATGTGTTTATTTTAGTGAGGTGTGACTAACGGGAGGAAAAGCGGTGGCAGGTACAGGACTAGCCTGCAGTTCCTTTGTGTTCCCCAGTGGAAAATGTGTTGTTGTTATGATCGCACTACTGTACATTGTTGTCAGTTGAATAGCTTTTTAAAAAGATGAAAAAGCTGTGGAAATAAGCAATGCACGGGTGGGAGGGAAAAATGTTTCACCATTTATCTTCACTTTTTGTGCCAGGTCTATTTAATTTGGTTCACCCGTGGATAGAAATTGCACCTCTTTATCGGTAAAGACGGCGAAAAGACGGCAGCAGCCACACGGGTGCGTAGGGAGGGCAGAACAGGGGGCAAAAGATTTATACTCAAAAGAAAAAGAAGAAACAACCACAGCCCGGGGTCTCCTCTGCTTGTTGGTAGAGTATTTTTTTTTTTTTACCTTGAGGATCCATGCGCATGTTGTAAATCACTCAATCCTTGAACAAATTCAGCTCGGACACAAAAGACTACATTACTCTGAAGTACTCCCACCAATAACCTTTCTTGCCACAATTTTGCACCACGGCAGGATTTGTGTACTCTTCTGCTCACGGTGCATGGGCTGTATGAATTACAGAGAGAGAGAGAGAGAGAGAGAGAGAGAGAGAGAGAGAGAGAGAGAGAGAGAGAGAGAGAGAGAGAGAGAGAGAGAGAGAAAGAAAGAAAGAAAGAAAGAAAGAAAGAAAGAAAGAAAGAAAGAAAGAAAGAAAGAAAGAAATAGAAAGAAAGAAAGATATAGAACGAAAGAGAGAGAAAGAGAGACAGAGAGAGAGAGAGAAGGAAAGAGAGAGCTGAAAACTGAGAAAAAATGTCCTGACTGGCATCCATTTTGTGAAAGAACACATATGGAAGACACACAGCACATCCTGAAACATCAAGCAAACGGGAAAAAAGGCTTATGGTCATGAGACACAGTTGGTGGACCAAAGCAGACACTCCTGGAAACAAAGACACAAGTGGGGTGAGAGTGTTGGAGAATTTTAGAAATTAAATGGGGAACCGTGCAAAAGAAAAAGCCAAATCAGTCAGCAGTCAAACGCTGAGTCTGTGACAACAAATAAATGAACATATTTTATTGTCACCTAGCGACACTGCCCACCCGTTGCGGCTGCAATGCAATAAAATCGCAAACACGTACGCAAGCGTAGATCCAATCCCGTCTTAGTGTTCTTCAATAAAATAAATAAATAAATAAAAATCCCTTTGGACAAGCGTGATGGAGAGCCACTTGACTGCAGAGCAGGAATACTCAGAAAACGAATTGTGGATAAAATATGACCTCGCTGGCAGATGGCTTGCCAATCCAAATTAAAAAAAAAAAGTTAGAGTGGTCGGGTTTATGGCTCACCCTTGACTGATGCTATATTTCACCTTTTTACATGGGCTGACCCGCCTTCCAAAACACACACAGACACACACACACATGCTGACGGAGAGGTTATTATATAGGCATGCCTTACAGGAAATCCAATGATAAATTACACAGCCTTGACTCATGAAGCGCGGAGATGAATCTTCTCCTTTAAATTTCACTCTCATGCGAAATTAAAAGTAAAAAAAAAATCTCACAATTACAATAATCTTTTAATTACATTTTTCTAATGTGCTTTATTTAACTCATTCACTGCCAGATGTGAAAAAAATGTGTCCAAATGAGTTAATTCCTAAAGTATATGCGTCTGGAATTATATGGGCTTGAAATTAGAGTGGCTGTCCAAAATACAATGCAATACATACATATTGGTTTATATAGCGCTTCAACAACAGCTGAAGCTGGAACAAAGCGCTAACATTGAAATGGAAATGCTGCCCCCTTGTGGAAAAGAAAAACAACACTGCCAGAGATCTGGCCAGTGTTTTATCGGCACCCAAACAAGAAAAAAACTAAACCCGAACAAATTTGGGAATGGCGTTCTATGTTATAATTTGAATTGGATTTGATTGGATGTACCTTTATTCGTCTCGCAGTGGAGAAATTTCACAGCAGTAAAGTTATGAAAGGAAGAGGAAAGGAAAGAAAGAAGTAGAAAAACAAAATACAGGAGCTGCCTTAAAGGAAGTCACTGTCGCGGTGCCATCTTGAAGTCAAAAAACAAACAAAAAAAACAAAATAACAAATAACATGACAACACAAAGACACAGAGACATTCATTCTTCAGCACTTGCTGTACCCACTTTGTGACATGAAGCAGTTCTAGATGAATAAGGAGAGGATCAAAGCGTCCTTTTTCAATTCACAAATACATTCGGGAACGGCAGTGACTGTGCAAAAGTCCGTGGGAGAGAGATGAAGCGGCTCGGGCATCTGATTAGGATGATTAGAATACAAACTAATAGACCTACTAAGATAAAAATCAAATTTATAAAGAACCATAAGAAATATAAGTACAAGACTGCATACAAAAAAAAATATGAAACAACAAGGCACAACTGGAGAAGACTGCAGTGGGTCGAGGGAGCTGATTGGTCAACCCCCAAAAAATAAATAAAGAAAAATAAGAGGAAAAAAAACCCTTTAAATATGCTAAATAACTTGGCGCTTTTCTCGTGGCAAGATGTCAAGCATGTGTTGGATTCCATCTTAATGAGCAGATGTTCTGCTGTGTCACCTGTTTCACGAGAAAGTCACCGCACACGCTTGTAATAAGGTAATGGGGGGGGGGGAGAAAAAAAAAAAGACTTTGATCAGCACGTTTCTGGGCTTTTCCACGCTAACGTTCCACCTTTTAGCCGGGAGCTTGTTTTAATTAAATTGAATTGGGCGCGCTTCGATCGGCAGTCTGCAGTCATTGTCAAACATTTATGCCATAAATCTCGTTTTTTAACTTCCAGGGCATACCTTGAAAGAAAAAACAAATCTATATTACACCCTTGAATGATATTATATTGACTGAACCCCTCATATACAATTAGATTGGAGGTTTTTGCTGTTTTTTTAGCATTTAAAAATGAAATTTATAGCAAACTGGCTCAGCCCGTCTGTATATTTCCCCATTGTGGGACGAATAATGATTTTCTTATTCTGATATAGCAAAAATGATTTGATCTTCGACAACACTGAATGTCCTTGACCTTCCATCCTTTCCTCTTTCATCTAGAACCGCTTCATGTCACAACGAGGTTACGGCAAGTGCTGAAGAATGAATGGCTCTCTGTGTCTTTGTGTTGTCTAGTTATTTAGTTTGTTTTTAACTTGAGGATGGCGCCACCAGAGTGGCTGCCTTTCCAGCAGCTCCTGTATTTTGTTTTTTCTACTTCTTTCTTTCCTTTCCTCTTTCTTTTCAGACTTTGCTGCTGTGGAATGTAAATTTCTCCACTGCGAAACGAATAAAGGTACAGTAAAGTCTCGTTATATCGATATCGGATATATCGATACTATTTCTATGCACGCACGGAGAAAATTACATGCAAACAGGGTCGGATATATCGATAGTCCCGGTTATATCGATATTTTTTCGGACTCCCTTGAATATCGATATAACGAGACTTTACTGTATATCCTATTTTTTTAATCTGATGAAAGAAGAGAGTCGAAGGCTTCTAACGCTGCATTGAATGTTTATGTAGTCCTAAAACTCAATATTCTGTGGGTCCTAGAATTTGAGTGATAGTGACAAAAACCCTGGCACTGGAGCGGACACATTTTTGCACGTTTGGCATTGAATGAGCTCTCTTAACCTCTTCCTGGGATGACCAAGCTTTGCATCTTATCGCTTAGGGAGAACCTGGCCACCCTGTGGAGAAAACTAATTTCAGCAGCTTGTATCCGGGATCTCGTATTTTTTGGTCAGGACCAAATTTAATACAATTAAAGTAAGAGGAACCGGGGAGATGATAAACACAAACTGAGATTGAAAAGGAAACAGATCTGTTAACATCTTCTGATAGTGACACACTTCAAATAGACAGCATTGGGGCATCGTTGTGAGGTGGATACGTTTTCTCCGCAATAGGCTCTTTGGGAAATGAGCATTTAGGTGTGATTTACACCAAGGGGAGTAGAGGGTGAGAGGGAAACAGGTGCTTTATGATCACAACAGAGGTGACTAGTATTAAACGCGGGCCTCTTGGCATTCAGTGGAGGAGATGAATGAAGTTAATGGGAGTGAGACACAGGTGGAGACACCTGGGTTGGGGTACAGCAAGGTGGGCGGTCATTTGTTGAGCGAATATGATAGGTTGAAATGTGTGTGAAATGGTATCACGATGACAAATATTGCTGAGAAAGGAATAGTTGAAGGAAAAATAAGTGAAATGCGATGAGAAAAGCGCCAGAGGGTGGAAAATAAGTGAGTGAATTAGGAGACAAAAGGGAATGGAACGTCTTTTGTAATAAAAGCAATTTCTGTTTTAATAAACATCGGAGTTTGACTGAGAGAAAAGCATTAAAGTTTGACAGACAAAGAAAAAGCAATAATCTGTGATGATTTTCAATTAAGCTGACACAGCACAGCAGACCCCCATTTTGAATTCTATTAATGTAAACATGTGGATGATATATATTAAAAAAAATGTAAACACTCATATGATATGTTGGATGATTGACAGGGGAGAAAAATCATCATTTTTCATTGCAGTTTAACTCATTCACTGCCAGACATATGCAAAAATGTGTCCACTCCAGTGCCAGGGTTTTTGGCATTGTCATTAGAATTCCAGGACCCATAGAATATTGAGTTTTAGGACTACATGAACATTCGATGCAGTGTAAGAAACCTTGGACTCTCTTCTTTCATCAGGAAAAAAGAGTTAATTCCTAAATAATATGGGTCTGGAGTTATATGAGCTTGAAATGAGGGTGACTATCCAAAATACAATGCAATACATACATATTGGTTTATATAGCGCTATAACAACAGCTGAAGCGGGAACAAAGCGATAAAATGGGGGGGAATGCTGCCCCCTTGTGGAAGAAAAAACATTGCCAGAGGTCAGGCCAGCACTTTATCAGCACCCAAACAAGAGAAAAAACAAACCCCGAACAAATTCGGGAATGGTGCTCTAGGTCATATTTTCAATTCACGAATAGATTTGTGAATAGCAGTGAATGAAATAATTATCTAAATAAAAAAGATCATGCATGGTTACATGTGCACGAAATATGCTGTAATAATCCATATAATGCTATGAACAATTTTGAGTATTCAATCATAAGGTTATGCATGTTTTTGGAATGTGATATGAATACCCGAAAAAATCCCATCCAGAAAGAAACATGCAACCTCGACACAGGAAGGCCAAAGCAGGAATTAAATCTATGACCTCTTCACTTTTAGGTCAACGTTGACTTTATACACCGGAAAATACGGTAAGAGTGCTTCCATGTTACATGCAGTAGTAGTTGCAGTATTGGTTACATGCAAATAAAATACGGCATTTAGTGGGAAACGCGAATACGGGATAATCTCTGCTCATATGACATTCATGGTTATCCCTATTTTATTTCTTGTGGTCGTCGTTATCGCTTGTGTCACACTGTTGCCCATGCAGACAACATCTTCCCTTATCTGGCACAAACGCGACAAGCGGTCCATCTTTAGTCAGATCTGCCATCCCTGAGATGCATGAGCATGTGTGAGCGCACACACACACACACACACACACACACACACACACACGCACACGCACACGCACACGCACACGCACACACAGAAAAAGAAGTAGAAGAAGAAAACAATGAATTATTCTGCTTGATAGCACACCTGTCGTCTTAAAATTTGTGTATATATGAGTGCGTGTGTGTGAGAACACCGCACCACATGACAAAAGAGCCTTCCATCTTCGCATGCCATTTGTTTGTCAGCTACAATTGCAAGTAGGAACTTTTTTTTAATGGCGTCAACTCAAAATGAGATGTTGTAAAAGTGGGGAAAAGTCATGTTAAGTTTAGGGTTTCAATCTTAACTCATTCACTGCCAGATGATGCGCAAAAATGTGTCCACTCCAGTGCCAGGGTTTTTGTCATTGTTACTCGAATTCCAGGACCCACAGAACATTAAGTTTTAGGACTACATAAACATTCAATACAGCGTAAGAAATCTTAGACTCTCTTCTTTCATCTGAAAAAAGTTAATTCCTAAATTATATAGAGTTATATGAGCTTGAAATTAGGGCGGCTGTCCATAATACAATGCAATACATACATATTGGTTGATATAGCGCTTTAACAACAGCTGAAACTGGAACAAAGCGCTAACATGGAAAAAAGGGAAATACTGCCGCCATGTGGAAGGGTCATGGCCATCGCTTTATCGGCACCCGGACAAACAAATTCTGGAATTACGTTCTTCGACATATTTTCACTTCCCGAATGAATTTACGAATGGCAGTGAATGAGTTAAATATATCTTTTATGACATCCGTCCTGGAACTTATCCGGCACACTTTTTTTCCCCTTGTAGATGAGCAGCATGCAATATACTATCTTCACTAATACGGTGACTGCTGTCACCTCTGTGACATTTTCTGGATACAGCTGACAAAAAGCGGCGCCGCACGCATGTGACTCTCATCACGATGCGTCATAGGGTCTGAAATGACTTTGCACAATTGTTTTGGAAACTTTAGATGAGAGGAGTGGCAAATTAATAACTCGGTAGGGCGCCAGTGTTCCTTAATGCCATCAGTAAACAATATCAATAAAAATGTTCTCATCACTGGCAGGGAAGCGCTCAATGTAAAACTAACACAGGAACCATGAGCTTATATTTTTGTCATGTTCAGTTATTAACAAAAAAAAATGTTTTCTTATTTGTGTGAATGATTGCTTGCTATCGCTTTTTATTATTATGCGTATAGGCATCTGTCTGCTTCATGCAACAAAGAGGGTGCAGAATGTGCTTAAGATTGAATGGCTGTCTGTGTTTTTTTGTTATGTCACATTATTTGTTATTTAGGTTGTTTACTTCAAGATTGCGCCGTGAGAGTGGCTGCCTTTACAGCAGTTCTTGTGTTTTGTTTTTTTACTTCTTCCTTTCCTCTCCTATTACTTTCATATGTTATCTACTGTGAAATGTGAATTTCTCTACTGCGAGACTAATAAAAGGCTAATCCAATCCAATCAAATCATTATTCTTATTATTATTATTACCGGTATTATTATTAACATTATTACTATTATTATTATTATTGTTGCTTTTGTTGCTGTTACAACCAATGCTTGTGGAAGATTATTTTTAAAAAACTACAATGATTGAATCCAGATTAATAAGAGTACTTTTTTGTTATCCTCACGGCATATCAACTGAAATCAGAGCAAATAATTCTTACACTGTCCTTTTGCCTTGCGCCAGACATTGTGTCATGCGCTGACTAATTATGGAACTTTACCTTTAAGACACCTAACCTGCGTCTCACCTGGAAAACCTGTCAGACTCGTTGACACGCCCGCCTCTGACCCAGATGTAATGTGAACATTTGGTCCAGGGTTGAGTGTTGGTGGGATTGAGAGAAGAGATCGAAGCGAGAGAGCACGCAGAGTAAGAACACAACTTCACTTTTTCCTTCTTCTAATGGGCTTTTCCCTTGCTTCATCCCAGGGAGGCGGATGGAATTTCATTACTTATGATCGAAAAGCCGACGACTTTCCAAAGCGGGGCGCACTTAAATGCCGCCGTGCCCCCACGACCCTCCTGTTGTGCTGTGGATGCCAACAATCGAATTTAACTTCAAGTGGAACAAATGCTGGACCACTCCCCTCCGGACCTTTTGCGTAGAAAATGTTATTAATTCCAAATCGGGGTTATTGCAGAATATGCTTTTGTGTTTTCCAGGGGAAAAGTTAAAGGACAACCGACATCTCCGGACAAGTTGTGTCCATAGTTTGTAAAATGGCTTCAAATGACTTCTACTGAGCGTATTTTACAAATATTCCACCGCATATAGCTATATTTTACGTTTTAAGTGGCAATCACAGAAAAAAGTATTACTTACATTATTTTTTGGGGAGAAATATTATGCATTATGATGCAAAATATTGTCTGAACTTCTAGCGTCAAGTCATAGTTGTGTCAGATTTTTTTTATTTGTATTTATTTATTTATTTTAATATGTAGAATTTCAAAAACAAGCTAACACCTCTTTCACACTCGTTTTTTAGGGTGTTCTTTTAGGTTTTTGACACACCCTCACCTCACTTGCCCTCCACCCGGTGATCCACACCATGTCTTCCCATCACAACGAGGAAGAGAAATTGGACGCCAAGCCGCCTCCCTATGAAAGTTCGCAGCACTACGCTCAGCCTCAAATGTACCAGGGTCAACAACCTCAAATGTACCAGGGTCAACCTCAAATGTACCAGGGTCAACAACCTCAAATGTACCAGGGTCAACCTCAAATGTACCAAGGTCAACCTCAAATGTACCAGGGTCAACCTCAGATGTACCAAGGTCAACCTCAAATGTACCAGGATCAACCTCAGGTGTACCAGGGTCAACAACAGATGTACCAAGCTCAACCACAGACGTACCAGGCTCAACCTCAGAGAGTCCAGGTGACCGAAAGTCGAAACAACCGCGACCGTGACGAAGGCAGCAAGTGCCCCAAATGCTGCCTGAAGACCCGCAACTGCCTCATGAGCCCCGAGTGCGGCCGGGCGCTGCAGATCTCGAGCGTCGTCGCCATGTGCGGGATGTGCCTTCGCTTCTTTGTCTGTAAGTAGCCGATATTTTGGGGTTTTCTTCTGTTAATTAGAAACGCTGCCCCCGTTCACACTACAATTGACTGCTACTCACAGTAAAGTTGGACAAAAATAACCTCGGGCAACGAAGCACATGATTAGATAATAATGCTGTTCGATTTGGTGAAGGAGCGTGGGCGCATTTCCCGCATTTTGTACTCTTTCTTTCAAGTGAATGGACACAGTTGTGTGTTTGTGATCAAGAGGCAAATTAAAAGTCTCCTGTACTGATTCTTTTCAGTCGAATTGAAAATTGTAGTGTCCCCAATGGTCTGCGGAATAGCCAACAAAGATGTTACATCAGTCAACAAACCCTGTTTTATATATGGTCTCTCACACTTTTGCACCCGTCTTTAACTACGTACATAAGTTTTATTTATTTAATGAGTCAACACACAATGTACTGCTCACTATTAGGGTTTTTGAGTTAATCAGGCCCGATGGGACATTCTGACTCATATCGAGACACAACAAAGGACAACATCTGGAGATAATTCAACAATAAAGAACACTATGAGTTGCAAAAGGGGGCATTTCGGGACAGCATGTAAGACATAATGCAACATGATGAGACACAACAGGGAACATAAAGGGATAAGATGGTACAAATTAGGACACGATGGGAGGGAATGGGGCATAATGATACAATCAGGGACACTATGGGACAAAACATGATGACTGAAATGAGACTTTTTTTTTCGACTGTAAACCTGTTATGTCTGACTCAAAATTCAAACTGTAACATGAAGCAATTGATTTTTGCCTCCACAGAATCTCCGATCTTGACCCAACTCGATTATATTGACTTCTTGCAAGGGATCAATTGCTCCTCCCCCTGGACACCCACTGCCACGCCAAATATAAATGTCCATCAAGCATGTATTAGAAAAACTAGTGAGGATGGGTCGTTGAGTATGTATATAATAGTTTATTAATAAACAGTATATATATTTGTTTTCAATCAAAGTGAAACCTGTGTTGATTTGTCATTTTCAATGAAATATAATAAAACATATGTATATACATATTTTTTTGTTTTCAATTTGCTGCCACTGTGCCTATTTTCTATTTTCATATACAATAAAAAAAATATATATATGACACAGTTGGATCATTCAAAGCCAGGCTTGTAGATGAGTGACAGCGCAGAGGGGAGCAACTTGTCGTCATGGAGGATTGTCCGGAAGGCGGCATCAATGATCTTGGATGGATTTGGTGTCAGGAAAAAAAATAAAAATAATTTATGATTCTGACCTTGTGACAGTCGCGGCAAGAGAGAACGATCGTAAAAAAAAAAAAAAAAAAAACAGGACTGAAAGAACAGAACGGATGTCATATATGAGGAGATGATAATTTACATCGCTTTGTTGATGCAGCATGTGGCGAATTGCCTACATATGTTTTTATATAACAATCTCCTGAAATTTGGTTTGCAGGTTCTGACGGTCCAGAAAATTAGATTTGATGTGATGCTATTTGTGGCATTAATACAGTTAACCCATTCACTGTTTTAGTGCCAAAAAAAATTGTGCACTCCAGTGCCAGGGTTTTTGTCATTTTCAGTCAAATTGCACAGAAGATTGAGTTTCAGTACTACATAAATATTCAATGCAGCGTAAGAAACCTTAGAAAAAAAGAGTTAATTCCCAAGTTATATGGGTCTGGTGTTATCTGAGCTTGAAATGGGGGCAGCTGTCCAAAATACAACGCAGTACATACGTACATATGGGTTTATATATCACTTTTAAGCTGGAACAAAGCGCGAACATGGAAAAAAAGGAAAATGTTTCCCCTCATAGAACGGAAATACATTGCCAAATATCTCACCAGCGCTTTATCGGCAACCAAAAACACAAAAGCGGGAATGCCGTTCTACTTCATATTTTCAATTCCTGAATAAAAAAAGGCAAATGCTGACCACTTGTGGGAGGGAAACACATTGCCAGAGGTCTGACCAGGGGCTTTATCGGCACCCGATAAATTTGGGAATGGCAATGAATGAGTTAAGCAAAAAAACAAAGAATGCATTTGTTACTTTATTCCTGGACAGAATGGTGAATGGAATGATTCATTTTGGGTTTTTTTTTCTTTTAATTTAAGGACAACATGGTATAATTTGGCTGGATTTGCAGAATGCAACGGTTCCATTTATGCAATATTACATCCCAAAGGGGAATTGCTTTTAATTGCTGAATGTAATTACTTACTTTAGTCTTGTTCCCAGAATGTAATGGTTCAGGGCTGGTAGATTATACAACAGCGTGTTTGACACGGTAGGATCTATTCTTGATATGGAATGATCCATTTTTGGCTATTGTTTATTCCGGGAGAAAATGGTCTTATTAAGGATGTATTTTTAGAATTCTGCGTAAACTGGAATGGTACACTTTAGGAATATTGTAGCGAGTGTGGGGAAAATAAATGACCATAGATTAGACACTAGATCTGAATGATTCAATTTAGGCTGCATTTCATTGTTATCACATTCTATGTTAAATGAGTAAGACTAGTGTTGAGTGCAGAACTTTAATCAGAAAATCCCATGCGCAAATGTCAGCAATTAACATATGGAGCATTTCAGTTTAAAAAAAAAAGCGGACAACGATGGAATGTTTGCCACAAAGGTCAGAGTCTTCACACACATGTTTTCCCTCTTTTTTTTGGTTCCTTAAGTTAATTTTGCATTTCTCTTAATTTTCTCCTCTTCTTACGCGGCCTACATGTCGACTACGGCGTCACAATAAAGGGGTGACATTTCCAGCAGACAGATTAGGGCCGCACTCCAATTAATTTTGCTTTCGCCCGCGTTAAACAGACAATCAGGCAGAGGCGAAATGTCATGGAAACAAATGAGGGGAGTCGCCATGTGGTTGACAATTACTGCCCAGCACCTCACAAATGTCAATATGTTTAAGTGTGGACAGTGTTGGACAGAGATGACGCGAGGAGGCCTTGATGCTCGTTTGAACCAAGGTTATACGATTTAGCGATTGAAAGGGCAAAGGTGTCAAGATTGCGGAGCAGATGACAATGCATGACAAATTGTTCTGCGCCGCTAACGGGTTTAACCAGGTCAACACGATAATTAACCCCACGACCATATCAATATGATAGCAAACTCGACTAACCAGTTGACGAGATGCTGCTGACTTTGTCAACATGACAACAAAAAGAGAATGCCTGTGTAAATGCTTAAATCCTTTCAGTTTGGAATGTACCAATAGACCTTTTCCATTCTGCCACAGAGCCTAAAATGGACTGTCACATGTTGGCAGGTAGATGAATATGGGCTTCTATTTATGGAATACAGCCAAACAAGACCATTTGGATCTGAACTGAAGCATAAAGTGAGCCTAAAGTAGACTTATCTGTCCTGTCCTGAAATATGGTCTAAACCTGACTACTGTGTCCTGGAATGTAGCCATTCAATTTTAAAATATCCACTCAAACTGGACCATTAACGTCTAGGTTTTGGCCAAAGAGGATCATTTTGTTATGGACGGTGACATTAAGTGAGTCCAAACTACTTATAAGCCATTTTGTTTTGGTGTACTGCCTGATTTTGATCATTCCGTTTTGATTTATGTCCTAAAGTCTGTCCTAGAACCTGGGATAACGTAAGGCTAAAGAAGACCATTCTACACAGTAATGTAGTCTAAACTGGGTCTTTCTGATCTGGAATGAAACATAAATATCAACCAGTCTACTTTGGGATGTAGCTATAACATGGTCATGTATTTCCCCAATAGTCCAGCCTGACGGGCAAGGACCATTTTGATCTGGAACGTCACGTAAAATGAGACAAAATGGCGGTGCTAGACATCTGCTCTGAGCTGTGGGAGCTGTGGGCCACTCCCTGAAGACAATCTGATTACCTCTTTTGTTCTATCTGATTACCAATAAATTACCTGGCATCATCTCATTAGCATGACTAAGCCTACATGGTAACGACCTAAACCACCTCTGTCCATTAGGATTATATACTGTATATATAGGACTAGAGTGACCAGAACAACTTCAGTTTGCTGACGAAGCTCTTCGGATCATCAGCGAAACGTCCAACACCTTAGAAGAAGTACAGATGACGGCTGAAGAAGCCTTTTCCTCGATCGATCTGAATTCGATCATTCTGCTCTAGAATGTAGCCTGAAATGGATTATAATATAGTACAATATAGCCTGAAATGGGCTATAAGATAGTATACTATTGCCTAAATGAGACAATAGCGGTACCCCAAAAAAAGCTAACAAGAGAATAGGTAGCTCAAAGGCAGTCAGCTGTTTTCGCTGGCTGTTTCTCAAGGTGGTGACGGTGGTATTGTGGTTGCAAGGTGTTGATGAAACACACCTCCATCTCTCAGGTCGGTTTAATTACCTTCCTGTCGGCAAGAAACACAGCTGGCGTCTGCCGTGATTGACTTGGACCGCCGCCAGCCACTACGTAATTTGTCACGTATAAATGCAACAAAAGCGACGGCTCATTACACCCGTGAAACGAACACGGCGGAAGCGAGCACGAATCAGTCCGGAAGTCTTTTGATGGTGGTGCAAAGCAAACAAGTGTTTTGTCTTTCTCCCCAGAATGCAACAATGCAATAGACGTGGCTAGCACAGATGCACATTTATTACATCGCTGTAAAAACAGGAATACAGCACACCAGAGGCTTAAAGGCTCACAAAGTTTGCGATGACCTTCAACAATTGGGTGAAACTTCCATGTTTTTCACCTAGCTTGATGGAAATGTATATTTTTAAAGATGTAAATCATTCACTTCTTTGAAATGTGGTATTCGATTTTTCACTTGTGAACTTCCTTTTAATTATTTGTTTTCTTTGTTATTTCACAATATTTATATTTTTGTTTTACTTTGATTTTACCATGACGTCCATTTGCCAACTTTAGAATCAATCATATATTGTTTCATGTTATCTCTTCGTCTCCTGAGTGCCTTGTAAATGTCTTGTCTACTCATTTGGTTTTTTGTCTCCATCTGTTCTTGTCAGCTCTTTTCTTCATGTCTACAAATCAGCTCCCTCCATCCCCCTCGTGTCTTGTCCAGATGTGCCTCGTTGTCTTGTCAATTTGTTTCTATTTAGTTCCCTGTCCTTTTTCGAGCTGCATTGGTTTCAATGCTGTGAGAGTTTTATCACTTAGGTTGTCTTTTTTTTTTTACTTTTACCCTTGCTTTGTTACTTTTATTTTTTTTAGGGACAGTGGGGGCTGGTGTCCAGTTAATTCAGATTAATGCCACCTTCAGGTCTAGCGTTGAACAGTATTAAAGCATTCGGTACCATTTGAGCATCACTAAATTGTGCAATGTACCTAATTTTATGGCCATTCAGCTTTGAGTGACACCCAAGTAAAAAGCTATGGAAGACACTCAACTTTCCTGGAATCAAGCTGATCTTTATAGGCAGCCTCAATTTCCCTTTTTAAGTATGTCTCCTAAAATTCACTACGAGTATAACATTTTTTCGATGGGGGTGGGGGTTGTTGTTTTGTTTTAGGATAATCAATTTCTCCCTGCGTGAGCACAAAACAATAAAAGCAGCAGCGTATCACTTTGCTTAAGAAAGACAAATAAAAAAAAGTTATTGACATAACACCACACACAAAAACAACCCGGTTGTTTATCGTGCCGTGCACATCCTCGATGGGCTTTTACCTTCGAATGGAATTTAGTTCAGTTGAGGAAGAGCGAGAACTACAGCCCTCCCCCCCCCCCCCCCATCCACTCCGCATCAAAGCCAAACGCTATCATCTAAATGTTGCATAAATCAAAAACCCATTAAGGCAGCGGCGACGTGCTGATTCCTTCACCTGAGATCTCTCGCGAGCTCTATCAAAGAAAAGAGCGTGTGGAAAATGACACAAAAAGAATAAATAAGTGACTCATCATCATCATTGTAGCAGCAAGTAAAACCCCTTTAACTTAATTCAGTGAGTTTTATTTACCTATTTTACTATTTTTCTTAATTTATAGCGACACATTTTCAGCCATCTTGTGTCAGCTGTGTGTACACTAAAAAGTCAAATAGTTTGGATCATCTGCGTTTTTCCAAAAATGGCCACAAAATGATACCTTGGTATTCATCTCATTAAAAAATAGAAATTGGCAGTTTTGCGTCCTTCTGCCCAAACGATGTTTTTTTTTTATTGACCACATCCCGTCAACGTTTTACAGTGCAGGCTGCAACAAGTCTATAAAGCCTCAGGCTAATGATTTCACTGAGAGTTAATCGGAGTCAGCCAACCTAAGAGTCCAATCAATGCGATGAGATTAGACGGGTTAATGCCGCTCACAAAAAAAATAAAAGCATTGCCCAAAGTGAACTGTGGAAGCTCCTGGAAGATCTCACAAGCCAGAATTGTTAGCTTGAATGAAACCAGCGAGGGGTTATAAAAGCTTCGCTAAGCCTGAAGTTTTGTCAGTTCATACCCGGTGGGCATTTGATGTCAATTCAAAAATCGACATGACAAACTTCAACATTAATTGATGTAAAAGAAAAGAAATAGCTTGGAGTGTCAGAAGAAGCCATTTATGGATGAAAAGAAATCTGAGTCATCAGAAAAAGCTCTTGTTTGGACGTACTAACCAGCAATGGAACCAGAGATAAAATAACAAGCTGGTTCTGGTGATACTTTCCAGAAATTCAAGAACCTTCAAGGTACCACTAGTTGACCAAAAATGTCTATAACCAAGCATTCATCCATTTTCTGCCGCCTATCCGGGTTCGGGTCGCAGAGGCAGCAGCTTCACTAAGGAAGCCAAGACTTCCCTCTCCCCAGCCACTTCTTCCAGCTCTTCCTAGCGGATCTCAAGGCGTTCCAAGGCCATCTGGGTGACGCAGTCTCTCCAGCATGACCTGGGTCACCCCCGGAGTCTTCTACCAGTGGGGCATTCCAGGTACGCCTCACCAGGGAGGCGTCCAGAAGGCATCTTGATCCGATGCCCGAGCCACCTCATCTGGCTACTCTCTCCTCATGTCTGTAACGTTTCCTGAAAATCCCGTTTCAGTTCTACAGATCATTTTTGTCAGCTTTTACTGAAACTCAACAAGGTTGTTGTAGTGGTAGTGGTGGTGGTAGACCAAGAGTGACAGGACTGACACTTTGAACATCAGGCTCCTTAACTTTATACTACCTTTCTTAAAGCTCTGCGGAAAAAAAATTAACAGTTCAAACCTAGAAGAAAAGGTCCCTCATTTCAAAATGGAACACTTCTTCGAACAGTTGAAGATGAAATTACATTCCAAATGTCAGAGTACGATGCCAAGTATTGCCGAGTTACCGTACCTAAGTCTTTAGCTTGAAACTCACAAATTTTCACATGGACGTGTTGCTTTTTAAAGTTTTTGCTGTAAAGGATTATTCAAAAAGGGCGAAATCGCTCAAGTGGTCTACCAACCTGAAGAAATCACCATGATTTTAAACTGCTTTTACCTGAATCACATTTGACATCGGAAAACATTCCTAATAAATGATGTTCTTGCAATTTTCACAATGCTATTGAGTCACCTTCTGGCTGTATGTTTTCGCATTTACGCGGTCAAAGGCTTTTTGTTCCAGCTGGACGCTGAGGTTTGTGCGACAGATGTCACATTAAGCAACACCGCCAACCCTCCCATCGTTCCACAACCCCTTCACTGCGACCGTTCCACCATCGTGAGTGTCACGTTGACATCCCCCTCGACAAAATTCCATATTATCATCATCATCATCATCATCATGGATGTCAGGGAAATGTTTAGTGGCAGTAATGACAGGCTAATTTAGCGCTACACAATTAGCTTCGATGGCAAAACAATGGAGCATCTGCAAAGAGGCGCGTTTGAAAGCTCTTATTTTTTTCCATTCGGGTGGTCAAAATCAAAAGCGCTTTTGTGTTTGCTGTTTGTGTGTGATCCAAGACATTTTTGACTCATTATCATATAGTACATTTTGTGGCAATGTACATGTCACCAAGGGTGTAATTATCCATCTGTGTATGTCAATGGAATGTTGTCCAATGGCCAGGGAAACAATCTATCCATTTTTGAGCGCCATGTGGTAATAAACAGCGGGAGATTAAAGGTAAAACACTCATTCGCAACCACCCACGAGCTTATCCAATTCAATTCTTAAAGTTTACGCCAAAATTGTTTCAGAGTAAAAGCAAATATATATATATATATCGATATATATATATATATATATATATATATGCATATATATATAGTCCCGGTTATATATATATATATATATAACTTGGAAGAGCTCCACCTATTCGAGTCATACGGATTGCAGCTTGATTCTTGTAATCTAACCGTTTTTGTTACATTGTACACATGCCATTTTTTTCTAGTCTCACAACATTTTCTTGCTTTACTCATTGACTGCCAGACAAGTGAAAACGTGTCCAGTGCCAGGGTTATTGTCATCTTCACTCAAATTGCAGGATCTACAGAATACTGAGTTTAAGGACTAAATAAACATTCAATGCAGCGTAAGAAACCCCTTAGACTCTCTTCTTTCAGCAGATAAAATGAGTTAATTCCTAAATTATATGAGTCTGGAGTTATCTGAGATAGAAATGGGGGCGGGTGTACAAAATACAATGCATACATATTGATTTATATAGCGCTTTAACAACAGCTGAAACTGGAACTAATCACTTACATGGAAAAAATCTAATGCCCCCTTGTCGAAGGGGGAAAAAAATCATTGACAGAGGTGTGACCAACGCTTATTCGCTATAAATTCGGGAATGGCAGTAAATGAGTTAGTTGTTTTTTTTTTTTTTGCTCATCACTTCAATACTTTTTTGTCATTACATGTTTTTCTTGTCTAACTGCGATTTTTCCCAAACTTTTTTTCTCTAACTTTACACACATAATGTATTTTTTCAGCATATAATTTATTTTTTTTTCTGTTATGTTCGAACAGTATTCTAATTTACCTTTTTTTCCTTGTACCTATCAAGAGAGTTTGGAAAATTGTGACTTCTTTTGGACGGTTCAGATTTTGTTCTCATATCCTGTGACTGAAAAGTGACCTTGAGAGTTTTGGAAGGTGCTTATAAAAAAGTTATTATTATTATTATTATTATTATTATTATTGTCATTTTCAACATGTCGCTGTCCAAATTATGATTTTCTTTGGAATATTCCGACTTTTTCTTCCCAATATTTTAACCATATATTTATTTATTTTTTAATCCTGACATTTTTCTCATTATCTTGCATTTTCTTCAGTCATATATTTCGTAATACTGCACTATCAGCGACCAGCATCCAGTCTGTGTTCATTTTTCCTTCCTGGACAGAACAGAAGCAGCAATCACCAAACACATCTTACCACTAGCTCAAATCTTTCCGGCGAAGGTCAAAAAGGCAGTGAACAGTCGTTGGGGGACAAACTACTCAATGATCCTCCGTGAGGACTTGTTCGGAGCGACCCGTCGATATCCGATGCGACGTTATGTAGCCTGTCCCGAAAGCTAAAATTGGACGTATTGAATGGTGACGCTCGATTGCAAGCCTCAGCGAGTGAGTGAGCACTTTAAATAGCAATAAGAGCCAATCAAGCCCCTGCCTGCTGCTCTCAAATTGCCACTGTCCTCTCAGTGGAGCTATGCAGTGAAGTCTCACAAAACACACACACACGCGTATGCAGAAAAAAGACAGAGCGCTGCCTTTGTTGTTGTTGTATGGAAGGAATATTTCCGCGCTGCAGCTATGCAGTGAAAAGAATAATGATTGCATGGCTTTTTTTTTTTCAAAACAGAAACAACAGCACCCTGCCTCCTTGTCCTCTCAGTTGTTGCTTTGGGAGTTACTTTTTTTTCCCCAGACGTGACAAATTCAGTCGTCCTTCAGGAAAAGCATTTTTATAATTAGACTGCCATTGCAATTAATGACAATGTTTACCGTGCCGCTGTTATTTCTTCTCCCAAGGTTATTGTGGCGGCGGTGAGGTAAAAGTTTGCTCGGGAGAACAATGAAAAGAAAGATGGATTCAAGTTTGAATGGCGTGTGTTCAACAAAAAAAGTAAGATGCATATTTTCAACCATTATTTAAACCCTTCGAAAACCAGAAAATAAAGTCAGAATATTCTAAGAAAATCTAATTTAACTCATTCACTGCCAAACGATGTGCACAAATGTGTCCACTCCAGTGCCAGGGTTTTTGTCATTGTCACTCGAATTATAGGACCCACAGAATATTGAGTTTTAGGACTACATCAACATTTAATGCAGCGTTAAAAACCTTAGATTCTCTTCTTTTATCAGGAAAAAAAGTTAATTCCTCAATTATATGGATCTGGAGTTATATGAGCTTAAAATGAGGGCAGCTGTCTAAAATACAATAAATATTGGGTGTTATAGCGCTTTAACAACAGCTGAAGCTGGAACAAAGCGCTAACATGGAAAAAAAGGGAAATGCTTCCCCCTTGTGAAAGGGAACAACATTGTCAGAGGTTTGGCCAGTGCTTTATCAGCACCCAAGCAAAAAAAAAAAAAAAAAAAAAAAACCACACACAAAACTAATTCACTAATTAATTAAACTAATTCACGAATGGCACACACACATACTTGGAAACAATAAAATTAGGTATACACCATCTCTCAGACGACTCAGAATTTTCACTCGCTGTTGTTTACATCTCCTTCTCATGTGGGTTTCTTTTTTTATTGACAATCCCATCGAGTGTCCCACCTTTATAGGAGAAAAGCTTAGAACTTCTTTTTTTCACCCCCTCCCTTCACCTTTTGTTTTTCTTATTCATCAAACAAAATCAGGGTGTTGTCTTTGGAAACCTGTCAGACTATTCCATTCTGTCTCCCTCTGTCGTCGTTTATGTCTCATGGGGAGGTTATAAGTGAATTGTGTTGCTCTGTACCCCCGCACGCACAACAACAAATAAATGTGAATCCATTCCATCCATTTCCTGATCATATTGTTAGATATGCACATATTTCAAAAGATTTATTTTACAGTCCTAACATTTGTTTTGCCCGTTGCATGCACCTGAGGACTTTCTATTGACGAGACACAGGTGGTCCAAAGTCTGCATGACATTGGAGGACAGGAAGCCTATTAGAAATGGCAGACATGGTCTGATAAAGCTCCACTCTAAACGTCCGAATGACAAAGAATCAGAATCATCTTTATTGGCCAAGTATGTAGAACACACAAGGAATTTGTCTCTGGTAGAACACGCTGCACTAGTATCATCATCAAAAAAAGATATGACAAATAAGTATGGAGGACACTAATAAAGGCTAATCGAATCAAATTCCTTAATGTAAGTGGTACCTCTCACGAACAACTGTGAGACAATGTGCAAAGTATCAAGCAGACAGTGGTTCAAGTGCGTACAAAGCTACTACGATTATAACGCGATACTGTTTCACAGGGTTGCGCAAAATTGCAAAAAGGCACTATACAGTATTTATTTTATTCATATTATTTTATTTAGGTTACTGTTTCGAGAGTTAATGGCTAAGGGGGTAGAACCTGTTTAAATAACGGCTGGATTTGGTGCGCATGGATCGGTAGCGCCTTCCTGAGGGGAGTCGCTGGAAAAGGTGGTGAGCAGGGTGTGGAGGGTTCTTGTCTTGATTCTTGCAGTGTGCAAGTCATCTAGAATAAGTAGGGAGGTGCCAATGATTTTTTTCTGACGTCTTAACTGTCCGTTGAAGTCAGATTTTGTCCATTTTTGTGGCAGCCCCGATCCAAACCATCATGGAAGAACACAGGATTGATTCGATTACTGCCGTGCAGAACTGTTGTAGCACCTCCTGTGGCAATAGTAAAACGGTCGGGATGCACTCTCTGTCCGCCCACATCGTCTGCCCGTTCTTGATGACACAATCAACTAAAGTCGTTGTCTTCTTTGGCCATGATCTCATCCCCCTTGCTCTACCCCTTCTATTCTCACCGTCCTTCATTATCTCGCTGTAATGCATTCTACTGTTCCAATTCAACAGGTTTTTTTTTTTAAATAAGTGCTTTTATTAGATTCAAAGCAGTTTTAACCATTGAGGTGTTCGGGAAGTCGGTAGAAATCCTACCCAATTAGCACAAGCAGTGTTGTTTTGAAAGACACAGTTTTGAAAAGTGACTGTGAGATTGTTGTGTCGGACTCAAGACAACCATGCTCAATGCATTTAAAAGCTGCCATTTTGTATTGTGAAATGGGTATAAGGCAGAAAATGTGTGAGGGATTTTTGAGACGAAGAGGTTTTGCTCGCTAAGTGTCGGTTTTAATCATATTGAGGTGCATGTCCTTTTCGTAAGGTACAAGAGAGGAAAAACTAGTGTTGCTGCATTTTTTTGGTCTATTAATTCTACTAATAAATGTTAACATGAGATGAGGTTAGAATTTTACAAGACTAAATGTGTCATAGTACTGGATTTTTTTTCTTTATTGTGTCATATTAAGATTAAACTGTAAATATCAGAATTAAGTAAAATGGATTTTGTTGAGGAAAATATGGGTTGTTACAGTATTTACTTTATTTTGGGGGGGGGGCGCTGCAATAATCATTGATGTTATTGTTGGTACGAACAATAAAGTTAACCTTAGTTTGTGGTAGTTATTGTGTTGAGGTGGTGTTTTGTATTGTTTATTTTGTGTGTGTGTAGTGATTATTGGTGACCTTTCCTGTGTGTGTGATCATTTGTTGGGGATGATATTTTTGTTTGGTGATGGTTATTGCGTTGTTTTCATAGAGGGTGTGTGTGTTTTGTTGTTGTGGTAGTGCGGGGAAAGTTATGAAATGAGAAAAATAGAGAGAAAATTGATTTGAAGCTCAGGTTCCTGTGTCACGCATCATGTTCAGCGCTGTTTCCTAGCATTATTAGTTTGTTTTCTTTGCCAAAGTGAATGGGACGGGAGCGTTAAAATGTAAATTGCCCTCTTTGTGACATGAAGCAGTTCTAGATGAAAGAAGAGAGGATGAAAGCGTCCTTTTCAGCAGTGGATTTGGCACGTCACGGTGGAATGTGCACGTCGACTACATGCTAAATGTTGAAAGCAAACACACAGCTGTAGCATCCATTGACGAAAATCCGCTTCAATTCCAAGCTGCGACCGTTCCACATAGGCATCACGCTCTCATCGTGGGCTCCTCAAGCTGAACAAAACGGGAATGTGAAAATGTTACAGGTGCAAAAAAAGCACAATCGTCCCAGAGCGGTCCAGCGATGCCAACATTCCTCACAATCAAAAACAGTGCTGGCATATTTTCTACACATTTAATGCTCTTCAAGCCTCTAAGGAATGTTTTCGTTCAATCGTGGAAGGACATCAGCACGTATTTGAAATGCATGAGTGACAAAAGATGCACTCAATTCTCATTCTAATACCGCGCACTGATTACAAGGTTTGCCACATACATGACATTTCATAGACAGTCTTGCGTGGCAAAGGCCAACAGCTGTTAGATGCTGGTTGTGTTCATGAATCAGGGTAATGGGTGGCGGATGCATTTCCCGCAAAGAAGACACTAATGTGGTTGGAAAGAAATGAAAACAAAAAAGAGAGAAAAACAACAAAAAGATGAAGGTTGGCCGGGCTTTTATTATTAAGCGGAATGCTTGGAAAAACAGGGCGAGTGCAAAATTGCATCAGGAAGGGAACGATCTGCAGGATGAGCGGCGGAGTGCAATAATGGCCAGGTCCGATTACATGAGATGGCTAAAGAGTTTAGTGGGCGCACACATATTGGGAAACATTATTGGCTGTGTAAAAAATGGAAGAATAAGGGATGGAGGGACAGGAGAAGGTATACGACAGTGTATAATGTACCACATGCTCCTTCGTCTGATTTTACATGACAATAAAACCCAATTCCAACCCATTTAAGTTCATTTCTATCATTGGGGCCCATTGGCTTCTAATGCGACGTCTATGTGGGCAGCAATGAGCAGCAGCGGTCAATGTTGTCACACAGGAAGTCCGCTGAATTCCACCACGGGGCCGATCTTAATGAGTGTCCTCGCTGCATCTCTGAACAGATGCTCTGCACCAGCGCTGGCAGTACGGATGAGCTGGAGGACGCGGAAGCTATTTGGGATAAATTAGTAAAGACAACAGTGGCTCTCCTGGGCTGACTTCATTTTCCTTACGCATCGAGGTTTGGCTTGCCAGTGGCGACGGAGCGGAAAAAAAACAACAACGGCAAAGGTGAGCAGTTTGCCATTTATCACTTAGGGTTTGTCACTTTGGAGTTTGTCCAGCGGGCAGGTGGCTGCTGAGGCCTGCATGGTCGGCTTGCAGCACATTGTCATGATTAGCAGTTAGCCGTTGGAGAGGGTGGCGGGTGGGAGACATTCTTGTACTTGTACCATTGCCTCTGGCTTTTCCCTTTTTCCATGTTAGCGCTTTGTTCCAGCTCCAGCTGTTGTTAAAGTGCTATGTAAACTCTAAATTCTGTGGGTCCTGGAATTTCAATGACAATGAATGACAATGACAAAAACTGACAGTCATTTTCGCAATTTAATTTAATTTAATTAAATTTAGTACCTCCATCTTAACAATTGTATCAATTATAATAACTTATCATTGTAATTGTAGGAGCACCGATGCGTACGTGGAACTGTCGCGGTTTGGAATTGAAGCGGATTTACGTGGGACAGGAGATGTGAGACAATCTCTCTTCAACAATGGATGCTAATGTATTTGCTTTCGACATTTAGTTTGTAGCAGACGTGCACATTCCACCATGATGTCAATGATCCATTGGTGAAAAGGACACTCCCCTTTCATATGGAACTGCTTCATACAACAAAGGGGGTGCAGGAAGTGCTTAAGATTCTAGACTGTCTGTTCCTCATGTGTTGTGTCACATTATTTTTTTTTATTTTATTTTTTTGCCCTCAAGATGGCGCCGCGTGAGTGACTGCCTTTACAGCAGCTCCTGTATTTTGTTTTTGCTGCTGTGAAAAGTTGATTTCTCCACTGTGAGACAAATAAAGGCATATCTAATCTCATCGAATCTAATTTATTCATTTTTTTTTTACTTCAGTTGACATTTTAAATGACTTTTTTTAAGTCAATTGTACAGGGATCTGTCGACTTTTAGTATCAGAAAATTGACTTTGACAAAAGAAAAGTATATTCTAGATAAGAAGTTCATTTGGGGGTACAACCTGATCTCCTGAGACAAACTTGTACAAGTCAACTTTGCAAGGACAACAAAAATAAGCACTTTCTTCACTTCCATGTGAAACTTTTACGAGCTGTGTGTTGCATACGCACGGGATTGGTCGGGGGACTGAGGAGGGTCTACACAAAACATTAGGGTTTTTTTCCCGTCAAATCAAACATCTTCAAGGTGTCAACGGCAAAGCCTCCCAAGCGGCGATAACGTTGCCCTCTAATGAGCTGTTGTGACTTTCAAGGTTATACCGCCGGCACAATCAAAATGAAGATGAGCCACTTCAAGATCATAAAACAGGATTGCTATTTCAAATTTGGGTTTTTTTGGGGGGTGGGAAAACAAAATTGTGACAATGAGCCACATGCTGCTTCTTACTGACTTTATAAATACAGTAAAGTCTCGTTATATCGATATTCAAGGGAGTCCGAAAAAATATCGATATAACCGGGACTATCGATATATCCGACCCTGTTTGCATGTAATTTTCTCCGTGCGTGCATAGGAATAGTATCGCTATAACCCGGACTATCGATATATCCGATATCGATATAACGAGACTTTACTGTACCTGATTATATTTAGCATCCATGGTAAAGTTATTTCCAATCAAATTTTCTCCACTCAAATGTATTAATCGACCCCTTTAGCCCCCCGAAAGTGTTGTACGTTAAATAAAAATAATGCACACATTAATAAACTATTAAAATAAATGATTTTAACTGTCAAATCAAGAATCTTCTTGATGTTGAAGGCCATCTGAGTTAAAGTGGTCAAGTCAATTTTTATTTAGCATCTGACAGTCTCGTCTTGACTGTCAGTCTCATTAGCATAAATCAAGCGAAGCAACGTCCAATGGTGGTTTTATAATTTTATTCTAATTAGTCGTGTTTGGCAAGCGAGCGTCAATTTGGCCGCATCGGCTCTCTGGCACCAAAAGTGTTTGTCTACTGCGTTTTGTCCAAACACCTTCGTTATGGACGAAATACGTCGCCCAGCAGCTTTTTCTTTGATAGACAAACACTGAAAATGTACTTTAAAAAAACTACAGCATCGCAAAAGGCACAAATAACGATCAACTAAAAAGAAATGCAAATTAAAAAATTATTATATTACATTACATTACATTACATTTAGTCTGTATAGGCTCTCAGTCGTACAGGTGTGGTCCATCGATGAAAAGGTTTCTCCAGCCGTCATCTGTATTTCTTTCAAAGTGACAGACGTTTCACTCCTCGTCCGAGAAGCTTCGTCAGCGAATTAAAATTTGCGGGCACCTTCAAAGAAGTACAGATGACGGCTGAATAAACCTTTTCATCTATTACGTTACATTATGTTAGATTATATTAGATTGGATACGATTAGACCAGATTAGATCACATTATATCTCTTTAGATCACAATAGATCACATTATATTACATTAAATTAAATGAGATGAGGTGAGGTTAGATTAGAATAACTTTTTACTAGTCTCACAGTGGAGGACTTGACAGCAGCAAAATTATGAATGGTGCCATCTTGGATTTAAATTAACTTTATTCAAATGTGGATGATGATTGAAATCATCAACTGTTCTTGGAAGCCTAACCCTGGTTTGATAATCAAATGATAATTGTGATTTTAAAATAGTTTACTGCCTTTAAGGCACTCCTTTGAAGACATACTCTTTGTTTAAACTCCAAACACTGTCTTGAAACCCTACTTTAGAAGCTGAACAGACTTGAAAATCTAATGAGAAACCCTACCCCTGTCTTGAAGCCTTCATTTGAAGCAAAGCCTGAAAACTCTACAGGATTCAGGCTGCCAGCGTTTGGTTTTCATCTTTCCTTCGAGTGCACTTAAAATGAGGTTAAAAATAAAAAAAAAACATCAGGATGTCAAACGGTACAATTGCCAACTTGTCACCAATTATTTGCCTTCTCAGCGACGCTTGAACCGCTCTCGCTGCGGGATGGCGAACGCAAACGGCTATTAGCGAAAGAGACGGAGTCGCTGTTTTGTCAACGGGATCAACACGTATTATTAGCGCAAACGGAATTAGCGGCAACAAAGATGTCCTCCTAACCTCCCGCTGACTTTCCTGCTGAGCTCGTTGGTATTTTCCCCATTTCCTGTTTGCTATCATCTCATCGTTTTGAGTTGCGTGCTGACACTTGACAAGCACCTAAGAAAGCTTTTATCTGAACTTAGCGGGAGGCCGCTTTGGGGAAGCCGCCGCGGCGCGTTCCCCACCTGTGGACAAATTTAAAAGATCCGCTTGGACGTCGGTTGCATCCGCTGGGACAAGCGGGAGAAGCGCTGGCACGGAAAGCGTTGCTGCGGTCAGCGACTGTCCTGCTAGTTAATTCTGGCCGGCATAAAAAAGCAAGATAAGAGTCCCGCTGTGACACGTAGAATTCTGTTATCTGGCTTCCAGCTGTTTCAACACCAGGAATCTTAGCGGCACACTCTCAATAAAGTACTTGTAAGCTCTTTAAAGCATTTACCGCAAGTGTGCGCCATCGTGATGCAACACTTTATGGATCTTTTCTTGCTATCCGTCAAGCCAGCAGTTGTTTTGAAAAATTGCGCCATTTATGTCGGACTTGCTCGGAAAGATCGTCAAGCAAAGCTGATTTCCAACGTCTAGCGGTCATGGCACTTTGGTACCGTGAAAAAGAAAAAGGCCACGTCGGAGCCACAATTGTTTTGATTAATGGAGCTCTCCGTGGTCCTGACTGACAAACGATCAGAAGCCCATGTGGCTCGTTCATCACTGTCGACGGAAAACCGTTAGCAACGTCCCTGCAGTCCGGCAAGCATTTCAACTAACCTAATCACTTACTACTCGATGCTTCAGGGAGGAGATTTTCTAACTTTTTCGGTCACCGGGGCTTAAAACTGGCATTGAATCATCACATTTTGTACAAACATTCACCAAATGGGAAACTACTTCTAAGATCCTATTTAAACAAATTAATAATATAACAATAATAGTGATTGTTTTCTTTAATAGACAACACCTGATCCAAGGTAAACAAAAGGAACCACTCGAGTTTTCCCAGCATGCAACAGGGGGAGCGAGTAGACTGATTGACATCTATTAAGAACTCCTCACAGGCATTTCCAACCAAATATTTTGCACTTAAATCCACCATAATGGCACCGGCGTGTCACAAGGGGGCCTTGAGTCAGTCAAATGGCGAGAGGTTGACAACATGCAACGCTCACGTCCGCTCACAAACAAACATCTCTGGCCGCCATGCCGATATCTGGCCAAATAATCTCCCTTATCACCTCTCTGCCTGAGCGCTAATAGCATCGAGTGCTTCTTATCTTTTGCTCAAGTGTCAACACTAGTCTTCCGGAAGATGAATGGAGAGTTTTGAGTGCATCGGTGTGCAGCGCCCTCAAACGCAGAAGGACCGAAAGATTTGTGACGTAGGGGGGAAAAAAAATGCAGGGACCAGATGGTAATCAGGAAAAAACGGGTTGGAGTTTGATAGTTTCACAGCTAAGGAGGCGAAGGGGAATATTAATTCAGTGATACCTCAGTTTACGAACTAAATTGGTTCCCAGAAAGTGTGTGTAAGGCGAAAAGTGTGTCTTCCAAACACTAATTTCCTATAGGAAACCATTAAAAATTAGAATAATCCGTTTCCATGTCCCCATTAAACATAATTTTCGACTAATTAAGCCTTAAAACTACACAAAAAATACATTTTTTCAAGTATATAATATTCGGTATATAATAAGAAATGAACTGTACTGGTACTGGGACGCTAAGTCACACAAACGCACACCTCGTTTGTGTTTTTCGATGATCTCCTTCTGCTCGACCGTCTTTTTATGCTGAACACTAGCCTGTTGTGGGGTCTTTTTCGGTCCCAAAAAAGAAAAAGTATCCACTCGATAGCAAACCATGTCTGCACTGAGTGCACTCAGAGAAAGGGTGTGTGGAAAAGTAGTCCGGCAGCCACGGTGGCGCTGTTTGGCCATGTGTGGTTTGGTTTTCTTCCGCCGAAAACTAGTCCGCCAGCCATTGTGGCGCTCCGTGTGTTTCCCGAAAACTAGTTTGTATGCCAAGATTATTTTCTTGTGAATTTAATGTTCGTAAGGCAGAAAGTTTGTTAGCTAAAGCGTTCGTAAACCGAGGTATCACTGTATATGCCACTTGCACACACACACAAAAATGGCAACATATTCCATTTGTCATCAATGTCACAGTTGAATGCTTTGTTTGCTTGCTCTGGGCTCCACTAATTGACCCGAGTCTGTAGACCTTAGAGGCCCTTGGCTTTATATTCCATCCACATTAAAAAAAAATGTATTCAGAACCTTAACCATTCATTGATTTCTAGAGCAGGAGCAGAACTTTTAACGTCTACTCTTTCACGGAATGAGACCACATGTAAAGACTTTACGGCACTCTTTGTTCTGGCAGTGGAGTTTCCAGATGAGGTGACTCAGGTATCTAGTGACAATGCCTACTGGACTCCTTCCTGGTATGGAGGAGGCCCAGGACACATTGGTATGTCGCATCCACTAGTTGAATTTGGAATGTTTCGGGATATTCCTGGATGAAGTGGCTCGTGAGAGTGAAATGTGGGCTTTCCTACTTCCTGTAAGATCGTAACCCCTTGACCCCAACCCAGATACATAAGAAGATGGATTCTATTCAAAACAAAGCAGCCGTCAATGTGTGAGCTCGCATATCTACAAATAACAGCCTGTTTGTCCCGCCAACAAACCCGCCCCATCCCCGTTACCCACCTCGTGAGTCTAACCGTTCATCCGCATGCGCGCTTCCTGCCAAAACGCACATCAAGCGGCATGAGAGACGAACCCGCCGCATGCCAGCGTTACAGGAGATGTTTGCTGCTCGGAGATATCGGGAAGAACTTTTACTGTCAAATAGCGGGCGGGAGATGAAAGGCGGGACGGTTTAAGGGATGGCGGGAGGTGCTCCGGGGATGCAGATAGAAGAAAAACACAGGGGAGCAGAATTAGAATGTGTGTCTGTGTGTGTGTGTGTGTGTGTGTGTGTGTGGCGTGTTATCGTCTTCCATCGCATTTCCTTCACTCCAGACCTTCAATTCCAATTCCAAGGTTGTGACATTGCCACCGCGGCGCTTTGGCTCGTCTGCACGGCCATTAGTCACAGCTGCTTCCTCTCGCCATCTGGCCGAGTGATGTTGGCGAACCAATGCAGGCCCCGCAACAACAACGCCACCTCACACACACGCACGCTGGCTGCCCGCTAGACAATTTAGACATTAATGAGAGACAGGGAACTCAAAGGAACTGTCAACACTTCTTTGCTGCATGCTTCCAACAATTGGAGCCATTGCAAAGCACACATGACACATTAAGGGCAATCATAATACAGAATGTCATGTTTCTATATCCATCCATTATTTAGACAGAAGTGCAGCCTCATTACCAAAAAAACTTTTGGAGCAAATCGAGCACATATATGTTCTAATTTTAAGTCTTTTAAATTGAGATTTAAATCCCTTTTTGTGAGATTATGGCGGAATGATCATGAAAGGTTTTAAGGGAAACTTTTGCCAGTCCATTCATCTTTAATGCTGGTTTATAATAAGATGAAGATTTTAGATTCGCAGTTGAACTCTTTAATGGATGCCAAAAAGAGCCACACACGACCTCGGAGCCTTTTTCTGCTCGGTGCCAATCTATCCAAAAATGGTTTATTGTTTTTTTTAAACACTGTTTCAGCCACACCCATATTTGGGATGATGTCAATTCACTGCCATTCACGAGTTTATTCGGGAATTGGAAATATGACATAGAATTTGTTCGGTTTTGTTTATTCATGCTTGGGAGCCAATAAAGCACTGACCATGGCCCCTGGCAATGTTTTTCCCTTCCACAAGGCGCCAGCATTTCATTTTTCTTCCATGTTAGCAATTTGTTCCAGCTTCAGCTATTGTTAAAGCGCGATATAAACCGATATGTATGTATTGCATTGAATTTTGGACAGCCACCCTCATTTCAAGATCATATAAATCCATTTAGGGAATTACTGTACTATTTTTTTTCTGATAAAAGAAGAGGTTTCTTACGCTGCATTGAATGTTTATGTAGTCCTAAAACTCAATATTCTGTGAGTCTTGGATTTTGAGCGACAATGACAAAAACCCTGGCACTGGAGTGGACACATTTTTGCATGTCTCGCAGTGAATGAGTTAATAAAACACTGGAGAAACATCCTTCCCAATAGCAAAAGCAGTTTGCTTTCATACAAATGGAGACGCGTGTGATTAATCAAGTGTGATCCTTCTTTTTCACGCCCTAATAAAGCCTCCCTCCTTTTAATTAGAGCTCGTTTCAAGCAGCTACTTAATGGAGTCCCTTTTTACACCTCACTTTTGTCTAAGCGTTAAACAACAAATCCTTTTGTTGTATTCTTTTGTGACCTACGCTAAGCTGGTTATGTTTTTAGTGAATGGGTTGGAAATGGAACACTGAAACAAGCACCATTTTGTTAATGGAATTATAAATACGTAATACTGTTTTAGCTAGCCGACTAGTTGAAGAAAATTAACACGTCTCCTTTAGAAAAATGGTTTTACAAGCATTATCTCTTTAGTGAGAGACTATTTGAGATTAAATCAACAATCTTTTCAACCCGCAAATTTCACTAAGACTGAATCAACAGCTACAACACTGAAAATTGGTTGGTCTTCAGCTCGTCTTTCCCATCACAGGAAAAAAAAGCAGTAATTGTGTGAGTGGCAGGCACCGAGTGGCGCACTTAGCTTTGTCATCTCCATCCGTCAGTCTTCATTCACTCGACCTTAGCCGCTCGGCCGTGCCGCGTCCTTGTATTATTACTGCCGCGGTGCAGGGCCTGACACCTTTTAATATCCAGGTGGTTTTGGAAAAGGTGGCGGAAAAAGGGGGTGAGAGGTAAGGGGGTACAGGTGTCGGCGTGAGGTTTGGTCGCCCATAGAGAGAATTCATTAGTCAGACCCCGACGGCTGGCCCTTCCGCTCTCACACATTCCATCTCTCCGCTTGTGAAATAAGAGCCTCAGCTCGGTCTGCACATCCACTGTGACCCCATTATGCCGCCTCGTATACAAGCATTGCCTCTCTAAAGACAAATAAAATCACATTACTGGAGTGCGTGCACACACACATGAACACACACATCGACACGGCACCTTTGCTGATGCCGGATGAGATTCTGAAGCTGCATTTGTTAAAATAGTGAGTTTACAGACCTTTTTCAAAAGACATTTTCTATCTGTCTGTGTGTGTGTAGGCATGTGTTTTAAATGATGGGGCTCATGCAGCGTCTCCTGTGTTGGTGAGCAAGCACATCAGAAAAAAAACATACGCAGCATCAGGACCACCCATGACGGTACGCTCTAAATCTGAATCTGAGCATGGCTGTCTCAAGTTTAATTAAACCCAAGGGCTAAAAAAAAACCACAACTCAAAAGAGAAAATCCCACCACCATTGCCACACCACTAATAATTGGCGCTGGATGTATAGGATTGGATTGGATTGGATTAGCCTTTATTATTCTCACAGTGGAGAAATTTACATTTCATAGCAGCAAAGTTATGAAAGGAAGAGGAAAGGAAAGAAAGAAGTCGAAAAAAAAATACAGTAGCTGCAATCTTAAGCACTTTCTTCACCCTCTTTGTTGCATGAAGCAGTTATATATGAAAGAGGAGAGGATAAAAGTGTCCTTTTCACCAGTGGATCAGGGACGTCATGTTGAAATGTGCACGTCTGCTACAAACCAAATGTTGAAAGCAAACACAAAGCAGTAGCATCCGTTGACGAAAAAAAATTGTCTCACATCTTCTGTCCCACGTAAATCCGCTTCAATTCCAAGCTGCAACATTTCTACAACCTCAGACTGTCCAACAGCACCCACCTTTCTGCTAAACAAAGCAGGGCTGTGAAAATGCTGCCCATTACAGGCACAACATCGCCCAAGAGCTGTACAGCAATGACAGTCAAATGGCACCGACATTCCTACCAATCAAAAACAGTGCTGGCATATTCGTGTCGCCGAAAAAGACGCAACCGCTCAGCACAGTCGTCTTCTTGATGAATGGCATGGCTAAAAATGCTGAAAAACAATCCGTATCGGTTCTACGTGACGCATAAAACCAAAGTGACAAAACTCAAAAACAATAAAAAAAGCATGGCCGCCTACTCAGGCGCCATCTTCGACTTCATTACACTAACTTCCTTTCTTATCCCAAGATTACATAATGCTGTAACACCTCGAATGCTCATTCGAATCATATTTTATTGCTTAAAATGAAAAAAAAAACGTAATAGTAATATCATTGCTTGTTAATCAACAGTTGTTACGACGTCTTTAGCCAACAGACTCATCAACACTGATGAAACGGGGTTTATAACCACAAACTGCTTTAGCCAGCAGACAAGTAGAACAAGGCTGGAATCGATGATCGTTATAACAAATGCTTCTTTAGCCAGCAGTCATGTTCAGACTAAATCAACCAGTGTTGTCACCGCCACTTCTTTAGCCACCAGTTGATATGAAATCAATCGACAGCGCAGCCAATCAACAGACATGTGATGCGGTTTTTCATTAGTTTTTTCTTTGTTTTTGTATCTTCTCTTAAAATCTACTTTCTCTTCACTCGGGAGGCTTTGGGATGACCTCTTTCGAGACACTGCACACATTGTTTTCACAGGTTGAATGCATTTTTCTCAGACGTGGTAGTGCTGTTGAAGCAGCAACACCAGAGCAACTGCGCATGTTTAGCGTGTCCTCGCAAGACTACGAAGCAGCACTTTCAAGCTCTCTGAGTTTAATCTATGAAGCCGTCACGGGCCTGGGGAGGGACCCACAAAGTGGCCCGAAAAGAAGGAGCTGTTTATTAATGTAACTTTTACACACACACACACATCGACACTTGTGCACACACAAAAACACACTCCACCTGTCTGCTACATCATGCACTACATTGCCACCTGTGAAGCAGAAATGGTAGAAAGAATGAGCGGAGGGGGGAAAGCGGCGATTGTTTCTCCAGGCGCTTTTAAGAAATTTGTGAGTCAATGTGATGTCCTCTACAAAGAAATGATCTATCTGTATCCGGTCCTCATCGTCAATGCAATACTCAATCCTATCAGCCGCTGCTCAATCCCAAGGGGGTTTATGATCCAAGCCCTGGGTGCACGGTCCACATCAGCGATGCAGATTATCAACACTGAGATGGTATTTTTATATATATTTTTTGGTGTGACAATATGTGCTCTTATATTCCAGTGATGGCAACAGTGCGTGTTTCCTGGCAACCGCTGTCACAACAGGTTGAGGACCCTTTTTCTCAGTTCAAAGTCTGTGCTGTCCAAATAAAATTGACTTCTTGTCTTGGAGTCGAAAGCTGCACTAACCTTAACCCAACAATGTCATTTAATTTTAAAAAAAGTCTATCATTTTCTTTAGCCTGCAGAGAAGCTGAGATCGGATCAATACTCTTGGAAATCGCATCAGTTTTAGTCACTGGTGCTTTATAAACTTTTTATGCTTTTGGCTAGCAGCTATCACACCCAGATCCATCTCTCGCCCTCACAATAAAGAAATAATATTATTTTTTTTTTAATCAATCCTGGCATTCAGACTACATAATAGAGATACTGTAATTGAGAGTGTCCTCAAGAATCAAATGTTGTCTTCAAAAGACAGATTATAAACATCATTGGAAAATTTGTATAGCTTTTATTAGACTGGTGTACCTCAAAAAGTGTCATTTGGATGGACAGGAAAGTGACAACACACCAACGGTGAAGCTAAGCAGGAGCTTTGCATCCCATAATAATCACAAAAGCTCAAGTGGTGACGCGAGAGATGACCCTTGCATAACCCAAATTCAATTCGGCACATTTTCCAATCAACTTCCCCCCTTTAAAGATGTGAGGAGATTTCCCGTCTTGCAATTTAGAGAGATGGAGATTGTCGCCGGCGGAAGGTGCAGCCGGCGAGCGAGGTGGTCGCCGGGCAATTTCCAAGGCGGTAATTGAAACTGCCATACGGGGAGGTGGTGCTAATCCCAAAACTGACTCAGGCTAAGAGGCCACATTGTATTTTATGTGACAGGCATTTTAATCAGCATGAAAATATACATTAGCATAATTATTAAAGTCAGCAACATTAAATTCCAGTAGGCTATCAAAGTGCCACACACATTTGTCATATTTCTGTTTTTTTTCTGCTTTTCATATGTGAACAGCCACAAATCGCAGACTTCCCTAACATACAAGAAATAGACTTGGCTTAAAGCCACATGCTGCTTCACCGAATATTCAAAACAAAGATGAGTTGAATCACTGGCTGGGATGCGACTGTCATTGTTTATGCCATCGTCGGTCATCAGTCATCGGTCCTGTGTATCATTTCAGGCAGTGCCACTGATTCGTCAATCTGTCAAGTAGCCATTACTCAGTCTACATGTCAATCGAAATTAGCTAACGCAATGACAAGCGGTAAAGCAGAAGACATCGGTTAGCTGACAAGTTGATCATTAATCAATGGCCATTTAAAAAAAAGACCCACTTGAGGGATAGCCAGTCTGCGGATGAATGGATGCATGGCTTAAGGAGCCCGCGATGAGAAGAAAGGAGTGTTAGCACAGAGTGCCGTTGCGTATGTGGAACGGTCGCTGCTTGGAATTGAAGCGGATTTACGTGGGACAAGAGATGTCCGCCAATGTCTTTTCGTCAATGGATGCTACAGCTTTGTGTTTGCTTTCAACATTTTGCTTGTAGCAGACGTGCATATTCCACCACGATGTCCCTGATCCACTGGTGAAAAGGACGATCCTCTCATCTTTCATCTACAACTGCTTCATTCAACAAAGTGGCTGCAGAAAGTTCTTAATATTGAATGACTGTCTGTGTCTTTTGTGTTGTGTCACATTATCTGTTTTTTTTTCTTCGTTTTTAATTGTTGTTTTGACTTCAAGATGGCGCCGCGAGAGCGGCTGCCTTTACACCCGCTCCTGTATTTTGTTTTTCTACTTCTTCCTTTCCTTTCCTCCTACCTTCATCACTTTGCTGCTGTGAAATGTAATGTTCTCCACTGCGAGACGAATAAAGGCTAATCCAATCCAATTTTAACGTGTTTTTATTTCCTTATTGCATTTTTTTGTGAGTGGCAATGTCTGAAGCCTCACTACCCGGGTATTCTGTCACGGTGCTTCGCAAGGTGTTTCGAATTTCACTGCATGGTTTGACAGCAAAGCCCTCTGGCGTCATTCAAAGTGAGGTCGATTGAGAGTTCCAGTCACCTCGCTTTAGTAAAGTTTTGATAGTTTGGATAGTACAGTTTGGATGGATAGCCTTTGGGGTGTTTCGACAGAAGAAGTTTAATGATTTAAGAGAGTGAGGAGAGAATGTGTATGTAAGAGGAGGGAGACAACGTAGGTTTGCTTGTTAAAAGTCATATTTTGCACTGTTTCTTATTTTATTCAAATCATGTTTCTCACTGTCCAAGAAACACAAATATACCCAATTCCCTTTTCGTTCCACCTGCGGTAGTTTACAAAACTAACAGACAAACATGATGCAACATGGTGTATCATATGATACAATTTTTAATTTGAAAAAATTGTTGTTGCACAAAAATGGGATCATTATTATTACAAACAATTCCACGATGAATAGTAGGCCTATTAAGATCCCTTGGTTATGAAGCATTTATTGTTTGGCGCCATTTATGAACACAAACAAACTTTATTTACATTCACTACATCTATTTTAGTTTCATCCATTATTGTGCCAACTCTTGACTAGACAAAATGGAGGCCAGGTTATCCATATCCTTCTATTTTTTTATTCTTCCATTGGGTCGTTAGGCTAATGGCAACTACCTGCATGGAAGAAGTGGAAACACGACTTGGACTCAACATGCCTGAAAACAACACGGAGAGGAAATGAAAAAAAAAATACAAGCAAAATATGAGAGCTTTCTATTTCTTAATCATCTTCCTCCTCGGCTTCACTGAAAGTGACAGCAAGCGCTAGCGTCTGACTCATCTCCCCGCCGCTGTAACGAGAGCGCCTGTGATTTGTTACGCTGTGATATTTGCACAAAGTATTTCACTTCAGGTCGACTCTCAGAACACTGCACGTCTAATTTCCACCTCTGACAGCTTGTTTTCCCCGCTGTCTGAAGGGTGGAAGTCTTAAAGTGCCTCTTGTGAACAGAAGACCCAACTGTAATCCTTTAACAAATGTGGATAAATTGCATCCTGAGAGAAACTCATCGGCATCAGGATTGTTTTAGGACCGCAGACCAATTTCGGCACCGGAAATGGACCAAGTATGAGACAAGAAGCCATTTTAGTGGTGGCTCAAGAGCTATTCTGTATGTAAATATTCATTTTTCATAGGAAGTCTGAACATCATATTGAACGCCACAATCCTGCCGCCAAGCACCGAGCAAGGTAAATTTAAAGAAACATTTATAAAAATGTTGTACTGTATTGTCCAATTTAATATGTGAGAAAAGTATAACAACAGTGGCTTTCTAATGTACCGGGTGTTTTACACCCTGAGAAAAGTACTTCAAGGCAACAAACAAAATTGACTTCAAGGCTAGCCATGGATGGTTCGAAGACGTCGTACAGGGATTCATAGTGTCATTCATGATGGTGAGGGAGCCAATTCTGATGATAAGGCTGCCGAAGCTTACAAGGAATCATTCATCAAGATGGTAGAAGAAGAAGGCTATGTACTTCATCAAGTGTTTAATGCTGACGAAACCGGTCTTTTTGTGGAAAAAGATGCCTAAACGGACTTTCATTACACAGGAAGAGAAGTCCGTTTCTGGGCATAGGCCTTATGAAAGATAGGCTAATGGAATGTGACTCTCCTTCCAAACAGTAACTCCGTCCCTTCCACTTTCTCCCACTCCATTCCATCAAGCCAACGACTATCACAAAGGTTAATAAAAGGACTTTATTATATAGTCTGTTTATTTCTTTAATTACAATACAATAACACATTTATTATACATAAAATAGGGTATATTTTGTGTAGTTTTAAGGCGGATTTAGGAGAAAATTATGTTTTATGGAGACCTGGGAACGGATTATTCTAATTTTAATGGTTTCCTATGGGAAATTAATGTTTGGAAGACACACTTTTCGCCTTACACACATTTACTGGGAACCAATTAAGTTCGTAAGCAGAGATATCACTGTATAACATTTAACTGTTCACGTGGGGCAGAAATTGTCCTCCAATTGCAAAATGAGCTTTTGACGGTTTTATTGGCTTACATGAGTTTGAAGAGACGTGCTGGGCCTCTCAGCGGAGAGCAGATAAGGAAAGCCATCCCGTGCGCTCGCAATGGACGTCCTTTTGAGGGCTCAGCAGGTGTTTAGTTGCGCTTCGGCGGCATGTAAAACAGACGACGGGTCGTTTGGAGGGAATGGGACATTAGGCGTCACAGCCTGTTTAGTGGAGTGATTCTTGTGCGACGTTGGCAGGGCTTTGCTAAGCGAAAACGTCTGCAATGGCCTCAAGGCAATCAGTAACAATCTGGTCCAGGGCACTTCACAACCACTGTCAGAAAATATAAACAAACATGTCCAACAAAAACAATCCGCCAAGGCTGAGAGCACATACTATGACCTGTGTGTCATTGTCATTGGAATTGGTTATTTTGCCAGGTAATGGGTGATTGGTTAACGACTCCACAAAACTGCAGTAAAATTTAATGCTTAAACTGTTTAAAATAAAGAAGATTTATAATGAACATGTTTTAATTGCACAAAAATGTCATTTTCATTTAATTTCGGGATAAAATGTTTCTTACAATACATTCTAATTTACATAGCGCTTACACAACAGCTGCTACTGTAAGAAAGCGCCTCACATAATAGTCAACATAAAGCAAAATAATAAACACAACCGTAACATAAAAACATGGACAGTTGTGCAATCTTAATGACTTTCCCATATACTCTGATGTTTTAGTACAAATGAAAAAAAATGTTTTTAATCATAGTCACTTTTAATCTAGATTTAATTTTTGCCTGCTAGTTTTATTATGTGTTTAAATTCCCCTTTTTGAATGTGTTTTGATACCCTACCAATATGTTTTTTATTAATTATTTGGGCTATTTTATAAATAATGTTAAATAAAATAATGTACATTTTCCTTTAATTGTCTAAATTATATAGTTAGATTGATAGATTTGATGTGTGATGTATTCTAATGTTTTTTTTGCTCTTTTTACATATTTATTTTGGTGCATTTGGTGTTCTCTTTGGACTTTTGCGATTTCCACCAGAAGTAGCATACAGCAAGAAAAAAAGAAGTCCAATGATTGAACCTTGAGGGACTCCACGTCAGCCCATGTCATGGACATTCAATCACATTTAAACCAAAGTAACTCCTTTCCTCCAACAAGTACCTGAACCATTTTAGGACAGTCCCATTTAGTCCTTTCTATGTCGTATATAACACGGCACACTGAAATTCCATCAGACAAGGAATGTTCGCTTTTTTCTCATTTACTAGTTTAATAAGACGTGTCTATGGACTGTGATGGGGTCAGCAGCCTAATTGATATTGATCAGTTAGATGATTTAAATATATATTTTGGGATATTAAAAAATGCTATTTTAATTTCTGAGGAGATTATGCGGTGTTTTCATTTATTCTCTATCTAATCTTCATCGTGTTTCCCCACGGTTTTGACACGCTCTGTTGATTGTAGCCATCCGCCATCATGACAAACTGTCAGGTTGAATAAAGTGCACCTGCTATGTGATTGTTATTGAGGACATGAAAAATCTTAACGTGAGCTTCAATTTGGTGAAAAATCATGTGGCTTGTTGTGCATTGGATTGGATTGATTGGATTGGATGAATAGTCTCGCAGTGGAAACATTTACATTTCACAGCAGAAAAAGTTATGAAGAAGTAGAAAAATAAAATGCAGAAGCTGATGTAAAAGCAGCCACGCTTGAAGTCAAAACAACAACAAAATAACTAAATAACAAATAATGAAATCCAGTGGCAATTTTAAACCAACATTAAATATTAAATTGTGTTGGGAAATGAAATGGAGAATAATACATTTATTGATCACCTCTAGGAACAAAAATGAGAAGAGACTATTGAGCATGATAAAGTGCCGTGACTACAATTTCAGGGAAAGTTTAAACACATTGAACATTTTGAAAAGATGATTTTCAAATTGAATTCACCTTCATTATACTCCCAAATGTAATCATGGACAAATGCATTCTTTGCACGACACCCGTTATATTAGCATGCTAACTCTTCCGCCGTCATTCAACAGGTGTCCTAAACGCTGGAACAATGCCTCCTATTTAATTAGTTTCTCTGCTCTTGTTGATTTACACAGTGAGTCCTTTAATTATGCGATTCATCACACACACCCTCCCTCCCAACTAAATGTGAAATACGGCGTTAAATATTTGCAAATCAAAGCATGTCCAAAGGTTTGCCACGGTAACTCGGCATGGTAAATCGCAGCAATGAAGGCTGTGGCCGTTGTATGTAGTTATTTCGCCGCCTGCATATGCTATCAATTCTGCTTTAATTCTCCACCTGACACCATGATGGCTAGCCCTTTTTTGTAGCAGGTGCTTGATATTAATCTTAATTTATATTTTTTGTTGTCTGGTGCAGAACGCTAATAGGGAGAACTCAAGCAGCACTGACGAATTAGAATAATTCACAAATGGGAAAATTTCGAGGGGTTCAAGTTGTTTTTGTATGTGAGCGGATCGTAAATATTGTCACTAGTGTACGCCATGGAAAAAGGTCAGCATTGATTTGGACTTTCTATATATATATATATATAATGTGTGTGTGATATTCTGGCTATTAAATTTGTCATAATGTATACTCATATAATTCATCAATATGCAGGTCACCCGTTGCGGTTTATTTGGTAATTTAATTTTTTATTCTAAAATATCTCAAACAAGGACGCGGGTAGCTAAACATGGATTGGGTTCTTAACAACTAAATTTCGAATCAGTTTTCACATCAGGGTTTGAAGCAAAGGTCAGAGTGCATTAACTCATTCACTCCCATTCACAAATGTATTCGGGAATTGAAAATATAACGTAGAGCGCCATTTCCGTTTTTTTTTTTTGTTTTGTTTCATGCTTAGGTGCTGATAAAGCGCTGGTCAGACATCTGGCGATACTTTTTCCTACAACGAGGGGCAGCATTTGCCATTTTACAATGTTAATGTTTTGTTCCATCTTAATCTGTTGTTAAAGCGCTATATAAACCATTTTGTATGTATTGCATTGGACATCTGCCCTCATTTCAAGCACATATAACTCCAGACCCTTCTAATTTAGGAATTAACCCTGTATTCCGATGAAAGAAGAGAATCTAAGGTTTCTAAGGGTATATTTAATGTTTATGTAGTCCTAAAACATTCTATATTTCTATATATTTATTTCTATATACATACTATTCTGTGGGTCCTGGAATTCAATTGGAAATGACAAAAACCCTGGCACTGGAGAGGACACATTGTTCCACATGTCTGGCAGTGAATGAGTTAAGATTGATCTCATCAAACTACACAAACACTGTTGGAGACAGCCCAAGCGACATTCTTGTTTTTCTCCAACTAATCCAGCGTTCTCGGAGATTTTGCGCACGCCATCTTTTTAATCTCTCGGATGCATTATTTCGAATGAACGTATGCAATATCCCCCAGGTGTAGTACAGTACGTACATAATTTCCTGATTCAGTTCGGAGCGGGAGCAGTGTTGACATTGAGAGGCAGAAAGCGTGTCGGGGAATGAAATTCGAGTCTTTATAGCCAGTTTTGTTTTCTGGAAGTAGGGACCCAATAGGCGTAGTTGTTATGTATGAGACAAGGCTGACTGTATTGTTTAATGTAGGTGAGAAGTGTCAGCTCTCGACGTGACAAACAGGACTCAATGTCAATCAAGGAAAACAACGGCCGGCGGTGCTTCTTTACAACCTTGCCATATTCATTTGCGATTAATTCCATTCACCAACCCCTCGCGTTATAATTGTGCCGTTCATATCTCAAGGCAACTCATCAGCGAATTGATTTGCAGCGACTTGCAAAATGTTTGGCATCGGTTGGAGAACCGGGGGCTTTTTAAATGTCACCTTCTCAATATTCCCGGCGATGCTTAGGCATTTTAAATGGCAGCGCATTAATGATCCACGATTAAATTCTGGCTATCAAACGGCTGCTGCTCCAATTACACTCGTGCTGTTGTGTGGCCTTCCCCCGGCGTGAAAAGACACCCGCGCCGCCCGCGTTTGAGTTTTTCCCAAGACGATAGCATGCCATTTCTCCCTTTGACACCCTTTGTGTGAGTCGTCGCTCGCAATCCCGCCATCATTGTGACCAAATTAAAAAATCCTCTTTTCCGGAGTGAACCCCCGACTATCTGGGGAGGGAAGATAGCGGTGACAATGACTCTGCTCCCGGCTTTTGATTGGTGCTGGAAATAGATTAATTTTGCAGTAAAAGAACTTCTAATTCTTCTCTTATCTTCGAGTCTAATTCGGTAGGTAGTGACGGGCTTTCGTGTAAGCTCAGACGATCCCTCGGTGTGGTCACGTGGACACGTGGCCTTATTTCCATTCGGAAGTGACACTTTGGTTGTCAGGTTTTCAGGTAACGTTGGAGCAAAGATTTTTAGTGTAATTGCGGTAGCAACAGATGAATAGATTTGACTGATTTTCAATCTATCACGTGATTCGAAGGTTCTGAAAATGTGGGAATGGCCTCCAGGTGGAGCTACACAAGGACAAGCTTGTGTTACAACGGCTAGCAGATTAATCCGAGACTTCTTCTTGTCTACCTCGCAGCTAGCTGGACAATGCAAGATGACTTTCTGTTTTTTCTCATTTAGACTTTGAGGCTTACGTTGACAATGTTTTTGAGGAAAATGACCCACCATCAGGTCCGGGACACTAATGCTTCTATAAATAGTGTGACGTGACACAAGGTGAGAAGCGGCCGTCAACGGGCGTCGCGATTGACGGTGGCATTTAACTTGGCTTGGCAGCTCCTTTAGCCCCTTCTCGCACCTTCATTAATAAGACAAACGTATTCGCTCAGACTAGCGTTTAATATTGAGATAATGTGTCACATTGGGTTTCTTAAGAAGTCATTTTTCATAAGCGATAACCCGTTTTGAAAGGGTCACCCAGGCGCTCTAAGAGCGAGGGTCAGCGAGCTGCTGTCGCGCAGGGGGAGGGGACTGGACAAATGAGCATGCTAATGATGACTGACATTTTCTTTAAAGGAGAAAGAGAGATCGCTCGCTTGCAATTATCTTTAACGTCATTGTGAATTAATACACCTTTGTAAGAGAAGTTGCGACTCAATTGTGGGAGTTCGCTTTGGTATCACATCGAAAAGTATCTGGAACCATTTCACGTACTAATGCTTCCAAAATGCTACACATATACTATCTGACTGACTTTCCGAGCCAAAGACGGCTACTCCTCTCATACCATTTAAATTCTTCACAGGAGAGTTGCTACATCGCAGAAGTATAAACAGATTCACTGAATATTGGTGCATGTATAAGTATATTTATAAGTAACTGCATGATTCCCACTTGCGGATGATGTAAAGTTGGCTACTCTGGCTTTATGATAGCTATCTACCACCATGCCCACCGATAACAGTGTGTCAACCTAGGGGACCCTTTTAAAAATATATTTAAAATAAAAACAACTCAAAACAAACAAAAAAAAAGCAAGGCTTATGACACACTTGGTGACGGCTGCCTACTCGGGCGCCATCTTGGACTTTTTTGCACATGGACAAAGCAACAATGAATAAAAAGAATTTGAAGAAAATCTTAGGAACAACAGAAGATGTTGGACCAGCCAATCATTGTGTTGTTGTAGTTGTTATGAATCATTCAATCGATTATTGATGAATTTAATGTTCCTTCATGATGTGAGATTACAATTGCACCTGGAACTCATATGGCTTCCAAAGGTGTGCTCTTGAAAACAAAAGTAAATAGAAATGCATAGGAAACTGCAATAATTCCTCACGGTCACATTTTCAGGTAATGCACATGCATTTATGCATAGCATATGACAACGTGCAATGAGGTCATCACTCAATGGGTGGACCATAATGATTGGCTCTTACGCCGTCGCGAACCCCACAAATCAATCACTCCGTGCAAAGACGCGCTTGGCTCTTCTGTTGGGAATGAACAGTGCCTCTTTTGCTCGCCTGCACTTTCAGCTCGGCTCACGTTGATGTAGAATTTTTCAGATTCAAAAAGGATATCCGTCCATCCTGTTATTTGATCTGCTTTTCCTTCACAGGCTTTGTGGGTTTTCTTCGGGTACTCCGGTTTCCTCCCACATACGCGAAAACATGCATGTGAGGATAAAGCGGCTCAAAAAATGGATGGATGAATGAATACTTGGACTGCAAACATGTTTACTCCATCATTTCACCGCATTTATAATGTATAGACACTATCGTGTGCATGCAAACCAATGCATCCACAGTGGATTTAACTCATTCACTGCCAGACGATTTGCAAAAATGTGTCCACTCCAGTGCCAGGGTTTTTGTCATTGTCACTCAAATACTAGGACCCACAGAATATTGTGTTTAAGAACTACATAAACATTCAAGGCAGCGTAAGAAACCTTAGACTCTCTGATTTCACCAGAAAAAAAGAGTTAATTCCTAAATTATATACGTCTTGAGTTATGTGAACTTGAAATGAGGGTGGTTGTCCAAAATCCAATCCAATACATAAATATTGGTTTATATAGCGCTAAAGCTGGAACAAAGCGCTAACATGGAAAAGGGGTAATGATGCCCCCTTGTGGAAGGGAAAAAACATTGACAGAGGTCAGGCCAGGGCTTTATCGGCACCCTAAAAAAAACGAACTAATTCCAGAATGGCGCTCTATACCATATTTTCAATTCCCAAATAAATTCATGAATAGCAGTGACTGAGTTTAAGGTAGTGGAAACACCTTGTAAAAAATTAAAAGCGGTTCTGAAGGTGGAAGAATCTCAACCAGTAATGAATCCCTGAAGGCATCAAACATGATTGAAAAAAGAAAAAAAAACTCAAATTGCCTTGGAAATGATGGACGGCGTCACCAAGGCCAGATAAAGACATTTAATAATTCACACGCTTTGACCTTTGTTGTAGCTTTCATGTCTTGTCGCCCAAGAAGAGACCACTTTTAGCTTCAAAATTGTCAACAGACAATAACGCTTGCAAGCAGACACCAGCTGAGTTAATTATGGGCTGGTTTGTGACTTCATTGTCGTCTTTTTTTGTTGTTGTTGTTATTGGTTAGTAAGTCAATTTGTCAGTGTTCTGTTCTTAGTCAGTAATTGCTTCCGGGCTCATTTACTCAGTTTATCAGTTACTACATCAATATTTCTGTCAGGTCATTAGTTGCTAGTTCATTTGTCTATTTGTAAGTCGGTCAGTGAGTTTGTCAACTACTTTCTTTCTATCCACCTGCGCATTTACAAGCACACACACACACACACACACACATACAAGTTAATAAAACTGATATATAATTATTGCAATGTCTTTTTGTTGCGTCATCGGAATTAATTTCACCTCTGACATTAACTTCAAGCACCTACTTGACAAACTGAACAGCAGTGAGATTTAGCACGCACTTCATTCTTACATTCTAACAACAAATTTGACTTCTGTTTTCCTGTTTTTTGTTTTATTTTGTTTTGATGGTGGCGAGAGGGGGCGGGGGAAGCAAATATGTATCCCTAAAAGACATTCATGTTGGAAAGGCTGCTAATAAGACATCCACTTCACGCACGCCGCACATGAGTGTTGCATCTCAACTAAACTCCGATGAATATGTCAAGCATCCTACATCACCGCTGCCGAGCATCCAAGGCCAATTTCCAGAGTTCAGGAAACTGTTTTATGCTCTCTCACAAGTAAAGTTTTTCACATTCGCCACAGGATCCTTTCAAGTTGAACATATGCCCCCGCAAAGCATTGAACCTTCGTGCAGTGTACGGGGTTTGGCCATTTGTTTTCACGAGTGGCTAACAGTCACCCACTGTGATTTGAAACTTAAAAAAAAAAAAGACAGAAATGGTGACGATTGAACACAAAATGAGAAATCCAAATGCATAAGCAGACATCTGTAGATATGTCTTGTTTTTTCGATTTCTGCTACCATGTTAACTCATTTACTGCCAGACGTGCAAAAATGTGTCCACTACGGTGCCATGTTTTTTTTTGTCATTGTCACTCGAATTCCAGGACCCACAGAATATTGAGTTTTAGGGCTAAATAAACATTCAATGCAGCATAATAAACCTTATACTCTCTTCTTTTGTTAGAAAAAAAACCTTAATTCCTAAATTATATGAGTCTGGAGTTATTGGAGATTGAAAAAGGGGACGCTGTCCAAAATAAACTACAATACATACATATTGGTAGATATAGCGCTTTAACAAGAGCTGAAGCTAGAACAAAGCGCTAACATGGAAAAAAGGGAAACGCTTCCACCTTGTGCTTTATCGGCACCCAAAAAAGAAAAAACAAACCTAAACAAATTTGGAAAAGGCGCTCTGTCATATTTTCAATTCCTAAATAAATAATGTGAATAGCAGTGAATGAATTAATTTTTACTTAGGGTAATCCACGGGAATAGTATACAGCATGAAAGAAATAAAATAAAATAAAATAAAATAAAATAAAATAAAATAAAATAAAATAAAATAAAATAAAATAAAATAAAATAAGGGCATGGATTGAAACTGCAAACTGTTCAACAAACCTATAAGTAATTAAATTAACCGTCTTTATTTAGGTTTCCCGGAAATGTCAATCACATATGCTAAGCATTACTTGCTTATATTATCGTTTTCTATTAGGTTACTGGCCGGAAAAAAAGCCAACCTCCCTCTAACGTCTTTCACCTTGCTGCCATGTGACTATTCAGCGATCACATTGATGGCTCGCTTCATTTTCTATTGTTGCAATGCAAACGGCCTTTAATAGCGGCGAGCGCATCAATTCAAAGTGCGGCTTGCTAATGAAATATACATACGCGCTTCCGTTCCCCCGGCGCATCTCGCATTCCGGCTTCCAACAAAAAAAAATGAAAAAAAAATGAGAAAATGGCTCATATTCACCTCTGCAGATTAGCAGAGGTCATTGGATAGCTGCAATGGAAATAAGCGCTTCATAATGCAGACTCTGTTTATGCCTGCTGCGATTTTCCTGCTATCACCACACAATGGATAAGCGATAAAATCAAGACACTTTATGCCATTTCTTTTTCCTCCTCGACAAAAAAATATAATAAATACAATAAAATATTCCCACCCCTCAGTTTGACCTTGACGTGCCAATAAATTCCTCATGGCTGTGGCTATTAATTATACGGTTGTCTGATTATATAAGTTTCAAAACCCTTCTGCGAGTTTGCAAAACGTCATTTTTCAGCTGGAAAACGGGTCACACTAGTGTGCCTTTGTGTTGTTGTTGTCAGTTAAAAAGCGGGGCAATTAGACAAAGACGTGCACTGGCTGTGGGACTGGGAGATCCCTTTAGTTTCACAACAGCAACATCCATGACACTCTCATTCCATTATTTTATTTTATTTTTACAGTGAAGCGGATGTAACAAACCTCAGCTCTAGTTGTTGCAGTTTTAGTTGCTAAGTCATTAAAAAAAAAATCAGGAAATACTCCTTTACATTAGATGTGTGATCCCACACACATCTCTTCTTTCATCAGAAAATGAGAGCTAATTCCTAAATTATATGGGTCTGGAGTTATATGAGCTTGAAATGAGGGTGGCTGTCCAAAATACAATGCAATACATATTGGTAGATATAGCGCTTTAACAAGAGCTGAAGCTAGAACAAAGCGCTAACATGGAAAAAAGGGAAACGCTTCCACCTTGTGCTTTATCGGCACCCAAAAAAGAAAAAACAAACCTAAACAAATTTGGAAAAGGCGCTCTGTCATATTTTCAATTCCTAAATAAATAATGTGAATAGCAGTGAATGAATTAATTTTTACTTAGGGTAATCCACGGGAATAGTATACAGCATGAAAGAAATAAAATAAAATAAAATAAAATAAAATAAAATAAAATAAAATAAAATAAAATAAAATAAAATAAAATGGATTGGGCATGGATTGAAACTGCAAACTGTTCAACAAACCTATAAGTAATTAAATTAACCGTCTTTATTTAGGTTTCCCGGAAATGTCAATCACATATGCTAAGCATTACTTGCTTATATTATCGTTTTCTATTAGGTTACTGGCCGGAAAAAAAGCCAACCTCCCTCTAACGTCTTTCACCTTGCTGCCATGTGACTATTCAGCGATCACATTGATGGCTCGCTTCATTTTCTATTGTTGCAATGCAAACGGCCTTTAATAGCGGCGAGCGCATCAATTCAAAGTGCGGCTTGCTAATGAAATATACATACGCGCTTCCGTTCCCCCGGCGCATCTCGCATTCCGGCTTCCAACAAAAAAAAATGAAAAAAAATGAGAAAATGGCTCATATTCACCTCTGCAGATTAGCAGAGGTCATTGGATAGCTGCAATGGAAATAAGCGCTTCATAATGCAGACTCTGTTTATGCCTGCTGCGATTTTCCTGCTATCACCACACAATGGATAAGCGATAAAATCAAGACACTTTATGCCATTTCTTTTTCCTCCCCGACAAAAAAATATAATAAATACAATAAAATATTCCCACCCCTCAGTTTGACCTTGACGTGCCAATAAATTCCTCATGGCTGTGGCTATTAATTATACGGTTGTCTGATTATATAAGTTTCAAAACCCTTCTGCGAGTTTGCAAAACGTCATTTTTCAGCTGGAAAACGGGTCACACTAGTGTGCCTTTGTGTTGTTGTTGTCAGTTAAAAAGCGGGGCAATTAGACAAAGACGTGCACTGGCTGTGGGACTGGGAGATCCCTTTAGTTTCACAACAGCAACATCCATGACACTCTCATTCCATTATTTTATTTTATTTTTACAGTGAAGCGGATGTAACAAACCTCAGCTCTAGTTGTTGCAGTTTTAGTTGCTAAGTCATTAAAAAAAAAATCAGGAAATACTCCTTTACATTAGATGTGTGATCCCACACACATCTCTTCTTTCATCAGAAAATGAGAGCTAATTCCTAAATTATATGGGTCTGGAGTTATATGAGCTTGAAATGAGGGTGGCTGTCCAAAATACAATGCAATACATATTGGTAGATATAGCGCTTTAACAACAGCTGAAGCTAGAACAAAGCGCTAACATGGAAAAAACGGAAATAATGCCCCCTTGTGGAAAAGAAAAATCATTGCCAGAGGCCATGACCAGCGCTTTATCTGCACCCAAGCATGAAAAAAAAAAAAACAACAAATTCGGGAATGGCACTGTACGTCATATTTTCAATTCCCGAAAAAAATTGTTAATGGCTATGAATGAGTTAAAATACTTGTTCTTTCTTCCCTTATTTCTTTTAATTGATTTAAATGGTATTTATCCCTTTTTCAGAGTTGATTTTTGTTACATTAGACGCATTAATATTTACAAAGAAATTATCCCGGGGTGTGATACGATGTTTTATTTCTTTTAATTTTGATGTTTGCCCACCCTCCGATTGAATGGCAACCAGTTCAGGGTGTCCCCCTAGACGACTGGCCAAAGACAGCTATGATATGCTCCATCACGCCCGCGACCTTCATGAGGATAAGCGGATTAGAAAACAGATGGATGGATGACTAAACTTTTGGACTTAGATATCTGAAAGCTAATAACGTATTTTCCGCACGACATTGCCTTCCGTTGGTTTTTGTCATATATGCCCTTTTTTTCCGCGCTTTCACTCCTCATATAAGTGCAACCACTCACACACAAGAGCTGGAGACAAGCGTGATCGCACACATCTGCCGCCGACCACACTCCATTTCATTTGCTAGCTTGTCAAATACCAGACACACACACACACATCATATTTTGTTTGTTAAACGGTGTGATCTGTTGAGTATCAGGCCTTGTCATTGGCTGTCATCTCAATTTCTGGCTCTACACATCCCAAAAATGCCCGCGGCCGCCATTACAAAGTACACTAAAATGACTGTGGTGTCATCTTTTGCGGGGGGGGTGGAAAATAGATGTGACTCCCACCATGAGGCCACATCCCTACCTTCCAAAATGGAGCAAAGTTCCGGCGTGAAACCCTGGCAACATTGCTTTGATCTCACTTTTGCAAATGCTCATTTTATTAAGGGCTCCCTCGTGAAATATATCCCCTTTTAGTCCAAACACCCCAAGCCCGAGGTGCACACGCCAGCCAAGCCTCTTATTGAAATTGCCATCTTATCAGATGCAATATCGCAAAGACATCATTTCACCAAAGCGCCTGTAATAAGTCTCGGTCAAGTGAGGTGCTTTTAGACGTCGTCCCCCTTCGGCGTGCAATCGAGTCCTTTTTCTATTACTCAGATATTTAGGAGATAAAAATGACGTCTGGCAGACGCCGCAGGGGAGAACAACTGTCAGGGAATGGTCTCGAGAGCCAACTCACCGTGTATATATTGCTATTCTTTTTTATCCACACGGTGAAATTAGTCACAGCAGGACATTTGTATCCATGCAAAGAGGAATCAAGAATGAAACAATTTCAAAGAGAGCTGACGGTCAGAGCGGAGCTGTAGCCTTGGTTACGAGCACCTGTTTGAACAAGTAAAATATTGTGATACTTGCTTCATCCGTCACTTTTCTTTTCTTCGGTCTCTCAAATTTTTGGTGTTAGTCTGTTCAAACAGTGAGTCACATCAGAGGTCATGTCAATGATGTTCCATCGGACACTGTGGACCAATGCTCGAAAACAGAAAGATTGTCTTTTACTGCCGGCAGGAGACCTAGCCATTCATGACAGACACCTGAATTCTGCAGCCCTCAGCCAAGCTATTTATTGAGAGTATATGCAAATTTAAGTGATACAATAGTAAATCATAGTTTTCTTGATTAGAATACCACACCTCTTGAGTTCAAAGCGCGAACAGCTGTAAGCAATAAAACATTGTCTTTTCCATGAACTGATACATTTGTAAACTGACTAATGAGCTTTTCCTGTGAAGGAGTTTCAAGTCATAAATTACTCCGATGATAAAGGAGTTTCCCAAGTCCTAAATTCTGTCCAAGGTCAGATCTCCTAGATGAAGATGACAGTTTAACAGGCTGTGTCTGTTAAACTTAGATTGACCTCAGGCCATCTGCACCTTTTGTTTGGTTGGCCAGCTAAGCATGAAACTTTTAAATGTGATAACTTCTTATTCTGTCTAATCTCTGTCAGGTCACCATAAATTTGATTATTCAAGACTATTTTCGGTCAGTCATCACTTCTTAAGGAATACAAGCAGCTCTTTTTTGTGCCTCTGTAATTGATACACAATGATAGCAGTCAACGTGGATGTTTCTGTCACTTCGCTGCGCACGCCTACATTATCCTACCTCAACCCAATTTGGAAGAACTTGAAATCCCCTGGCGCTATCTGGAAAATGACCAGATGGCCGTCCGCCATCTCCTTGGGAGTATCGCCTACCGTTAAGCACTGTCTCAGGAGCGCTCTACCGGGATTCCTCAGTTTGATCTATGCTGCCCGGAACCACGATAGGGTTCGTAGAGGAGTATCCCCCGCCCCCCCTCTATGATCTCTTCCTACGCGGCAGCAGCACCATGTACCCTTCGCAGTGGCCCAGGTTAATGCCTTCTGAGAATCACAGCCATTCCCTAGTTGATGCATTCCGAGTATTTCAATTCCACTGTCTCACCGTCTCTAATCCAATTGGATCTGGAGATATGCGAGTTTGCAGCCGAGGCCAAGGAGAGCTGCACTGTGTCGAGTGGTGATCCCTTCAGAAAAGTGGCATTATGGTGAGCTGCTGCCTTCATCTGTAAATATAAGCTTTAGTTGACTTACAAAATGGTGATCGTTTAGAAACTCCACTTGTTTGAAAAGGAGAACGTTAGTGGTCTTCCCACCAGCTTCAAACAATAGCTCACAGGTGGATTTATTCGGGTCAGGCATCAATCATAATTGATCGGGTAGAGCTTTAAGAGCAGCCGCTGAGCTGTGACAGCTTTGTGACACAGAGAAAGTCGGACTTAAGAGTTGTCGTCCGTAGACATTCATCTTCTCGCTGCAGGGCACATTTTCACTCCTTTGACACAAAAATACCAATCCATTTGTTAATCTCTGTGTGTACACACACACACACACACACACACACACACACACACGCACACACACATTCATTTCAAAGGGTACTCGATTCCTTCATTCTCTCTGATGTGACTTAATTTTATACTTAGTCACTGGGAATTTCATAGCTCCCATAATATATTCTAATGCCATTTTACTCCTCAATTTCCAGTATTTTAGAGTATTTTCAATATATATATCTATCCTCATTAGGGTCGGGGTGGGTGCTGGAGCCCATCCCAGGCATCTTCGGGCACGAGGGAATGTAGGAGGAAACCGGAGAACCCTGATAAAACCCACACGGGCCTGGTTTGAACATGTGTTTTACTATTGTATGTTGCGTTTCATTGTTGTTGTTTTATAAAAAAACACCCGAACACATTTCTATGCTTTGGCACTACACGATTAGGGTTTTGCTAATGTATTTTTTTTACATGTTATGCATTAAATACGTTATTAAGTAGCTCAATGCTGACTATACGTCATTTCTCAATGGTACGGCTTCATACATTTAAAATATTGTCTATTGCACACTGTGCACTTGCTCCATGCAATTCCACCTCTTCCATACAAGCAAGAAAATAGGTGGTGTTTGCCAGTGTTTATGACTGTAATTTACCGTGACAAGAAATGATTTAGAATAATATCCCATCAAATACGCTTGGCTCTTCTTCTCTTATCTTTTCTACATGGCTCGGCTGCCCCCGCCAAAAACAATTACAAATCAATTATCTTCCATCAGAGAACACGTAACCCGCAAGTCCATCCTTCTTTTGCGCCACTAATACAATTACACGTGCAGCATTAATGAAAATGAAGTTAGCATGTGCTTTTGGGTAATTGGAAGAGACGCAGATAGCCATAGTAATGAAATACTATATGAATACGTCAACTACGAGGACTGCTACGCTTATTCATCTGTGGTCTCTAGAATTCTCTTACTCCCAAATATTTAGTTGTTCTAATAAATGTAAGTTACATTCATAAATAGATTTCTTGCTCCCAGAGGCCCCAAGTTCACATGTCTATCAATAATACAAAAGGCAACAGACAGCGAGTAAGCTCGATGCACTCCAACTTCAAACCCTGAGGAAGCCAATGAGCAGGCTGTGGAGAACAAGTCAAAATTATAACTCCTCCAATTGGCCTAGGCAAGATCGTAAAAAAAAAAAGACAAGCTCAGCTTCAGGCTTTGAGAACGATATCTGAAACAAAATGCCGCCAATTGCTCTGCGAGTTTAAGCAATTAGCTCCAAGCCAACAACCACCACTGATCTTACACACTTTGGACGAGTTTATTCTTTGGCTGTCGATTTGCATTCAATTCTTCCTGGAAGACAACCACAAACACGTTTACATTTTAGACATGCACACAAAGATGGTGGCTCTTTTAATGCTGTTTTCTGTGTTTTTAGGATTGATAACTTATGTTGCTAGTTTTTACCATCTTGTCCAATTTTTGACTTGTGTTTTTGCTTCAACACAGTAGCCTGTTTGCTCACATGGATTTAAGAGAGTTTGTAAGAAAATAATTCCAAGATGGCGCCCGAGTTGGCCTTTCCAGCAGGTCCTGTATTTTGTTTTTCTACTTGTTCCCCTAACTCTTACTTTCATCACTTGGCTGATGGGAAATGTAAATGTCTCCACTGCCAGAACAATGAAGTCTAATCCAATCCTGTTAGCAAGGTACCAGTTGGTAATGTACATTTTTTATCCTTGTGGTTTGTCAGAACATGTTTTCAACTCGCGAGTGTGGGTAGTTTGTTTCTTTAAAAAAAAATTAAATAGCTAGTTTGTTAGCATTTGTCTTTTTTTGCTTGTGTATTAGTATCTCATGTTTATACCTAGCTTAATTTACTATGTTTTATTTTGTCAAGCTGCATATTTTGTAATTTAAACAACTAAATGGTGGTCCAAAACCATCATAAATGAGGAAGTTTGGATTCAGGAAAATGATTCAACTCCAGCAACAACCTCGGATAGGAAAAAAGCCGGGAAGATTTTTGTCAGTGGTATGATATTTGAGATGTCTCGGATGTTAAATACGACCATGACAGTTGTTAACAGTTGCCATCTTACCAACTACACTTTCTCCTGCATTCTGTACAACGTGCTCTGTACAACTGTGACCCGTTCTACCCAGGAATAAACCTCATTCTTACCGTGTTTAATAAAGTCAGCTCGGAAATATTGCACAGCGGTGCCATACATGCTTATCAGACGGTGATCGTACGAAATATTCCACTGTGCAAGGAGTGCTGAACATTTTGTCAGGCGGTCTCATATTGTCAAACAGCGGGAGGCAATTTTCAAAGATAATGGAGCTCGGAATGAAAGATGGAAGCAAATAAGGCGTGAATGGAAATAGATTAGAATAGAAGCAGAGCCGCTGGTCAATGTAGAGTACAAATACACATTAGAAAGTCACATTACGTCAATGCAATAAGTACACCATGGTCATAGCTCAAAGAAGAAGTCTTCGCTCTCGGTTTGCGCTATTCTGTCATTTTAACCATTCATGTCCTGAACATAGATGAATTTAATTGAACCAAGATGTTTGTTATTGTTTGAGTGAGATGATTCAAACTGAAATAGCAGGAGACTTAGCAGGAGTCCCCCCCCCCTCCCAACAGAACCAATTTGATCTAATATCTTCCTCCACTATTTTCTTTCATTGGAAATTCTCGTCAACGTTAACTGGGTTTCTGATGACTGCCTGGTGAATTACCTTGTGCAAATGGCTTTTTAATCACCGCCTAAGCCTGCACACCCAACCACAACAACACGTGTAGCCAAGCTTCTCGGTTACCCTTCCATGCATAACATTAACCCCCCTTTTCTTTTTTTAACAAGACCTCTTTTTGCGCGAAGATACCATAAGAGACAGTAAATTTGAAGCAATGGTAACAGAGGACATCGTGATAGAGCACCAGGACTGAACGCTATCAGGAACAATTTAGCCTGAGACGAGACTCTTGGTGACAATAGCATTTTAAAGACAAAAGATTAGTGTTCCAGAGTTAGCATGGGCCTCCGGAGTGCAATAAACACAAAAACTTGACTTTGGTAGGACTTCCAAAAAGAAGACCGTGGCTGAACAGTATTGTGGAATTGTTCATCCAGTTTTTAATCAAGGTGATTTGAAAAAAATAACCTGTTCTCTAACTTTTCCACTGGTAAAAATCCAGATCAATACGACTCGTCAATGCCATTGATCATTTCTGAGATGGAAAAAGGGTGTCTTGTGATATTAACTCATTCACTGCCAGAAGTGCAAAAAAACACTCCAGTACCAGAAGCAAATGGAGTAAGCCCATCTCCCTCAGACGAGAGGCCATTTTCTTTGACCATCGCAAGAGGTGTTTTGTTTGACCTTGTTAACATGTGACCCAAAAGAAAGAAAAATGCGGTGAGATGTTGGGCGATCTTGAAGGCTTGACTTGTGGGTTTATTTCTGAGTTTGTTGCCCATGGATTCTCAATGAGGTTTTCAAATTTGAAGACTTCGACCTTGGCAGCAATCTAACAAAGGACAGCATGCTTGTCGCTTGAATTTGTATGGGATGAACGATGTCACGCGGATGAAGGCTGCTGGGCCATCCACCGCATTTTGGACCACCATTTACCCCACGGGGGTATTCCATAATTCATGGAGAAGCCGTGCACCTGTCACAGCGGCTCTGCGACGAGACTTAGATAGGGTAGGACACTGCGCAGTTGAGGGGCAATTATAATGCCAAGTTCGACATCCGCGGCTACTTCAGCCTCTTGACTCTTTAGTGGCGTCACACTGGTGGGGGTGAAGGGGTCACGGCAATGGGTACTTTGCAAAACATCCATTTTTGCCCATTTCATTGATAGTGACCGCAGATCATCCGATGTTTCTGCGACATTTGGACCGAAAATTCCGCATGACCTTATACTATGCTAGCACTTGAGTTAGCTACAGTAGTGGAAAATAACAAAGTACAAATGGTATACATTGTTACAACGCTTACATGTTTTGGGTTTCCTGCCCTCATTTCAAGATCATATAACTCCAGACCCATATAATTTAGGAATTTACTCTTTTTTCTGATGAAAGAAGAGAGTCTATGGTTTCTTACACTGCATTGAATGTTTATATGGTCCTAGAACGAAATATTCTGTGGGTCCTGGAATTTGAGTGACAATGACAAAAACCCTGGCACTAGAGTGGACACATATTTGCACGTCTGGCACTGAATGATTTAAAAATAGAAACAACAATGATTTGTGGTGAATGTTTTCTCATACGCACCTGAAAACAGTTTTTTTTTCTAGACCGCACCGTGCATAAGCTTGTGGTTTTTAAAATAAAATATTCAACGTAGGGCATTAAAATTGTCTTTCTGTGTCTTAAAAAAACACTATTCGCGCTGTTTTCACTTGCAAGTGGATATTTTTGCCTTTTTTTGGGGGGGGACGGGGACGAGGGTCATGTTGTTTTGTTTTGTTCACAGGCAGGATATGTTCTCAGTTGAGTGCTGATTTTTTTTTTTGTCAGAATTTAGCTCTCAGCAAAGCTTTATCCAATGAGATTTGTTTTCTTCTTTGTTTGAGCACTATGGACGGTAATTAAAAATGGAACCTATTGTGTGTGCAGAGATTTGTTGTTGTTGTTGTTTTGGTGGTGGTGGTAGTGGTTCATGTTGATGAGACTTTAAAAACCTGTGGACACTCGTGAGTGATTGCCTTACAACTTTCTAAGGAACATGGGTTAAATCTCAGGATGAACACTTTCCGACAGCGTTCAAGTGCAGGTTTCTTTGAACAGATCGTAATCACATCCCTAAAACCCATGGACACAATGAAAATGTCTTTGCCAGTTTTCGTACTGGATCATATTGGCTCCATATGAATAAAGAACAGCAATTACATTTTGAAAGACTCCAATTTCGTTGTCAGCATGCTCGCAAAAGTAGCATAAATCCTCCACGTGCCCCTCACATTTTGTGTGTGTCCTAGACGGGCTGATGGCTTATTCATTATCGCCACAATTTCAATATCTCACTTGCTGTTTTCATTTCACTTGGATCATTAGTCCCCCCCTTAATACCCGCGTACCTTCCAGCTGCTCTTTGTCGTCGGTAATTAGCCGACGACGCAAAAGCAAAAGATGGTAATATGAATTCTTAGGGCAACGGTTGGTATCACAGAGTGAGATAAGTTCTTTAAATACCGATTAAGCGTAAATGTGACTGCAGGGCCTGTTGGAATGATGAGGCGGAGAGTCTATTTTCAACCTTGCTTATGGATTTGATCATTTTATGGTGTCACTTTTAATCGTCATGGGAAACACATTTTACGCTCCAGCTGCCCAAAAGCATAACATGCTAACAAACTACTCTGTTATCAATGTAAATCAATAACAAGTCAGTATTAATGTGTTAGGCAAGCAAAAACAAACAGGAGACCTCAACAAATGAGCTAATTCGTCAAATAGGCATGCAACAAACTGGTGAGCTAAAGTATAATTTCATTTTCAAATAAAAACATGAGATGTTTAAATGAGTGATATATCCTTGGGCAAGTAAAAAAAATGTTTTTTTTTTCATGAAAAAACCATGACACGCCAACCAATTAATTAGCCTGAAATTTCAACATCCACAACTCCTTAAAAACATGAGATGTGAAAAAAACAATCCATTGACTGGTCGTTAATTAAAAAGATAAGTTTCAAATTCTGACAAGATGAAAGATACGAGCTGCTTAAAAAAACAAACAGTCATCTCAGGGGTGATTGATTTAGTCAAAATTATAAGAAAGGACATAAAGCTAAATTTCCCTTGGCAGGCACATTGTGGGTGTGTTTGTTATATCTGCAACTGTTGCGAAAGCACTCTATAAATAAAGATATCTTGTATTGTATTATTTGTTTTTTATCTGAATACTGGATTGAACTGGTTGGCCATCCATTTTGAGCTACATGAGCAAAATTGGAACCGAATCATCTGATGAAGCACAGCAAGTGAACTTCCTGATTACCGTGTGGAGAAGTCGTGTTCATAATTATTATTATTATTGTTATTTTCAAGTTTTGGCTGCAGTGGCTGACTCATTCAGACGACAACTGTTTGTTCAAAAATAACACTCGAACGGGCCATGGCTCTTAAAATTCAATTTTGATGAATCCACAGCTCCCCCCTACGATATCTGCAAGGACTGAGTTCCATTTTAATTGGCTATACATAACATGGCAAAGCTATTCTGAAAACAGTTCTATTGAGCTGCGCAGGTGAAAGACGAAAGAATGTCATTTGCACTTCTAGTTGTTTAATGAATTACTGATTACTTTCATGCTATCTGGAATAATATAATGTGCCTTCATATAATAGCACATGGTTGTTTGTAGCCACTTGGAATTGCTTTGTGGAATAAGGTTTTCTGCAAAATGCGTACTTTGCCTTGACTCGAGTATGTAAATGATCAGAATGGAACAACAACTGCTTCATAGTGGAAAAAGACTGTGACCAAGGCTTGAAATCACAATCATTGTTTGAAAACCTGCCTGTAAATCCTAAAGTCTTAATTTGAAAGTCAAACTCTTGCTGTAAACCTAGCCTTGCAAACCCAAACATGAAACCATAAAGGTTTCCTGAGTTTATAACCCTAACACTGCATAGACACCTTATGTTGACGCCTTACTAGTGACTGTAAACCTTTGTTTGACCTCATAACCATTGCTTGAATCCCTGATTTGTAACTTGACCCCATAACAATACTTCATAGCAAGTGTTTGTTGTCACCAACGTGCAACCGACTAGGATAAAGCTCTTCTTCATTGGAGTTTGAAAATCACTGCTACATATGCGATATAATACTACCCTCTACTGTTAATTATCACAATTGCATCATTTTAGAAAAACGTGACCAATCCGGACACACTTTTGTCCGTCTTGCAATGATTGACACGATACTGTTGCAATTTTATCAAGGCTCATTGGAGTCCAAACATGTGCTAGACAGATGTAGGTGGGAGCTTGACTAACTGTGAGAGGAAAAAAGGGTAACGTCCTCCAGCCATCTTCGTGACATCGTGGGGTCTCCATGGGAACGGGCCGAGCCTGCCACTTAACAGGCCGACCCTGCCACTCATACTGATACTGCTCTGCTCAAAGGACCTGTTTTTATATAAAATATTGACTATGGCTTACTGAACTTATATGAAAGGATAATAAAAAGCAGGGCTTTTAAAGCCATGGCAAAAGCACAGACATACACATATCCATTATTTGGCTTTACGCTATAATTAATATGCAAATCCCTCTTCTTGTTGAATGAAACATACAAATTATCAATGTCTTACAGAGTATCCCGTTTTTTATTGGCTCATTTAAATCAACTAATCGTGAATAGATTTGTTATGCAGAAATATTTTGACCCTACGCGCTCGCCTTACTCCGATATATCAGCACGTTGCACCGGAAGTACCGCCTCTTTTTTATTCTCTCTTTGCTAGGACGGCTGAGGTAAATGTTGTAGCACAAACATCTTTTAATCATCCTCATCCATCCTTTAAAACACAAACACACATCATCCAAAATTTGTCATCCTATGTTAACAACATTCCTTAGCGACATATTGACCACTCAATTTATTGCCTGAAGCTTTTGTGTGCGATGTTATAGCCGATTATCTAACTCCGTGTCTCTGTTCTCTCAGCTTTCAGTCCGTTGACACGGCGCAATGGTAAGTATCGTAAAATGCAACAAACTCTTCCATTAACTTTTATTAACCGACAGCATTGTGCTAAACGAGCAACTTGATTTCCGTATTGGGCGACAAATGGAGCATTGTATTGCGGTTGTTGTTCGAAGGTAACGCCGAGCTAATGTTCTTAGCATTGGCGTGTGATTGGTTGAAGCCGAGCAAACGTGTATGTTGAGTGCAGGAAGCTATCCCTGCGGGTTAAAGAAGCGACATTTGCAATTAACAGATTGATTACCGAATAAAGGAAGCCCCCTCCCTCTAAATGTCAATCATACCGCATTTTATTACGTCATCTTCTTGTTAGAAGCCTGTTTTTCAAATGATTGGCATGCAGATTGTTTTGCATGTTTTTTTTCTGTGCAATGCACTGAAGTAGAAGGTGGCTGGCGTGTCCAATTTCATACTTTCGTCATATTACCTCTTTCCAATTTTACTATCTAAGCGGCAAGGTGTCCAAGCATCTCGGGCTGCTGTGCCCATGGTGCATTTTTACACTTGCCAGACTAATGATGGACCAAGTGCTGACTTTCGGATTGATACAGAAAGCCTAGTTCCACCGGTCCATTAACATTCATTGTTTAGCGTTCTGTGAAAATGACTTTCGTAGGTGTCATCCTCATGTATGTTTTTTTTTTTTTTTGTAGCCTCGCAAGATTGAAGAAATCAAAGATTTCCTGTTGACGGCCAGGAGAAAGGATGCTAAGTGTATGTATACAGCGGTGCGGTGGTCACATTAAGTATTTTTTCTTGGGAATTAAAGCCTCACAGTGGAAGACGTAAACATTTTTTTGCGTGTGCTTCCAGCCGTAAAGATCAAGAAGAACAAGGACAATGTGAAATTTAAAGTCCGCTGCAGCAGATATCTGTACACACTGGTCATCACTGACAAGGAAAAGGCCGAGAAGCTCAAGCAGTCACTCCCTCCTGGTTTGTGTTAAGAAGCACAAAACCGCTTCGTCCAATATTATCTGTGGGTCTTACACGGTTGCTTATTTATTTTTTTTTATTTTTGTTTTTTGCAGGTCTGGCTGTCAAGGAGCTGAAGTAAATTGTTGATGTACAGAAAATTGTCATAAAAATGGGAATACTCACATGGTGTGCTTGTTTGTTTTTGCTTTCTGAAAGTTACATGGTGGAAGCTATGGTTGACTTCACACTCAATTGTTTTTGGAGATGGTTGAATATTTTATTAAGTCATTCACTGCCATTCACAAATATATTCGGGAATTTAAAATAGGACAGATTTTGTTTGGGTTTTATTTTTATCTTATTTGGGTGCTGATAAAGTGCTGGCCTTGAGCAGTGTTTTTTTTTTTTTCCTTTCCACAAGCTGGCACCATTCCATTTTGTCAATTTTAGCGTTTTGTTCCAGCTTTAGCTGTTAAAGCTCTCTTTCAACCAATATGTATGTATTGCATTGTATTTTGGACAACCACCCCCATTTCAAGCTCAGATAACTATATAACATATATAATTTAGGAATTAACTCGTTTTTTGTGAAGAAAAGTGTTTCTTGCACCGCATTGAATGTTTATGTTGTCCTAAAACTAAAATAATCTGTGGATCCTGGAATTCGAGTGACAATGACAAAAAAAACCCTGGCATATTTTTCATATGTCTCGCAGTGATCGTGAAGTGAATTAATTTTAAATGTTATACGTATTTTAATATTTATTCGCTTCCAGTGCGAATTTTTTTGGCATTTCCTCTTTTGTCCGCCAGACGGCAGCATAGTACGCTAAATGGCTTGTGTCTATTAATTGACTTGTCTTTTCCGCAGTTGTCCGCCATATGGCAGCAAAGTAACACCAAACAACAATTCGCCTTAATCAGGCTTGTCAAATGGCATAAATCTAAATGTAAATCACAACGTACCTCATTTCTGGTGGGTGAAGCCCCCCTGTGGCATCACGTGTCTCGGGTCCACGGGTGGCTGCGAAGCGCGCACCCGCATTTTTGTGAACGCGCGTGGTAGATCCAAATACGCACGGGATACACCAGCCACTCCTCGTGATTCCTTGTTATCCTCGAACAAGTGTGGGATCCAAACATTCTCCTTGGGTGTGTTGGAACATCGAGAAGAAGAGTGCGCGTCTCCACACCAACACGAAACATGTTTTCATCCCCGCCTTTGTCTCACACGAGACAGGACTAACGAGGTGCATTAAACTTTTTTGTGGGGGGGGGGGCTGCTGTTGGTGGTGCTGGTTTAATTTGTTTGCATACCCACGCAGGTAGGCATGTCTTCTGCACGCGTGGATTACATCGCGCCGTGGTGGATTTACTGGCTGCACAGTTTCCCGCACGTCAACCTGAGGCTGCAGCCGGTGGACAACAGCTTCAATCCCAACGACGAGAACTATCAGCAAGTCAGTGCACGGGGTCGCTATAACATTTTATAGCCAATTTAATAGGGACGCGCACTCACGAGGTGCACCTGTGCGCAATGCTGTGTTGATTATTATGTTTGAATTCTGTTTCAAATCAAGTGATTTTATACTGTGCCATTGAAACTCGGGTAACATGTTCTATGTGTGGGTTGGCTCAAAACATTCAATTAATACCTCAACACAGATAGGAAACACTTTTCTCAATTAAAACTCTTTGCTTGGAATCCAATTTGCAAATGCCATCCCTGATTTAACCCAATGTTAACCCCCTAATTTGGAGTAAAAACACGAACCAGATTGTTCAACACAAATGATAAACTAACTCATTCACTGCCAGACGTGCAAAAATGTGTCCACTAAAGTGCCAGGGTTTTTGTCATTTTCTCTCAAATTCCAGGACACAGAGAATATTGAGTTTTAGGACGACATGCAATGCAGTGTAAGAAACCTTAGACTGCCTTTATCTGAAAAAAAAGTGTTAATTCCTAAATAATATAGGTCTGCAGTTATATTAGCTTGAAATGAGTGTGGCTGTCCAAAATACAATGCAATACATACATATTGTTTTTTTATAGCGCTTTAACGATAGCTGAAACTGGAACAATGCGCTAACATGGAAAACAGGGAAACGCTGCCCCCTTTAGGAAAGATAAAAACATTGCCAGAGGCCATGGCCAGCGCTTTATAAGCACCCTAGCATGGGGAAAAAACGAACAAATTCGGGAATGGCGCTTTGTCATATTTTTAACACCCAAATAAATTTGTGAATGGCAATGAATGGGTTAATGGTGTAACCTTTGTCTTACAATCATTTTCCTAGTTTGAAAATCATCTGCTGTCAAAAGGCTTTGAGTTGTAACTCAAATTTTCTTCTCTGACAGTAGAATTACAATGTCCAAGACCCAAAAAGAAAAATCAACCACACTTTGCACTTCCAAAGGACCCGTTGACAAATTTGGTATTTAATACACATCATGAGTACAAAAACAAATGGTCTGTAGCAGCCACTCATTTTAAATTTGCGTTTAAAAGCCTAATCCTTGCACTCTAAATTTATAATTATCCTTGTATTGTAAGATTGTGCACAAAGTAGTCAAAAGAACAATGTAATGGATTGTATCATAGCCGAGGCGGTGCGCCATGTGACTGACTTGTCGGCTTTTTTTTTTTCCTCTTAATGAGCTCCCACAATTCAATTTAGGAGGAGATAACATGGCAGATGCTCACATGACCCCAGAAAACCTTCTCAGTGACAGCAAAGTTGCTGTGTGAGCTGAATACCTCCGAATATTCCTTGTTGGGGGAAGTTGGTTTGAAAAAAGATATCATGTGCTTGACATCCCGTTTTAGTCAAGTTTGGACTTCCTAACAATACGTTGTTATCAAGGAAGTTTAGCGTCATCGCTAATGAGCAAGGCATGATCTCTCAGTATATTGAGAGGAAAGTAAATGAATGTATTTATTCGGTGAGAATTATCATTATGAATATTATTTAAAACCACACTTTTTACCTTTGTTATTTAGTCGGAATACCGTTGACAAAAAAAGTCACAAGATTAAAAAAAACACATTAACTCATTCACTGCCACTCATAAAATTATTCAGTAATAGAAAATATGACATAGAGCGCCATTCCCAAATTAGTTCGGATTTTCTTTTTTCATGCTTGGGTGCCGATAAAGCATTTTTTTTCTTTTCGACAAGGTGGCAGCATTTCCCTTTTTTTCCATGTTAGCTAGCGCTTTGTTCCAGCTTCAGCTGTTGTTAAAGCGCTATGTAAATGTATTGCATTGTATTTTGGACACCCGCCCTTATTTCAAGCTCATATAACTCCTGACCCATAAAATTTCTGAATTAACTCTTTTTTTCTGATTAAAGAAGAGAATCTAAGATTTTTAATGATGTATTGAATGTTTATGTAGTCCTAAAACTCAATATTCTGTGGGTCCTGGAATTCGAGTGACAATGACAAAAACCCTGGTACTGGAGTGGACACATTATTGCACATCGTCTGGCAATGAATGAGTTAACTTGGCCAGATCAGCCTTTTAGCCACTTATTTTGTTCATTGGCTAGTTAGCTGGATAACATTATGGTGGGGGTTGGGGTGATGACTTGGCATGAAAATAGGAAGCAGTGTAGCATCGGGGTGGGGGTGCGCCATAACAGATGATAACGTCTTTGTTTTGAGACTTAGTGAAGCAGCATGTGGGTCACCACCCAAGGTTATTCTCGCACACTCTGTTCCAAACACCAATCGGATGTACGATAGGGTGATTAATTGCAACGAATTACCGCCAATGATGATTATCTTATAACTAGATTTTTTATGGGCTTAATCCATAGTACGTATATTTAAATGAGATTTCACTGTTGTGCATTCCTTTCAGTAGCAATGCTAATTTGATCAGAGAGAAGCGTTTGTCGTGATAATTTTAAGCATAACCATTTTAGCATTTCTTAAATACAGTAAAGTCTCGTTATATCGATATTCAAGGGAGTCCGAAAAAATATCGATATAACCGGGACTATCGATATATCCGACCCTGTTTGCATGTAATTTTCTCCGTGCGTGCATAAAAATAGTATCGATATAACCGGGACTATCTCCATGCCTTCGCTTCAAAATGTGAAAGAAATTGAAGTTGACAATAGAAATATAAACCGGTTGAGCCTTTTTAAATGAGGCATGATTGTGTTTGGATGCACGCTTGGACAAAATTGACACATTTTTATATGGTCATATATAAAACAACTTTGCAGAAAAAAAACTATTTCAAAAGCTTGTTTGGTACCAGGGACAAATAAGGCGAGAAAAAGGGGGAAAAAAAACGAATTTCCAATAGTGGCATTGTATTTGTTTTTCTAATGGATTTTTTTATGGGAAAAAAAATGAAGCTTTTCAATTGAAATCCATCTCGCATTGCTTTCGCCCAATCATTGCGACAAATAAAACGACACACAGCGCCTCGACCTCCTGAGGCAAAACCAACAAATAGGACCACTACAGCGATGGGGGTTGGGTTGTCTCTTCCCCTTGTCCTTTTGTTAAAAGAACCCCCCCCCCACCCTTGACCCTCCTGGGTCACCGGGTTTGTTTGTCAGTCCTAGGAGATCTCACCCCGAGCCCTTTTATCCACCAAACTAAGTCGGAATCAAGTTAGCGAAGCTCCCACTTCCTTACTTGGACTTCTTTTCCTCTCTTTACTTGAGCGTGCTTGCTTCACTGGGGACTTAATGGCATCCCAGCTGCAAACGAGGCCCAGCCGAGCGCACTGTGGCGGAAAAAAAAGACCCCTTTACCGTCGCACCCTCCCCGAGGCGTCGAGCAAAGCGTCGCAGAGGATGACGAGGGGTGGGAATGATGATTGGTGACTGATGGGTGTGTTGGTGTATGTGTGGGTGTTTATCGTTCATCTCTATGACTGCTCGATACCTTCAAATCAAGCCAATATCAGTTCAATATTTGTATCGGTTATGAGCACACCCAGACTCGAAATCATAATTGTTGTGATGGATGATAAATATCTGAAAATATGGATACTTTGAGCCGACTGTCAAATGTTACAATCGTGCGGAAATGGAATTTCAGGAATTCGGGGGGAAAAAAGGAAAGAGGGGGAATTCCACAGCCTCGCTTGTTTTCATGACCCACTACCCGTTTAGCTCCTGTCACATAGAGGGAACGTCACTTTCGACACCTTCTGCGTTGCTTTTGCTATCACACATTTAGCACTGGTGTTATTCTACTTAGGCAGCGTAGCAGATGGAGTGTGTCTGCAACGCCGTGTTTATGTATTCATTATAATCGCTGCTCATATGGGAAGAATTGATTTTAACAAGGCACCAGCTAATACATTTCAGCGTTGGATTACCCGCTAAAGAGGAGATGAGGAACAAATGGTATGCATGTGTTGAAATGTGTTGGGGGAAAAAGACACAGAGTCAACATTACGCCCCATGGATCATTCGATTTCGATTCATGAGACATCCCATTTAGGCAGGAAACGTTAACTGTGTCCATTCCAGTGCCAGGGTTTTTGTCATTATCATTTAAAATCCAGGACCCGCAGAATATTGAGTGATAGAACTACATAAACATTGAACACAGCCTTAAAAACTTTAGACTCTCTTTTTTTTTATCCGAAAAAAGTGGTAATTCCTAAATTATATGGGTCTGAGGTTATATGAGCTTGAAATGAGGGCGGCTATATGAAATACAATGCAATACATACATATTGGTTTTATATAGCGCCTTAACAACAGCTGAAGCTGGAACAAAGTGCTAACATGGAAAAACGGAAATACTGCCCACTTGTGGAAAAGAAAAAAAATGCCAGAGGCCATGGCCAGCGCTTTATCGGCACCCAAGCATGAAAAAAGAAAACCCGAACAAAAATTCACGAATGGCGCTCTGTCATATTTTCATAAATTTGTGAATGGCAGTGAATGAGTTAATCATGTTTTTTAAATCAGCTTACTTCCTGTTTCAAGGCATGCAAAAACCCATTTAGGCAGTAAGCAAGTTAGGTTCCAAGTTTATTGCCGCACACGTTGCCTTTTAGTGTTTAGAAAATGCCTACATTAAACTTAATGTTTCCAATCTTTACACTTTCCGTACACTTTCTCTGGCAACCCATCTAGTCACAAACTATATGCGCCAAAGGATGGGTTGAGGGTCATGATTGTGCCACCTGCTGCTAGAAATGTTATCTAAAAAAACTTGGCAGCCCGTTTAGGCCATAAATTAGTTGGGTTGCGTGTTATTGAGCCACCTGTTACATTGGATTTTTTTCTTTTTTAAGTCAACATCTACACTAAAAGTGTGGTAAACAATTTCACCCACGTTTACAATATGTGCACCAGCCCGTTTAGGCAGCCAATCACCTGCAGCGTGGGAGTTTAATCAAGGCTGAAATGAAAGTTAAATAAATAAAAGGAAATCTGAAGATGATTGCATTTCCAAAGAGCCGTTAAAAATGCACTTTGTTTTTAAAGTTAACAGGGAGGTCTGGTCAAGTTCAGCGCTGCATGCGGGACGGCGGTTGGGCCATGCATGCTTTCCTTCCCCTCGCATGAATGCTGCATAATTTACAAGCCATTATTTTTTTTGCAGAGAGGAGACCATCATGGAGAAAGTGCAAAGGCGTGGACGGTTCCCAGCATCTGCAGCATGGGAATTGTCCCGCAAATATAGTAACTGCATGTTTTGTTTTGCCACCCCTCTCCCCATTCTCCGTCAAACCGTATTTCTCCCCCAACAAAATGAACATCAAATATTCTTTTGGCACTTCGGGTCAGCTTTAAAGCATCCCGGCAGCCAACGAGTTCCGTTGCTTTCCACCCCTTCCACATTCCCTCTTCCCTTCGCATCTCCTTGGCTGCGGGGAATCACAAGGCGGCCATTGAAGTGAGTCCCGTCACATGCTGCTCCATTTAAATACACGCTGACGGTTCCCCTTTTTTGGTTACCGTGGCGATGCGCCGGGTGTTTAACCCGGGAGTTCTCCCACTGCATGTTTGCATGGGGCAAATAAAGGGAGTGCATTTTACAAGCGACGCGACCACAAAACTTACACATTAGACCTGAAAACTGAATGACAAACACGAACTCAAACCTTGAAATGAGATCATAACCCAATTTTGTAATTGAATTTGAATCCTAATAATAATAAAAAAAACAATAAAAAAAATGACGGCGACCTAAGTGCTTGAAAAGATAGTCAAGTTACCCTATAATACCTAATACAGTAAAGTCTCGTTATATCGATATCGGATATATCGATAGTCCCGGTTATATCGATACTATTTCTATGCACGCACGGAGAAAATTACATGCAAACAGGGTCGGATATATCGATAGTCCCGGTTATATCGATATTTTTTCGGACTCCCTTGAATATCGATATAACGAGACTTTACTGTAATAATACATTTCATTTAAAAAATCTCAATGTCACTTTACAGTCACAGGATAAGTTTTTCTATGGGTGAACAGCGGCAGCCACACGCGCCAGCGTTCACTCAACCAGGAAGTAACTCAAATAGATAGAAAGCTAGCCATCTAATAGCTAGGTAGCTAGCACCCCCCCCCCCCCCCCCCCCCACACACACACACACACACAACCCTAGTCTGGATAAAGGATGAATACATGGATGGAAACCCTTATTTGGAATCCTGACCTAAAACCCCAAGATTGATTTGAAACATACTACATAGCTAAAAATCGAAGCCATAATTCAAAACTCTAATTTTAATTGAATAATGTGGCTTTCAACCACCCTAATTGTATCCCTTCTTTTGATTAATTTTGGCCCCGGTAGATACACATTACCACTTTTACGTGTCTCAGAGCATAAGAAAAGGCCCAAAAAAATCTATATTTCAAAGTGCGAGGAAGGGCAAGAACCTAGTTTGTTAGCCAAACGTCGAAATAAGCCTTCGGTTCGATTTGAGACTTAAACATTCCCACAGATGTGTTAACAAAAGTATTTTTTTTTTCTTTTTTTATGGGTCAGTTGAGCCCATCATGTAACACAACGGGCGTGTAATTCCCTCTCATTTGCGAGCCTATTTTATGTTGAAAGTCAAGCGGGTCAACTTCATAGCCATGAAATGAGACAGATGGAGCAGAAACGAGGGTCCACGGGGTCCATCTTTTGCTCTTTTTATAAATGGAACAGCCTCATTTTATTTCTTTATTTCTTTATTTATGCTCTCTCTTTATGTTTCATTGTAATCCAACGGATTCTCCCTATTTGGAGGTTTTAATCCCTTCTCTACTCTTGCGGGAATCATGACACTCATCATGAGAACATATGGCTCGGCGAGCAAAAGATGTTAGGCGCACTAGAAAGGAAATGGAAAGGGGGTGGGGGTCGGGGGGGGGGGGGGGTAGATGGAAGTGTTGGTGGTGCAGGATGGTTTCAACCCATCTGCTCGTATTGGAGGATCTATTTTCGTCCCATCTTTCTTCACAGAAGGTGGGGCGAAGGGGGATGGTTGTCGGAAGAGCGGAGCTGCAGCGCAAGAGCGCAAGGAGGTGTCTGCTTGACAGCTTTTGGGGGGCGAGTGGGATGCTGGCAGGAAAAAAAATGAGAACCCCCACCCCCCTGTATTCCCGCCCCCAGTAAGCAGTTGGCCTTATTTCTGGGAGCCCCCATCAGATGTAGAGATGATCACGGCTCGTTGTTTTCCAAACTGATCGTGAGTGATTCTCGCGCAAAGACATCAGGCTGAAAACAAAACAAGGCTTGGTGGTCCCTCAGAAACCTCCTGACTTCATAACCCTGATTTCAAATTCTAATCCCGACTTTCAACTCGACATTAGGGTTTAAGATCCTCACTTGATCCCTCTTATTTGAAACTGGTAGATCAGGTCACTGGTTTACATGGGACAGTTTGAAATTTTGGTTCGGACTTTAGCAAGTATTATGGAATTTCACACATTTGATTTGCTTTCGCGGGCCGAATAATATCAAGTGGCAGGCCAGATTTGGCCCCCGGCCCTTGACTTGGACACCTGTGTTTTATACCTTGTAGCAAGACAATTCTCACATTCTTATCTGTTCCCATTCAGTCTTTGCTGTTCCTGGGCTGCGTGGCGGCGGCCGTGCTGGGCGTCAACTTGCTATGTCTGGCCGTTTACCTGAGCTGCCTTTGCTGCCGCCCCAAAGATGACGACGACGGCGGCTGCGACGAGGACAGCAAGAAACCGACGTCCTGTTGCGTCACCTGGTCGGCCGTCACGGCGGGCCTTGTTACTTGGTGAGAAACAATACATTTGTGAATGGCAGTGAATGAGTTAAAAAGGCTTGATACCTGAATTTCAATATCCTCTGCAAACACTTCCTGTGCACGACATATACTGTACACATATTTTTTGTGCTCTTTCATGAATATCATTTCTTGCCGCACAGCGTTGGCCTTTTGCTCTTTTCTCTGTGACCTTTCAAGTCGCAATATATCACGACAATAGCAGTAAATTATGTATCCATGTGCTGCTGGTAAGTGCCGACAAATGTGACATTTTCACTATTGCTGTCTTTTTAAATACTGACGAGGGCTCAAAAAGAGCTCAATTATTTCTATATTGTTTTACAGTGTACAAATATTTTTGTCCTGTCCACAGAGCCGCTAATACTTATCGCAGTAGCTGAGTAAAAAAATGTCTCACACAAATAGTGAGTGCAAAATGTCACGGCTTGGAATTGAAGTGGATTTACGTGAGGCATTAGATGTGAGACAATCACTTTTTTGTCAATGGATGTTTCGTGTTTGCTTGCCACATTTAGCTTGTAGCAGACGTGCACATTTCACCATGACATTCCTGATCCACTGGTGAAAACGATGCTTTTATCCTCTCCTGTTTAATCTAGAACTGCTTCATGCAACAAAAAGGGTGCAGAAAGTGTTTAGGATTGAATCACTGTGTCCTTCTGTTGTCATATTATTTTGTTATATAGCTTTTTCCGTTTTTTGACTTCAAGATGGCGCCTTTACAGCAGCTCCTGTACTTTGTTTTTCTACTTCTTCCTTTCCTTTCCTATTATTTTCATCACTTTGCTGCTGTGAAATCTAAATGTCTCCACTGCTTGACGAATAAAGGCTAATCCAATCCAAATTGTGCAGTTACAAATTGTAAAGAAAACCAGAACCGTCATCAAACGTCTTTTCATTACATTCGGCTGCCAGTTTGGATCAAATTGTTAATATTTAATAAATCTGACTTATTTTATCCGACAGCCATTTTTATTTTTTTCCCCCACCACGTCGCGCTTGACGCTGACATTCCGCTTTAGTTTTCCGCCCAATTTTTCTCTGCATTGTCATTCCTCGCCGTGACAGTTGTGCACTGTCTGCAATGTTCTTTATGTTTGGCTAAGAGGCTCAAAGAGGGACAAACAAAGCAAAAAGTGGTGTATTAAAAAATAAAAAAAAAATCTTAAATTAATGAGATTATTGCATGAAGTTAAGCCTGAGCATTTTTAGCATCTTCACAATGACGAATTGAAAAAAAAACGCTTGTCCAAATTCGTGTGCGCTAATACCATTTCACACTGATAATTTTTCTATATCTCTCCGTGTCTTTTCATTCTCCACTCGCCAAATGTGATTTATTCATGTCACGTCTCGCAATACGCATATCTTCGCCGAGAGCTTTACACTCAAAACATACTGCAGACTCGGTTGGACCTGCGGGTGCAACGCTAACAAGACGCTTTGTTGTTTAAATAATGAGCGCTGTGTTTTTTTTTTTTGGGGGGGGGCGCTATTGTCATGCTAACGTCGCACGAATGTGTTCCTCCAGTATGTGCATATGAGCAATGATAAAAGCCATTTTGATTATGAATCTAATGTTGCATAACATAAAAAAACAGACCAATAACAACACATTCAAAATGGGAATCTTGCGAAATTCCAATTTTTAATATCCAAATTTTAAAACCTTCACAAACTTGATACCCTACCCTCCGTTGAAACACTTTCTTAAAACCCCAAATTTTGACTTATGCATATGCTAATTTTCTATCATATTTCCCTTTTATTATAATATCTTATTTAAAAAGCAAAATGAAAATAACATTTTGGAATCCAAGCCAAAGTTTTTCAAATATAGACAACTGATTACGTTTTTTTTTCCCCCCGCAGCGTGGCCGTGGGAGTGGGTTTCTACGGCAACAGCGAGACCAACGACGGCATCTACCAGCTGACGTATTCGCTGTACAACGCCAACAACACGCTGGGCGGCGTGGACAACCTGGTAGGTTCAACGTAGCGACTCTGCGTTAGCGTTTGAGTCGTAAAACTTGAGTTTGTTTCAAGAGCACTGTATAAAACACTTGAAGCAAAACTTGAAACCCTATCCCTTGTTTTGTGTGTGTGTTTTTCCCCCCCCCCCCCCCCCCCAAAAATGGAGAGAAGACACAAACACAGCCCCCCTGTCTGACCTCCATCCGGCACATAATTAGATGTGACGCTCTTTATTTAGGAATCTAATTGCTCGTTGCTTTTCCGAAGGGACCGCACCGCACAAATGCGGTCCGTAGACTGTTAAGAAGTGGTCTTCTTAAGCGGGACAAAGAACCTAGTGTGCTGCCCACCCCCTAGCCCCTTCCTCGCCCCACCCCTTAGGAAGCAAAATGCTTATAATGAGGGTGAAAAATGGGACAATTCAGAAGGTTTGAGTGAAATTGGAGAAAAGCTGGACTGCCTTTTGTCGGTCTGCTATGATGGAAAGTAGCCGAAAAACAGCCTTTTTTTTTTGTAAGACTCGATAACCAAGCGACAATGTTTTTTTTTTCATTAATTCACTCACTGCCATGCACGAATTTATCTGGGAATTGAACATATGACGTAGAGCGCCATTCCCGAATTTGTTCTTTTTTTTTCATACTAAGGTGCCGATAAAGCGCTGGTCATGGCCTCTGGCAATGTTTTTTTTTTCTTTTCCACAAGGGGCAGCATTTTCCTTACTTAACTTTATCTTTGTGTTGTCATTATTGTGTTTATTTTTGTTCTTTTCTCTTCAAGATGGCGCCCCGAAAGTGGCTCCCTTTACACCAGCTCCTATACAGTTTTTTTTTTTTTTTTTTTACTTCTTCCTTTCCTTTCCTCTACCTTCCATAATGTTGCTGCTGTGAAATGTAAATGTCTCCACTGCGAGACTAATAAAGGCTAATCCAATACAATCCAACATTACGGACTGGCCTGTCTATGAAGCGCTAAGCACCCGCAGCTGAAGGGGAGCATTTATTAGCCTTTTTAATTATCGTATCTTGCCATTTCCTCGTAAACAAAGCGCTGCTTCGGAGGAAAGTCGGGCATTATCATTAAAGCCTTCTTGTCGAGTAAATATGGCTCGGAGGGTTCATTAGCGGCCGGCTCACACCGGTAAACACAATATTTAGCTCGTTCCTGCTATAATGTGTAGTTGGATGGTGAAGCAGCATGTGGCTCAGGTGCAAACTTACATGCAATGACAGTGCTGAATCCATAATGTCCATCTTATCACGATGTTGCGTTTTTTTGCGTTGTGAGCTGCAGGTGAGCACCACCATGGGCAACATGAAGAGCGGCCTGCATCAGCACTTGGCCCGGTTGGATGAGATCTTCTCCACGCGGGGCGACTACGTGCAGACGCTGAAGTTCATGCAGCAGATGGCCGATAATGTTATCAAACAGTTGGTGGGCCTGCCGGATTGGGCCCAGGCCGACTTGGACCTGGCGTCGGTGGCCACAATGACTGCTAACGCGGAGTATTACAGGTGAGAGGAACTTGAAAGCCAACGTGAAACCCGAACCATGATTTGAAATCATAAACTTGTCTTGAAACCCTTTTTTTAATTCAATTGTCAAGAATTGAGATGTTGATCTTCAACTGCGCATCAAATTCAGTTCTGTGAGTTTGTATGCTAATGTCGTTTCTTGCTCGCAGGTGGCTGGCCTACCTGCTGCTTCTCATCCTTGACCTCATCATCTGCCTGCTGGCTTGTCTGGGACTCGCCAAGCAGTCTCGCTGGCTGCTCACCGCGTGAGTGTCGTGCACTTTGTTCTTCGACGCTCTGTTACAAAAAAGCAACCGATTAATGGACAAAGTGCTAAATCCCATTTTTAACAGCAGATGCCCGAGACACATTTAATCGGCGGCACAGATGTTCGCCAGGTGAATCCACCTAGCGTGACGATAACACGATGCTCCATTTTAAGAACCAATCAAACACGACATGATCCCCCCCTTTTTGTATTTGGATCAACACACTGACACCAAGCACACAATGAAATCGCTTCCGGTCTTAAATGCTTCACATTTCACACCAGAGAATCACCCTTTGAAACTCCAATGCAAATGCTGTCTGAAAACCCTAATTTGAAACCCTACCCAATGCTTGGAACCTTTATTTGCAACCATAAGTGCATCTTGAATCGTGCATTGAAACTGTAAAACAAAGGATGAGTGAGTACTGATATTGCTGTCCAACCAGTGGTATCAGGGAGTACTATTGATCTGGTGGGTGGGGGGGGGGGGTTGTATTATCGAACATTCCATCCTAAAACCCTTATCTGAAACACAATCTTAGGACCTTGACTTGAAACCCTAATTTGAAGTATTGTTAAATGCAGTTTGAAAACTATATTTGAATTGCATTTGATTGGATTATCCTGTATTAGTATTGCAGTGGAGAAATGTACAATTCACAGCAGCAAAGTGTTGAAAGTAAGAGGAAAGGAAAGGAAGAAGTAGAAAAACAAAATACGGGAGCTGCTGTACTCTCGCAGCACAATCTTGAAGTCAAAATATCAACAAAAGACACAGACAGTCATTCAATCTTAAGCACTTTCTGCGGCCTCGTTCTTGTATAAAGCAGTTCTAGATGAAAGAAGGAGGGATCAAAGCGTCCTTTTCACCAGTGGATCAGGGACGTCATGATGGAATGTGCACGTCTACTACAAACTAAATGTTGAAAGCAATGAAGCTTTAGTATCCCTTGACAAAAACACTCTCTCGCATCAGCTGTTGGTAAATCAATATGCATTGGATCTCCTGTCCCACGTAAATCCGCTTCAATTCCAAGCCGCGACAGTTCCACATACGCTCCTTTCTTCTCATCGCTCCTCAACACATGCATCCATCCATTTGAAACCCTACCCTAGATATTATAGCATAAGCCAAAACCTTAACTTTGAATCCCAACCCGTCTGTGAACGCCCTAAAAAAAACTTGAATTTCGATCTTTCACCCCTTACTTAACATCTAACTTGCAGCGTGTGGAGCTGAGTCGCCATAGGGAAAGAGTTCACGGCAGCGTAAAATCCACCGGAACGTCCGTCCATCCAGCCGTGCATCCTCCTGTCGCCCTCAATCGCTCAGCTGAGCGGCTATGCCCGCCCTACTACCCACAACAACGCACACATCACCGCCCCATTTCAACCCGCATTTAGCTCCGAGTCCCCTTTGTCAAGACGTCCGATAGGAATACTCCTTTTTTTCCCTCTCATTCAAGTGGAATTCAAGCAAAGCGCTCTCCAAGCATGACATTGGGTGTTAGCTTCCCAAGCCAACAAGCTCAATACTACCCCCACGGCGTCATTAGCACTCCTTTTGACCTCTTGTCATCCCCTGATGTACTTAGGGTTTGTGTTTTAATAGGATTTTTACTAGCAGAGTGCCTGATGTCCCAGTGAGATCATCCTTTGTCCTTGAAGGTGCAGTGAACAGCTGCATTTATTACATTTTTCCCCTATTATTTTGACAACTTGCCAGTGACTTCATTGTTTCACTGCCTCATGAGGTGAGATTCAACTTAGAGTCGATTTATTGAACATTCTCTTGGTTGTGAAGTGCGAAATTTGAGCTCTTATCCGCTTATAATTAAGTCGCATGGGATAATTAACAAGACTAGAGCTTTTAGCTTCAAAGCCTGTTTGTTGAAAAGTAAATTCAGAGCACTATATAAACCAATATGCATGCATTGCATTGTATTTTGGACAGCTGCCCTCATTTCAAACTCGTATAACTCCAGACCCATATAATTTAGGAATTAACTAGTCACTGTGAGTGCGTCTAAATGTGAATTCCCCCATCAGGATGATGCTGTCCGGGGTGCTGACGTTGATACTGAGTTGGGCGTCGCTCGGAGCCGAATTGGCCGCCGCCGTGGTGAGTTGCCATCTCTTTATAAGTTCATTTCTTATAGTTTTAAAACATGCAAATCATATTCATTCCCCCGCTGCTGCATGCTGGTACCTGCGGGTAAGTTCGGGATCCATGCGTAACCACGGAAACGGGCCGGAAGAGATGCTGAATCGCTCGTTGGACAATGAGGAAAAGGTCTCCTTTAGTGAAGCGTGCACGTTCGCAGCACCCGCGTTGGCATGGGAGCGTGCTCATCAATCGCACCGTGCTAATTAGCGCTTTGCACGCTAGTCATGTAGCGTCATGCGCGGCGTCAGTCCTGATGAAGGATTTTTGGGGAAAATGGCAGATTTAGTGTTACAAATTGGTTAATGGTTTCGGGTGAAGATTTTCAAGACAGAAATAGTTTGTGCATTCTCAAATCACGAGTTTGAAGCCAGCATTTTGTTTTCAAAGTAAAATTTGGAGGTCAAGATTTCAATTTGACGCCATTGAACTGGGCTATGTGTTGTTTTTAGGGCACGAGTGACTTCTGCGTGGCGCCCGACAAGTTCATCATGAGTCAAATCAAAGGCGTCATCGGCACAGGTACCACGAATAAAAACGGAGAGTCATCCAACCAAAACCTCATAGTTAGAATATTGACTCATCATTTTGCTTGTTTGCAGATATCGTTCATTACTATGTTTACTGCAACCAGACGCTGACCAACCCTTATCAGCAGGTATGCATCATCGTCAAATAATTCGGTCGAGTCGCCTTGGTGAGGTCATGTGGTCATTGGTGTACCTAATGTAGTGGCCCGGTTGACTTTAAAACGTGCACTGAACTCTCATCTGAACAAAGTTCAGATTTTATGGGAGATCGATGAGTGGCTGAGGCACAAGCTCCACCTCCTTTTCTGCTATTTGTTCCTTTTTTTCATGCCGAATGGGCGTTCAAAGGTTACATTTGGATTTCGAGGCGGGATTATGGTTTCAAAGCAGCATTGCGGGCTTTAAAAAAAAGCATGCAGATTTTAACAATTATTATGGCAATATTACTGCTTCTTTGGCTTCCCTAGTAGGTGAAAATTGAGTATACACTGTCTCCCAACAAGACACAGCCTTGGCTAAGGTTGTGCGGGGGTTCAATCTCGGCTTTAAAATATTCTTCATTGATACATTATTATATTTATTAGTGATCAATATTCCTCCTTTGCAGCCTCTGACGCTTTTTCAGAGATCTTTGACCACCATGCAAATCCAGATCCAGGGTTTACTCCAGTTTGCCGTGCCGCTCTTCCCCACAGCGGAGGTACCCTCCCTTCATTATCCCCCCTACAAAAAAAAAAAAACCTCAAACGTGCGCTTTTGGCATCATCAGGAGTGATGTATCTATCTCCACAGAGAGATTTGGTGGGCATCCAGCGTGTTCTCAATTCATCCGAGGCCAGCCTGCACCAGCTGACAGCCTTGTTAGACTGCAGGGGGCTAAACAAGGTGCGATAATGCAAACAAAGGACGCGTTTGAAACGCAACCGTATGAACCGGCTGCATTTTTTTTTTTGTCCAGGACTACCTGGACGCCATGGTAGGGGTGTGTTATGACGGCGTGGAGGGCGTGCTCTACCTGTGCCTGTTTTCCGTGTTGGCAGCTTGTGCCTTCACCATCATGCTCTGCGCCGTCCCCAGAGCTTGGAGACAGATTGCTAGCAGGTTGGTGCGAAATGTCATTGCAAAAAAAAAAAAAAAAAAAAAAAAAACTCATGTTAGAAATAATCCACAGCATTAATCCATAGAAACCCTGAAAAATGTAAGGCTTGTACATGATTGTTATTAACCAATTATTAATCAAATTCTACCCAAAAAAATGAAATGTTTCTGCAAAAATGATCCGCAGAGTCTAACGGACAGTTAGGACGGCGTAAAAAATCATTGGCACGGCCCTATCCACTCTCGAGGACTGGCACACTGCAAGAATAATAAAAAAAATCCTACTGGACCCTCCGCACCCTGCTCACCACCTTTTCCAGCGACTCTCCTCAGGCAGGCGCCAAATCCAGAATACATTTAAACAGCTTCTTCCCCCAAGACATAAACTCTCTGGTCTAACCCGAATATAACTGTATAGTGCCTCTTTGCAATTTTTTTTAGGATGATACTAGTGCAGAGAGTTCTACCGGAGACAAATTCCTTGTGTGTTCTACATAATAAAGATGATTCTGAAAATAATCATCCCCCTGCTGCACCCACAGTGAGCAAGACTACGACGACATGGACGAAGAGGACCCCTTCAACCCGCGACGCAACCGGATGGGCTCGCAGAACCACAACCACACGACCGTGCACAGCTTCTGCAGCTACAGTAGCAGCATGGGAAGCCAGAGTAGCCTTCAACCTCCCGCCCCTCCACTCTCCACCACCCCCATGGGCGGCGACTACATGTGAGCGCGTCAAAAACGCACACGACAGTCGCGATTCTGGTTTTAACTGACTCGTCGGAACCGTGTTTTGAAACCCAGGAACCCAACGGCTCTGTTCGGTGGGAATCCGCGCTTTGAGAACGTGCCTCTGATTGGACGAGGCTCGCCGCCACCTTCGGTAGGTCGCGTTCATTCAGTCTTGTACACCTAAAATAAATCAGCTCGTGGGCTCTTGCGGTTTTATTTATATAGTACTGCTCCCTTGCATAAAAAGAAATAAGCACGACGACTAGTAATGATCCGCGGAGTCTAAAAAAAAAATAATAAATAATAATCATCACACGTTTATGATGCAATATATGCATGGATGCCGAATTCGTGAGCTCCCTTTGCTGGTTATTCAAAATAACCACGTCCTTGCACAATTGAATGTATCGGATTTGCTTTTATTCGTCTCACAGTGGAGAAAGTTACACTTCACAGGAGCAAAGTTATGAAAGAGGAAAGGAAAGGGAGAAGTAGAAAAACAAAATACAGAGCTGCTGCAGCCACTCTGGCGGCGCCATCTTGAAATCAAAACAACAATAACAAATAACGTGACACAACACAAAAGACAGTCATTCAGTCTGAAGCAGTTTCTGCACCCTATTTGTTGTATGACGCAGTTCTAGGCGAAAGAGGAAAGGATCAAAGCGTCCTTTTCACCAGTGGATCAGGGACGTCATGGTGGAATGTGCACGTCTGCTACAAGCTAATTGTTGAAAGCACACACGAAGCAGTAGCATCCATTGACTGAAAGAGATTGTCTCACATCGACGCTGATGCTAATTTCTGCTCCTCAAGTCAGGCGCAAAAAAAAATCACATGAAAATGTGTGCAATTAAATTTAATTCATAAAATCGTGAACGTTTTATTCGGTCGACTGAGAAAACTGTTCTCGCTTGTTGCTAGGCAGAATTCACACTCCCCGAATACCTGATACAAAAACGTTCCTGTTATAAAATACAATGACTCAATAACAGAAGTAACATTTTGGGGCATATTCAATCTTTGATTTCACCTCTTCCCGAGAGATACAGGTTGTCCCTTTTCCGTGCAAGCGTACGAAATGGAAGCGGGGAGGAAATAATGTGGTTAAAATTTCATGGCAACTTGAACATCGTTTAGCGTCAAAATCCCCTGGGGAGATGACGACGATGAAGGCAGCATGCCATTTTAATTTGTTTTTGTTGAATTCTTTAAACTTGAATAGACTGGTGGCACAGATATAGAAACCCGGTTTTCATGTTCTTTTTTTAGTCCTGTTTTCTCATAATATATTGCTTTTTTTCTGTGCTCTCTCAACGCCATTTTCTTTGCTTCTCGAAACAGGGCTGCTTTGTGCTCATTGCTCTTTGGCTAATAGCTTCTTTTGCTTATTTTTTGTTGTTGCTTGTTTGTCCGTCATTTCTCTTCTTCTTCTTCTTCGTCATTTATTTCAATCAACATTTGAAGATATACTCTCAACCGTATCGAACCCGAGTAAGTCATTCAAGTCTTTCCATCCCTCACTTTTTCCTTTTTTTTCCACCCCCTTGCATGGCCAACAGGGGGCAGCTGCACTTTGCATGACTGTCACGCTATTGCTATTATGTTATTATATAGTCTTAATAGTTTCACGTGGATTCATTTTAAATGCATCGTTGACGAGCTGAGAGGCTGTAAAAGGATCTGTTTGCTTTAAATTAGCGGGACTGTAGCGCCATCCTGTGGACAAATATGTAATTAAATGTTGCCACCAATACAATAGCACATTTATTATACATGGAATAAGGTATGTTGTGTGTAGTTTTAAGGCTTATTTAGTTGAAAAGTATATTTTATGGAAACCCGGGAACGGATTATTCCCATTTTAATGGTTTCCTTATGGGATTTTTTTTTTTGAGATACACACTTTTCGCCTTACGCACTCTGTCTGGGAACCAATTAAGTTCGTAAGTTGAAGTCTCACTGTACTGCCGTGATGTGTAATTGAAATGTACTGTAGTTGTATGCAAAATATTAATGATTATAAGTTGACCACAAAAAAAATGCCCATAATCTTTAATTTAAGTATTTTCACATCTTTATTTCCTGCCTGCTATTTGTGAAGAAATAATGTTTGAATAGCCCCAAATTTCCGATTGGCGAAATTTCACGTCTATTATGTTGCATCTTGGCAGTATTCCCCCAGTATGCGGGCCACCTACTTGTCCATGACTGAGGAGCAACGTCGGCATTTCGGCAATGACTTCCAAGTGTGAACGTGAGGACTTTTATTCCGTCAGGTTTGTTGTGTGTGTGTGTGTGTGTGTGTGCGTGTGCGTGTGCAAGCATGTAAGTAAAATGGGAACACAGTTTGCAGAAAAGTAAGGAAAACCTATTAATGTCCAGGTTTGAAAGACACGCATTTTTGTTCCTCCAAGTCAACCGTGAACGGAAACCCAGAAAGTTCTAACATTTTTTAATAACAACTAATGTACACAAAAGGAAAAAAAAATGTACATTTTGACTTGATTTTTTGGTGTATTTTTCTTCTCTGCATCATTGAGTAAACAAATGGCACTGTGGTGACATTTATTTTCAAATTTCTGCACACTTTTCTGCGTGCAAACAGCCAGAGATGATATCGGAACACTTGTAAATGATTTGTATTTTTGTAATTATTATCCTTTGTGCCATATTCAAAGCTATTTTTTTTTTGTTTTTCTACTCACTGAAGGGCCATTAATGTATTTTGTCTTTTTTTTGCATATCAACTAACTTAGAACTGCCCTTTGGCATGACACCAAAAGCTGTTGTGCTGCTGCTTTTAACCGCCAGATTCAGGTAAACAGCTTCTTTAAAGTGTTGATTAAGAATAATTCATCTGAGTAACAATAATAATAATAATTCATGCCGTTTTTGTGACAGCATGTCACACTGTACGGGACACTGAGTGATGCCTAATTCTTTGTGAGGCCAAAAAAAATGGTCTGTCCATTTGTCTGTTGAATAAATATGTTTTTAGTATTGCTGTGTGTGTGTGTGTGTGTGTGTGTGTGTGTGTGTGTGTGTGTGTGTGTGTGTGTGTGTGTGTGTGTGTGTGTGTGTGTGTGTGTGTGTGTGTGTGTGTGTGTGTGTGTGTGTGTGTGTGTGTGTGTGTGTGTGTGTGTGTGTGTGTGTGTGCGCGCGTATGCGCGTAATATCAATTAAATCCACTGCAAAATTGACCATATTGTATCCCCCCTGCGATTTCAATCCCAAATATAAATAAAACATTCAATTTTTCATCCTTTAAGAAAATAGGTTAAATTTACTCCCCGATATTTTGCCAAGTGCGCGTCACGTGGTTCGCCACCGTCGCTGTTTACCCGTGGCAAGGTCTCCATGGGCGACGTGCGCGTGCACTGAGACTCGCTCACACGCGTGCGCACGCACGCACGCACAGTCGCTCCGCAGCAGCAAAGCAGCAGGTTGTAACTGAATTGACATCAACACCTACCATCGCGTCAACCACCGGGACAGTCGCGCCTGCTACGGCCGACCATCGACGCTCACGAGCCGGCGAGGACGCAACGCTTCCCCCGCTGGTGGAAGGTCGCTTGAAGCGAAGGTGGGGGATAAGTAGGTCCGGCTGGGGAGAGACTGTGGCCCTGCAGGTGGTCCTCCCACTGAAGAAGAGGAAAAGGGGGCATGCCGGTGAGACGCTCCGAACGAATCCGGTGTGATGCACTTAAGGATCGGCTCCAAATGACCACAAAGTGAGCATGAAGGACACCGCAGAGTCGAAGGAGCACCAACTCACCGTGAGTGCTCAACTATTGTGCTTTACTTAGTATGATTTATAATAAATCATCCATTAGAGTTAAATACCACGTTTGTATTGATTGATAGGTAATTTAATCTACTATACGTGATAGAATTTTTTTAAGTGAGTTAATTTACCACAACAGACGAATTGACTGAATTGATTAATTTTAAGATCAATATAATGAGTTGACTTTTTTAAATGCTTTCCAACATAACATAAAATGAAAACCGCAGAACAACAACAGCGTGTTTAATGGTTTGCGCAGCGAGCCGTGGCACTACTATAAATTATTAAAGCACTTGTGTCAGGCGTAACTGAGCCTCTCTTGTCCCAACACACTTTCTACTGACCGCATGTTGAATGACACCACATATGTATGGATGCATTGTTAATAAATAAATACCTTGCTAATTTAAGAACTTTCATGTAGCTTCGATGACATTAAACAACACAAATATACAATTATTTAGCCTTACTTTAGAAAAGAACACAGAATAACAACCTTGGGTGAAACACATTATTTATTGGATTAGTCTTTATTAGTCTCACAGTGGAGACATTTACATTTCACAGCAGCAAAGTGATTAAAGTAAGAGGAAATACAATAATAATAATATATATGATTTCTAAGCACCTTTCAAAACTCAAGGACACTTTACAGTCACAGAATAAGTCTACAATAGTAATTTATATTGTGCTTTCACAACAGCTGCCGCTGTGACAAAACGCTTTGCATAATAGTGAACATAAAACAAAATAAACAAGTAGAAAAACACAATATGGATGGCTTACCCTTTAATAGTCTCGCAGTGGATAAATTTACAGTTCAGAGCAGCAAAGTTATGAAAGAGGAAAGGAAGAAATAGAAAAACAAAATACAGACGCTGCTGTAAAGGCAGCACTCTTTCGCGGTGCCATCTTGAAGTCAAAACAACAAAGAAAACAAAATAACAAATAATGTGACACAACACAAAAGACACAGATAGTCATTGAAATTTTTTTGTTGTATAAAGCAGTTCTAGATGTAAGAGGAGAGGATCAAAAGTGTCCTTTTCACCAGTGGATCAGAAATGTCATGGTGGAATGTGCCCGTCTGCTATAAGCTAAATGTTGAAAGCTCCCACAAAGCTGTTGACGAAAACAGATTTCCTCACATCTCTTGTCCCATGTAAATCCGCTTCAATTCCAAGCTGAGACATTTCCACATACTGCCCATTTCAAGCGCAAAAAAAGCACAATCGCAGTCATATGTCACCGACATTCCTCCCAAATCAAAAACGTATTTACTATTAGTGATTATTTGTCTGTGTGTCCATCCTGATGCAGGTGGCCTTGAGGATCCGCCCCCTCAGCGATGGCGAGCAGGAGGAGGCGGCGACCATAGTGGCACACAGGCTGGATGAGCAGGTGAGAGTAGCTCAATAACTTGTCACATTCTTTCTGGGTGTGAGCGACTGTATGTAAACAGCTACATTATTGTCTGACGAAAACAAGGCGCGAGCTGGAGGTGTGGTTTTGTGAATTTGACCCCGCCCCCCTCCCTCCTCGGCGGGCCTCATTTAGGGTGCGAGTGTTAATGAGTGCGGATGGAGTAGCGGCGGAGTTAATGAGCGTCGTGACTGGCGCCAGCGTCGGGCATGGTGACAGTTGACATGGCGACATCATCGCTGTTATAAGGGGGTGTTGACAAACTGTATGTGGGGGGGGGGCTCGTGGGAAAAAAAGAAGTCCACCTGTCACACACCCCATTGAAAAAAAAAAAATAATAATAATAATCAGAAATTCCTGAACTGGACCACTTCAACTCCGGACTGGAGCTTTTTCCTGAGTCGCCTACCCTGCCTGTTGAGGAGTCTCTGAAGTCATTATCATCATCATCATCATCTTGTGACCGAGAGAGCACTTCCGGAAAGCGATAATCTCGTCTCCTGCTGGGATCAAGCCTGTTTGCTCCTGGGTTGTAATTCAATTAGAGCGAGGCCCCCCCAGACAACATAAGAACGATGATGTCATCATCGTCATCAACAAAAACAACGCCGCAAGGGGGATGAGAGCCCAGGTCGGTGCTGATGGTAGCTACCACGTGGATGCTCGATCACACCCTCATTAAAACCAGCAATGTTAACTTGTACAGGGAGAGGGTTCACGATACGGCATTTAATGTAGTATTTACGCTAGCTAGCAAGCGCAGTGGGGGATTATGGGAATCTTATTTGAGAAGGATTTATGGGGCTTGGATGAATGGAGAGGATAGAGGGCTGGGTTAGTGGGGGTCACTACAACAACAACAACAACAACATGACAGACCTCTTGTCGGATTACGTTGCTTGTATATGTGGGTGCTTTATTTTTATTCCATTTTGATTTATTTAATACGCCGAAGGTAATCCATTAAGCAATGATACATACACTGGTGCCTTGACATACAAGTGACCAACCAGACTGAGTTTTTCAAGATATGAGCAATTCCAATGTCCCTTTTGAACTTTCACGTGACATTTACTAATGTAGTAAAGGTTGTTTTTTTTTTTAACAACGGCTCATAATAATAATTGGATTGGATAACATTTCAGAATCAGAATCAGAATCAGAATACCTTTATTCGTCCCGCAATGGGGAAATTTGCATTTCACAGCAGCAAAGTTGTGATAGGAAGAGGAATTGAATGAAAGGAAAGGAAGAAGTAGAAAAACAAAATACACAAGCTGCTGGAGAGGCAGACACTCTCGCGGCCCCATCTTGAAGTCAAAATAACAAAGAAGAACCTAAATAACAAAATAACAATAATAATAATAATCATCATCATCATTAATAATACATTTTATTGCATTGTATTTTGGACATGCACCCTCATTTCAAGGTCATATAACTCCAGGCCCATATAATTTAGAAATTAACTATTTTTTTCTGATGAAAGAAGAGAAGTTTCTAACGCTGTTTTGAATGTTTATGTAGTCCTAAAACTCAATATTCTGTGGGTGCTGGAATTGGAGTGAAAATGACAAAATCCCTGGCACTGGAGTGGACACATTTTTGCACATGTCTGGCAGTGAATCAGCTAATCCCTAAAAATATCCATAAAATAATTCAAATGAACTACGCATGGGAAAAAACAGTCACTTTGTGTTTGAACACAAATGGTGAGCAACACATGTAGACAGACAATATATGTATGTATAATAATATTGTAGTTTTTTTTTTTTTACAGTGCAGAACGAGTAACACAATGTTTTGGAGTACAGCACAAAAACTATTATACTGTATTATTATTAGTATTATTATTTAAACGGATTAATGCTTTCTGTTGTATATAATGACAGTCTGGTTGAATATATTGCTTTTGTCCATAGCCTCGCAAAACTTGACACCTCAGGTCAGTTAACAAAGTCCACGTGGCTCTCGAAGACCATATGGTGTGCAGGTAGCGCTCAGACGGATTAGGTTGGGGTGGGATTCGAGAAGGGGCTGGGGGGGGGGGGGGGGTAGGTTGTATTAAATCTTGCTGTATTGGCAGAGAGAACAATGTCGAGATGAGCTGATGGGGATGTCTTGCGGCTCAGGTTAATTAAGCCTCCTTGCCACCTGCTCTCACAAAAAAACATGGCCGCCTCATAGCATTTATAATGTATTTTCTGAAGCTTGTCAAACTGGTCCTGGCTTTGACAGTAGGACGGAGTGTAAGGGGGGGTCTTACTACCCTGGGCCTTGTCGCCTGGGAGACATCCAGACAATGTCAGGGGCCATTGTTTGTGGGTTTTTTTATCTTCTTCTTTCGTCAGCCTTTAGTCCCGCCTCCTCGTGTGGGAGAATGAAAGAGATGGCTGTTTGTTTGTTTCATGCTTAGTTCATTTGAATTATTTTATGGACATTTTTCATTGATTAACTCATTCAATGCCATTTTCAAATGTATTTGGCAATTGAAAGTATGACGTAGAGCGCTCTTCCCAAATTAGTTCGGGTTTATTTTTTCTTGCTTGGGTGCCGATAAAGTGCTTTCTAGACCTCTGACAATGTTTTTTTTTACCTCCCACAAGGGGGCAGCATTTCCCCCTTTTTTCCATGTTAGCGCTTTGTTCCAGTTTCAGCTGTTGTCAATCAGTATGTATGTATTGCATTATATTTTGGACAGCCGCCCTCATTTCAAGCTCGTATAACTCCAGGCCCATATAATTTAGGAATTAACTCTTTTTTTCAGATGAAACAAGAGAGTCTAATGTTTCTTACGCTGCATTGAATGTCTATGTCGTCCTAAAATTCAATATTTGGTGGGTCCTGGAATTCGACTGACAAAAACCCTGGTAGGAGAGTGGACACATTTTTGAATGAGTTAATGTGTTTGAATGTGATTTTGAAGATAGCCATATGTCATAAGATGGTGTGCACACGTATGCAACTGCAGCCTCTTAAAAAGATGTTTCTTTTGATTTCACCTATTGAAGAAGATTTTCAATGGAGTTGTAAAAGTGACAAGTCACGTTAATGGGGGAGGAAAGTTCAAAATGATTAATTTTGGTGTAATTTGCTGCTGAGTGCAGGATATCATAACCTGGTTCTAAGTATCCCAGTCGTTTTCGCATCATCTTGCTTAAAGCGCAGAATAACCCTCTTTGGGCACGATAAGGAGCACAGCAGAGATTATCCACTTTTGTAGCTCAGACCGGCTATTTACGTGCACTTGGGAGGAAAATGAGCGTCTATTGCCTTTCTGCGGCCTCTCTCATCATGCTCCCGCACCACCTTGTCAAACACACATATATTATAATAAATAAATAATACATATTATACCCTACATCCTACTTCAAAGGCCATTGAGAAAGTAATGAGGGGTTTTAACTAGGTCACGAAGAATCAAGTAGTGCCACCTGAAGATGTTTTTCAACAACCCCATTAGGAAGTCACGCAGCTCTGAGATGCTCTCTGGTTGAGCATTCATTATACGCCATCATAGGGGGTCTGACTGTAAAAAGATGACACGAGAATAGCACCCGTAGCCGCTAATGCACGCAGGAAGGTAACCAAAGTAATGACAATACTGTATAACATTTAAAAAGTGAACAAAAAAAACTAACAAACAAAATTAGATAAATAAATAAATAAATAAACAGACAAATGAGAAATTAATAAATAAATTATTTAATTATTAATAAATAGGTAGAGGAATAAGTAAATAAATACATTAACAAATAGCAAAATAAATAAATGGATATGTGAATACATAAATAAATATGCAAATAATGTATTAATTTAATAATTTCACAATTTCACAATTTAACCATTTAACAATTCAACAATGTATCGATTTATTCATTTATTGAATAAATAAGTAAATACATAAATAAATAAATAAATAAATTAAATTACAACATGAGGAGTAAAAGGGAAAAAATGTGCCTGATGATTTCCCCCAAAAGTTAAGATGTTCAATTAACACAAGTTCTCATTCTCTTAATAAAATCGTCGTAAGGCCATTTAAAAAAAAAAATGTCATCATGCTTGTTTTCTTTTATACTATAATGATTGAACATGCGTCAAAAAATGATGATGAGACCCGCCAAAAAATCTGAATTCTATTTCTATGGTGCGTTGAACAACCAAGTAATTTGTGCTTTTGGCAAGATAGTGTGGCTGTGAGTGCCAACGACGTCTTATATAACAGCGGCGAGACGATACTGCGGCTGAAAGGAGATCCAAGGTGGCATTGCCGGGGGCACACAGAGGGCAGTTGGCAGGTATTCCATCAGATAACCGATAACTTTAGTTGCATCTCAGGGGAAAAAAATGATGGATGATGGCAAACGTCCCGCTTTCAATTTCCCATTTTCACATTTCGTAGAAAACATGCCGTCGCCATGGTGTTCTGGTAATAAGACGACAGATGGACATGCCGTGTAGATAGACGCACGCGCGCTCACATAGATACGTACAAAAGCGCTCGTTTTAATCTTGCCGGCACACGTTGGAAACACGGCCAATCCCCTTTGACCTCGGAGGCCGGGATCATAAAGACGACACACAAACATGAGCAATAAAGTCGTAAAGCATGACGTCCATAGGTTTCGGCCTTTCGTGTGTTTACGTGATTGTGTGTGTGAAAGTAAATTATCCATATACAGTAAAGTCTCGTTATATCGATATCGCATATATCGATAGTCCCGGTTATATCGATACTATTTCTATGCACGCACGGAGAAAATTACATGCAAACAGGGTCGGATATATCGATAGTCCCGGTTATATCGATATTTTTTCGGACTCCCTTGAATATCGATATAACGAGACTTTACTGTAGTAGTTGTTGACCAAATGAATTAGGGAATAATCATTTACCATGTAAAATATAGGAAACAGTAAACCTACTGTAACCCTGCTTTGACATCCTTACTTTAAAACCCAATCACCTTTGTTTTTACCCTAAGAGGTGTTTGAAAACCGAGCTTAACTCATTGACTGCCAGATGTGCAAAAATTTATCCACTCCAGTGCCATGGTTTTTGTCATTGTCACTCGAATTCCAGGACCCACAGAATATTGAGTTTTAGGACTAAATAAACATTTAATGCTTTGTAAGAAACCTTAGATTCTCTAATTTCATTAAAAAAATAGTTAATTCCTAAATTATATGGTTCTGGAGTTATTTGAGCTTGAAATGAGGGCGGCTGTCCAAAATACAAAGCAATACATACATATTGGTTTACAATATATAGCGCTTTAACAGCAGCTAAAGCGGAACGAAGCACTAACATGAACGAATGACGTGGAAGGGAAAAAACATTGCCAGAGGCCATGGCCAGTGCTTTATCGGCACCCAAGCACGAAAAAACAAAACCCGAACACATTCGGGAATGCCGCTCTATGTCATATTTTCAATTCCCGAATAAAATTCTGAATGGCAGTGAATGAGTTAATACACTTTGACCTGTGCTAGAAATTCTGATGTGAAAACGGATGGAAAATGTAGTTGTTTAGAACCTAATCCATGTTTAGCTACCTCCGTCCTTGTTTGACCTTCTCAGAGCAAATCAGCAGATTAAAACAAAAAGAGGTGAGGCGCAGTTATGGTGCCAAGAACAACTTTTTGAGGCACCACTAGCCCTCTCAATACCTTACCCTTTGTCATGTGGAGACAAATGTCAACCTGATAGGACGCAGCACCATCAGGCAGCTCTCTCGACTCTGTGAAGCAGCAAGAAAAGGTTCGGATTTCATTGTAAGGTTTCAAAGTCGGGGTTGCGCTTTCAAGTGGTGAAGGTTTTCGAGCAAATGTCAAGGCTTCAAAGCAAATATTCAAAGTATAGTTTCAAGGCCAAGAGTGGGTTAAAATTCAATTTTGAAGTAGACCCTGTACTCTGCACTCCTTGCGTTTACACTGTATAATATCTTGCTAGAAAAAAAATCAATTTAAAAACAACATATTGAGTGTAAGCTCGAATTTAGCAGCTGGTGTTTGGTAGGCGGAGGTTTCTGTAGTTTCTGTAACTCAATCAACGACAGATGGGAGCAGACCTGTTATCAACACCCTCGACATCCATTAACCTACACAAGAGCGGCGAGCTAAATTTGGAAGCTTTGCATGATCACATCTATTGTGTGTTCGTGTGCATGTGTGTGAGTCACGTTACCAAAACAACCATGTTAACATCTACAGGTTGCTTGAATTAGTATGACACCTGCGAGTGTCTCATTATGAGACTACCACTTCTATTCATTTTAGTCAAACTTTTACTGTCATAACAGTCACTTTGAAATTTTTAGCTACTTTTCCTTAGCAACATGAAATTTGGTACATGCATTTTGAACATCACCATTTCCGTGAAAAATAAATAAAATATTCAGTGCACAAAACCAGTTTCATTTAGCTACATGACCGCTACACTTAGTACATGTCAACCACGAGTAGATCTACAAACAATTGCCAATAAGCCATTCCTGAAAAGAGACAGGAAGTTAACCCTTTTAATTTGAAGTGGTCGTTTGTTCAATTTGATGTTGACAAATTCAACGCCTGAAGTGAGTTTACTGTAATTTCGCATCATTAAATTTGGTAGGTTAGTCTGTCATGAGTATATTCACAAAAAGTCTCAAGAAGCAGTGCCCAAAAAGTCGTTTTGATTTGGCCCTGGCATTTTGACCATTTCCTGTGCTCCTTTGACTGTTTTTCGCAAACCTAAAAATTGGAAGGCTAGTCCATCATCCGGAAAATCCACAAAAACTCACACAGCGCACTATGTGAGTTCTTGAGATATTGTCCGATTGTGTTTAAATTTGATCTCATCATTTCTTCCTCTTGTTTATGCTCACAAGATGGTGATCCTGATGGACCCTATGGAGGATCCCGATGATGTCCTGCGGGCTAACCGCTCCAGGGAAAAAACTTACGTATTTGACGTTGCCTTCGATTATTCGGCCAGTCAGGTCAGTACCCAAAAAATACTGTTACATACATAGCAGATTTGATGACAATACCTAAATGGCTGATCTGTACGCAGGAGGAGGTGTACCGTGCCACCACGAAGGGTCTGATTGAGGGTCTTATATCGGGCTACAATGCCACTGTGTTTGCCTATGGACCCACAGGTTAGTGCTTTTCCACTACATTTTTCATTCCATTGTATTCTCCACAATAGAGGAGACATTGCATCTCAGAATATGGCACCATAAATGCAATTATTTTGATATATATCCTCATATTTAGAGGTATTTTTAAAAAGGGGGTTGATTTTTGTGAGGTTTATCCAGGTTGTGGAAAAACATACACCATGCTGGGTACCGATAAAGAGCCAGGTATCTACGTTCGCACCCTCGACGACCTATTCCGGGCCATTGAAGAAACCAGCGACGACATGATGTACAGCGTTTCCATGTCCTATCTGGAGGTGGGACCAATGTTACCATATTTTCCAGTGTATAAAGTGCACTCAAAGTGTGCAGGGGGGGAAAAAGTATGTAGTAAGCCGTTATAAAAATGTGTCTTAAGACACATTCCACTGTACAAGTGGAAAACAATGTTTCAGGCAAAAAGAACCGTACATAGTGCAAGAGTATCAAATATGCACTCTAGATATAAGAATATATGCAACCATGTTTATTCTACAAAAGGAACAAGCGTTTGAAGGGAGACGCAGTACTGACTTTGGCCGCCAGGGTCGCTCTGCCCCGTTCATTTCATGGGCTAGGCCACTTTCCCATTCATTTCTATGGATGTGCAGTATCGCTGGCGGCCGTCAGCGGGCGCTCATCATTAATTTCAATGGCCAGGCCGTTTCCCCATTCATTCGCCTTCATTGAGGGTGCGCCTTATACCCAGATGCGCCTTATACACCGGAAAATATGGTACTTCGAATTTTCCTACAAGAAACTAATGACTATGTTTTTCGATATTCTTTCTATGCCTGTCAATGTAATTTCTAGATCTACAACGAGATGATCCGGGACCTGTTGAACCCTTCTTCAGGCTTCTTGGACCTCAGAGAGGACGCCAAAGGAGAGATTCAGGTGGCGGGCATCACTGAAGTGTACACCGTAAATGCTCAAGAGGTCATCACGCATCTTTTTTAATCCCCACGCTGCACAATCAACACAACTCATAACGTTGTGTGCATGTGTCACAGATCATGGAGCTTCTGATGAAGGGAAACAAGCAACGCACGCAGGAGCCCACGGCCGCCAACCAGACGTCATCCCGTTCCCACGCCGTGCTGCTGGTGGCCGTCAAGCAGCAGAGTCGTTGCCGTGACGTCCTGCAGGAAGTCCGTTTTGCCCGCCTCTTTATGATCGACCTGGCCGGCTCTGAACGTGCAGCACAGGTGTGTGTACCGTTTATTTCCATCCATGTGTTTCATACACAGCCATTTTGTTCCTCCATGCTGATTTCCATCTGGCTGTCAATCAGACCCAGAATCGAGGTCAGAGGTTAAAAGAGGGAGCCCACATCAATCGCTCCCTCCTGGCATTGGGCAACTGCATTAATGCACTGAGCGACAAGAACGGCAACAAATACATCAACTATCGAGACAGCAAGCTGACCAGACTGCTCAAGGTATTGATCACTATGGATCAACATGATACGCCAATTAACCAGGGCCCTCTGTTGATTGATAATGTCTTTGATTGACAGGATTCCTTAGGGGGGAACAGCCGAACCGTCATGATTGCCCACATCAGTCCTGCCTCAGTAGCCTTTGAGGAGTCCCGTAACACATTGACTTACGCCGACCGTGCCAAATGTATTCGCACGCGGGTGAGCTGGAATGTCAAAATATAATGTTTTTGAAAATATCAACAACCCCCACCACCCCAAAAAATATCTCATGGTTGTTTTTGCCCCAGGTGAAGAAGAACCTGATCAATGTGTCCTACCACATCGCTCAGTACACCAACATCATCTCGGACCTTCGCTGCGAGATCGAACGACTCAAGAAAAAGGTCGCTGACCAGGCTGGCTCCCAGCTCGCCTCCGACAGGACCGATATCCGCCATGTCCAGGGTGAAGGCCCCTACCTCCTTGTGCAACAGTTATCCACAAGTCTTCCCTCACCACTTCCACTCATCTCACTCCTCTGTATACCTCCACCTTCACCTTTTGAAAATTAAGTTATAATATTTCCCTTCATCCTCCTCTACCAGCCGAGGTCCAGGCGCATTCCTGTCAGCAAGGTCGGGCCGAAACGGACCAGCTGAGGGAGCAGCTCGTGGAAGCCTTTCGCCAGCAGATGGATATCCGCAGGAACCTGATGGAGCTAGAGACCAGCAACACGGAAATCCAGATGGACACCTCCAAGCAGCTACTCACAATCACAGAGTCAGTCTCAAAGAAAGCTTTCCCAAAGTGAAAAATGTCACTCATTCAAGATGTTCATGTGTCATATCTGCAGCTGGGAACATGAACGGAGCAGGCGACGCCGGAAATGGCACGCGGAAAAGAGAAAGGAAAGCGTCAGCAAGGATGACAGCGAGAAGGACTCGGACTCTCCGGACACTCCACCAGACACCACCGAGACGGAAGAGGTGTCCGTGGCCAGAGAAAATCTGGTGGGCCTCATGACAGAGCAGAAGAAACTCCACAGACAAAAGGTTTTCCGTTAAATCAAATGCTGAATGGATTGTTCAGTGTATCGTCTGCAAAAAGAATTGGTGCATTTTCTTTTTCTGTCTCAAGGTACTGCTGGAGCGCCGGTTCTTAGAACTCCGCGACCAGTCTCGCCAATTGGAAGAACTGCTACCTCGGCGGGTGAGTTCGGATGACCAACGCGAGGTCCTGGCCCTTCTGTGTAAAGTCCACGAACTGGAGATCGAGAATGCCGAGATACAATCACACGCTCTGCTCAAGGACAATGTGATCCGGCAGAAGAATTTTGTGGTCCGACGCTTTGAGATGCATCGGAACCTTTGCGATGAACTCATCCAACAGCAACGGCAGTTCATTAATGGTCAGTACAAAAACTTGCAAGGTCACTTGCGCAGCATCTCCAAAAAAGGCCATTTACCGATAACGTGGTCTCTCTCCAGAACACAGTTTGCCGGTCCCGACCCACCTACAGGAGCTCTATGATATTTACACCAGAGAACGGGATGAAAGGAAACTGGACCGGGCCTTTGCTCTGGAGAGGGCAACCACCCACTACACTATTCAGGTATGTTGGAAAAGGTGACCTTCACTGTCAACGTGAACCTGGGGTCTGATGCTATAGTCTAAATCAGGGGTGTCAAACTCTTGTTCATGGCACTTGAAATGCTTGATTGAAATCACAGGTAGTAACCCAAACCATTTGCATGTCCTCGGACAAGTGCCGTAAACTTCCAGATGATATAAAGTACCCCCCATGTTTCCAGGTGAGCTCCCTACCTAGAATCGGCCTGCCTCTTCAGGCCCGCGACACCGTGCAAGACGTGGACTCAGACCAGGAGTGTGTCCGCCCCGAAGAAAGACGAGGACATGCCAAACTCCACCGACACACGTTGCCCCCCATTATACCTGAACCTGAACAGTGAGGACATGTTTGCAGTGATGATGCTAACAAGCGGCCGCATTTCGGACATGTTTTGTTTTTCTTTCCGATGTCAGGGACAGCGACAGAGTTTTCACAAACATATCTCATGCACGACATATGAAAATATCGACTGTTATGACCCCTCCGCCCAAAAACATCAACGGGAAGGGCAACAGAGAGGTTAGTATGATCCATCCATCCATTCTCTGAACCATTTAGCCTCACTGTGTAGGCTCTCAGTCATACAGGTGTGGTCCATCGATGAAAAGGTTTCTTCAGCCGTCATCTGTACTTCTTTGAAGAAGTCTGTTGTTGGGGTTTAATATAGACCGTGTGTGCGACGCCTTAGGTCGTTACCACGTAGGCTTCGTCATGCTTATGAGGTGATACCAGAGCTAATGGGACAATAAGAACCAGGTATAAAACATTAGAGGTAATCAGACAGAAAAAAGAAGTAGTCAGATTAGCTTGAGGGAGTTGTCTACTGCTCCCCCAACCTTAGAGCAGGGACCTATCAGGTCGTGCACCGCCACCACTGGACATTGGGTATATATATAGGGCCAGAGTTACCAGCACAACTTTAGTTCGGTGACAAAGCTATTTGGATGAGGAGCGAAACTTCCGACACCTTCAACGAAGTACAGATGACGGCTAAAGAAATCTTTTCATCGTTAGCCTCACTAGGTAAACATACCGCCCTTGTGACGCTGTAGTTATTTGATCATAACGGCACCAACTGTCTGTGCAGCTGCAGCCGCTGGCTCCAGTCAGCTCGCTGAGCTACACTCACCTCAGCCACAGCGTTAGCAGTCAACTGGATTCATCACCCGAGAGCAGCGAGGCCGGTGTCGACGTCCCGCTTTCAGGAAATGGTAAGGCACCTGTTGCCAGGCGAGCTTTCGAAACAATTCCCAATACATCACTTCTTTGTGTTACCAAAGAGAGGCAGCAAATCCTCAAAGGCATCCAGAACATTTCCATGAAGGCGGCACGGCGACGCTACAAGGCCCGGGAGGAGGAGGCTTTGCGCTCTCTGCCCGTCCCTTCCTCCACGGAGCCCACCAAGCAAAAAAGTAGCCTCTTTCGCAGCGAGGAACCCCCAAAGGGTCTGCCGGTGCGGCGCAGCAGGCAGACTACCCCCGAACTCCGGCACGCCACTTCAGACGAAAACCTGTCCAGCAGCACCTGCGAGGCACCTAGCATCTTGGGCACCTGGACCCGCCACCACAAGCTTACCGGCAAGAACCAACCCCCCGGAGATGCCAACTTTGAGGCACGACGTAGGAAGAGACGCTCACGCTCTTTTGAGGTTACTGGACAAGCAGTGAGTGGATTTACCGTGCACAAACACGTCTTTAGAACTTACTTACGATTGTTGATTGTTACTTAGAACTCACATTCATACATCTTTTTTTTCATGATGATAAAATGTATTTATTCATCTGGGATAACCCCCTGGAGATGCAAAATCTCATTCTATAAGGTGTTCCAAATATTGATTCTTCACGCACTTCTTCCGTCCAGGTACCTCAATCCAAAACGAACACGGGTGCAAGATTACGCCCCTTGGACAGCACGTCAGACGCTCACCTCCACATCAGTGGTCAACCACATGTCCCTTTACTCCGTCCCCAATTCAGAGTCGTCCCGCCTCTTGCCAAAGTCAGAGTAGCAATTGGTAGCCAGCAAGCAGGTACGTCAACAACCTTTCCACCTTTGTGTTACATCTTTGCGTTTTTAGTTTGAAAGAGGAGAGAAAGCATATAACAAAATGAGTTTTGCCTCATTCGTCCTCTGCAGGCCCAAACTCGGAGACCCCCGCACTTCAGGCGAATAACCTCAAGCGCATTCCCTTTCTGCGGCAACCCCAGCCACCTCACTTCATCACGACCACCACCACCACTACAATGGGTGGCCACCAGCGACCACGAAGACACTGAGCGTTATTTTGACTTAATCAGATGCCAGAAAGTCTAGATGATGAGATTATGTCGTCGTGCCTGAAGACGCCAAAGATCATTCGTGTTATGTCCAATTTCTGTCTTATCTTGATGTGTAAATTGTATATGCGTTTTTCTGTGCGCTTCCTAACTGTTAGAACTGCAGGCCTAACCACTTGACATGTGTTGCCTCAGTTATTGTGCTTTTATTTCATTTATTTATTAATTTCTTTTTCCTTATATGACAATTGCCTTGCTTATTGTTGGCATTGATTTGTGGTTTTCACAATTACTACTTTTTTTTTACATATTTTTATAACTGCTTTAAACTAAATTGGGGCTAAAAAAATTCGTGTTCGTTATCTTTAAATGCGGATTTCTCTGTTTTGTATGTGAATTTTCACTCAGGACTAATGTACTAAATATTTAACGTTTAATATTTAAAATACTGCATTTGTTTTTACCTTACTTTTATTTCTTTCTGTTATAAATTATCACGTGTGCAAAAAAAGTTCCAACAGCTTTTTTTTATTTTGTGCGTTTGAAGACCTATGTGAAAACATTAAAAGATGAAATACACAAATAAATATCGTATAAACAAAGAAAAAGTAGGCGGGGTTACGCGAGCCGGAAATACATTTTTACGCCCTTCACTTCAGCTTCTTTTCTCCAATAACAAGTCAACTTCTAAATGACTGACAATCCTCACGGCCAATGAGAGAGAAGAATAAACCGGTAGGGGTGCGCGTCTAGCTGATTTGCAACCCGCCGACAAGGAAGCAAAGAAGAACAGAAAATGGCGCATGCCTAGTACAAGACCGTTCTAGGATCAGTGGCTGTTTAAGCGAGAAGCCCGGTGAGTGGAACGACCGTAAGACACTAGTTGCCTCTGCAATGGCGATGATGCTCGTCCCGGTTTGCGTGCAAATGTTTGAAGCACTAAACGCCGCTTCGGAGAGGTTCTGTTGGCGAAAACAACACGATGGTGGCAGCCATTTTGAAATGTCTCGAAATAATGCAAATAAAGCACACGATTACCTGATATTTATTTCTTTATTTATGACTCCTATCAGATCACATTCCCGTGACGTCATTCACTTTTAAACTACAACCAGGGTTGGAGTTTGACAATTTATAACAATGTGTGCACATTATAAACATGCATAATTCTTAACTGTCATACCAAACGTGCTTTGTCTTGCAGGAAGCATCAGCTGTTACCTAAAGTGTAAAAACAACCCAAATATTTTAACTGCAACTTACTCTCTGCATGAGCCACTGATTCAGCGACAAGATGGAGCAGTCTACTGGGGTGGTGGGCCTGGATGCACAGGGCAATATGCTTTTCACCATGGTGAAGCCAGTCATGGGAATATTTCAGATGGCCTCAGACCAAACGGTGACCCAGGGCGGGATAAGTCTACACAGTTTACCTGAAAACGCCCTGGTCCTGCCTCCACAACAAGACCAGGTCCCACTGGAGACCACTCAGGTGGAGATGCATGCTATACAGTCTCATCTTCAGTCCCAAATGCAAGTACCTGCCCCGATACAGACTGAGGAAGCCATGCACAGTCAGGGCCTACCACAGAACACCAATACCACGACAGAGTTCTCCACACAAATGCCCTTTGCAGAAGTGTCATCACTCCTGGATCCCAACATGAAAGGATCGAAGGCTCGTAAGTATCCGCTAACTCGCAATTGATTGCTTTCGTACAAATTGTAAGGACCTCCTTCGTCACGACTCCCAATTTCAGGTAAACATCTGATCTCCTACGATGAGATCAAGCGCCGCCTGCAAGCTCCGGAGAAAATGTCACTGCGTTCGTTGGCTGCCTACACGCGAGTCAGCCGAGGTCCAGCGAGTAAGAAGACACTTCTGGAGTCCTTGGGTGTTCTTGGTCTCACACCCAGCACGACAACCTCTGTTTCTTCATCCTTCTCCAAACTCACTGAAGGTGAAATAAGAACAGAAAGGGGGTCGAGATTTATGTTTTTTGTTGTTGTTGGGTGAGTCAAAAGGTTTCTTACGCTGCATTGAATGTTTATGTCATCTTAAAACTCAATATTCTGTGGGTCCTGGAATTTGAAGGACAATAACAAAAACCCTGGAGCTTCAGTGGACACATTTTTGCACATGTCTGGCAGCGAATGAGTTAAGACATGATAAGACATAAATCGGACATCTGATGTGTGATCCAGCTGTGTTTCAATTTGTTATCAGGTGACACCAGAGCATTGTGCGACGACATGAAAGATTTCTCACATGATTACATCGATTATGGCAACATGGCGAAACAGCTCATTCCTGACACAAATACAGTCCAACACTGGTCCAAAATCATCGAGACAAAGTACGTACGTATTCACAGATACTGGCACAGTAGAGTCTCGTTATATCGATATTCTCGGGAATCGGAAAAATTAGCGATATATCTGATCCTGCGGAATGTAAATTTTCTCCTTGCGTTCATAGAAATAGTATCGTAATAAGCAGTACTATCGATATAACCAATATCGATATAATGAGACTTTACTGTAGTTTTAAACGGAATAGAAACATACTCAAATTATTTGTCGTCGGGCAGGAATCACCTTGAGGATATGCGGAAATGTTTCAAGGACCCAGTCAACAGCGGAGCTTTTGACAGCGCAACGCACGGTCTTGGTCTAGGAATGTTAGACGTAGCACTGGACATGATCGTAATGGCAATCGAACAGCAGATCCGCATCCTGTCCGGTGCAGCTGCCGCGGAGCCGGCGGAATCTGCCGCTCCGACGCGCCGCATGGGGCGTCGACAGCGCCGGTGTCACAAGTCATCCCTTGGCATCAAGGAGCAAGGAAAGGCCATTTCAAAGAACAAAGGGCGAAACAGAGGGAGGAAAAAGGTGCATCAGGAGAATACAACAGAAGTCGAGCCTTGCAAGACAGATGACATGCAAGGCAACGTACTAACGCTGGTATCTGTGGGATATCAAACCGTATCCACTGATCTTGACGGAGCCGGATCTGCTTGACACGTCGTCGTGTTTAGTTTTACCAGATTGTGCTCAGGAAGGACCAAAAAGATTCCAAACAGACATTTTTGCAGTTTTAATTAGAAATAGGAACGCGTGTGTGAAAAAGCCTAATGTTGAACTATGTGCTAATTTAGTACTGTATTCGTGGATGGACATTACAGCAAATAATATTTGTCGTATTTACAGAATATTGAAATCCAGGTATTGGTATAAAATCATAAAGATCTACTTTTAATAACCTTGTTTGTGTGTGGAGAATATTAATGCCACCAAATTCAGTTTGCGCCTCCTTCCTCAAAGACTACAAAGCACCATGGGAGGTTTTTAGGCTTGTCAAAATACCCAGAACAGCCGGGTTGCTAATACCTGAAGTGTACACGCACAGATGGCGATCGAGGAGCTTTGAGTGAGTTTAAGGATTTGCATTAATGGAACTGAGCGAGCCGGTAGAAACGCCAGATGATTTTGCAGCCTTGACACTGGTTGGTAATGTCCTGAGAAAGGGATAGGATATTGTTGGAATAACAAAAACTCAAGATGGGACATTCTAACATGCTACTAACATTAACGTACCAGTGTGCCAATAGGGACAAACACAAGACAGGTCGTCTACAACCGTCCACGCCAAATGGTAAGTATGATCAATAACCTTTGAATAAGATGGGTGACTCCACGGAGTTTATTTCATATACAAGTTGCTCACCCTTATATGATTCCTTGGCATCTCTGGCGCATTTTCCTCACACACCGCAGAGAACCTGAACAATGCATTAGGTGCCATCAGGGTGCTTGGTCTCGAGCAGATAGAAGATGAACTGAAGCCACACTTGCGCACTGTGCTGGTCAACATTCAAGAGAAGAGTGAGTCTTGACATGAATGGTTGATGTTTGCTTTGAAAACTTAGCCTGTAGCGGGTGTGCACATTCTGCCATGGTGTCTCTGATCCACTGGTGAAAAGGAGGCTTTTATCCTCTCCTCTTTCATCTAGAACTGCTTCATGTAATAAAGTTTTTGGCTTGTACTCAAACATCATAGAGTTTTTGGGGAAAAATCGTTAAGATTGCACAGCTGTCCGTGTTTTTATGGTCATGTTTTGTTTGTTCTACTATTTTGTTTATTTTATTTCTAGGATGCATAGAATACTTTGTTTTTTATCTTTTCACCCCCCAACCCAAACCCTTTCAATTATGCTGCTGTAGGTTGCAAATTTCCCCATTTTGGGATTATTAAAGGCTTTCTAATTATGATTTGGAAAGAAACTCGTGGATATAAAAAGTATATCAGTACTTTGTTGGGAAAAAAAACGAAGCACCATATTTTGTTTCGCATCTGCGCAGACAAAGGCGCCACCGAGCAAGTGGTGATCAGCGGCATCCTTCCAATTCTGGCGTTGTTGCTGAGGGGAAGAGGGTCACTGGTGCTGCTTACCGCCCAATTGGTGGCTGAACTCGCGAAGGAACGTAAGTTAATATCCATGAGAACAGTACTACCATTCAATTCAGGTAGACAGTGCTGAAAACGTCGGTGGCATCTGACTTAATCATGTGACTTTGTTTCCTGCCTATCAAGCCTTGATCCGGAAAGGTTTCGGAGATGCCGGCCTGTTTACGGCGCTGCTGTCTGTTTTGACCAGTGCACACCAGGACCTACTGAGGCATGCAGTCCAGACCATCACTCGCTTGTCTTATGACAATTGTGAGTATCAAAACTAAAATGGACCGCATTGATTTCATTCACAGAGTTCAGAGGATACCAAATACAGTGAGACCTCAACTTACGAACTTAATTGGTTCCCAGACAGAGTGTGTAAGGCGAAAAGTGTGTATCTCAAAAGAAAAATTCGCATAGGAAACCATTAAAATGGGAATAATCTGTTCCAGGGGTTCCATAAAATATACTTTTCAACTAAATAAGCCTTAAAACTACACACAACATACCTGATTCTATGTATAATAAATGTGCTATTGTATTGCAATGAAAGAAATACACTGCATTGTATCATAAAGTCACTTTATTTACATTTGTGATGGTCATTTATGCACTAATTTTGAAGAGCAACCCATGTCTTTACTTGTCGCTGCCAAGGATTTTTATTTACAATAGTTTCTCTTTTTTGGGAGGGGACAATTTGTTTACGGTCCTACTCCAATGCCATATAATGTCTATTTTGCTTGATGGAATGGCGTTGGAGGTCGACGGTCAAAGGGAATTGCTGTTTGGAAAGAGAGGCACATTACATGAGGACTGTAATTAAAGAAATAAATTGTGCTGTAAAATAAAGTTTTATTTACCTTTTTGATGGTCGTTGATGGTTTATGGAAGGAGAGTCACCTTCCATAAGGACTGTCGGTAACGTAACCTCTGGTGCTGTTTGGTCATGTGCTTCCGCCGAAGATCACTCCGCCAGCAGTGGTGGGTGTGTATTATGAAAATAGTGCTTATTATAAGGTTTAATTTTCCTAAATTTGACGTTTGTAAGACGAAAAGTTTGTAACTTAAGGTGTTTGTAAGTTGAGGTCTCACTGTATATTACTCCTTAAAATGGTCTGTATAAATTGCATATATTCTCCAATATAGTGAGAATTTTCCATGACAAGGAACAGATCTGAGAAATGTGGCAAAAATGATAAATCAAAAATTACAGGAGGAAAACTGGATAACAATTTGAGCGTCATTTATTGTGTATTTTGCATCTCACTGTGTCCATCAGGCAAACATCAGCAACTGTTACTGCGCAGAGGGGTGGTACCTCGTCTGGTTGCTGTCCTCTTACGATTCCCCGGCGACGAAGCCTTAGAGGAGTTGTGCCTCCGGGCCTTGTGCAACCTCAGCGGTATGAGTATAATGGAAGATGTCAGCATGCTGTGGGAAAGAAGCACGTATGCCCAACCAGGGGAGTGCATTTTTCATGGCGTGTCACCACACAAGTGCAGCTTGGTCACCTCGGTGACCGTGGTGCGCGTGTGCCAATGGGCGCCGGCGCAGTATGCCGTCAGTGTGGAGCTTGTGCAGCGTTTTTCCACCTCCTTTTTTAATTTACACAAGAGTAAGCGGCCTACTCGATGGTTCCCTTTTTTCATCTTTGGGCAATGTTCCAAGATGGCAAACAGGAACAGTATGAGACGGTCCAGTCTGAAGTCACTGGTCTTCCATACCTTCCTCTGATTGCTACAGTATTGGAACCCGGCCCACTGGATTCTTTAGAGACACTTTTTGCTCACATTGTGTAGTTACTTACTCAAAACGTGGACTTTTACAACAGTTTACATTGATGTGAAGGAAGCTCACGCTGTGCCGTACCCCTGTCGTCATATTTTAATGTGTCAATGCTATATTGTGTCAAAAAACAATGTGTAAAAAATGCTTAATAATAAATAAACAAATTATGTGAGAAAAAGTGATTGATTTTGTAAAAAAAAAAAAATAATACAGCACACTTCGCTGTCCTAGTCTGGAATTGCAAAATGCATCAAGAATTCAAACTGCACAAAGTCAGTGGGAGAATAACTGTAATTCAATGGGCTTATCTTTTAGATTGGTTCTGGTACCGAGGTAGTTTTATTGGGCTGCATTTATTGAGCATTTTGCATATTATTTTATTTTGAAAATATGAACCAGTTCACCCAAGCTTGCTTTGTTACTTTTGGGGTAATTTGTCTTGATAAGCAAAACAAGTCAATTGAACGCACCACTTCGTGTGCAACTGGGGGTGTTTGAAAAGCGAGAATACAATCAATCAACATTAACATCTTGTTTTCTGCCAACTGTGTGCTATCTGTATCGTTCCGGATATTTTTATTTCGCAGGCGCAGACAACCACTTCCGGGTAAGAGTTAAACTTCCGCAGTGGAGTAGTTAGCAAAGCAGTTCGAGCTAAATCTGCACAAGCTTGACTTCAGTACCAGGAGAAACAGTAACGTTGTTAAATGAGACGACATTAAAAATCGTTGCAGGTTTGATACCAACCCGCATGCATTCCATCGTAGGTAAATTTCTGTTGTCAGTTTGCAGAGACTACCTCGTTCTTTAACGACAAGTTTGCTAACATCATGCTAGCTCAGCCTTAAAGGTAAGGTAGCCTAGTTTTTGGAAGGGGTCAACTCATGCATTTTGCATGTTATTAAAAGCCCAAAAGCTAAAAATGAGCAGTGTCTTCCACAGATTCTGCGGCCCCAATGTCGTGTACGACCAGCGCTGTGGAGTGGGACGAGTCCTCCGGGCAGGTTGTGATCATAGAAGGCTGCTTGCCTGCAGACAACATCGAGACAGCAGGTTAAATGCATTTTGCATCCGTTACATTTTACAGACTAAATGTTAATCATTGCGCCTTAATCCCATGTTTATTGCATTGGACGCTAGAGTATGTAAAATGCTAAATAAACTACGGATAGAACTAAGGGTCAAATGTTATGATGTAAAAATAGCTATGATTTTAGAACCTGAAGGTATTGTGTAATGTCACTTCAAAGCACCATGGTGTACTGTAGCACTCCTCTTCAAGGAAAGAGCAGCAAGCGTCTGTGAGCAGTGTTGTTGGATTATTACTTATTTTGTATTTACGTTCTCTCCATTTCACCTCTTAGCTATCCCACCAATCCAGAAGCTGCTGGTTGGTAATGGAGAGGCAGGAGAAGGCTTTTGTAAGGAAGAACATTTTAAAGCATATCCTTATATTGACTATCTAAACATAGGCATAATCACCTTTGTTTCTCTAACCCAGGCTGCGACGAATGTCTTGAGCTCTACCAAAACCAGAGCGAAGCCTTCAAGACTGGTGGCCCATCTTTTATCCTCGACTTTCCCATGAGCATAGGCGTCCCCGAGAGAGCCCTCTTAACGCTGCCCTATGGCCTGACGGTGGGCCGCTCCAGTATTCCTGGCGCAGGTGTTGGGGTCATAAATCACGGGCCTGCACTTTCCCCTGGTATGCATTTCGGACCGTTTGAGGGTGAAGCGACGAGCGTGGAGAATGCCATTGAAAGTGACTTTTCTTGGGAGGTACGTGGAGACGTTTTTAGCTTTATATCAATAAATGTTTACTCAATGCGGGCCACTACCATTGTACTGAATGCATATTGTATTGAATTTGCAGATTTACAAACAGCAAGGTACTTATGAGTACATCGATGCCTCTGCAGAATCTCTATCGAATTGGATGAGGTATTCTTTTCACAATATATTTAAAACACGTGGGAAAAGAATTATGGATAAAAACAGTTGGAATGTAAAATATTTGGGGGGAAAGAGTGTTTTTTTCTCATTTTTTGCAATTCACCTGTTAGAATTTTCTTGTTAAACTTGGGTTTTAGCATTTTGAATGAAGTGTTTTTTTCCCTCATAAAATACAACATGATATGTAAATTACAAATGTTCATTTAAAACAATCAGACCGGAGATCATTAATATTACATTCTCAATAAAATAAATGTTCAAATGTATTTCGGATCGTAAAATTACTTTTTAATTTATTTTGTCATTTGTATAATGTGACTTTTTTTTCTCCCCACTGTTTCAAAAATTCCCAATTTTTGATTGTAATTTTTTTCCATTGTTTTTGCTCTCCACCAGGTATGTCAAGCGTGCTCGCAGCAGGGATGAAAGCAATCTTGTGGCTGTACAATACAAAGGCAGCATCCTGTACCACTGCTGCCGTGACGTCAATGCCGGCGAAGAGTTACTGGTGTGGCCCAGCGGCAAGCTCCTTGCACGCTTCAGCGATGCATGGATGCAAATATGGATGAGCATGCTTCAGACTGCAGGTCCATTTTATTTTGAAATTCAAATAAAGATTGTACATATGCCTTAATAGTTATTTACTCGTTAAATGTTAGTTATTCCATTTTAAATTGCTGGGAAAATTGTTAATTTTAAAATAAACTACCAATTCAAAGTACTTTAAACATGTCTGATTAAAATTAAATTGGAATTACACGAGAAGAATATAAATATATTTATTACAATTTTAAATCACTATTTGTCAAGTTCTACATTACAATAAATGTGTGGATCGGTTAAAATCTGATATTATTTTTAACAGAAATTGAATATTGCTTTTGTTGTACAGGTCCCGTTTTATATCTGGTGATTATATTGAAAAAAACTATTGGAAAATGAACAGCAAAAGTTTTTTTTTTTTAATGTGAAATTGTACCTTAAATTAAATGTATAAAAAATAACTGGTTTCATGACTCAAGATATTTTATGGAAGTATATTTTTAAATGTATTAAAAAATGTAAAAAAATATTTTTGTTGCAGAGGGTATACTGCCTGCAACGTCTCAGGTCTTTGAGTGCGTCCACTGTCAGCTGACCTTCACCACCGAGGCCTTCCTCCAGCGCCACATTGACTCCTTCCACCCAAATCAACAGCTGAAATCCCATCCTGATGAAACAAACCCAGAAAATCCTTCCACCGATGCCGGGATCTCTACTCCCGCCCATAAGCTACTTCCACAAGACGCAGTCATGTTGATTTCCTGCTCCGACTGCGGTAAGAATTTCAAGCAGGCTTCACACCTGAAGAGACACAAACTGTGCGTGCACCGGAACAGGCGCCCTTACTGCTGCACGCTGTGCCGGCGTAGCTTCAGCCAAGCGTCTGGTTTGGTTCGACACCAGCTCGTTCACAGGAAGACAGAAAGGACACAAAAGGCGGAAAATGGTGACTCCCAAAACGAGGCTTCGAACAACACATTGGATGTAACGACAAGAGAGCAACCGAATGAGGTTGAGATAACAGCTGAGATGGGAGAGCAGGAAGAGGAGGAGCAACCCCACGTTTGCTCCGAGTGTGGCAAAACTGCCCGTAACCAAGCGTTCCTCAAGAAGCACAAAGCACTGGTGCACGAGAAGATTCGCCCGTATGTGTGCAGCCAGTGCAACCGCTGCTTTGGTCAGTGCAGTGACCTTACCCGTCACCTGCAGCGCCACCGCACACGCCGCGCAGGGCGCTCGAGGGGGCGCCCCATTTCCGGTGAGATGCCCTTTAGTTGCGGCGAGTGTTCGCTCGCCTTTTCTACCGTGGACCTCCTGCAGCTGCACATCAGCGCCAGTCATTCGGAAGATATCCCAGAGCAGAACGATTCTGATACCGTCCCGCAAACTCCGGAGGCGGCTGGCACGGGGCTTCCAAAACGACACGCCTCCAAATCCCCAATTTCCCCCATCGCCGAAATTATCGAAGGCAATGAGAAGCAAGCGAAACCAAAGTTCTTCTCTTGTAACCACTGCGATGAAAGCTACGCCGAGCCAGATGAGCTGCTGGCGCACGCGTGCAACCCGCAGCGCCACGTGTGCACCCTTTGCGGTAATATCTTCAGCCAGTCCGCCCTCCTGCGGCGTCACCAGCGGACGGTTCACCGGAGCCCGCCGCCGCACCGTTGCGAGCATTGCGGCAAGGTCTTCGTCGAATCGACGGGCCTGGAGCACCATCAGCGCGCAGACAACTGCAGGAAGTACCACTGCACCACCGAACTTTTCTCCTGTGACCACTGCCAGTTCTCCTTCACCGCTAAGAGCTTCCTGGCCAAGCACGTTCGCAGGCACCACCCGGCGGAGTACCTAGCTAGCAGCCTAACATATCAACCGGAGGAGGAACCGGACATCAGGGTGTTTACGTGCTCTCGCTGCCAGAACGGCTACACCGACGCCAAAGCTTTTAAAAGCCACTCGTGCTTCCAACAGATCAAGGTGCTCTACTGCGCCGACTGCGGCAAGGGCTTTGGTAATCACTACACCCTGAAACAGCACCGGCGCACGCACACGGGAGAGAAACCCTACAGTTGCCCGCATTGCGCCAAGGTCTTCGCCCACTCGAGCCAGCTCACCGTGCACCTGCGCACGCACACGGGAGAAAAACCTTACCTGTGCACCCACTGCGGCGAGAGCTTCCGGCAATCGGGCGACCTGAAGCGACACGAGCGCAAGCACACGGGCGTGCGGCCTTACAACTGCGAACAGTGTTGCAAGAGCTTCAGTCGCCCGCAGAGCCTCAAGGCGCATCACATGCTGCACATGGGACAGCGTATGTTTCCGTGCAACGCGTGCGGGAAAAGCTTTTCGAGGAATTATCACCTGCGCAGGCATCATCGCAAAATGCACAGCTAACAGAAGACATATTTAAACTCCACCTACCTTGTTTTGCATTCGCTTTTGTTTTTCGGTGAGAGGTCATCGGATATCCAAAAATTATTTAATTGCAGCAAGTTATGTATCTTTCACCCAGCAGCGCTAGCCGATATATATTTACATAAATCCACCTGGTTTATGCGCAATGTCATGTGACCTTATAACAGGGGTGTCAAAGTCATATTTTGCCACGGGCCACATTGTAGTTACGGTTTCACCTCGAGGGCCGTTATGAATTTGGGGAAACCATTCGACTGTTTCATCTCCTCCACATATTACATACAGAACGCACAATACATTCGCGAATAAATAGTTTTCAAATCTGAAGTCAAGAAAAATGACTTATTGTGGTTTACAGGCGAGGATTTGACATTTTGGTTTGGACTTTAGCAAGCATTATGGCACTTGGCATGCTTGATTTGCTTTTGTGGGCCGAATAAAATGATGTGGCGGGCCAGATTTGGCCCCCGGGCCTTGACTTTGACACCACTGCCTTATAACATGATCTCAACCTGATCACGCCGGTTGCTCAGTCACATTTAATAAATATCTTTGATTTCTGCAGATGCTATTCAATTTTATTTATATTTAAACACCCCCCCCAAAAAAAATAATAATCTAAAAATGCCATTTGTCTTGTTTTATCTAATTCTTACATTGCATAACCTCCATTTTGGTCTTGTGTTTGCCGTGAGATCTTTTTCCTGCTAAAAATCTCCGCTTGACAAAGTTCAAGGAACACGACCGCCATATTTTGCATAAAAAAAAAATCGAGTAGAATCGCATTTCATTCTGCTTGCCGCAGATAGGTGAGTTTCATCCTCGCTGACCTTCGCCATCAGGTAATTGTTCTATTCAATCCATTGTCTTGCACTCATTTACATTTTGAAAATGTACATTTTTTCATGCACTATCGTCAAAAAGGCAAATTCAAAAGCCCATTGTTACGAATATGCAAATATTTCATAAATGTAATACTCCCAGTAATTTTCTAGTTTTAACATGTGAAGTTGAATAAAAAAAAACACTTTGTCCACCACTGTTGACCATTTAATCCACAAAACACAATGCCAAGCATGTGCACTGTACAAGCCATATTATTAGTATTATTATTAGGAAAAAAATACTCACAGCCGTGCCTGTTTTTCTTCATTTTTTTTGTCATCTGGATATATTACTTAATTTTTACATAACACCATTTTCGCTCATGTCTGTTATAAATATGAAGTTAAAATTGAAGCTGATCTTTACCAAGATGATGGTTGCTGTTCTCTTTCCTTGTTATGTTGCAGCTGCTGGTTCCAGACTGTGAAATCTCCTTTGCTGGTACTGGCATCTCCGGTTAGTAGTCATCAATGAACAGAGTATGTATGAGTCTTACGAGTGTAAAAAAAAAAAGAATAATAATAAAATAAAATACACACAATAAACATTTTTTTAGGCAGCGGGTGGTTGCCTTGGTAACAATCAGTTCTGCTCTCCTGGCAATTGTTAATGTCACGTCAAATTTACAGCTAATTTCATCCTATTTTAGAGTTTACATGTGTTAAATATTTTGACACATATTCAAAATTATGGTTAACCCACTTCCATTCAGTAGCCACGTCTGTACACGCTGTAAAAAGTCACCAAACTAGAAAATAGGAAGTTGTTTTTGTTTGGCAATTGATATCAGGTGAGTTAAGGAGGAAGGGGGGCGACAGCGTGACATGTGACCAAAATACCCGATTCAGTGATGAGACCCTCTCCAGGTGTGAAAGATATGTTCAACATTGAGATTACCCTGCTGCTCCTTGTTGTGCTCTCCTTCTGCATTTTTATCCCTTCTTCTACCTCCCAAAGGTTTATTTTATAAAGGTTCCGATTTCAACTCTTCCACACGGCACTCCAGATCAGCCACCTGCAAGAATGCCATTAATTGGTCACGTGCAAACTCAAACAACAGGTGGGGCAATCTTTTACCATTGCAATTTTTTTAATGTTTATTTGTAGTTATGTTGTATTTCAGTTCATAATCAATGTAATTAGAATTACATTGTTTATGATGTGCAATGCATGTGCGCACGAGGCCGGTGTGCTGCGGATTTAAATTTTACTCTGGATTATAATTTGTCAACCATGTTGTTTTTAATTGGTGCAATGTTATCATGAATGACTACGATGAAAGTAAATGTCAAAATCAAGCAATTTTTTTGATCAGATTTACACCTGAAATCTATTGGCAGTGCATTTGGTGGAATTGCCATTTGAATTCCCCTTTGCAGACCACACGAGGGCGCAAGAGTCAACCATTCAGTATAACTACTTTCAGATTACAGTACTGTACCTCGTTTCTTATATTTTTAGAGCATCCGTAATGTCTTGTGTAGTGTGTTGTAGTTAATAGTAACTCTTTCAGCCATTGAATAAACAGTAGAAATTTAAGAGTGCCAATTTAGGATATTCTGACTGATAGTTTAACTCATTCACTGCCAGATGTGCAAAAAAATGTGTCCACTCCAGTGCCAGGGCTTTTGTCATTGTCATTTGAATTCCATGGCCCACAGAATATTGGGTTTCAGGACTACATAAACATTCAAAGCAGCGTAAGAAACCATAGACTTAATTATTTCATCAGAATAAGAGTTAATTCCTAAATTATATGGGTCTGGAGTTATATGATCTTAAAATGAGGGTCGATGTCCAAAATACAATGCAATACAGTACATACATATACGTGTATATAACGCTTTAACAATAGCTGAAGCTGGAACAAAACGCTAACATGGAAAAAAGGAAATGCTAACCCTTGTGGAAGGAAAAAAAAAAACATTGTCAGAAGCAATGGCCAGCGCTTTAACGGCACCCTAGCACGAAAAAAACAAAACCCGAACAAATTTGGGAATGGCGCTCTACATCACAATTTCAATTCACGAATAAATTTGTGAATGGCAGTGAATGAGTTAAGACACTTTTTGTGGCACCTATTCATTATTTTTTTAGTTATCAGCAATAAAACACAGGCTACTTTACTTGATTATGTGCATGCTATTTAGTTGTAACAGCAGTCGTCGTGCATTTTTTTAAACCACAGCTGGATCAATGTGGCTCCACATGACCTCCTGACCCCACCCCGCACCAATCCAGGCAGACCATAACACTCAACATGCACTTTTATTCTGACCCACACCCAATTGCAATGCATTTTTCTCTTTGTGTCATCTAGCTAACCAACCTGTTCCTGCAGCTGACACGATTCCTCTTTGAGAAGTGACGCTTCGGCTCCGACTTGCACGCATCGCTGCGTCTCCTTCTTCAAGTATTCAATTTCCCTGGAGAACAACCAAGGATGCATTATTTTTTTGTACAAAAGAAGAAAAATTGATCCACGCCGGTCTTACTTTTGCTGATATTCCTTAATGAGCCGCTTAGCTTTGCTGTACTTGCGCTCCAGCGCCTGATACTGCGCCTGCGTCTCCTTCAGGTGTTCGTCCACCGCCTGGCATAAGCTTTGGGCCTCCATCCAGTATCCCTCCAGCTTCTCCATGCGCTCCTTGTTCTCCTGCAGGGTTTGCTCCAGCTGCCCCTTGTCCATGCGCCAGCGTTGCTTATCCTGCTCGGCGTGGGACAGCTGTGAGGGCAAAAAAAAAAAATCCTTACCAAGAAATAAAAACTGCATTGGAGTGGAACTGAGATGTTTTAGCGAATAAATCCAGCGTACCTTCCTCTTCAACTGCTGGATCTCTGCCTGAGTCACGGCGTGCTTAATTTGGAGCTGAATGGGAAAGCATCAAGTAAGAGCATATACACTGTCGGCCATTTGAACAGTGTTTTGTTTATCATTGTGCAAAGCGGCAGTTTATATTATTATTTAGCCTCTCATTAACACATTCACAAATTGAAAATATGATGTAGAGCGCCATTCCAGAATGTGTGGTTTTTTTTTTATAATGCTTTGGTGTCGATAAAGCGTTGGCCATGGCCTCTGGCATTTTTTTCCCACAAGGGGGCAACATTTCCCTTTTTTCCATATTAGCGCTTTGTTCCATCCAGCTTCAGCTGTTGTTAAAGCGCTATTTAAACCAATATGTATGCATTGCATTGTAGTTTGTGTAGCCCCCATTTCAAGCTCATATAACTCCAGTCCCATACAATTTAGGAATTAACGTTTTTTTCTGATGAAATAAGAGAGTCTAAGGTTTCTATCACTACATTTAATGTTTATGTAGTCCAAAAACTCATTATTCTGTGGGTCCTGGAATTCAAGTGACAATGACAAAAACCCTGGCATTGGAGTGGCCACATTTTTGCACATTAATAATACATTTCATTTATTTCAAAACTCTCAAGGACACTTTACAGTCACATATTTTTTCTGCGGGTGAGCAGCGGCAGCCACACGCGCCAGCGTTCACTCAACCCGGAAGTAACAGTAAAAAAAAAGAACTAAATTAAATAAATAATATGAATACATTTACATTTACAATTCATTCTTCAGCACTTTCTGTACCCTCTTTGTGACATGAAACATTGTTTGGAGTTGGGGATTACTTTTCGTCCTGTTTTTGGTGAAAAGTGGTAACAATTACAAATCGGATAGATGACCTATTGTGTTCGTTATGCGTGTTGTGGACATTTAATCTGGATTCAATTGTGCATGGTAGTTCTTTTCAGGAATAATTGACAAGTAGTCATCGGTCACACGCACCTCTTTGTATTTATGAGCCAGTTTCTCCGGATCGGTCTCCAGCGGCGACAGATCCTCGTTCTCCGCCAGGTCAAACACTTCAATGGCGCCCGTGTACTGCGGACTGATGTCTTCGTCCTCGTCGTCCTCTTCATCTGTGCCGTATTCGCCGCCCTGCAGAATAAGAGAGTGGTGACAATTTAGCAATACGGTACACAGCCAATAGACGGTGCAAAAACACCTTTTTTATTCGACTTCATTGCCTCAATGTAATGTCTTCCACCCTCTTTTTTTTAATGCTTTTCAAGAACCACCCTCTCTCGATGAATGGAGCCACTTCCCGTCATTGTCGCCAATGGAAAAGGTCATTTCCGCGCACGTGCCCCACCGAAGCAACCGTTTGAGGGCTACAACGTGAATCCAAGAACCCATTTTGCAGTCATCCTGTTACCATGGCGATGACAAGTGAGGTATGTCACGCAAAAGGCCGTTTCGAATCGTTTGGTGAGTTATTTCATCTGACAATCCCGATTTTAAACACCAGGTTGCATTTTTTTTTTTTTTTTTTTTGTTGGATGACTTTCATCCTTCAACATACACCCGAATGCATCATTCTCAAAGTGGAAGTAATTCTGGCTAAATATTGATGAGACAGGGGGTTGCTGAGAATTATGGATTACTCAGCGTTTCCCCCAGCACAGCACGACCGCAACCCTGCCACACATTCCACAATTACAAGCCGTGCACTTTTATTCCACCCCCCCAAAAAAAAAGGACAGACCTCATGCTCTTCCATATACTGGTTGTAACGCTGTTCCAGCATCTCCCGCTGCCAGCGTTCCTGTTCCAGCGTCTGCTGAATGAGCTGCGCCACCTCGCTCTGCTCACCTGGCTTTTCACGCCCGATGAAGAACCTGCACAGTTCAAAATCATTACAACGTCAGTAATAACACTCGAATTGCTTTAAAATCAGGAAGGTCCTGACAAAACATTATGAGGACAAAAATACATGTGTAGTTGTTTTTAGGCCTAGATTCATCATATTATGTCAAATATTGACAAAATAAGAAGCTGTAGCGCCTATTTAGTACCGAGAATGGTTTCAATTCCAAGCGCCTTGGTAATTTTACGTGAAATGATCTGTGAAGCGCTTACATAGTTACAAATGCAGCTGTTGTCAAGATGTAAAAGCGACCCACAAAATGGCTGCTTCAAGACAAACTGATATTTGCTGTCTTTTTGACACTTGTTTTGGAGTATATTGTACTCAATAATAATAATACATTTCATTTACAAGCTCTTTTCAAAACTCTCAAGGTCACTTTTCAGTCATAGGATAAGTTTTTCTGTGGGTGAGCAGTGTCAGCCATATGTGCCAGCGTTCACCCAACCCGGAAGTAACTCAAATAGATAGGAAGCTAGATAGCTAATAGATAACCAATAGCTTGCTAGCTCTATAGCTAGCCAGCTAGATAGCTATATTACTTATAGATACCCAGCTAATAGATAGCAAATAGACACATCATTATAGACACGGCGACTCAGTTTTCGGTTGCAAAGTCCAACTAAACTGAATTTTCCAACATTTTATGGGTGGGTTTTAAGGCAAGTCATTACAATTTGTCGCCATTCTTCTAGGAAATGATGAAAAAAAATTATATAATGCAAGTTACTCATACTGTATGTCGAGTGGTTTAAATTTGGTAGCAGTCCCACAAAACCCATCGAGGATGCATTTTTCTCTGAAGAATTGTTGGGAGTTAATTGCCACGTAACCCTAAAATGGCGACTGCGAAGCAAAGTGACAGACTTCCTGAGTCTTTTTTTTTTCTTTAATTTATTTTTTGGACGCGCTTGTGATTTTCAAAACATTTCAAAGGAGGGCTTTATGTTTTGAATCGGTTAAGCTCTCTATATGCCAAGTGATTTGGCCTTAGAAGAATAACAAAAATAGGGTGGAAAAAAAGGAGAAATTTCAATTATTCATCCTCTTTCTCTTTCAGCTCAGTCCATTACAGCGACTACAAAGCGAACAAAAACTCTTTAATTAAAGAGCAGCTTGAAGACGGCGTGAATCGTGAAGCCTTTCAATTTTCAAGTAATTAAATGTGAAAACTTTGTGTGTGTGTGTGTGTGTGTGTGTGTGTGTGTGTGTGTGTGTTTATGCTTATCCATAATGCATGAGCTGCCTGTGTTAGTTATTTGTAACTATCGTTTGTGACTATATATTTGAATGTGTCATTTGTCATCTTACTTGACCGTTCCCGACGTGTTCCTTAACACAGAGGCGGCAAAATTCTGGGTGACCCCCACCAAACTTGTCCCATCCACCTCCACGATCAAATCGTTCACCTGGATCCTGCACGCAACACCACAACGAACGATGTCACCATCTACCACCACTTCCTGTAGGTATACTTTTATCTAATAGATTGTACGCAGCATCACTAAGGACACTGAGCGTAACTGATTCTTTGAGGTGGCACGGGAACTACGCACCTGCCGTCACGATGCGCCGCTCCCCCCTCAGTAACAGTTTTGACGAAGATGCCAAGCTTTTCCAGGCCCATGTCGGCCCCCGCGCCCATCCCGATGATGCTGATGCCCAGCCCGTCCTCATCTGGCAGTCAAAAGAAGCGGACTTTGTTGAAAGGTATGCTGCTAATTATTAAATCTGAGTCATATTTATCCACATTATTATTGTCATTGTTTTTTTTTACTCACTCATATGATTATTTGATTACATTTTTATGGTACTTATTAGCAATTTGTCATTTTACACAAATAGAATGAAATAAAGATGTGAGATTAACGTTGTATTTTAAGGCAAATAGATCTGATGAGGTTAAAGTTGTTAAAAAAACAGGCAGATATACTGCAAGAAATGTTTTGAGGGAAATTATAAGAATTTTATGACTAGTTTTGAAAGGTGCTTATAAATGAAATGTATTATTATTATTATAGTCACATATTTTTGAGCTTCCACCAGTCTTGTTGTCTTTGGGCGAAACTCGAAAGTATAAAAAGATTATAGTTATTTTATGAAAGAAAATGAAACAATGTTCTGGGCATAGTTTATTTTTTATTTATGTATGTATGTATTTATTCATTTATGTATTTATTTATTTATTGAGCGAAATTTCAAAGAATGAAATGATGATAGTTATTATGAGAGAAAATGAAACACTCTTCCGGGCATTATTTATGTATGTATTTTTTTGTATTGATGTTTTTTAATTATGTTTTTGTTTTTATTTATTTATTTAGCAAAACTTTAAAGAATTAAATATAGTTATGAGAGAAAATGAATCACTCTTCCCGGCATTATTTATGTATTTATTTTTTTATTTATGTATTTATTTGTTTTTATTTATTGGTTTTATGTAGGTGTTTATTTATTTAATTTATTTAGTTATTTATTTGACTATTTGTTTATTAGCTTATTTATTTATTTACTTGTTTAATTTCGGATTATTTATTCATTTATTTAATACGAAGTCTTAATCTCTGTCATACTGTTGAAAGAATGAAAAAAATGATTCCTTTTTTACTTGAGAAATGACTACTGATGGTTTTAAGAAAGAAGAGATGTGAACAGAAAGCTTTTCAGTCACACATAGCGAGCATCTTTATATGATGGCCCATGTTTGCACTTATAAAAATAGTCTTCTTATAAATATATGTATAGCGCTACATGTTAAAGTGATGTTGGAGGTCAGGCTCCTTGAGGAAGGCCCTGCGAAGGCCACACTATTGGGAACAGAGATGTGTGTGGAATGCTGACTGCTTACCTTTCTCCAGCTCCACGGGGAACAGATCCAACCGCTCCACCCTCTTCTCCAGCTCATACTCGGCGGATGCCGCCATCGGGTCCACGTCCTCGTTGCGCCTGTCGTAGTCCTCGTTGGGGTAGGTGGCGAACACCTGCGTGGCACGTAAACATCCTGCGATTTAGATTCAATTTAGACTGCTTGAGCTTGTATCACCAAGTTCTTCTCAGTGGCATTATTTTACATACTGTAGATGTGACCAAAAAAAAGTGGTGGAAGGGAATCACAGGTTATCGCACAGATTATGGATCTTTAGAACCCGTCAATGTATGGGAAAAGTAAATGTCGCCTCATAGGTCATTTTAACTCATTCACTGCCTGACATATGCAAAAATGTGTCCACTTCAGTGCCAGTTTTTGTCATTGTCACTCGAAATTCAGGCAGGACCCACAGAATATTGAATTTTAGGACTACATAAACATTCAGTACAGCGTTAGAAACCTTAGACTGTCTTCTTCCATCAGGAAAAATAGAGTTATTGCTCCAATTATATGGGTCTGAAGTTATATGAGCTTGAAATGAGGGTGGGTGTCCAAAATAAAATGCAATACATACACATTGATTTATATTGTGCTTGAACAACAGCTGAAGCTGGGAAAAAACACTAACATTGACAAAAGGGAAATCCTGCCCCCTTGTGAAAAAGAAAAAAAACATTTCCAGATGCCATGCCCAGCGCTTTATCGGCACCCAAGCATAAAAAAAACAAAAATATCGGCAATGGCGCTCCATGTCATATTTTAGATTCTGAATACATTCGGAAATGGCAGTGAATGAGTTAAAAGTGCACGTTGGTCAGATGAGGTCAAAAGCTGCTTCGAAAAAACACAGAGGAGACAACTACTTCTTTTTAAAAGCATGGTCGTTTACGTAAACACCTCCGGCATACTAATGGGGGACTCCTGCTGCTCGACACTCACACACACTGAAGGTGATTATGCATGCAGCACCTCACACGGCAGTCGAGTCACACCGACAAGAGCGCTGGTGATTAGGTGGAATCCTAATTTTTTTCCCCTCAACAAACATTTTCTTCTCACTCCGGAACATTTTCACACTTTAGTGTTCACTTTGTTTGCGCATCTCCCTCTCATGTTTGCCGTTGCATAGCTTTTCTTCTTCTCCATAGCAACGCTTTGCAAGTTCATCAATTTGACACCCCCCCCACCCCCCGCCCACACCAATGATTCTCCTTTCAGAGATTTACAGTATGATTGTATTTGCATGCATCACTGAACACTCAATGGGGCTTTGCTTCTTCATTTAAATTTCCCCCTTAACCTCAAGAAAAGCCTCTGACGGAATGCGTTGAGGTGTGCATTTCTCAATACTTCATACAGTGCCCTAAATCCACACTTGATGTGTGCAGAAACCCATTTGACGTGATGTCGTTTAGAAATGATGTAAATAAAAATTCAATTATAATCCGAGACCGGAAAAATTGACTTTTATTTTCATTTAAATTGCCAAATATTTAGCATTTAGGGTCACTAATAATTTTGATCCAAGTAAAGCCACAATGGGCAGACATTTCCTGAGATTTTTGATTTAGGTTACCTTTGTATTTAGCGGGATTAGACGCATGCGGATTACACGCACGCGTACGCACAATACATCAATAACATTCATCCATTCAGTGATCTTGTGGCTGGAGGCGTTTTGATTCAAGATGTTACTCATGCGCTAATGGTTTAGTACCTTTGCGTGATATGCATCTGACATACATCATCACACTTTCACCTCAGACATGTTGTTGTGCGTCAAAGACAAAACAGTGGGATTAGAGGATGCTGCTGGTAAGGGGCGGGGGTGCGTGTGCCAAAGAAGGGCGCCGTTCCAGTTGTGACAGATAGTAGGTCAGCGGAGCCAACAGATGGCCAGGAAACTCCCTCCTCCCGACCTCCAACCACCACTACCCCTCCCTCTGCGGCGTGGCATGTCCTAGAAATGCAGCTAGCCACCGACGCTAACCAGCTGAGTGTGCGGATGTGTCGCTAAAGACTCTTAATGGCATGCAAATGACAAGCAACAATTGAATTTATATGACAAAGCGACATCAAAATAGGTCTGAAGGGCTACAACCCCCCCTCTATGATGTGACACTGCCCCCTTTGAACAACTTGCTGTGGTTATTACTGGGCGTTTTGTAATTAAGTCCTAATCTTCTGTATCTAAAGTCACAATTTTTAAAGAAAAATAAGCGTATCGTAGTGTTAACGTGGTGATTGAAGATATGATTGCTGCATCTCAGAGATTTTTTTACCTGTTCTGCGTGCTAAAAGTTGAGATGCAAACGCTGTATGAAGCAGATAAACAACTCATCAGTGAAAAAAGGGTTAATTGCCACGCCTAGTTAGCATCGGCTGTCAAACTAAACATAGAACAAAGAGAATGAACATATGCATGTTTTAAAACAACCGCATATCTGCCATAGATAAGCTCACAAATAGCATCGGTTTATTCTATCCTTTTAAGAGGGGAGCACAAATGGTGGTGCAACACATGTAAACATATAATATCGCAGCATAGACCAGCATATAGTTTTCAATCCTGATTTCTTCCTGAGGACTACTTTGATCAGTCCGTCATTGTCAACCTCTGAAAGCACCAATTCGATTTTTTTTTTCCCGCTTGTCTGCAAGAAATTAATCACTCCACAATCCAACTATGTCGGACGTCGTCACCAATGCAGTCGAGAATCTGGGCTTAATCCACTGCCCAGATGTAGAACACGCAGATAGAATAATGGTCAACTGCGTGGCTGCATGGCATCCGCGTTCATCTGTTTTGGCAGGCCAGCCGTTGGTCAGCGGGCTTGTGGCGGCTTATAGCGATGACCTCGTGAGAGCGATGTGGCAGCAGAATAACAAGGTCAACCACAGAGGCCGTTATTATACAGCTACCCTGATAGCAGACAATGGCTAAAATGTATTTTACATGGGAAAAGACTGTCACATTTCACACAGAACCCAGCAAAATGGGTGATTGCCTTGTCGGATTTTGCGAATGATGTCATATGGATGTGAAACTTGCTAATGGAAAAGAGGGGTCAGCATATCTATCGCTAGTAGCCCCTTTAATGCAGTTTTTGTCAATTTGGCGTGTCGTGGATGTAGCTATCGCATTTTCATTACACACCGAAATCACATAAATGTCCTGTCATGATTATTCTAAACATTTTTCATTAAGTTTTCCAAGTCTTCCATTCTTTTGCAGTTCCGCAGTAATGTGGAGGTGTAGTATGTATGTGTTTGTGTGTTGCATGCCCGTGTTGCGTGTCTACCGTCAGCCAACTTATGTAACAACTCTTTTGTCTCAAGGACACTTTCCAATCACAGGATAAGACCATAAACGTTTAACTGCAAGCTATTGTATTTTTGAAAATGGAATATATATTAGTTAGAATTGGAAAAAATAGAATACTGTGTAGCTTAAGCCATAATGCTTATTATTATTATTGTTATTATTATTGTACAAAGACATGGCTTTGCTAGTCAGGACAGCGCCACGCCAAATCAACCACAAAACAGTGTTGTCATCCAGCAAGGAGTCAACATGAAGCCAAAGCAAAACGAGAAGTTAGTGGTGGCGCTTCTATTTTTATAAAAGGGCAGTAAAAGCAGCGTGATGACGGCGAACCATAAAAGAATAAGAAAATTGTGTGTGAACGCAAACATACTAACCCTTTCATCCCCAAAATGTCTTTTTTTTTCAACCCTAGCCCCCTTCAACTCATAAGTGACTAACTGCTATCACAGCAAAAAAAAAACCCCAATTGTGGCTGCCGCTGACAGGAAGTGGGTGCTAAAAATGGCTATTTCCTGTTTGGCAAGCGAATGAGACTTTGCAACGCTAAACGCGGACACGTGACATTTTAGTGTCATTATAGCCTCCCACTTTTGTTGCTCCCCTACCCCAACCCCTTGACCCTGATGCTCTTTGACAGCCTCCCGCACCCCCTGCACACATTACATCAATCTCCATTACAAAAGTCTCTGTGAGTTACTGTGTGAATTAAAAGGGTTTCCTACCCCCACTCTCATCAAAAGGCATTTCAGGGTCAACATCGACTTGTCAATCAAATATTTAAAAACATATTCATATTAACTCATTCACTGGCATTCACGAATTTATTCGGGAGTTGAAAATATGACGTAGAGGACCATTGCCGAATTTGTTTCGGGTTTGGTCTTTTCATGCTTGGATGCCGATAAAGCGCTGGTCAGACCTCTGGCAATTTTTTCCTTCCACAAGGGGGCAGCATTTACCTTTTTTTCCATGTTAGCGCTTTGTTCCAGCTTCAAATGTTGTTAAAGCGCGACATAAACCAATATGTATGTATTGCATTGTATTTTGGACAGCCCTCATTTCAAGCTCATATAACTTCAGACAGATATTATGTAGGAATTAACTATGTTTTTCTGATGAAAAAAGAGAGTCTAAGGTTTGTAACGCTGTATTAAATGTTTATGTGGTCAGAAAATTCAATATTCTCTGGGTCCTGCAATTTGAGTGACAATCACAACAACCCTGTCACTGGAGTGGACACATTTTTGCACATCTGTCACTGAAGGAGTTACATTTTTTTATTAATATATTTTTTTATCTCAAGATAAATTCCTTACCAACTAATTTTTTGACAAGATCGCATCACAATACGCTAGCGCTTTAGCCACAGCTGCGTAGCTAAGACCACCTTAGCATGGAATGGAATACAGTAAAGTCTCGTTATATCGATATCGGATATATCGATAGGCCCGGTTATATCGATACTACAGTAAAGTCTCGTTATATCGATATCCAAGGGAGTCCGAAAAAATATCGATATAACCGGGACTATCGATATATCCGACCCTGTTTGCATGTAATTTTCTCCGTGCGTGCATAGAAATAGTATCGATATAACGGGACTATCGATATATCCGATATCGATATAACGAGACTTTACTGTATTTCTATGCACGCACTGAGAAAATTACATGCAAACAGGGTCGGATATATCGATAGTCCCGGTTATATCGATAATTTTTCGGACTCCCTTGAATATCGATATAACGAGACTTTACTGTATTTTGCTTGCACCAAGCAGAGCTCCCATCACCTCCACTTCTTTCTTGCATTTGAATGACAACACCTGCAGCATTTTTAACACCTTGCGTGGCGCTACGACGGGTGTATAACGTGTGACGTCCAACAGTGGAACCCTGAGGATGTGAGTGACCCTAAAATTGAGCTTTTGGAGGGCAAATGTATCACACTCTGTCACATGGTAACTAGGCAGGGTTACCCCCACCAAGGCCAGATGAGTTTAAGGACCATGTTGGACAGATCAGAACTTCTTCTGCTGATGATCTGATCATTGTTTTGGAACTGGGAAACATCTAAAACATGGAAGGTAGCAGCCCTTGAGGACCAGAATCAGAGATCAATAACTGAAGAGAAAATCATGGACTCACCTTTATGGGTTCGGTACTGAAGCGGATTTTCCTGGACGGGGGCGGTTCCTCCTCTGTGGGAAGCCCAGCGATCTCGACACAACTGGACTCGGCCTCGTAGCGGTCATCGTCCTCCTCTTCGCTATCTCCGCCGTCCCTCAGCGTCCGGGCGTCCTCGCCCACCACTTTCAGCCCCGTAGAAGTTGCATCTCCGTTCTCAAAGTGCGCCGCCATGCTGGACTCATCAAGATGCTCGGCTTTGGCCTCCACGCCAGCATCGGATACGGTCTTGGCTCTGTGTTGCTCTGATTTTTGCCCCCCGTTGATAGTCTCGGTCAAACTGCACCCCCGGCGGTCCTGCTGACCGGCAAAGTCATCCCCTTGATTGCCGGATGCAGAGACGTTTGCCCTTTTAGTGATTATTTTGGAGTTCAACACGCCCACCTTGGCACTAACCCCTCTGGAGGGCAACGGCGGCGTCGATGAGAGCCGGTTTAGGTTATTCCGAAGCTCGGCTGCCCGTTCAAAAACAGCACTGAGCTGGCTGACGGTAGGGGACACGGCCTCGCTAGCGTCCAGGCTGTCCAGGGACTCTGTGCTGCCGTTAAAGCGAGCCATCATGTCTAGCCTACCCTCCTGCAGACCTGGGGTCTTGTCTGCTTTGAGGAGAACCCTGGTGGTGGCCAGCTTCTCTTGCTGCTGCTGTTGCTCGAAAATGCGGCGAGTCTCTTGCAGCTTGGAGTAACTGGGCGAGGACGCTCGCTGATGTCCATTCTCGGGCTTGGTGTCAAACTTGCTAACGCGTTCAGACACCGTGGAACCGAGCTTGAGCAGAGCGCTATGGTCCACGTTCTCATTCAGGCTACCCGCCCTGGGGAGGGAGAGGCGGACAGCTTTGTCGCCTCCCTTGGCGCCCTCCTCCGTCTCTGCGTCGACCGTGGTGGTCTGCAGCTGCTGGAACATGTTCTTGATGCGGTGGACGTTAGAACCGTACCGACGACCCCGCGGGCCGTCTTGCACGTCTCCATTGAGTGTGTTGTCGGTGACGGGTTTGAGGGCCTGCATCCCCGCCTCATAGGCGCTCCTGTGTGGGGATGGGCTCCTGAGCGTGGAGCCGGCGCTCTTGGGGGTGGGTTCCGTCTTCATCATGGTGACTCGCTCACGCGTCGTCGCGACGGATGCTCTGCGACGGCATGTCTTCCCTCGCCTCCTCTGGCAAAGCTGTCTTATCTATGCGCCGCGCGGTCGGCTGATGCGTGCAGGCTAGCGGGGGGCGTGTGGATGGAGACAAAAACAACAGATCGCATGAAAGGGCCTGCATGCACCTCGCCTGCAGCTATGGAGAAGAGTGGGCACGATGCATCTGTCAGTTAGCGTGCGCGAAATTGCAATGGGGACGCTTACGAGTGTGACGCGATTGTGGAAATGACAAGTGGATGTAGAAAGTAGAACGGCGACGAGATACGGCGGCTTTAGCGAGGCCGACGGCAGATTGCTTACATTTTAATCCCTTTTTAAAGGCAGCATCATTTCGATCCCCCTCATGCGGCGAGAAGCAGATTTCTGACTGATTCTCCTCCGTGAGCGCAGAGCCGCTGATGGGCGGAGGAGAGTCATCCGCTGGGTCCTAGCGCTGATACATAAACACACGTATAATATTCTTATTATTATTTCAATCAAAGCTGTCAAAATGGCACTCGTTTGAAAGCTATCAATTGTGAAATGTGTGAAACTGAACGCCATTTGAATATTGTGCTTATAGAAGGCGACCAAAATAACCAACTTCACCGTAAAAGGTCGTAATTATCTTTTTTGCCTGTAGAGGACAATGTTGCCCAGATTTTTGCAAGCGTGATGATTGTTTTGTTACTCAGACACAAAAATATTCATATTTTATTGTTCTTCCATTGCTATAAAAGTTTCTGAACTATTCAAATTGTCGCCAATTATTTTTTTTCCTTAAACCTGTAGTCTCATTCTCAATCATATTACATTAGATGAGCCGTTATTTGTCTACCAAGGGAGAAATGTACATTTCACAGCAGCAAAATATAAATGGTATGATGTGGTGCGTGTTAAAATAATGTGAGCGTTACAAACATTTCAATTAGAAGTAAAAAAACAAAAATGCTGTCATTGTTTATACATTCAAATAGCATAAACCTATATTTTGTTTTTTTTTTACATTTTGTTTTATTTCACCTTACAAATGAACTGCCTGCATTGTGTCAATAGTTGCTTTATGAAGTGAGTATTGTGGTCAAAATTGGGAGTCTCCCGACCAAATTGAGACTTAACATGTATGGCAAAAACAAAATACAGGAACTGCTGTAAAGGCAGCCACTCTCGCGGTGCCATCTTGAAGTCAAAAGCACACAAAAGAAAAATAACAAATAATGTGACACCATACAAAAGACACAGAAAGTTGACAAACTGTAGAATATGAAACACTAAAAAAGTCCATTTTAATTTGGGCTCTGTGGAACAACACAAAAAGGACAAATATTACAAATATAAAATGGCATGACTTATTTTTTAAATATAATTCCAGACATAAATGTGCCGCCAGTATGGATGTCACTGGGAGGCGGGAGTGACCAAAATAACCCTACCATGTCTTTCTTACTGTGCACTTGTAGCTGTCAATCACAGGTCAAAACAAGATGGCAGGCGGCAGGAGCTGGTTTCTCTATCTAACAGGCAAGTTTTTTTTTTATATTTTCCTTTCTGATAAGATATACTACTCATTACATTACTACCTTGTTCGTTTCACTCACAACAGCTTTTCTGTTTTGTTTAAACATCTAACAGTTGTGAGTATAGCTCATGCGGAGATCAAATTCAACATTCCCGCGGGGAAGTTTTTCTCCTACGAGTTGATGAGGGAAACATTCCAGAGTGACTTTGAGCCACTGTCACAGCTCTACCGTAAGTGTTTAGGTGTGCTAAATTTTTTATCCAAATGAGCTTAGACAGGTTTGTGGACTGTTATGTTTTTTTTTTTTAATGAATCATGCATAGTGGGGCATCTGTACGACGATCCAATGGTGTTCAAGTGCAACAAGCAGTACTACCCAGATCTTCCAGAATGGCTGCGATTTACCCAGAGGCACCCATATGACAATGGTTTTCTCTACGGCACCCCAACATCCTCCGGGAAGAGTGTCATAGAGGTATCGAGAAAATGAAAATCAGACAAGAAATGTCGATACACAACATGAATGTTCAGTTAACATCTATTAAATTTGCTGGATTGCGTTACTTGAGTTCAACTTTTGATGGAATGAGTCGTACTGTGACCTTTCTATCAGAATCAGAAAACCTTTAATCGTCCTACAATGAGGAAATGATCGAAAAACAAAGATATTTTAAGCATAGTAAAAATGTCAGCAGACTGAGATGTATACTGTAAATGTGCAAAACCGTTTCATAAAAAAAAAATGTACATAGTGCAAGTTTCAAGAAAGGTATATTGATATATGTAGCTGTATTGCATCAACACATATTTACAGTACAAGAGTCCTGTTTTTTTTGCACGTGATTATTTAGAATTGAGAAGCCTAAAATAACAATGAAAAAAAAAAACGTGCCAAAGAAATAACAAAAAGGTGGAAATCATCTTCTTTTTTACATCAAATATGACTTGGGGAGATGCTAAATGTGTTTTTGGGGGTGAATTTGATGTCTGTGTGAAAATGGGGTTTACAAAAAGTGTTCATCTTATGTCACCAAGAATAATGTCAATTGTTTTGTCATTTCGGATAGATTTACGCCATCAACAAGCGAAGCTACGAAACCACCAGACAGATTCTCGTCCTTAACGTGATTGCAGGTACAAAATGGTTGTAGTTTGATACCAAGTGGTACCTTTGCTTACAAGCTTCATTTGTCAAATCAATAGAGCAATATAGCAAAAAATGGCATGTACAGTAAAGTCTCGTTATATCGATATTCAAGGGAGTCCGAAAAAATATCGATATAACCGGGACTATCGATATATCCGAGCCTGTTTGCATGTAATTTTCTCCGTGCGTGCATAGAAATAGTATCGATATAACCGGGACTATCGATATGTCCGATATCGATATAACGAGACTTTACTGTATATCAAATTATATCAAAACAAGTCAAGGTACCACTGTACAGTACTTTCACTAGCCTCATGCTAACACCCCTTCACCCCCTTTAGCCAAAAGCCCACCCTATCAAGCTGAGTTTTTCATCAAGCTTCGGGAGATTGAGAAAGTGCTGCCTCCTACTGTCCAGGATGAAATCAAGCAGGACCTGCAGAAATTATGGGACACCGAGTCTTTGGACATTGTCAACATTTCTAATGCTTTGGACCGCGGTGGCCGCGTGCCGCTACCGTTGGCGGGACATTTTGAAGGGTAACTCCGACGGTGCGTTTGACGAACATTTTTCCTAATGGTGGTTGGTTGAACTCCCTTTCCCGCCCTTGTGCAAGTGTGTACGTGAAGGCCGGATCGGAGCAGAACTTCTCTGCATGCCTCCTTCAGGCACTGACGCCAAAGCATCAGCGGCAGTGTGCGACGAGCGCCAAGGTCAAGGTTCCGGGGGAGTGTAATTTCTGCAGCATCCCGAGCAATTGCATCAGCTGGTGCAGTACTGAGCTGGTGAGGCCATTTTGTTTGTTCGCTCAATAACCTGTTATATGCTTGCATGTCAAATACTTTCATGTTTCTAAGAAACTTACCAAATTATGTCTTGTAAGGAATATTACTACAAGGCAACATTTTAAATCATTAAAATAATCATACATTTAATTTCTGAGTGCCTTTCAAAACTCTCAAGGACACTTTACAGTCACGGGATAAGAACTTGTTTATTTATTTATGTATTTATTTTTTTTTTGTGTGGGTGAGCAGCGGCAGCCATTCGCGCCAGCGTTCACTCTACCCGGTAACACAAAAAGAAATAGAAAAACAAAATACAGGAGCTGCTGGAAAGGCAGACACTCTCGCGGCGCCATCTTGAAGTAAAAAAAAAAAAAACAACTAAATAAATAATATGACAACACAAAGCTACAGAGATGCATTCATTCTTCAGCACTTGCTGTACCCTCTTTGTGACATGAAGCAGTTCTAGATGAAAGAAAAGAGGATCAAAGCATCCTTTTCAGCAGTGGATCAGGGACATCATGGTGGAATGTGCACGTCTACGACTATTATGAATGTTAGCATCTCACTGTTAGCATAGCATTTGCTAAATTCTCTATGGAACATGGTACCTAACGATATAACATTTTACAGTTCGATTTCTCTCAAGCGGAAGCAACCACGCCAGCTCCCACCTTGGGCTCAGGCGTGCTGGAGGCTGGTGAAAACTTTGCGCCGCCAAAGTCCCCCGAGGACCGGAACTTTTTGCCGGACTACATCGTGACTGTTATTGTGCCGCTGGTGCTGGCCCTCATCCTGTGCTTGCTGCTTGCCTACATCATGTGCGGACGTCGCGAAGGCGTGTACGTTCTCAACTGCATCACACATATTGACATACTTTGTGTCCCCATTAACGTTGTTTTTTTTTTCGCATAGTAACAAGAGGAACGCAAAAACAAACCAGTAAGTAAAAAGCTAAACTGGAACGTTTTGTATACCCATCGCTGAAAAGGAAGTTTCATCTTTACAATTTTGACGCTGTATTCTGTGGTACAGGATCCAGCTGTATCACCACCACACCATTTTGGACAACACGGATGAACTGAGGACCATGGCGAACCACCGAGGTGTCCCCCCGCCGCGCTCCACCTTGCCGATGTTCGACAGTCGCACGGGAGCCCGGGCCACACCCTCCGACAGCCCGCGTATGCCTCTCATCAAGGCCCAGCAGTAAGAAACCTTCATCTTTCTACTTTTTATTTGCAAAGTATCAGCGAATTTTCCATTTGATTTGTTGTCTCTTTGTTGCAGCGATCCCAATGTCGACACATTGCCAAGATGAGACTTCCACTCATACACGGTTGCATCCTAATAGTGATTGTCCAAAAGTCATGACATGTATTTGCCCCCATAGGAAATAAGAGCGACCACCCTGCCGCGGTCCACGAGGACAAAATGTGTTTGCATTCGTGAGTGTCTTTTTTTCTTCTCTCACATCAGTGTGTCATTTCATATATAATAATATTAATAACATAGGCGTACTGTGCTCTGTTTTGATGTTTTGACCCTTCACAAATTGGAGTGCTGTAGTAGTCATCATCATTTCATATTTTTATCCTGTGTCACAACATATAGGTGGGTGCAAATTATTTTTCTATGCATTTTTAATGGACTCTAGCAAAAATAAGCAAGATAGATGATAAAAGTGGAAGTTAACTCATTCACTGCCAGATGTTTTTGTCACTTGAATTCCAGGACCCATATATTATTGAGTTTTAGGACTACATAAATATTCAAAGCAGTGTTAAAAACCTTGGAGTCTCTTCTTTCACCTGAAGAAAGAGTTAATTCCTAAATTATACAGGTCTGGAGTTATATGAGCTTCAAATGAGGGTGGCTGTCCAAAATCCAATACATACGTATTGGTTTTTATATAGCGCTTTAACAACAGCTGAAGCCGGAACAAAGCGCTAATATGGAAAAAAAGGGAACTGCTGCTACCTTGTGGGAAACAAAAAACATTGCCATAGGCCATGGCCAGCGCTTTATCGGCCCCCACGAATGAACAAACAAAACCCAAATTCGGGTATGGCGCTCTCCGTCATATTTTCAATTCCAGAATAAATTAGTGAATGGCAGTGAATGAGGTAATATGCACATAATAGGATATATAACCTCCTGATTTGATGTTCAGATTACTTGTCGACGCCAGAGTAGCTTCTAATGTTGACACTGCCAGGTCCAAAGGGTTTAAGAAATAAAATGATCTGTGTGATGTCATGCTCGTAAATGCATTTTTTTTCTAAACATTTCCTGAAAATTCGATCATTTTCTTTGTGGTGAAATGAGGAGTGTTCACAATTGCTCTACAATTGTTTAGTGACCAGTCATGGGTTAGTGGAAGCAGAAAAAGTGGGCTTTCTTTTCACTGCCGCTTGTCGGAGAGTACAAGTGCTGTGGCGATGTTGTGACTCAGCGATATCAATATCGACCCATAGATGCTGATGTTTAAAGACGGGAGCCATTTTGGTAGCAAGACAGGACAGTGAAAAGTCGGCCATTGAGTAGAGAACCACTTCACATGCTTTTATTTCAGCACCCAGCAAAAATAATTAAAAACATCTTGATTTATTATACATGTACAACACAAGTACGCAATCTCTCCTTTTCAACCATGAAAGTGGGTCTGCTTCTGGATCATTATTTTTTGTTTTTTTTCCCCTTCTTCTTGAGACAACAAAGAACATAAACAATGGGACGGGAGATTTGTGCTAGTTTTTTTTTTGTTTTAGTGAAGATGAGACAGATAAAGAACAACAATGGGCAAGAGATGGAAATTTAAATGGTCACTTTTGTTTTTATCTGCACTGACATGCATTTATAAAAATAAAAAAAACAATTGCACAACAAGACAATGAGTCACTTAAGTAGCACCAAAAGATTTCTTGCGGGCATACGAGTGGTCAAAATTACAGTATGACAGCGAATGTCTCACTATCACAACAAAAAGACCTAATTGAGATGGTTCTATAGCACCTTGATGTGTTTGCATGCTCCCCAATAAACCTTTAGTGTAAATTGTGACCCTTTTCCTCTAAGAAAAAAAAAAAGAAACACGGCGGTGACTTCTTATTATGAGGTAGCCGTCAAAGCGATGAAGGTGCACTTTTTTTTTGTTCTGATGGGACAATTTTACAACAAGGAGACACGTCACACTTTTTACAATTTATTTAACACCAGGAAAAAATGGTACATATCATTTGTTGTTTTTTTAAATGTCCTTCCGCAGTTGGGGCGAAAAACGGCAAAAGTCACCTGCGTTTCATTGCAATATGTTTTTTTTTCTTTCTCAAACTCCAAGGGAGACATTTTACACAAGTAAATATCATGTTCTTGTTGCCGTTGGAAACAAACAAGATTTGTTCTAGTTTTTCTCTTGTTTTTTTTGTTTGTTTAAAGTGTCCTTGTGGAGTGGCAGTCCAGTAACGTCTCACGATTGGAAACAAAACAAAAATCATTGTCTTCAGCAGAGTGGTTTTAAGCGTGTGGACCGATGGTGGCCGAATGAATTTTGAATGCATAGAAAATAGGATTTTTAGAGATGACTGCTAGAAAAAAAAACAACAATGTCATGTCCATATTTCTTCCTTTTTTTCCTCTCCTTTTTACAAGAAGCAAACAGGGCCAACTTCGACGCCAAATTCCTGATCAGGGGCACCAACATCCATGGGAGCAATGTCAATGATTGGCAGGCGGGATGTTTTCGATGTCTTGTAGTCGATGACTGTCTTGCCCCATGAGCCAGTGTGTGACTGCGGATGGAACCCCCCCACCAAAAAAAAAAAAAGCTCAGAAACATGATAAACCTTCACGTTTTGCATTTAGAATGTAAAACTCGTTCAGGACTTACCGTGCAGCCATCCTCGCTGACGCTGTATGTGAAGCGGCTGTTACCCTCGGCTCTGATCTCCACGTCGTTGGAGCCCTGGAGCAGCAGGGCCTTCTTGAGATTGCCAGAGGCGGAGTCCATGTAGGCGATGCTGTTCTTGCAGTGGTATGTGATGTTCTGAGAGGCCTGGTTGGCCATCAGACGCATGAAGGTCATCTGGATGCTGACATCCTCGAAATCAGCTCCATCGGTGCCATACTGGAACTGTGTGGAGTTTGTAGAAGGTATTGTCATCGACAAGGTCTCATTGTACATGTGCTTGGACAAAACAATCAACCCAAACAGTCTTTGCTTACCTGGAATCCACCGGTCATGGACTCGCTGAACCAGACGTGCTTCTTCTCTCTGGGGTTCCTGCTCATGTACCAGTTCTTCATGGGCACAGTGGATTGGCTGGGGTAGACGCAAGTCTGACCAGTCTCCATGTTGCAGTGGACCTTGATGGCGTCCAGAGGGGATCCCTGGTTGGGGTCCACCCAGTAAGTGCCTGTAGGGGACGGGTTATATATAAGACCACTATCGAGTGCATGAGTTATTTTTTAAAGGCGCTTGGAATACCCACTTACCGCTCTGGTACTCAGGGTGGCACATCCTCAAATCACGGCACATGCGGGCGGGGCTCTTCTGAGTGCCATCGGGGCTGCTGAGCTTCTCGATTCTCTTGGTCAGAGACTCCAGGGTGGTGTCAACCTCCATGTCACGATCGCGGAGAACACTAGGGTCGTCAGCACGGTAATGGCCAGAGCGGTAGGGATCGGGTCCCTTCTCCTGGATAGGCTGGCTGATGAAGTCAAATCCGCCACCGGAAGCACCAGGGGGTCCGGGAGGTCCAGGAGGTCCAGGAGGACCCTGGAAGACATAACAATAGCTTAGAAACCTCTCACATTCAAGATGAAAGTTCAAATTTGGAAGAAACTTACAGAAGGTCCCATCTCTCCATTACGACCGCGAGCACCAGGAGGTCCAATAGGTCCAGGCATACCGTTCATGCCATCCTTTCCATGGGAGCCAGTAGATCCAGCAGGTCCCTATGGAACAAAAACATTGTTCTACATCTGAAGCAATCTGAAAGCCACCACACAAGACAAGCACAATTTTTAAAACAGTTTATACTCACTCTTGGTCCAGCAGGTCCATTGGAGCCAGCGGGTCCTCTCTCTCCAGAAGTTCCCTGGAATCATAAGCAGCAGGCATCGAACCTTACGACATAGCTCACGAAATTAGCACAAACTGAACCACGCCGTCCAGCCAGGATTTTTGTGAAATGGGTACAAAGAGGTACTCACGGCAGGACCGGGCATACCCTGCATGCCAGTGAATCCTCTGTGTCCTTTGTGACCTCTCTCTCCAGCCTCACCAGCCTCTCCTCTGTCTCCCTTGCCTCCGGCGGGTCCCTTTTAGACAAAACAATGGAGATGTCAGGTTGATTTACAATTTCATCTCCACACAAACACGAAAAAGGAGTTAGGAACTTACAGCAGGACCACGGGCGCCAGCAGGGCCAGCAGGACCAGAAGGACCAGCGGGACCCTAGAAATGAGAAATTGTAAAAATGTTAGAGTACTGGAAAATAAGAGGGCAGTGAGATTTTCAGTGAAGACAAGACATACAGGCTCTCCGCGATCGCCAGATTTTCCAGAGGGGCCAACAGCTCCAGGGGCACCAGGAGCACCAGGAGGTCCTGGGGGTCCAGCAATGCCAGACTCACCACGGTCTCCCTATCACGGAACCAGACAGTGAGAAAACTCAGCACATTGCAATCTGCTCTAGAATGCTTCAAAAAGTTGATTTTAATTTAAATTGCTTACCTTGGGGCCAGCAGCTCCATCGCGACCAGGGGCACCATCGTGTCCTTGATTTCCCTGTATAATAATTGGCCATCAATTTGCAAAGTAGACAAGCTTGCTACGTTCAATATACTTAAGTGACCAGAATTTAAATTCATTATATGACCCTTTATTTGTCCCACAGTGGATACATTTACATTAGGAGAGCCAAAAGCAACTCATACCTCACGACCAGCCTCTCCGGGAGCACCAGAAAGTCCGGGGGCTCCAGCAGGTCCAGGGGGTCCACGGGCACCAACAGGTCCGCCAGGTCCCTGCTTTCCAGGCTCACCCTGAATCACAACATTTTTATATTGTTTTGAGAATGTGTGCACATTTTGAAATAGTCAGAAAACATCTCAGGGAAAACTTACAGCAGGTCCAGGAAGACCACCAAAACCACGCTCTCCACGCAGTCCAGGGAGACCTACGATACCACGCTGTCCACCAATACCTTGTGGTCCAGGCACACCAGCGGCACCCTGTAAAGGAGACAGTGAGTGTGTTCAAGCTGATAAAACCCATCTTTTGGTTTGACAATGGCTCAAGAACATAGTTTTACTTACAGGGGCACCATCGGAACCAGGGGATCCTCTCTCACCAGCTGGTCCAGCAATTCCAACAGCACCAGGCTCACCAGGACGACCGGCGGGACCAGTCTCACCACGAGCTCCCCTTGCGCCATCTTTGCCAACGGGGCCTCCGGGTCCTGGGGGTCCAGCAGCTCCCTGCAGCGACATACTGTGAGTTCATATTGTTCCTAATGTAACAGGTCTTAAGAGCCAGATAGTGAGACACTTACAGCAGGACCAGCGGGTCCAACTCTGCCAGCAGGTCCGGGGAAACCAGTAGCACCCTTCACAATAATAAATGAGATGAAACATGGAACTGAAAGCCAGAGCAGGAATGTTGCAAATCCTTGCCGTTCTAGCACACAAAGCCTCTAAAGATACTTACAGGAGATCCAGCACCACCACGAGCACCCTTGGATCCAGGAGGACCAGCAGGGCCCTGTTGACACATGTATTTTCGAGATGAAACTCGAGGCACTCTTAGAATGATAATTACAACTGAAAGTGACATGATTGAATAGAAAGCCCACCTGGGGGCCAGCAGGTCCAACAGGTCCACCGGGTCCAGGAGCACCAGCATCTCCCTTGGGTCCAGAAGCACCAGACTCTCCCTTGGCACCAGGCTGACCATCAGCACCCTGAATTTACAGAATAAGATATCAGTACAAATTCTTGGTCATCCTTCAAGGACGGTTTAGACAAAGGCAGGTTCTTACAGGGGGTCCGGCAAATCCAGCAGGTCCAGCAGGGCCAGCCTCTCCACGCTCACCCTATAGGCATGTAAAGTCATGTCAATACACATCTGTACATATCAAAGATACAAATATTCACTCTGCAAAAGCTCAATTGTTATTGAACAATTTGAGAAAAACTTACAGGGGATCCGCGAGGGCCAGAGGGTCCAACAGCACCAACGGGGCCAGGCTCACCCTGAAAACGCATGCAAAGGAAATCAGCTGATTCTCTTATGACAGTTTTTTTACTTCCTCCAGTTATCCAATTCCTGAATGTGACAGGCAACACCACACATTGGACTTACGGGGAATCAAAATAATGGGAGCTTACCTTCTCACCCTGAGAACCAGAGGGTCCAGGGGGTCCGATAGGGCCGGTCATACCACGGTTGCCATCTTTGCCAGGGGCACCTTCACCTCCCTTGGCACCAGGCTCACCCTGATAGGTGAAAATTGAACATGTTACTGTTCATATTCATGTGGAAATGTCACTTGCTACTGACACTATTCAGAAAGATGTTAAGTAATTGATTCTTACTCTCTCTCCTTTGACTCCTGGCAAACCAGCAGCTCCACGCTCTCCTGGCATACCCTGCATACCGGGGCTTCCTGCAGCACCATTGGCACCAGGGGCACCGGCCTCTCCCTGCACAAATAAACAGAAGCATTGTTATTTTTGTTGCCAATGTTTGGTAATTCGCACACTGACATGGTGTAATTTGGCCACAGCAGTATTACTGTGTTGCCAACTGAGACATCTTTGCATCACTTGTACATGTGTTAAACACACAAACAAGCACGTTTGCTTGTACAACATGAAATGCTAGCAATAAATGTCATCATCATCTTTTGTTTAATTCATAATAAAATGTCGGAGGCACTAGATCGTTAGGCAGGTTGTAAGATTTGTTTTCAATCGTGTTAAGTCAGGAAAATTTGGTCTTAAGATCTCAGAACACTAGCTAGACTACAGACTTTTTATCATGCAATAATTTGTAATGCTATTCACCCTGTTCTCTAAATACTTATTTGGATATTTCCTAGGAGTGAGAATCACGTGGTCATCTGCACACATGGTATTGCTCACTCATGACTCTCATTCACAAATTTTTGCAGGTCCTCATGCCAAATCACATTGACGTATTTACCTGACAAACACAATTGTGTTTTAAGCCCTGGGACATTAGTGTTTTGAAACTGTAGGTTTGAATGTGTTAGGTGTTTTGAAATAAATTGGAATGAAACTAGTTTACTACCTAACGTGAAACAAAAAGGCCTGAATGATTTGATGTCAGTTGTCGTATTATACAAAAGTACCTAATTTTTGAGAAACGTTGAACCCGTTTTTTTCTTCCATGTGTAAATTGAGAACTAAAAAAATGCCGGTTACAGTCCCCATGGTCCTTTCAATTTACCTTAGGTCCATCGTTACCAGCAGAGCCAGGGGAACCACGGGGTCCATTGGGACCTCCAATGCCAGGAGCACCACGCTCTCCAGGGAAACCTCTGTCTCCCTGATTGAAAGATCAGCTCAGGATTAGCCAGGAGATAATGAAATGGAAGGAACAAAATTTTGATGGGTTGCAGGATACTCACTCTAGGTCCAGATGGGCCGGCAGGTCCAACCTCACCAGCAACACCCTGATCAAAAGAGATGTGCTTTCTTATCACAACAGTCCTTTAGAAGATATAGTGATGTAAATAAAGTATACTTATGATTCCCATTCTTACCTGCTCACCAGGCTTGCCAGTCTCACCAGTAGCACCTTGGGGTCCGGGAAGACCCTGTTCAAGAAAGAGAAGCAAAATATCAACACATGTCCAAAACTGTAGCAACCACAGATCAAATAGTTATTGTGATGTGCTCAAACTCACCTGGAATCCAGGAGGACCAGCAGGACCTCCCTCTCCCTTCTCACCAGCAGGTCCCTGAAGAACACCAAGTGATCAGAAACCATGCTGCCTGTTTGTTTTGGCCTACAAAGTGACATGAAATTGAGACGATACTTACAGCGGGGCCAGCAGGGCCAGGAGCACCAGCATCACCATCTTTGCCGGGAGCACCCTGAGAAGGACAGATGAGTATGACTATTTGTGTCGATGCAAAGTTGATCACGTGGTCTATTTCATGCGAAAAGAAATTAACTCAAATAAATTAATAGCACTTACGACAGCGCCCATAGCACCAGCAGGTCCTTTCTCGCCAGCTTTGCCGTTCTCACCCTAATCAAAATAAATCATGTAAATGTCTGATGGAGATTCTGCGCAGTGCCCCAAACAAACTTGATATTTTGGAGACAAATGTTTAGTGTTACACTCACAGCAACTCCCTTGGGTCCGGGGAATCCCATAACACCAGGCTGTCCTCTGGGGCCAGTGGGGCCAGCAGCTCCAGAACGTCCATCTTGTCCAGCGGGACCCTTAAATATTATAAGGTGTTCAATATCGATTCCACAATGTGCTTCGTTTATCTCATGAATGAATTTGAACTTACAGCAGGTCCAACTTTGCCATCAGCACCAGAGCTTCCAGGGCTACCAGTCATACCCTGCAGAGAGATTCAGCTTGTTAGGGCTCATCCATGCTGAATTGTTGGATTGTAAGTAATACAGAGCAGTACTCGCCTTGGATCCAGGAGCACCAGGGGCGCCAGGAGCTCCAGACTCACCGGTGGCACCTTGAGGTCCGGCAGGGCCGGTGGCACCACGCTCACCTGGGGCTCCCTGTCATATGCAGAACATTTAATTTATCGACTTGATACAGAAATACAAAGATAGAAACCAACCAGGAGATCACCCCTTAACTCACCTTTCCTCCAGCACCTCCATCAGCTCCAGGGAAACCACGGGCACCAGGGGCACCCTGGGATAACAAGGAAACAATGTTATTGTGTGCTGAAACTTCCAAATAATCTTCATGAAACTTTGTGACTCAATATCACAAGTTGAGGCTTCACCAGACATATTAAAAAAATGATTTGACAACAGAACGAGGCAGGAACATACACGCTCTCCAGCAGGGCCACGGGGTCCACCAACACCAGGCTCTCCACGGGGTCCTCTTTTACCTTCCTCACCAGATGGACCAGGAAGTCCCTGAACTCCAGCTGGGCCCTAACAAAGAAGAAAGCAGGCAAGTTTTGCTATTGTGTCATATACTGTGAAGAGGGATGATAAATCCATGCTTGTTGGCTAACACTTACAGTCTCTCCCTTGGCACCAGGCTCTCCCTTGGGACCAGAAACGCCTGGGTCACCCTGATGAGAAAAACATAAACTTTCAGTGCCATGTATGTCACAACCAAAAATCATTGTTGTCTGTTGGCCACTCACATTGTTACCCTTGGGTCCAGGAGCACCGACGGCACCCTGACCTCCAGCGGGACCACGAGCACCGGGGAAACCAGGAGCACCAGCAATACCAGCGGGTCCCTGTGAGATAGAGAGGAGAGGTGTCACAACCAGCTCCCAATCTGCCTGTGAGTGTAACAAATGTACTCCGTGAATTGATACTTACAGTAGCGCCCTTGGCACCAGGGACACCATCACTTCCGGGAGCGCCCTACGGAAGCATCACCAACACCAAAACCACATTTAGTTACTTATTAATAACATGTAAAATAGATATGGCAATACAGAAGAGGAATGTGTGGCATAAACTCACAGCAGGTCCAGCAGCTCCAGCGGGTCCTGGGTTACCAGCCTCACCACGAGCTCCTTGGGCTCCCTCGGCTCCACGGGCTCCTTGGGGACCAGTCTCTCCCTAAATATGACACGGAAATGTCATATTTAATGTAATTCTTCAATCCATTTTCTAATCTGTTTATCCTCACAACAGTCATGGGTGTGCCAAAGCCTATCCCAGCTGTCTTTTGGCAAAAGGCCGAGTCCAGCCTGGACTGATTGACAGCCAATTGGAGGGCACGCAACAAAAAACAATCATTTGGGCACACTCCTAGAGGCAACTTCTGGTGACCAATTAACATGCCATGCACCTTTCGGGATATGAGGAGAAACTCGATCACCCAGAGAAAATCAACCCAGGCAGAGAAATAATATGCATACTCCACCCAGGCAGTCCCAAACAGCTTGGAATCAAACCACAAACCACCGGGAGATGGAGGACCATTCAACCCCTACTTCATGTAATTCATATATTCTAATCTTGCTGAATAGAAATCCATCCCTGAATCCAATCTCTCTACCATTTATCTTCACTAGAGTTGTGCAGGAGACTGTAATTGCTGTCTTTGGGGGAGAGGAGCCTACACCTGAACTAGTCAACATCCAATTGCAGGCTGAGCAGAAATGTTAAATACAGTAGTGTGTTTATTGCACATCGATGTAATGTTTAGATTATTTTTTTGCCCTGACTAGTGGACATCACATTCTAATGGCAACAACCAACCTGCTAAAACAATTTCTATCTTGAAGTGTAGGTATTTATTTGATTTCTGCCACGTTGCAATCATATGACATGGGTAGGAACATGTCAATTATGAACCGTGATGTTACTATTGGTCTCCTATTGATCAAACATCTTCTTTGGGTGACCTACCTTCACACCAGCACCACCAGGGAATCCAGGAGGTCCAGCGGGTCCAGTGGGTCCCTGAAAAAATCAAGAAACTGGGTGTTAGCAGACAATTCCATAGAATCCTAGCACGTTGGATCTGTAAGTGAAATGACAACTACTCACAGGGGGTCCAGCAGGGCCAGCATTGCCATCGTTACCACGAGCACCCTGTAGAGGAAATTCAAATGTAAATCATATAAAAGAGAGTATACCAATGACAAATGCTTATCTGCAATCACCATCCAAGCTAGAAGCACTTACAGAGGGACCGGCAGGTCCGGGACGGCCTCTCTCACCAGGAAGACCACGAGCACCCTGGAGAATAGAAAATACAATTTAGGGTTTGTCCAGGAATTAAACATGACTGATGAAGGGAAGACAAAAACCCACCATGGCTCCGGGGATACCGTTCTCACCAGGGGCACCACCCTCTCCCTGTAGATAAATATGAAGACTGTTGGACACCAATCACCAATTCTAAAGGCCTTCAGGACAGTGAAGGCCATCCATCTGCCCTCTCTCTTACCTTGGGTCCGGCAGGTCCAGCATCTCCCTTAGCTCCATCCAAACCATTGAAACCCTGCGCAAAAAAATCAGGAGCATGACATCAACATGATGACGACTCTTATCACAGTGTGTCCCTTGTGACTACTCTCAACTCACTCTGTGTCCCTTGATGCCAGGAAGTCCGGGGGTTCCGGGGAATCCACGGGTACCCTGCAGCAGGAAGAAATTGTCAGCCAAGCACTTGTGTCACCTGATCTTTGCCCTTCTTCTCAGTGGGGTTTACTCACCTGCATGCCAGGTGCTCCTCGCTCACCAGGGCGTCCAGCTTTGCCAGCCTCACCCTATTGACACACAGGGATGTGATTGGTATATGCAGGGACAACGAAAAGATGCTTAATTGGAATAATCAATAAACCCCTTACATCATCTCCGTTCTTTCCAGGGGGTCCAGCGGGACCGCGAGCACCCATGGGACCCTGCAACACAAAATGACAATCACGTTGAAGTCTAAATAGTGACAGATGGTTGGCGTGTGTCGTGAAAATGAAAGCTTGATGATACTCACAGAAGCTCCGGGCTCACCAGGCTCTCCAGCGGGACCAGTGAAACCCTGAGGACCCTGATGGACAACAATGCCAGAAAATTAACCAATTGATATTCCACAAGGAAGAAGCATGACTGAGAGCCGTTGAAAAGATACATACAGCAGATCCAGGAGGTCCGGCAGGACCACGAGGACCCATTGGACCCTGTTGATGAAGGTGAGTGAAAAATCAGTACCAACATTGAAGAACTGGGTGAATCGTTGTTTAGCAAAAGCAGGCAGGGGTCCTAATTAATATCCTTCATACCATGGGACCGGGCATCTGTGGGCCACCGCTGGACTTGGTGTGGTCCCCGTAGCTCATTTGAGGAGAGAAGTTCTGTCAAACGAGGAAGGGGTGAAGAATTAGTTACTATGCTTTCAAATGTAACACTGTAATTACTTTTTCATTCATCTAATATTGTTGTATTTGATTTTAACATACTCCGCCAAGGCCAGGGGGGCCAGGGGGACCAGGTGGGCCGGGAAGTCCAGGCTGTCCAGGGATTCCATCATTTCCAGGAGGACCCATGGGACCCTATAAAGGTAAAATGCAGACCATTAGTCCTTGTGACATGTATCTTAATGGATACCTTTGACATTCATTTGTGCAACAGAATATTTTTAACCTCTGTTGAAATCCCAAAAGTGGGTAAAAAACCTTTGCTAAGTTCTTACGCCTCCACTTGAAACACACGTTGCCTTTGGACTTGAAGAACTCATTCATTGCCAATCCAGGTAAATTTATTGGCCCTTTTTCCTTCTGTAGCCATCATTGGCAATGAATGAGTTGTGTCCCGTTGAACTTGCAACCGAGATATCGTCTCTGCAATGCCATTGCTGCCCAATAGCTTTTTGCATGTTAAAATACCATAAACGTATATATTTGAATGGGCCAAAATAGCTAAACAATGGAAAAAAGGTCTGAAGTAACCTGGTGGACGGTACTATGTCTAATATAGACATTGACAACAAGGTGAAATATTCATGTAACACTAAACTAATAGATAATAATGAACATATTTGCATAACTTACCACATCTCCCTTGGGACCAAGTTCTCCCTTGATACCCTATACAAACCGACAAAAAAAAACAATCAGGCAATGCAGCCAAAGATAACTGTTTTAGCATGCAGAAGCTAATTGGTAACACATTCATAGAGGATTAATAAAAAGTGGTACTACCTCTTGAGGGTTCATGGGTCCTGTGGAAGGAGAAGGACAAACAAGTCAAACAGTGTCCACCCACTAAATTTCCACAGCTTTAATTATTTTTGTATTCTGAAGCTAATTTTACAGCTACATAATTGAAACCTGGCTGAAGATGGTAATATTTCACAGCAAATGGATATGGTCCAGAACACCCGTGACCTTTGTGGGTATAATCGCTTGAGATAATAGATGAAATATTAATATATGAGGACGTGTAATGTGTCGTGCATGGAAAAAGAGATTAAAAATCATCAATTCACATGGATGAATACCGCATAGCATTTGTCCATTAGCCTAGCTTTGCAACCGCGTGGCTCAGTTGTGGGTGGACATGAAAGATTGGGAAATTTTGAAACACAATAGCTAAAATAATGCATCATTGCAGGCATTAAATAATAAAACCGCATAAGTATCACATGGAATGTTAACATCCATGATCCATCACAATTGAATTTATCGTATGCAAAATTTGTTTTCAGTCAGTTTTATCATTTGTCAACAATTAAGTTATTTATCCGCAAAGTTGTTGGAAATGTTGTTGTAGTTGGGGATGTCGTTTACATTATTTGTTGTTGGCAGCTTGATCAATTAGAAAACATGTCAGTCTGGTATCTGTTACAAGCTTTGTTGTCCATATTATAATCGTTTACATACTTTTGTGTCACAAGATTCATGGTGATCTACTGCTTATCCATTACAAACTTTGTTGTATTTCTGTTCATCATTTGCATACTTTGATGACATTGTCTATGGTGCTGCACTCCGGAAAAAGAAATGCAACAAAAATCAAACAAACAAAAATGTGTTCATGCCATATTTGTAGAGGAAGTGATACATAGCAGCAATATAAATCCTTAGCAATTTTTATGAAAATCCCCAGGGGCCGTGCAACGGCGTCCATCTTGTTATGGCGCCCAGATGTTCAAACTGGTCTGAAGTTATCAGTGTAAAAAAAAGTAGTACCGTCTTGGTCGGGGCAGATGGGGCAGCATTCTCCCTCTGGGATGATGGGATCGGCACAGTCAGAAGAGTCCTCGCAGATGACATCATCGCACATCACTGTGCCGCTGTCGCAAACACAGATTTGGCACGGCTCTGGTTTCCACACATCTTTGTCGTTGTACAACTGTCCATCTAGTGTGCAGCTGCCAAATGTGCCTGCAGGATAACAATGTGTTGGTCAGACACCTTTGTCACTAAAAAGCACTGTAAAAACGACTGTTAAATTGACTTAAAGGATAATAATTGCAGCATCTCACTTTGCGAAGTTAAACTGTTTAGATACTTCCAACGTGTAGAATCAATCAAGGCAGGGAACAGTTAAGCATGGCAACTTTTCACAATCTTTCAATATTTATGGATGAATTTTGTCTTAATTTGTGTGGAAGACAGAATGAACAGCCCAATATTTTTAACAAACATGGGCGTGTGAAGTGTTTTATTGGAGAAAAGACTCGGTAGTACCAAAATGGAACACAGGGGATGCTGTTACCCCACAAAAACCGACCTCCTCCTAGCCTGTGATTAATTGATGTGGTACGTCACAACTCAGCAATTTTTTCCATTGTCTCCCCTCCCTGGCCCCAACTTTATTCACACCGTACCACTTTTGAACATTTTGCATCTGATTTATTTTAACCCATAGACTTAAAGTCTGTTTTTAAAATGAACAACCAATTTTAATGTTGTAATCCAAAGCCACAATGACTTTGATTAATAAAGATGTTTTACATACGTAATAAAAGACAAAAAAGAGGGATGATTACGTTCAGAGATTAAAGTAAAGCTTAGCAGAAGTCTTGTTGATGACCTTTATAACACCTTTTCCCAAATCATCCGTTTTCTGCTAGGTTTGGTGACACCCCGCCCTCCCATAAAACTGATCAAAATCAAGCATTCAGTCCATTTTTATTGTTGTTGTGTCGCTTACTCCTGGTCGCCCCACTGAACCTAAACATGTGTCAAAGAGAGGAGATGCAGCTGCATTCCCTTAGGAGGAAGCAAACTGAGCGTGTATGTGCACGCCAAAGGGGGAAAAAAACACGCACATACAATCCACTCCTGCACAAATGGACCTCCAAGAGTACCCCCAAAAGATATCCCGAATGGGCACTTTCCAATTAAGGCCCTGTCCAATCCCGATGGGGCCAAATTGCCCCTGGCCCCCGCCACCCCCTCAAAAAAAAAAGGAACATCAATGTCATAAAGTGATACTTACTATCATCCTCGCCTTGACCTCGCACCACCAGCACAGCTGCGCTGAGCAAAAGCGCTAACCGAATATCCACAAAGCTGAACATGTCTAAATATTAGACATGTAGATTCTTTGCGATAGGGGGGGTCCTTTTTTTCGTCTCCTCAAACACCACTCATACACGGTAGGGTCCGGTCTGTGTGTGTAACTCCAATCCAGACCCCAGCAGAAACTCCCTACTGCTTCACCAAATCACTTAGCTGGGCTTTTATATGTCCCGAGCTTTTTTGGGGAGGGCCCCAAGTGCACGCACCCTCATTCCAGCGAGCAAGGGGGGCGGGAAAACGGCTGGTGGGTGTCTTTAAACTTGTCCCATGCAGGACAAAAAAACTTGATGCGCAATGATGGGGAGGATCATTACCTCGCTTAACGGGCTTTGAGGAAGGTTGCTTCCTTGTGGACGCTTCCATTACTTTGGGGTTTTGCCTTTTTTGATGCGACATCATCTGGTTGATACAATTCATCAGTTTTCAATTGTAAAACATCACCCCTTGTTTCTCCCCGCTTCTCGATCAATATCAAGCTAGAAATATGGTTCAAATTGTGTATGATTCCCCTTAATACCACCCAATTATGCTTTCTGTACGGCCATTGCGTTCCTCCATATTATGATTTAATGAAATAAAACACAGTATGGTGTTTAAAACACGCATACGTTAATGATAAAGTGCAGCTCGAGGAGACTTAAGGCAGAAAGACAAGAGAAGAAAAAATCTGGCAGGCCCACAAAGCAGCCAGCTCGCTTACAATGTGGACACGTCGCAGCTTCGACACGTTGGCCCAGTCTAACCTCTCATTTAACTCGCCCTCCTCCTTTCGTTCTCTCGTTGCATCTTTCGAGAGAAGAAGAAGAAGAGGGAGAAGCAGTCTGGGGTCAATAAAACATGTACATGAGGCTTCATCAAGCCAGCAGGTTAGGGCGTCATCTTGTAGATACGTGTTGATTCTTTTCATAGCATTACTCTTGTGAAAATTGGCATAATTCGCACTAGTAGCTGTCGTATTCAGAAAAATGGCACTCATAGCAATCGTAGTTTCGTTAAAGAGCCAATAAGCTGTAGTAGTAGTAGTCTTAGTAGCATTGTTAATGCTGATGGTAGTATTAGGGCAGGGGTGTAAAACTCCTTCTTCGCGGCGGGCCACATTGTATTTACAGTTGAGAATGTTTAATCTCCTCCACATATTACATACAGAACGCACAGTAAATTAATGAATAACTAGTTTTCAAATCTGAAGTCAAGAATAATTTAGTTCAGACTTTTAGCATCATGGCACTTGACATGCTTGATTTGCTTTCGCGGGCCATATAAAATGATGTGTCGGGCCAGATTTGGCCCCACGGGCCTTGACTTTGGCACCTGTGTACTCGGGGGGGGGGGGGGGGGGGGGGGGGGGGGGGTCTCAATCATAGAGTGGTACTGGTTTTGTTGGAAGGGTCCTCAGAAAAATAGTTGTGGTCGTACCAATACTTGCTGTGGAAGCAGTAGTAGTGATTACATTAGTAGTGGATGGAGGACAAGTCTCGGTTATTTTTAATGGTAATATTCTGCAGTGTTTTAGTGGTAGAAGCCAAACAAACAGTATTCAATTTCGTCTTAGTTATAATCGCTACTAATGGTATTTTATGCATAGAAGTTGTAGTAATTGTGGCAGCAGTAGTTCTAAACAAAACGGTTGCAGGTTCAATTGTCACAAGCAGTCATACTAGCAGCTGTGGTAGGTAGGGGTCATTCTATTGCTACTGATAATAGTAGTTTTGGTAGTAGTAGCAGTCGTCCTCGAATGATTGGTTCCATTAGTAGTCGTAGGTATAATCGTGGTTGGCATAGTTACAACATTATGGAAAAGGAGGAGTGGTAGTCCTGGTGTTAGATTCGATAGAGTACTACGAGGTTGTAGTATCTTGGTCGGTGCTAGTATCTGCGGTCGTACTATTGATAAGGAATGACTCTGGCGTAAGCGTAGTAGGAATGGTGGCAGGCACTATCATTGGAGTAGAACTACATAGCTATAGTAGTAGTGGTCGTGGTATACTGGGAGTTGTAGTAGTCAATAGTTGGCAAATCATCCATGTAGTAAGATGAGGAGTAGCACTAGTTCCGGCTGTCGTAGTGGTATTTCTGGGCGCAGTAGTGCTAGTTGCAGTACTAGTTAGATGGAGTCAGACACGTGACATTGGGAGTGTTGGTAGAAACATTCGAGTGAAGTGGAGCCTTGTGTTTAAATAGAACTTGTAATTTTCTGCTCTGCGCCACAGAATGGAGTCTCGTTGCCTCGCTCTAACAGATCGTTTTGTGGGCTACCCCCCCCCCCCCCCACCTTTCTCAGTGGAAGCGCTTAAAACTCATACGGACCTGTAGAATAGTTCTGCAGATCCCAGACAATGGGGATGGGTTGACTCTGGCCAGCTCAGGTGAGCACCTGGAAGCGGAAGTGAACAGATCTCACCGTGACAAGAAAACAGATGTCGGACACCAAGATGTCATCTTGGTCCACAGTTATTGACACTCCTTTTGAGCTCCAATCATAACATTTAAGATTAAGACTTTGGAGACTTAAACTAAATCCAGTTCATATATCAGGGGTCTTCAATCCAGATCCTGTCTGTTATCCCATCCACTTTACGATCCAAATGATCAGGATCGTTTACTTGTTTCTACAGATCTTGCTGATGATCTGATGGTCCGAATCAAATTGGACTTGGACATTGACTTTGTCATAGACTGGACTTGAGACTTTGAAGTGGACTTTTTAAGCCTTTCTACAGCTGTCACAGGAGTAAACTTTACATTCCCAGCAAGCCTGTGAGCTGCAGCGTGTACGTGTTCCTACTTGTATCTTTACGCTGAAACTCCCCCGTGCCTCACTACCCTTTATACGCACTATTGACACTCAAGAGGGGGGGGGTTATTATTATTGAATGTGCATTTAAAAAATCGGCATTGATTATCATTGTCCAGTCATCGCTCCTTCATTCAAATCTGTCCTCTCATTTGATTTGTTTTGTCGCCTCACCTGCTTCAGATAAATTACAGTGAGCGACTGGGGTAATTGCACGTTATCGCCTAACACACCGGAAGCACTACACTATATTTTCTCTATATCAAACTGACCTTTTTTAAACCTTCAGAGCATTCAGAAATGTCGACATTGAGTCAATTTAGCATTTGGTTCACGTCATCCTCTCTAGTTAGAAATCACTAAGTGTGTTTAGGGTCATTATCTTGATACAAGTGGAAGCTTCTCCGCACCAATTTGTCTGTAAATATCCAGGCAAAAATCGTTTCATAGGCTTTGTAATTCAAGAAAAGCATTGTTGTATTTTCATTTTTTGACTGTTAACCCAAATGCTCCCCCTAAAAATCCAATGCTGCATTCACTGAGGCCTTCTGGAGGAGGAATGTTCAGTTTTCTCCAAACAGCTCTTACATTTACTTTTCCTGCCTTCGAAATGCGACTGGAGCATTCGCTGATGCGTTCCAGAAGAGGAATCCTCTTTTTTTCCGGAACACCATCGTGGCCTAATGCAAAAAAAAAATGGCTCGCCATGTTATCCTTTGTATCGTCAGACCCTGCGTGTATACTAGAAATCATGTCTGTTCATTTTGTGCCTTGGACGAAAAAAAGACCATGTCACATTCAGCCAACAGGAATTTAATGGCCAACATTAGCTTTTTAGATGAGGTTCTTCCACACCAAACACACATTGAATGTGGTTATCGATACTTTTGAGATTTATTTCATTTTATTTTTTCCTCTCACGACGTCTCAGTCTGGTTTTCTTTCACCGTCTGGCTGCATCCTCCATCCCAGCCCCCATCGCATCCATCGTTCCCTCCCTCCCTCGCTCTCTCTCTCTCTTGTGCTCTCCCATCCTTCCTTCCCTCCCTCACCCTTCCCCACCACCACCAGTGCCGCAGACATCCAGTCAGACAGACCAGATGGAAAATCTGACTGAATCCTTCCCTGGACTTTTAGATTATATGCAAGTCGTCAGGAAGGGGAGCTCGAAAGTAGCCGCACAGCTTTTGTGAAAAGTGATTAAAAAGTATTGTTAAATGTGTGTTTAATAACACATTCCACAACGCAATTTATTGATCGTTTTATCTTGAAAATGGGACGTGATCAAGCGTTGTGGAGTGAAAGGAATGGGTGGGATTGAAGGTGTCATATTTCCTGACATTGGGAACGTTGCACATTTTCTCCCAACCTTTTTTAGACCCTTAAAAAAGGACACGGCATACTTCTTATGGTGCCTTTATAGGCAATTTATAAAAGCGGAATATAATGTCATGATTTTAGAACCTTCCAAAATTTTAAGTGGTGTGTAAATTGAAAAAAAGTCCCCATTGCTGCATTCTTACTGATGCATTCAGTGACACGTTCTATTGGAGGACTCCTCAGCTTTCTTCAAATTGGTTGCATGTGTTCATGATTTTCAGATTGTGAACAAAAAGTGACGTGGTGTGTTCGCTGGTATTTTCAGTGTGAAGGGTGTTTAAAAAAAGGTGACATGGTGCAGACACTGACGCTTTATACTGTAGATTTTTCAGTATTTTTTCTAAACTGATCTCTGTTCTCATGACCTTTTCACATCCTTCCAAAGGTGATATAGCAGATTTTTCCTGGCATTCACCGATGCTTCATTTCGCTAATTTTGGGCCAAAACAAGACAAGGTGTATTCACTGACTATTTCTGGTACAGGAATCTGAACTTCTCACTAGATTTTCTCATAATGACTTAAAAGTGTAACAACATGCTTTTACTGGTGCGTTCACTGATACATTCCAAAAGAGGAATCCTTAGTTTTTGGTATTTCCATTTGACTCTCGTGCACTCTCTGATTCCCAACATCTGGTAAAGTTTGTGAGCCACGCTCAAACGAGCTGCTTCTTTGTGCTTGTGTTTTTAACCCTTACAGTTCTCTTGCATTCAAACGTGCTTGTACATTGTGTTCTTGTTTTGCAAATGTCCAATCATTTGTGTTTTGGACATTAATTGGGATTTACAGTGCTAATACGGACCACAAAAAATAAAATCCAAGAGTTTAGCTTTTAAAAGTGGCAATGCAAGGGGGTGGAAGCTTTGAGATCCCCGCTGGAATTGTCGTTACTGCCTTTGTAGGCTGGAAGTAGGAGGTGGCATAGAAAGACAACTGAAATGAAGAGAGGGAGTGTATGTGTTATGGTGGAGCTTGAGAGAGAGAAAAAGACTGAAAATGGAAGAAAGTAGATGAGTCATCCTCTCCATCCAGCTGCAGGGACAAAAATTGCTGTGACTTTTGAGTGGACGAAAGTATCGGGACATACCTCTTGATCAATAAATTCCACTTTGACTGTAAAGATCAATAATCATACTGTATCTACTTTCTTCCCTTTTGCTTTGTGAAGCATTTGTGGGTGAGGTTGGTGTCATTGAACAGTACAAAAAAAAGCGATTCAAGGAATGTGACATGAAAAGGGGCTAATAGATATGACGCAATTGTTGCGTTCATTTGGCAGAAAGTTTATTGGTTTTTCATGACAATTATTGACCTTTTCATGTTAACATAACATGTTAAGCTGTCCACTGTAGTAACCGCAGAGTCAAAATACATACGGGGGAGGGGGGACTGGCATCATATTTGCTGAATATTTAGAGGATGCGCGACATGTCATCCGATGGGGCGGTTCCGGGTGGTTTCTCAAGGAGCGAACCTTGATGTCAATCAAATTTGCCTCATCTTATCGTGATCGTTTTTTTTAGAACCTTAAAAAGTGACATGGCAAACGTGTGGTGTTTCCTTCAAATTGCAACTGTCCAAAAATAATCAAATTAATCAGAAATTAATTATATCAGGTCATGCATTCTCTGGAACTTTCCAAAGGATGAATCCTTAAGTCTCTCACTGCGGGCGTCATTCATATTTTCAGTTTCAAAAACAACAAAAATAAGCTTTTACCGATGCATTCACTGCAATTTCGAGTGGAGGAATCCATATATTCATGAACTTTTAAGTCTTCTAAAATGTGAATGTTGAGGAATTTTACTGCGATGAGACATATATGTACACATTTAATATCAGAAACATTGTCAATTGAAGTTTAAACGCAAAAAAAATCCTTTTGTGGTGTTCCCTTGACTTGAAACTATTTTGTGGATCCGAGGCCAGAGCGAGAGCTCATCATCTGCATGCCACATGTCATGAGAAATGCTCTGCACAGCATCCTCGGCCCAACGTTATCATTCACGTTTCGCCATTTTAACTTATTTGCAATTGTGGTTCTTTTTTTCATGAGGGGGAGATGTCACATGACAAACCAATGCCGCCATGTTTTTGGACCTGTGAAACACCCCCCCCCCCCCAGGGCATGATAGGGGAATCTTGAGCGACGTGTGTGCACTGTCTGGTTTTTATGGTTGATCGATGAGGTCAGGTATGCATAGTATGGAGATAAAAAAATAAAATAAAAATATATATGCATGTTATTTATATTCTATTTTATATATGTTTTATATTTATTGTAAATGTCTACATTGTGAGATGAATAAAGGCTCATCGAATCTAATATATACATATATAATATACTGTATAGATTTTTAGATTGATTGATTTTCAGATTGATAGATTTTTAGATTGATTGATTTTTAGATGGATAGATTTTCAGATTGATTTTTAGATAGATTGATTACGTATATACGTATCCTTTAAAAAAACATTTTTTTTATTTATCCTTCCAGTGTTTTTTTTAATACATTTATTCTAGGGCCTGACCATCAAATCAGCTGGTTACATCAATTATCTGATTTTTTTATTTTGACAAATATCCTTAAGCTGGCTCAAAATATTCATATTAGTCATATTTATATTATTATTAGGTATGCAAGATAGTAAGAGATTTGTTTTGGAATCATTTATAATATAGATACATATCAATGATCTAATAGAATATACCATAATAGAACAGAGTGAAATAGTTATGTAGCATATTTTGATTCCCCTACCCAGTGATTGACTTCTTTTTACACTTTAACAGCAGTTAAAAATGTTCGCCTATGTAGTCTTTACGAATGGACATGAAGCCAAACATGAACCAGTCCGTCTCAGTTGATTCTGTGAAATGGCTAGATGGTCGTGTTGGGTGAATTATTTTTTTCCTCTCTTCCCAGTGAGCAGAAACAACTTGTGAGCATGTGCAGTAGAAGAAATGGAAGTCGGCGAAGAAGAAAACCGAGCTGCCGCAGCTCCACTTTGTCGAGCAGTCGAGGAGAAGGAGGAGGAGAAGAAAAGAAAAAAAGGTGACCTCAATGAAGAAGAATGTAATGTGGTCTCCTCTCCCTCCCCGAAACATCCAAGCAACAGAAATGACTTTTCCCCTTTTTTCTAGTTGCGCATACCATCAAAGTCTTTCACTTTTCGTTGGGAGTCCCGTAGAGAATGTCACTTCTCTCCAAGTAAACACCCAAGAGATCAACAAGCTGATAGCACTTCCTATTGCTCCCTTTTCTTTTTTGGGTCAATGGTGGGCCTTGAAATGCCACGCATTTGCACAAATCTCTTAACTTTTTTCCTTTTCCACGCCACATGTTGGAAAAGCAACAGGAGGATCAGGAGGAGGAGTTTGAAATTTATGCTCTCCTCTTGGGTCACCCTGAAAAAGCAACGCTAACGCGTTTCACATGTTGCTGCTTGGCCGATGATCACGTTTCGCCATCTCTTTTCCCGATCTGTAGGCCCGCCGTGTTTACTTCCCTTCCTAGGGTCAAACCTAACAGGAAGTGTGTCACCTATCATTGACGGAAATACGAGACCGTGGCTCAAGTGTTTTAAATTCATTGTTATGCTAAATATTTTGAATCAATTAATTGTTTGTATGGGAAAAATACATTGACGAATCTAAGTAAGTGGAATTTATTCCCAGCTAGCAAAAACTAGCAGTAACATATCAGCTAACATTGATAGTACCTTTGTACAGTGAGACCTCAACTTACAAACACCTTAACTTACAAACTTTTCGTCTTACAAACATCAAATTTATGAAAATTAAACCTTATAATAAGCACTATTTTCATAATACACACCCACCACGGCTGGCGGAGTGATCTTCGGCGGAAGCACACGACCGAACAGCATCAGAGGTTAAGTTACCAACAGTCCTTATGGAAGGTGACTCTCCTTCCATAAGCCATCAACGACCATCAAAAAGGTAAATAAAACTTTATTTTACAGCACAGTTTATCTCTTTAATTACAGTCCTCATGTAATGCGCCGAACAGCAATTCCCTTTGACCATCGACCTCCAACGCCATTCCATCAAGCCATAAATGAAAATCACAAATGTAAATAAAGTGACTATGATACAATGCAGTGTATTTCTTTCGTTACAATACAATAGCACATTTATTATACATAGAATAAGGTATGTTGTGTGTAGTTTTAAGGCTTAATTAGTTGAAAAGTATATTTTATGCAAACCCGGGAACGGATTATTCCCATTTTAATGGTTTCCTATGGGAAATCTTTTTTTGAGATACACACTTTTCGCCTTACACACTCTGTCTCGGAACCAATTAAGTTCGTAAGTTGAGGTCTCACTGTAATTGTACATAAAATTAGTGCTGTCATTGAAAGAACTCTTCCGTAAAAAATAGACTATTAAAAAAAAAATCCTTATAAACTATTGTCACTGCAATGACTTGCTATTATTAGCCACTTTTAGCACGTGCATGCTGTCATTAACTCATTCACTGCCATTCACGATTTTATTCGGGAATTGAAAATATGACGTAGAGCACCATTCCCGAATTTCATAGGGTTTTGTTTCTTTGGGTGCTGATAAAGCAATGTTTTTTCCTTTCCAAAAGGAGGCAGATTTTCCCTTTTTTCCATGTTAGCGCTTTGTTCCAGCTTCAACCAATATGGATGTATTGTATTTTGGACAGCCGCCCTCATTTCAAGCTCATATAACTCCAGATCTATTTAATTTAGGAATGAACTTTTTTTTTCTGATGAAAGAAGAGAATCTAAGGTTTCTTACGCTGCATTGAATGTTTATGTTGTCCTAAAACTTAATATTCTGTGGGTTCTGGAGTTCAAGTGACAATGACAAAAACCCTGGCACTGGAGTGGACACATTTTTGCACATTATCTGGCAGTGAATGAGTTAAAACAAAAGGCAGAATTTTATTTTTTGTAATTTATTTTAGTGAATTTATGACAGGGCCCGGACAACATCTATGCATATGGATGGATCCTGGAAACGGCTTTTCTGTGGGAGCTGCAAATTTTTTAACTAAGGTGAGTGAAATCACACGTGTGTAAAATCATTATGAAAGTAGGCTTTTGTTCGCCTGAAATTTTCCTCAATTTGTTTAGTGATGAAAAATAGGGAAAATTTAGTCAGAGTATCATAAATAAATAATGTTAAAAATGCGCTTTTAATGCCACGAATGGGAATAATCACAGCAGTATAACAGTGAATGTATATCTCTGAGTTCAGTGCATTTTGCACCGAAAAAAGAGTTCAACAAACCTATTCCAAAAATAAAAGTCAAATTAGAGGGTTGCAACGTTCACCGGAGAGGGAGAAAAAGAAAAAAAAAGGCCACTGGGTTTGACTCTTGACTTCACACACAGAACCACTTGCAGTGCTCCATATCCAATCTTGCGTTCCTCCTGCTGCGCTGGGATGAGGAACATAAGATGAACGAAAACGTCTGCAGACACGCTGGTGATTGGCTTCTCCTTCAATTTGACTTTTGAAGTAGGTTGAGATCATATCTAACGGGTTAACGTTTTGTTGGAAACCGTATAAAAGTATAATCACCCCCACCAGATATACACAGCGAAGAAAAAAATTAAAGACCATATTTTCCGGTTTATAAAGCGCACCCAAAAGCCTTGATTTTCTTCCAAAAAAAATGACCCTGCGCCTGATACGCAGGTGCGCCTTATTCCTGACGTAATATTGAGGCACAACAGGTCTCACCAATACTATCAGCAGCCAACGACTCCATTTCCCCCTTTAAAAGAAGTACTGCAGAACCCCAGACTCTACTGTAGTGCCATATAATGTAGTGATAGAACGTTTATATACACATTCGTAAACATCCTATGTTACGTCATTTCTAGTTTAGTCTATACAGTGAGACCTCAACTTACAAACACCTTATCTTACAAACTTTTCGTCTTACAAACGTCAAATTTATGAAAATTAAACCTTATAATAAGCACTATTTTCATAATACACACCCACCACGGCTGGCGGAGTGATCTTCGGCGGGAGCACACGACCGAACAGCACCAGAGGTTAAGTTACCAACAGTCCTTATGGAAGGTGACTCTCCTTCCATAAGCCATCAACGACCATCAAAAAGGTCAATAAAACTTTCTTTTACAGCACAGTTTATTTCTTTAATTACAGTCCTCATGTAATGCGCCTCTCTTTCCAAACAGCAATTCCCTTTGTCCTTCGACCTCCAACGCCATTGCAACAAGCCATAAATAACCATCACAAATGTAAATAAAGTGACTTTATGATACAATGCAGTGTATTTCTTTCATTACAATACAATAGCACATTTATTATACATAGAATAAGGTATGTTGTGTGTAGTTTTTTAGGCTTATTTAATTGAAAAGTATATTTTATGGAAACCCGGGAACGGATTATTCCCATTTTAATGGTTTCCTATGGGAATTTCTTTTTTGAGATACACACTTTTCGTCTTGCACACTCTGTCTGGGAACCAATTAAGTTCGTAAGTTGAGGTCTCACTGTATATGGATGTATGCAGTTTATTCGATAACTTTGCGTATCTGTAGGGTGTACCGTTATTAAACAGATTTATTTTCAGTCTGATCACCTGTTACACCCTCCTCGTCACTGATAGGCCCGGTCGGTATGATGGATATCTTTCTGGTTCTGGGCTTGACGGAATTTTATGATGAAACATCACCTGGTTTTATCATACAGCAGTGATGACATCATATCGACCTATCACAGACTAGGAGGGTGTAACAGGATATCAGACTGAAAATAAAGATGAAAGAGAAAGATCAGCATGATTATGCCTATGTGCTATCGACCTAAGAAGTCTGTTGTAAGTACAGTCTAAATTAAACTTGGCGATGCTCCGTCAATCGCAATGGCGATTTAGTGAAGGGTTTCGCTGTTTTCCAAAAATTGCTTCTTTTACTCCTCCAATGATAGGAAATCATGATCGATTGAATTATTTTTGCCATTCAGGGTTTAACCTCCAATGGGCCTCATATGCAGCGTATTGTCACCAGACCTGAAGTATGTGTAGATACAAAGGTGTTCCTCAGGGTTTTAACTGGATGACACCACATTGAAAGAAGCAATGTGACACGAGGAACAAACGTCTCCTGGCGACTGCCGAGCATAGAAAAGACTTGAAGGTGTCCACGTCACAATGTTTTTTTTTTTTTTTTTAAGGAAAATGGAGGGAGGTGCTTGGCCTTTGTGATGCTAGTTTCTCATTGGCTGCAGAGCATTGCCCAAAGATAGAAAGAACTGTCACGTGGCACTTAAAAGATGTCTACTGGCTTTGTAAAAAAAAAAAAAAAAAGACTGTGAATGTTTGTTGGGCTGTTCATATATGAACACTTGGAACTATGAACTGAAAAATAATAGGATTATAAAGCAAAAATTAACTCCACAATCCATACTTGATTCTTTCTCCACAATCCAATCCTTCCCCTTCCCTGTTATCGCCCTTAAATTATTCTTTTTTGTCTTTTTTTTGCTCCTCCCGTGTCCACGTCTGCAAGTACAAGAGGAGGTCTTCTGCCTCTTATTAGCGATGTGTTTTCCCAGGCCTGCCACATCCACAAAGGGAGTGTGCAAGGATGAGGAGGGGAAAAAAGAGGAAGACCACAAAAGAGGGCGGAAAAAGAGAAGGGCGGAGCCATTTTTGGTGATGATGATGACGATGATGATAGTGGTAGAGTGAACGTGGACTTTTTGCGGAACGTCACCATTAACTATTTAGTTCAGGTTCAATTGGAAGCCTGAAGTATTATTAAGAAAATAGTTATTTACATTTTGTGTGTGTGTGTGTGTGTGTGTGTGTGTGTGTGTGTGTGTGTGTGTGTGTGTGTGTGTGTGTGTGTGTGTGTGTGTGTGTGTGTGTGTGTGTGTGTGTGTGTGTGTGTGTGTGTGTGTGTGTGTGTGTCTACGTTCTCGTTTTTGTTACTTGTCCCAAATGTGTGGCAAAATGTGTATTCGTGTGTGTGTGTGTGAGAGACAAAAATAAAGCATGTTGTCTTGGTTAACACACATACACATATATACATGCACGTTAACAGGAATGTGAGGGTCCCGTACAGAATACGTTCCCCCCAAAAACAGTAAAAAAAATCAGCTAAAATCAGAATACATTAGATTAAAAATTACAATAAATATTAATTAAACAAAGGAAGTTATTTGAGTCATCACAACGTTTTTTTTTCAGGCAGAGGTGCAGCAGAAAAAACTCAGAGGGCACACGAAAGGGCCGCCAACCCACATTTGGACACACCTGAGCCATGCGGTGTGCTTGCAATGTGATGTGATGTCACATTGCACCACAAGGTGGAGGTGACATCCCATAAGAGACACCTGTTTCTTATGGGACTTAAATTTCTGCTTCATGTAGTGCACAACAGTCAGTCAATCGCCTGTGTTCAATGTTTTTATGTGCAACTTTAACCAGCTCACATAATAATTGACTGCTTTCAAATGGTCGTATTGTGTAGTCACTTGATACCTTTCGCGTGGCCTCGTCACTACAGCGGAAAACTTTATTTTGGAGGCGAAAGTTGCAAATCAGTCACTTGAATGGACAGAAATCGATTTGGGGGAGGAGGGCGGGGGTCATGTGAAACTGACGGGAGCAGTGAAAGACCGTCTGGTATGACTGTAGCACAAAACATGTCTTTGGAAAACTGCTGCTATATCCGCCCCCAGTTCCACCCAACCTCACATCGACCAATCACAACATGGCCTAGATTTACATAACCAATAAAATAGTGCCCCTATTTTTTTATATCTGGAAAAAAATGATATTTTTTTCTTTAGTACTTTAGATTTTGTTGAGTAAAAAAAAGAGACTTTTATAATAATAATAAGAATACATCTTATTTTCAAGCACCTTTCTAAGCTCTCAAGTACACTTTACAGTCACGGGCATGCATGGGAAAAAAACATACAGTAAAATAATACATAAAATACAATTATGAATACAAACAAGAGATAAAGCTACACAGAAAAAGTGATTTTAAATAGGTGCCCCCCAGCAAAGACATGCCCATAAGTCAAGTTCTAGTACATACAAAGATGTTTATTTTGGGAAAGTGTATGCTGGGTCTTTCGTGTATCAAAAAAAAGTCATTATGGTGCATTGAAAGACAACCAAAAGGCGAGTACTTGGAAATGAATTGTGCAACAGGTCCAGAATTTGAGGCACAGCGCCACTACATCATTTAGATCAGGTTTTCAGCGCCATCTAGTGGACAAAGGAGGAAAAACATGTACGTGCTCAAGGTGGGCTCATTGACCAGGTGGATGAGCAGCGCCAGTGATTGAAGCCAAACGGTTTTATTTGTTTATTGATTAATATTTAATTTCTAGATCAGGATTTGACACCTCTTTCCCATTCTTGATCCAATCACATGCTGTAATAATTACAAGCAGTCACAAATGTTACAGATCATGAAAGTGTTTGTTTTGTACTCATGAGGTGAGCAGAATTGGACTCTTCATCAGAAGTTGTTTAAATATTCAATCTCCCAACTTACCATACATAGATGTCTGAAAAAAAAATCCAATAAGCCTCACTATATAGCATCGTCTTTAAAAATAAGAAGAATTCATGATGATAGTATTCATGATTGTATTTTTTTATATGTTTTTGTTGAAATGTTTTTAGCTCGGAAAAAAAACGACCATTCATAGTAAGGCATTTTTGGACCCCAAAAATCGACCATGTAGTCAGGCATTTTTGGCCTGCAAAAAATAGACCTTGGATATCCAATTTAATTTAATGAATGTAAGGCATTTTGAGCAAAAAAAAAAAAACGACCATGTATACTAAGGCATTTTTGGCCGAAAAAAAACACCATGTAAAGTAAGGCATTTTGAGCAACAAAAAAAAAAAAAAACGACCATGTATAGTAAGGCATTTTTGGCCAAAAAAAACGACCATGTATAATAGGGCATTTTTGCCCCCCCCCAAAAAAAAAAAAAACACCATGTATATTAAGGCATTTTCAGACCATGTAAAGTAAGGCAGTTTGGTCGAAAAAAAACCGACCATGTATATTCAGGCATTTTGCCCCCCCCCCCCCCCCCCCCAAAAAAAAAAAAAAAAAAACACCATGTATATTAAGGCATTTTTAGACCATGTAAAGTAAGGCAGTTTGGTCGAAAAAAACAACCATGTATAGTAAGGCATTTTTGCCCCCCCCCCCCCCCCCCCAAAAAAAAAAAAAACACCATGTATATTAGGGCATTTTTAGACCATGTAAAGTAAGGCAGTTTGGTCGAAAAAAACAACCATGTGTAGTAAGGCATTTTTGCCCCCCCCCAAAAAAAAAAAAAAAAAAACACCATGTATATTAAGGCATTTTTAGACCATGTAAAGTAAGGCAGTTTGGTCGAAAAAAAACAACTATGTATATTAAGGCATTTTTGCCCCCCCCCCAAAAAAAACACCATGTATATTAAGGCATTTTTAGACCATGTAAAGTAAGGCATTTTTGGTCGAAAAAAACAACCATGTATAGTAAGGCATTTTTTGGCTTTCTAACGTATGTGCTTTCTGCTCTTACAGTGTTGCTGTGTTTTTTTCCATCTCCAGTTTCTATCCCAGAAGCTCATCCAGGGACGATTGCGAGTTAGCTCCGCGCTAACTGGTCTACATACAACGCATCAGAGTTTTTGTTTTATTGATTGATCTTCCCATGACAAATAAAAACTATCTAAAATAAAACACCCATGTTTCTGTCTGCATTTCAGTTTATTTATACTTAATGAGGTCACAGAATTTTCACACATGAGACATGTAGGACTTGATATTTCGACAAATCTTTTAAACAATCCAAGCCATAAGGTCCTAAAGGTATCTTGAATTGCATTCGTTGACTTTCATGCGTTGCGATTGGCTGGCAAACTTGTTCAGGGTGTCTGTCCCCTTGAAAAATCACACATTTGGAAGTTCTACTCACGTGTATGGACAATAGATAGCATGACTACCGATCAAGATCCACTGCAAAGCTCAACTGCATTGGTTGAGTGGTCTAAAAATTTGGCAGCGGTCAAGGTGACTCGGGTTCGATCCTCGCTCTGACCACCAGGAGTCACCAGTTTAGCCTTCAACCACACGACGAACTCTGGTCTGAAAGCTTCCCATTTAGAAGTTATATTTATGAGCATAATCCATAACAGTGCGTATGACTGCAAATCCAAATTGGCTGAAAAACTCATCTGCGATGGTTGAGTGGTCGAAAAGTTTAGATGCATTCCCACTGTCAAATGCAAGTATGCATCAATTCAGCTGATCAGACGGGGACTCGAACAGGAGGCACTGGAACTGCAAGAGCAACTCAGATTCTATGAATTTACCATTGGACGTCATATTTATCAGGATGTACCATGTTAGTACTAGACTACCTATAAAACTCCACAAAAACACTCAGCTGTGATGGTTGAGTGGTCTAAAAGTTTGTTTGCGGCCTGGCCATCTGCAGTTCGATTCCCGCTGTTACCTGCATATCTGTGCATAAATTCAGCAGATGAGCTGGGACTCGAACAGGAGTCGCTTGGACAGCAAGTTTAGTCTTAAACCGTTTGACCAAGTTGGATTTAGAAACCTCATCTTTTGAGATTGTATTTATTCGCTAAAACATGTCAGTACTCGTGACTACCGATAAAACTCTACAAAAATTCTCAGCTGTCATGGTTGAGCGGTCTAAAAGTTTGGTTACGGCCAGGCCATCTGCAGTTCAATTCCCACTGCCACCTGCATATCTGCATAAATTCAGCAGATCAGGTGGGACTCGAACAGGAGTCAGCTGGACAGCAAGTTTAGTCTTAAACCATTTGACCAAGTCAGATTTAGAAACCTCATCTTTTGAGATTGTATTTATTCGCAAAAACATGTCAGTACTCGTGACTACCGATAAAACTCTACATAAATTCTCAGCTGTCATGGTTGAGCGGTCTAAAAGTTTGGTTACGGCCAGGCCATCTGCAGTTCAATTCCCACTGCCACCTGCATATCTGCATAAATTCAGCAGATCAGATGGGAATCGAACAGGAGTCAGCTGGACAGCAAGTTTAGTCTTAAACTGCTTGACCAAGTTGGATTTAAAAACATCCTGTTTTCGGTTTGTATTTATTCTAAAAAACATGTTAGTACTCATGACTACCAATCAAAATTTGCAAAAAATATGTCTGCAATGTTTGAGTGGTCAAAAACTTTGGCTGCGGTCCGGACGACTCCAGTTCGATCCCCGCTCTCGCCTGCAATTGTGTGCATAAATTCAGGTGAGCAGAAAAGGGGACTCGAACACAAGTCTTCCGAGCCGTAAGTATAGTCTTTGACCACTCCACTAACTCGGATTTACAAGCTTTGGATTTGGATGATATATTTGTCCGCATATCCAATAGCTATTAAAATAGGCGACACCCTGTGGATCACTCAAGTATGCCATTTCAGACACAAGTTGTCAGCACAATTAGCTTAATGGTTAATGGTGATGCACTCCCAATGCGAAGGTGCTGGGTTCAATCCCAGCTCTGGGATTGAACTCACACTTTTGTTCAATCAATGACCTTCAGAATAAGACACAAGCAAAGACACCAGAGTTTCAGTTGGCGGTCTGAGAACAGACAAGTTTTTATTCTAAGTCTTTTTGTACTTCACACAAGAATATAACAATAGAACATAAGTGAGACCAACTAGTGGTGCCCATGGCTTATTGGTTAAGGTGATGGACTCCCAATGCGAAGGTGCTGGGTTCAATTCAAGCACTGGGCAACATGTCCAATTTGTACTTTTGTTCAATCAATGACCTCCAGAATAAGATATAAGCGAACAAAGCACATTTTCAATTGGGGCCCCGTGGGCCGCTGGGAAAAGTACAAGGGTGTCGACTGCGCGGCACGGGTTCGAAACCGGCAGTCGAAGCGAAAGCGACCGAGCGAAGCGAGGTCGCTGGAGCGAGTTCACGGTCCTCCCAGGGTCACTGACAAGCGAGCGAGCGAAGCGAGCGAGCCAGGTTCTGGTGTGTCATGCGAGCGAGCGAAGCGAGCTCGCTTGTGCAGGTTCGAGGCGCGAAGCGCCGAGAACCTGCCAGTAATACTATACTAAGTGTCAACGCGGCATCGCATGATAAATACATGAATTTTGAGCGAAATCAGCCGTACCCCCATGGTCCAGTGGATAGGGCAGAAACTTGCAGTGCAGAAGTGCAGGGTTCAAGAGCAGGCAGGTGCAACTGGTACAACCTAAAGAATGGCATTGTGAGAAAGGACAATAAAAACACCTCACTACATACACATGTAGTGAGGTGTAGATGCTCTTTTTCTCGGCTAAAAAAAACACCTTACTATACATGGTCTTTTTGAGGATAAAAAAAAAACTTACCACACTTCTGAAGCGAACTTTGATGAGTCACCTCGTGCCAACTTTCTTCTTTTGCTGGGTGGGTGTCCCTCCTACGGTGGTTCCATCAGTTTCATCCAGGCCTATGTAATTAAAATAATATGAAATAAATCAGTTGAACAACAGAACAGAGTTTCATAATATATTATATGACTTTTCATGATTTCCTTTTGTCTTTAAAAAATCGTTTGCAAAAAAAAAAAAAAGATGACGTTTTCACTGAAAAAAGATGACTACCTTCATTGTGGACGGACGACTTGGGCATGGGTCTTCTTTACCCCTTCAGCGAATCAATCTAACCCGGTTTTCTGCATCCTCTTCTCTCACGCCAGCTAATAGTCTGAAAAAGCCCGAGCAACTTGAGATGAGAGTCCTGCCAAAAGAACGACAACTTCACAAGCAGATCTTTAAGGCAGTCAGGTTCCTTTTAGGGGAGGCTAATGACTCATTCAGATGAATTACAAACATGCAACCACCTTATCACGCCCAAGGTAGCAGAGCCCCAATGCACAAAAACAGCTACTTTGAACTTGAAAATGCAAGTCAACGAAATGACACAAGTAAACATTAGCAGATGCGACGTTAGCTTTAGCGAGTAAGCTCGGAGCGACGTTAGCTTTAGCAGGATAGCTCGATGATTCGGCGTGGTGGTCAAACCTCAATCTTTGTCGCTGGTTCCAAGACGGTTGTCCCCGCGCACACTTTGGACACCAAATATAGAAACTCGATCTGAGTGAGCTCGTCGCCGTCTGCCATTCTTGCTCGGGTTTTGTTGACTCGGTCTGCCGGAGAAGCTAACCATCCATGCTAGCACATCTCAGCATTGGGAACACATCCGCTTCCGGCCTGGGCGGAAAGACGTAATCGGAAAAAAACAATTGCGTAAAGACAAAAACATTGTTGTCAAAGATCCGGACGATGCATGGTTGTTTTTTTTCGCCCCAAAACACTGTACTATATGCCAAAAATATATGATCAATGTGATTGCCACAATCATCGCCAGCTTGTGGTGCAACATGACATGAGCTCTTCAAGCACACCGCATCGCTCAGTACTCACATGTGTCCATTGCAAGTTGGCGTCCCTTCTGCATGGCCCCCGAGTCTTGCAGCTGTGATCTTTGGACCAGGAGCCTCTACAACCTGGTCAAATTGAGGGAGGGGAAACAAAAGTGGTAAGTTAAAATATTTTTTCAATGGGGGAAAAGTTGTTTATTTTTCATTTGAAGCGTTTTCGTGATGTTGCACACTTTTTCACGCACCAAAAGTACAGCAACTTCCTTTGAATCAAAATCTAAGACGCTTGCTATTCTATCGGATGAAGAGCTCGTACAGTATTTTTCGTGAGTGAAAAAAGTCACGGATGCATTTGTGTGAATAGTTTGGGAAATGTGGAAAACATCCACAACAACATTCAAATCAAACACTGTAATTGACAGCTGAGGGCGACTTATTTCATATTTTGGTTACATTCGCGTAGTTCTATTGGTTTACAAATGATATACGTATATCGAAAATGTTTATTTAAACATGGAACGCTTGCTTCGGTTAGTTTTTCGTGTCGGACCGATTTAGATCGTTGGACAGGAAATTGTTGTGTGCAAACGTTTGCATTACATCTGGGCATTCGAAGTAAACCACTGTTGAGCCAAGACGTATCGCACTGCTTGTCTTGTGTTTTTTTTCTGGATCCCACAACACCGTATCTCCCTTACTATAGTGGAGAGCGCAACAATAGGCGTGCTAAATAACTGGCGCAACGTATCTTAATCGTGCTCCTAAAATATCCGCATCAACACGTTCACGGAGAAATGACAAAAAGTCAGTTTAAAAAGTTAAAACTACTTGGTAAAAGGACTTGGTTTGTTGACAGCGGAAATAGTTGTTCTTTAAAGCGGAAATGGTACCGTCCGCTCTTGTGCTGCTGCTTCTTCTTCGTCTTGTTGTTATTTGATTGGATCCAACCACGCATATCGCCCTCTGCTGGCCAGGAAGCCTCTTGGCAACACAACGCCTCTTGGCAAGCAAACCGAATGGAATTTGCAGCTTTCCGTTGGGGGCGACAGGGTGAAAGACCTTACTTTTAGGTATTTTTTGCACTTTAGTTGTATCTTCATGAAACTTGACCAATATTCGACATTACAAGGTATTTTTTTTATTTTTTTAGAGATAAATTACAGATAATTATTCGCTCCATCGATCTAGATGTAATTTTATTATTTGTCCGCCAGACTGCGCTTTTTCCCAATCGAACAAGATGTAGTTTTGTTATTTGTCCGCCAGACGGCGAAAATTCCCCTTTAAATCGATATCGGTGTATTTCCTTAATTTGTCCGCCAGACGGCGCTTATTCCCGGCGCTAATTGTTGGCTGTAATGAGGAGAGCAGAAAAGATGGATTAAATACCAAAGAACAAGGAATGATTGCCATGACTTGACCATTAAAAAAATCCTCACTCTCACATTGTGTACAGTATTTCAAATTTTCAGTTCAACTTCACCTTTTCTGCACAGAAACATTTTTTTAGTTTACATGTTTCTTTTCTTTTTTTATTTTCCACTGGCACCCTGAAGGTCAACAGTACCAATGGCGGCTGTTGTTAACCCGGGCCTCGACCGATCCGGTATGGGATTCAGAGGTCTGATTCGCATAATTGTTTTGGCATTTTTTTTTTACGTCGGATGCCCTTCCTGACACAACCCTCTGGATTTATCCGGGCTTGGGACCGGCACAATAATACACTGGCTTGTGCCCCCTTGTGGCAGTTTACATATGTTTAATACATGAAATTATACCTGGTGTTACACATAGTTTTATTTCACGTGACCTGCTTCACTGTCACGATTTATATTTATTTGTCAGACAAAACTACGAGATCATTTGGGGAATTTGCGCCGTCTGGCGGACAGATGAAGAAATTACATCTAATTTGCGCCGTCTTGCGGTCGAATCCAGGAAATACACCAAGATCGACTCAATGGGGAATTTGCCCAGTCTGGCGGACAAATAAGAAAACTACATCTAGTTTGATGGGGAATAAGCGCCGTCTGACGGACAAATAAAGAAATAACATCTGGATCTTCTTTTCTTTTCCTCTTTTCCCTTCAAGGGGTCGCCACAGCGAATCATGGTCAGATGAATGGAACGAATATTTATCTTTAAATCGGACAAATATTAAAATAACAAACCTACTCAACGAATTTGCCAAGGAGAACTAATCCTGTTGTTAAAAAAAAAAACAAATATATAAATTGTGGCAGTTAAACAGGTCACGTGAAATAAAACTACATCTGTAAAACCAGGTAGAATTTAACGTATAAAACAGTGTATGCAAACTAGAAATTGTTTAAATGCAGAAAAAGTGAAGCTGAACAGATATTTATCGGCAGACATCGATTCAATGGGGAATTTTCGCCGTCTGGCGGACAAATAACAAAACTACATCTAGTTCGATGTGGAATAAGTACCGTCTGGCGGACAAATAAAGACGTTTTTGGCCTGAAAAAATGACCAAGTATACGAAGGCGTCTTTAGCTGAAAAAAAAACAGCGTTTTTTGGCCTGTGATTGAGATGCCTTTTTTAATCTGTGACTAACTCAGCAATGACACTTTGCATGCTCATTCGAAAAAAAAAATGTTTAGTGTGGGACAAGTGATCGTGTTTGTCTATTTTAATGTATGTTGCGTTCTTCTCTTTTACAATGTTGCTATGCTACGTTTTCAGCTCTGGTGTCTATCCGAGAAGCCCATCCAGGGACAAGGGTTGCGAATTTGCTCAATGCTAACTACTCAATATGCAACACATCAGATTTATTTTTATGTTGATTGCTCTGCCCATGACAAATAAATACGTCTTCTTCTTTTCCTTTCGGCTTTTCCCTTTAAGGGGTCACCACAGCGAATCAGTGTACTCCGTCTTCAGAGGTTTGATTCACATCTGGATGCCCTTCCTGACACAACCGTCTGTATTTGTGACCGTCATAATAAGACACTGGCTTGTGTCTTATGTAAATGTATCAAACAGTATATCCATGTTTCTTTCTCCATTTAAATGTATGTACACAGAGCTAAATACACATACGGGGTCACCAAATCTGCAGTCATGAGACGTGCAGTTAGCCTAATGGTTAAAGGCCCGCGTTACGATCCATTGAAACTGTGTTCGAATTTAACCACAAATGCTCATGTTTAACCCACTTTTATTGTCAGACGTAATGAGCGACAACCTATTTCAGCCGCAACCATTTCAATGTGCATTCTTTTTCCCATCCATGATGACGACCGACTGCACTTCCACAGCAGCTGCGAGCGCATGTGGTCTAGTGGTCTGAATAACATCATCTTGTGCGTGAGCTCGTTCAGTTCGAGACCCACTCATGGCAAATTCAGCCTCCCTTTTAAACCCCGCTGGGTGGTGTTCTTTTTCAGTGGAAAGAGAAAAGACAAGTTTTTTAGTCTGTCTTTTTGTACTTTGGCAAAGGATATCATAGAACATAACAGGAGCTTACCCACGGCTCATCTGGCACGGTGGTTGTGGTGATGGCCTCCCAATGTGAAGGTGCTGCGTTCAATCCCAGCTCTGGGCCATGTGTCCAACTTGTACTTTTGTTCAATTAATGACCTTCATAAAAAGATATGAGCAAAGCAACCAGAGTTGCATGTGAGGAATGTAGATGAGGAGAAAGGGGGACTCAAACAGGAGTCACCCGAACGGTGGGTTTAGCCTTAGAGCACATGACGGACTCGAGTCTGAAAAAAAAATTGAAGTTATATTTATGGGCATAATCCATAACAGTGCGAAATCCAAATTGGCTGTAAAACTCAGCTGCGATGGTTGAGTGGTCGAAAAGTTTAGAGGCATTCGCGCTGTCAAATGCAAATATGCATCAATTCCGCTGATCAGACGGGACTTGAACAGGAGGCATTTTTGGCCTGAAAAAATAGACCATGTATGGTAAGCCGTTTTTAGCCCGAAAACCGACCTTAAAGAGGGAGGGAGGGGAAACAAAAGTGGAAAGTTAAAATATTTTTTCCTTGAGGGAAAAGTTGTTTATTTTTCATTTGAATCGTTTTTCGTGATGTTGCACACTTTTTTCACGAACCAAAAGTACAGCAACTTCCTTTGAATCAAAATCTAAGACGCTTGCTATTCTATCGGATGAAGAGCTCGTACAGTATTTTTCGTTCGTGAAAAAAGTAACGGATGCATTTGTGTGAATAGTTTGGGAAATGTGGAAAACATGCACAACAACATTCAAGTCAAACACTCTGATTGACAGCTGAGGGCGACTGATAGCCGTGCTAAACAACTGGCGCAACGTATCGTAATCGCGCCCCTAAATTATCCACGTCATCACGTTCACGGACAAATGACAAAAAGTCAGTTTAAACAGTTAAAACTACTCGACGAGGACTTGTTTGTTGACAGCGGAAATACTTGTTCTTTAAAGCGGATGTGGGACGTTCCGCTTTTGTGCTGCTGCTTCTTCTTCGTCTTGTTGTTATTTGATTGGATGCAACCACGCATATCGCTCTCTGTTGGCCCGGAAGCCTCTTGGCAAGCAAACCGAATGGAATTTGCAGCTTTCCGTTGGGGGCGACAGGGTGAAAAGGCTTACTTTAAGGTATGTTTTGCACTTTAGTGGTATCTTCGTGAAACTTGACCAATATTCGACATTACAAGGTTGTTGTTTTTTTGTTTTTTAGAGATAAATTAAAGACAATTATTCGCTCCATCGATCTAGATGTAATTTTGTCATTTGTCCGCCAGACGGCGAAAATTCCCTATTAAATCGATATCGGTGTATTTCCTTAATTTGTCGTCACTCTCACATTGTGTACAGTATTTCCAAATTCAAATTTTCAGTTCAGCTTCACCTTTTCTGCACAGAAACATTTTTTTAGTTTACATATGTTTCTTTTCTTTTTTTATATTCCACTGGCACCCTGAAGGTCAACAGTACCAATGGCGGCCGTTGTTAACCCGGGCCTCGACCGATCCGGTATGGGATTCAGAGGTTTGATTCGCATAATTGTTTTGGCAAAAAAAAAAAAATACGTCAGACGCCCTTCCTGACACAACCCTTTGTATTTACCCGGGCTTGGGACCGGCACAATAAGACACTGGCTTGTGCCCCCTTGTGGCAGTTTACATATGTTTAATACATGACATTATACCTGGTTTTACACGGTTTTATTTCACGTGACCTGCTTCACTGCCACGATTTATATTTGTCAGACAAAACTACATCTAGATTATTTGGGGAATTGTCGCCGTCTGGCGGTTTGCAAAAAAATCACCTCCAAAGGTTCTTTTGCGGCTTATCCAATTATCAATTTAGCTGAACTTTAAATAAGTAATTTTCAAAACTTATTAAGTTATTTAAAAAGAATAAAGTCATTACGAAATATAGGAAATTTCCCTTTCTTGAATGTTCTCTTTCACGCATTGGGCTGTTCCAAACCTTTCCCCAAACCTTTAAAAAAACTCTCGAGCTAGGCAATACCTTTCCGGTAGGTTCAAGCAAAACACACACGATCAAAGAAAAACCTTTCGATAGGAAAGCAACAAAAACCAATAGAAGCAAGACAAAACAGCTCTTAACGGAATGTACTTTGGGTAGTCCAAGGTTTCAAACAATTTGGCCAGTTGATTTGATCTGGTATTGGCCCCTTGTCCAAAACTCGCCGGAAATTCCGTTTTCCCTGTCCCGGACAATTACCTCGGTTGCCGCATTGGAAAAAGTACCGCAATTTTGGAGGAAAACCTTGAGTTAAAGGGAAAAACGTCGCTAAAAATTTTGAAAAATCCTACAACATTTGCAAACCCACATGTTAAAATAAAAAACCCTTTACCAAATTAAAGCAATTCCCCTTACAATTCATGAAATCCACTAACAATAAATTGAAAAAACCATTTATTAAAACGAATGACCTTAGGTTGACGAAAAAATTACTTTACAAATTGGGGGGGGGAAAATTTGTTTGTTTGTGGTAGCCAGGTTTCTTTCTTGTTTTTTCACGTGTTTGGCATGCTTAAACTTTAAAGAAATTTGCTTAAACAAAGATAGTAAGCGTTTTTAGCCAAAAAAACATGTATAGTAAGGCTTTTTAGCCTAAAAAACACCATGTATAGTAAGGCTTTTTGCCAAAAAACCTGTATAGTAAGGATTTTCCAAAAAACCATTAAGTAAGGCTTGAAAAAACTGTTATAATTTTGAAAAACGGCAAAAGTTAGTATTTATAGTTAAACTTTCTAAAATTTATGTTAAACTCTTTCAAAATTTTTTATAAAACTTTCTATTTTTAAATTCTGTCAATTTGTTGAAAGAGTTTTGGTGAGGAATTAAACATAAAAGATGGAATGATTAAAGCAACTGCCAAAATTTAAGGGCCCAAGCTATTAAATCATAAGACAAGTGTTAAAAGTAAACATCGTTTGACAACTAGCAATGATTGATTAGCTGATGATCGCATTGCTGTGCAGCAGATACTCTATTGATGATGGCATCTGCGTCTGGCCACTTTGGATGACAGCATCATTGCCATGACTATACTTTACACTAATGCACGAGTCAAGCGCAATGTGATTAGCAGGGCTTAAAAGTGGTTCGTAATGCAAAGAGAGGTAATATGCATACTGAGATTGCAAATGCAGCATGAGCTGTACATGAATGGGATGGCGAGTAGGTCAAATCAAGGAATAAGTCATGTCCATGTTTGTCTGTGATACCATAACAATCGCTGTCTGTACGTAATACTTAGTGCGCGAGCCAGTGCATATTCGGCAATAGCTGCGCAATGCTTGCAGTAAGTCGCACCACGGTCGAACAGTCCTTGGCAGCATCAACGTATAGCTGACGTTAAGTCCTGCAATTGTACTGATAAACAAGTACCTCAATATATTAGACATATTGGCACTGTTGAAAACAAACATGTCACACTCGCAGTTGAAAGCAGCTGTCGGATTGACGGCATCTGACAGTGCAGCTACATGCAGTCGATTCACAGATGCACGAATTGAACACATGTGGCTAATCGCGAGTGCTGCAAACAATTTGCGCGAACGTCAGATTCAGACAGTCTGTGATGTTAATAATCCGTAGAAAATCAATTGTCATAGCATGCATAAGGAAATCAGTCAATGACAGTACTCGCTACAATCATGAGGCTGAAAGTGTCTATGCGCTCTTTACCTGCGATCCATTATGCCGTTATGCATTCACTCGTGGACAAGGTCTCAATCGCTAGCATGTAGACTCCACTCTATATACTTAGTTACTCTGGTAACTAGATTAAATTTAGATGACTACCATAATTATCAATCTGATACTGATAAATCGACTGATCAGTTTTTGATTATCACAATATCAACGTTTCATATAGCCTATTACTCGACAAAACCTAGTAATCAACATCGGCTCATCGCTGGTCTGGTTACAGTCTATAAGTATGGTTGCAGGCAAGACCACATAGCATGGCAATTCCCAACTGACAGTTCTGCATATCTAGTCTAATATCATGACAATGAATAGAGCTGGTCGAACAAGGAGTGGTCATGGACATGTTGAAGTGTGAGTCTAAGAGCTGACACAAGCAGCATTTCAAAAACCTTCGGTTCAATTGTATTTATTGGCAGAAAAAACACAGTCTAGTACTGGACACGATCAACAATTGGCAAGCGAAAAGACAGTGACTCGCAACGGTTAGGGTCAAACAGGTCGAGGATGCGGCCGGCCATGCAGTTGATTCCACTGACACGCAATCGCGTGCGATGCGAGCGAGTAAACAGTTAAAACTACTCGACGAGGACTTGTTTGTTGACAGCGGAAATACTTGTTCTTTAAAGCGGATGTGGGACGTTCCGCTTTTGTGCTGCTGCTTCTTCTTCGTCTTGTTGTTATTTGATTGGATGCAACCACGCATATCGCTCTCTGTTGGCCCGGAAGCCTCTTGGCAAGCAAACCGAATGGAATTTGCAGCTTTCCGTTGGGGGCGACAGGGTGAAAAGGCTTACTTTAAGGTATGTTTTGCACTTTAGTGGTATCTTCGTGAAACTTGACCAATATTCGACATTACAAGGTTGTTGTTTTTTTGTTTTTTAGAGATAAATTAAAGACAATTATTCGCTCCATCGATCTAGATGTAATTTTGTCATTTGTCCGCCAGACGGCGAAAATTCCCTATTAAATCGATATCGGTGTATTTCCTTAATTTGTCGTCACTCTCACATTGTGTACAGTCACTCTCACATTGTGTACAGTATTTCCAAATTCAAATTTTCAGTTCAGCTTCACCTTTTCTGCACAGAAACATTTTTTTAGTTTACATATGTTTCTTTTCTTTTTTTATATTCCACTGGCACCCTGAAGGTCAACAGTACCAATGGCGGCCGTTGTTAACCCGGGCCTCGACCGATCCGGTATGGGATTCAGAGGTTTGATTCGCATAATTGTTTTGGCAAAAAAAAAAAAATACGTCAGACGCCCTTCCTGACACAACCCTTTGTATTTACCCGGGCTTGGGACCGGCACAATAAGACACTGGCTTGTGCCCCCTTGTGGCAGTTTACATATGTTTAATACATGACATTATACCTGGTTTTACACGGTTTTATTTCACGTGACCTGCTTCACTGCCACGATTTATATTTGTCAGACAAAACTACATCTAGATTATTTGGAGAATTGTCGCCGTCTGGCGGACAAATAACAAAACTACATCTAGTTTGATGGGGAATAAGCGCCGTCTGGCGGACAAATCAAGGAAATACATCAAGTGTGCCATGTTTGTACTCGTGACTACCGATAAAACCTCACAAAATCCTCAGCTGTCGTGGTCGAGCGGTCTAAAAGTTTGGTTGCGGCCAGGCCATATGCAGTTCAATTCCCACTGACACCTGCATATCTGTGCATAAATTCAGCAGATGAGCTGGGACTCGAACAGGAGTCGCTTGGACATTAAGTTTAGTCTTAAACCGTCTGACCAAGTCAGATTTAAAAACCTCCGGTTTTCAGATTGTATTTATTGGCAAAAAAACATCTTAGTACTCGTGACTACCGATCAAAATTTGCAAAAAAACATGTCTGCAATGGTTGAGTGGCCAAAAGGTTGGTTGCGGCCTGGCCATCTGCAGTTCGATTCCCACTGACACCTGCATATCTGTGCATAAATTCAGCAGATGAGCTGGGACTCGAACAGGAGTCGCCTGGACATTAAGTTTAGTCTTAAACCATTTGACCAAGTCGCATTTTAAAACCTCCTGTTTTGAGATTGTATTTATTTGCAAAAAACATGTTAGTACTCATGACTACCAATCAAAATTTGCAAAAAAACATGTGCAATGTTTGAGTGGTCAAAAACTTTGGCTGCGGTCCGGACGACTCCAGTTCGATCCCCGCTCTCGCCTGCAATTGTGTGCATAATTTCAGGTGAGCAGAAAAGGGGACTCGAACACAAGTCTTCCGAGCCGTAAGTATAGTCTTAGAGCACTCGACTAACTCGGATTTACAAACTTTGGATTTGGATGTTATATTTGTCCGCATATCCAATAGCTATTAAAATAGGCGACACCCTGTGGATCACTCAAGTATGCCATTTCAGACAGAAGTTGTCAGCACAATTAGCTTAATGGTTAATGGTGATGGACTCCCAATGCGAAGGTGCTGGGTTCAATCCCAGCTCTGGGATTGAACTCACACTTTTGTTCAATCAATGACCTTCAGAATAAGACACAAGCAAAGACACCAGAGTTTCAGTTGGCGGTCTGAGAACAGACAAGTTTTTATTCTAAGTCTTTTTGTACTTCACACAAGAATATCATAGAACATAAGTGAGACCAACTAGTGGTGCCCGTGGCTTATTGGTTAAGGTGATGGACTCCCAATGCGAAGGTGCTGGGTTCAATTCAAGCACTGGGCAACATGTCCAATTTGTACTTTTGTTCAATCAATGACCTCCAGAATAAGATATAAGCGAACAAAGCACATTTTCAATTGGGGCCCCGTGGGCCGCTGGGAAAAAGTACAAGGGTGTCGACTGCGCGGCACGGGTTCGAAACCAGCAGTCGAAGCGAAAGCGACCGAGCGAAGCGAGGTCGCTGGAGCGAGTTCACGGTCCTCCCAGGGTCACTGACAAGCGAGCGAGCGAAGCGAGCGAGCCAGGTTCTGGTGTGTCATGCGAGCGAGCGAAGCGAGCTCGCTTGTGCAGGTTCGAGGCGCGAAGCGCCGAGAACCTGCCAGTAATACTATACTAAGTGTCAACGCGGCATCGCATGATAAATACATGAATTTTGAGCGAAATCAGCCGTACCCCCATGGTCCAGTGGATAGGGCAGAAACTTGCAGTGCAGAAGTGCAGGGTTCAAGAGCAGGCAGGTGCAACTGGTACAACCTAAAGAATGGCATTGTGAGAAAGGACAATAAAAACACCTCACTACATACACATGTAGTGAGGTGTAGATGCTCTTTTTTTTTCTCGGCTAAAAAAAACACCTTACTATACATGGTCTTTTTGAGGATAAAAAAAAACTTACCACACCTCTGAAGCGAACTTTGATGAGTCACCTCGTGCCAACTTTCTTCTTTTGCTGGGTGGGTGTCCCTCCTACGGTGGTTCCATCAGTTTCATCCAGGCCTGTTTAATTTAAAGTTTAATTTAAATAATATGAAAAAAAATCGATTGCAACAAAAAGATGACGTTTTCACTGAAAAAAAGATGACTACCTTCATTGTGGACGGACGACTTGGGCATGGGTCTTCTTTACCCCTTGAGCGAATCAATCTAACCCGGTTTTGTGCATCCTCTTCTCTCACGCCAGCTCATGGTCTGAATAAGCCCGAACAACTTGAGATGAGAGAGTCCTGCCAAAACAACAACAACAACTTCACATGTCGGTTCCTTTTACGGGAGGCTAATGACTCATTCGGATGAATTACAAGCATGCAACCACCTTATCACGCCCAAGGTAGCAGAGCCCCAATGCACAAAAACAGCTAACTTTGAACTTGAAAATGCAAAACAACGAAATGACACAAGTCAACATTAGCGGATGCTACGTTAGCTTTAGCGAGCAAGCTCGGAGCGACGTTAGCTTTAGCAGGATAGCTCGATTATTCGGCGTGGTGGTCAAACCTCAATCTTTGTCGCTGGTTCCAAGACGGTTGTCCCCGCGCACACTTTGGACACCAAATATAGAAACTCGATCTGAGTGAGCTCGTCGCCGGCTGCCATTCTTGCTCGGGTTTTGTTGACTCGGTCTGTCGGAGGAGAAGCTAACCATCCATGCTAGCACGTCTCAGCATTGGGAAAACATCCGCTTCCGGCCTGGGCGGAAAGACGTATTCGGAAAAACAATTACGTAAAGACAAAAACATTTTTGTCAAAGAACCGGACGATGCATGGTTGTTTTTTTTCGCCCCAAAACACTGTACCATATGCCAAAAAAAAATATATGATCAATGTGCTGCCCTTTACTGTCACTAATGGTGGAGTGATGCACTCCCTGGCTTTGAGTTCAGGAAATCAAACACACCAAAAATCTGGTACAAAGTATCATATTCGTACTCCTAAATTCCCCACATGACCACATTCACGGATAAATGAAACATTTAAAAATTAAAGTTAAAACGAGTCACCGAGGACTTGGCTTGTTGACAGCGGAAATAGTTGCTCGTTGAAGCGGATGTGGGACGGTCCGCTCTTCTTCGGCTTCTTCTCTTTCTTTTTTGTTGGTGGTGGTTTGGATCACACTGGGCTTATCGCCCTCTCCTGGCCAACACCCGCAAAGACATTTGGCACGAAATCGAATGGAATGGCGTTTTTAGCCCAAAAAAACGTATAGTAAGGCATTTTCAGCCTTAAAAACATGTATAGTGAGGCGTTTTTAGCCTAAAAAACGACCATGTATAGTAAGCCGTTTTTAGCCCCCAAAAAACCGACCATGTATAGTAAGGTATTTTTGGCCTGAAAAAAGACCATGTATAGTAAGGCCTTTTTAGCCCAAAAAACGACCTTTTTGGCCAAAGAGGGAGGGAGGGGAAACAAAAGTGCTAAGTTAAAATCTTTTAGTCCGTGAGGAAAAAGTTGTTTATTTTTCATTTTAATCCCATTTTCATGATGGAGGAAAAAGAGAGCTTACACAGAATTTTTTCATGATGTTACACACTTTCTTTCACACATCTAAAGTACAGCAACTTCCTTTGAATCAAAATCTAAGACGCTTGCTATTCTATCGGATGAAGAGCTCGTACAGTATTTTTCGTTCGTGAAAAAAGTAACGGATGCATTTGTGTGAATAGTTTGGGAAATGTGGAAAACATGCACAACAACATTCAAGTCAAACACTCTGATTGACAGCTGAGGGCGACTGATAGCCGTGCTAAACAACTGGCGCAACGTATCGTAATCGCGCCCCTAAATTATCCACGTCATCACGTTCACGGACAAATGACAAAAAGTCAGTTTAAACAGTTAAAACTACTCGACGAGGACTTGTTTGTTGACAGCGGAAATACTTGTTCTTTAAAGCGGATGTGGGACGTTCCGCTTTTGTGCTGCTGCTTCTTCTTCGTCTTGTTGTTATTTGATTGGATGCAACCACGCATATCGCTCTCTGTTGGCCCGGAAGCCTCTTGGCAAGCAAACCGAATGGAATTTGCAGCTTTCCGTTGGGGGCGACAGGGTGAAAAGGCTTACTTTAAGGTATGTTTTGCACTTTAGTGGTATCTTCGTGAAACTTGACCAATATTCGACATTACAAGGTTGTTGTTTTTTTGTTTTTTAGAGATAAATTAAAGACAATTATTCGCTCCATCGATCTAGATGTAATTTTGTCATTTGTCCGCCAGACGGCGAAAATTCCCTATTAAATCGATATCGGTGTATTTCCTTAATTTGTCGTCACTCTCACATTGTGTACAGTATTTCCAAATTCAAATTTTCAGTTCAGCTTCACCTTTTCTGCACAGAAACATTTTTTTAGTTTACATATGTTTCTTTTCTTTTTTAATATTCCACTGGCACCCTGAAGGTCAACAGTACCAATGGCGGCCGTTGTTAACCCGGGCCTCGACCGATCCGGTATGGGATTCAGAGGTTTGATTCGCATAATTGTTTTGGCAAAAAAAAAAAAAATACGTCAGACGCCCTTCCTGACACAACCCTTTGTATTTACCCGGGCTTGGGACCGGCACAATAAGACACTGGCTTGTGCCCCCTTGTGGCAGTTTACATATGTTTAATACATGACATTATACCTGGTTTTACACGGTTTTATTTCACGTGACCTGCTTCACTGCCACGATTTATATTTGTCAGACAAAACTACATCTAGATTATTTGGGGAATTGTCGCCGTCTGGCGGACAAATAACAAAACTACATCTAGTTTGATGGGGAATAAGCGCCGTCTGGCGGACAAATCAAGGAAATACATCAAGTGTGCCATGTTTGTACTCGTGACTACCGATAAAACCTCACAAAATCCTCAGCTGTCGTGGTCGAGCGGTCTAAAAGTTTGGTTGCGGCCAGGCCATATGCAGTTCAATTCCCACTGACACCTGCATATCTGTGCATAAATTCAGCAGATGAGCTGGGACTCGAACAGGAGTCGCTTGGACATTAAGTTTAGTCTTAAACCGTCTGACCAAGTCAGATTTAAAAACCTTCGGTTTTCAGATTGTATTTATTGGCAAAAAAAACATCTTAGTACTCGTGACTACCGATCAAAATTTGCAAAAAAACATGTCTGCAATGGTTGAGTGGCCAAAAGGTTGGTTGCGGCCTGGCCATCTGCAGTTCGATTCCCACTGACACCTGCATATCTGTGCATAAATTCAGCAGATGAGCTGGGACTCGAACAGGAGTCGCCTGGACATTAAGTTTAGTCTTAAACCATTTGACCAAGTCGCATTTTAAAACCTCCTGTTTTGAGATTGTATTTATTTGCAAAAAACATGTTAGTACTCATGACTACCAATCAAAATTTGCAAAAAAACATGTGCAATGTTTGAGTGGTCAAAAACTTTGGCTGCGGTCCGGACGACTCCAGTTCGATCCCCGCTCTCGCCTGCAATTGTGTGCATAATTTCAGGTGAGCAGAAAAGGGGACTCGAACACAAGTCTTCCGAGCCGTAAGTATAGTCTTAGAGCACTCGACTAACTCGGATTTACAAACTTTGGATTTGGATGTTATATTTGTCCGCATATCCAATAGCTATTAAAATAGGCGACACCCTGTGGATCACTCAAGTATGCCATTTCAGACAGAAGTTGTCAGCACAATTAGCTTAATGGTTAATGGTGATGGACTCCCAATGCGAAGGTGCTGGGTTCAATCCCAGCTCTGGGATTGAACTCACACTTTTGTTCAATCAATGACCTTCAGAATAAGACACAAGCAAAGACACCAGAGTTTCAGTTGGCGGTCTGAGAACAGACAAGTTTTTATTCTAAGTCTTTTTGTACTTCACACAAGAATATCATAGAACATAAGTGAGACCAACTAGTGGTGCCCGTGGCTTATTGGTTAAGGTGATGGACTCCCAATGCGAAGGTGCTGGGTTCAATTCAAGCACTGGGCAACATGTCCAATTTGTACTTTTGTTCAATCAATGACCTCCAGAATAAGATATAAGCGAACAAAGCACATTTTCAATTGGGGCCCCGTGGGCCGCTGGGAAAAAGTACAAGGGTGTCGACTGCGCGGCACGGGTTCGAAACCAGCAGTCGAAGCGAAAGCGACCGAGCGAAGCGAGGTCGCTGGAGCGAGTTCACGGTCCTCCCAGGGTCACTGACAAGCGAGCGAGCGAAGCGAGCGAGCCAGGTTCTGGTGTGTCATGCGAGCGAGCGAAGCGAGCTCGCTTGTGCAGGTTCGAGGCGCGAAGCGCCGAGAACCTGCCAGTAATACTATACTAAGTGTCAACGCGGCATCGCATGATAAATACATGAATTTTGAGCGAAATCAGCCGTACCCCCATGGTCCAGTGGATAGGGCAGAAACTGGCAGTGCAGAAGTGCAGGGTTCAAGAGCAGGCAGGTGCAACTGGTACAACCTAAAGAATGGCATTGTGAGAAAGGACAATAAAAACACCTCACTACATACACATGTAGTGAGGTGTAGATGCTCTTTTTTTTTTTCTCGGCTAAAAAAAACACCTTACTATACATGGTCTTTTTGAGGATAAAAAAAAACTTACCACACCTCTGAAGCGAACTTTGATGAGTCACCTCGTGCCAACTTTCTTCTTTTGCTGGGTGGGTGTCCCTCCTACGGTGGTTCCATCAGTTTCATCCAGGCCTGTTTAATTTAAAGTTTAATTTAAATAATATGAAAAAAAAATCGATTGCAACAAAAAGATGACGTTTTCACTGAAAAAAGATGACTACCTTCATTGTGGACGGACGACTTGGGCATGGGTCTTCTTTACCCCTTGAGCGAATCAATCTAACCCGGTTTTCTGCATCCTCTTCTCTCACGCCAGCTCATGGTCTGAATAAGCCCGAACAACTTGAGATGAGAGAGTCCTGCCAAAACAACAACAACAACTTCACATGTCGGTTCCTTTTACGGGAGGCTAATGACTCATTCGGATGAATTACAAGCATGCAACCACCTTATCACGCCCAAGGTAGCAGAGCCCCAATGCACAAAAACAGCTAACTTTGAACTTGAAAATGCAAAACAACGAAATGGCACAAGTCAACATTAGCGGATGCGACGTTAGCTTTAGCGAGCAAGCTCGGAGCGACGTTAGCTTTAGCAGGATAGCTCGATTATTCGGCGTGGTGGTCAAACCTCAATCTTTGTCGCTGGTTCCAAGACGGTTGTCCCCGCGCACACTTTGGACACCAAATATAGAAACTCGATCTGAGTGAGCTCGTCGCCGGCTGCCATTCTTGCTCGGGTTTTGTTGACTCGGTCTGACGGAGGAGAAGCTAACCATCCATGCTAGCACATCTCAGCATTGGGAAAACATCCGCTTCCGGCCTGGGCGGAAAGACGTATTCGGAAAAACCAATGACGTATAAACAAAAACCTTTTTGTCAGAGAACCGGACGAAAAATCTGGTACAAAGTATCATAAGCGTACTCCTAAATTCCCCACATGACCACATTCACGGATAAATGAAACATTTAAAAATTAAAGTTAAAACGAGTCACCGAGGACTTGGCTTGTTGACAGCGGAAATAGTTGCTCGTTGAAGCGGATGTGGGACGGTCCGCTCTTCTTCGGCTTCTTCTCTTTCTTTTTTGTTGGTGGTGGTTTGGATCACACTGGGCTTATCGCCCTCTCCTGGCCAACACCCGCAAAGACATTTGGCACGAAATCGAATGGAATGGCGTTTTTTGCCCAAAAAAAAACGTATAGTAAGGTATTTTCAGCCTTAAAAACATGTATAGTGAGGCGTTTTAGTCTAAAAAACCACCATGTATAGTCAGTCGTTTTTTGCCGCGGGCCACATTGTAGATTTGGTTTCCTCCCGAGGGCCGTTATGATTGGGGAAGCCATTAGAATGTTTAATCCCCTCCACATATTCCATACAGAGCGCAAAATAAAATAATTAATAACTAGTTTTCAAATCTGAAGTCAAGAAAAATGACTTATTGTGGTTTACATCCAAAACTATGACATTTTTAGCCAGTAAAAACCACAAGTTCACCAGTTTGATTTGCTTTCGCGGTCCGAAAAAAACTTATGTGGCGGGCCGGATTTAGCCCCCGGGCCTTGACTTTGAAACCTGTGAGGTATAGTAATCCGTTTTTAGCCCGAAAAAAACGGCCATGTATAGTAAGGTATTTTTGGCCTGAAAAAAAGACCATGTATGGTAAGCCGTTTTTAGCCCGAAAACCAACCTTAAAGAGGGAGGGAGGGGAAACAAAAGTGGGAAGTTAAAATATTTTTTCCTTGAGGGAAAAGTTGTTTATTTTTCATTTGAATCATTTTTCGTGATGTTGCACACTTTCTTTCACACATCTAAAGTACAGCAACTTCCTTTGAATCAAAATCTAAGACGCTTGCTATTCTATCGGATGAAGAGCTCGTACAGTATTTTTCGTTCGTGAAAAAAGTAACGGATGCATTTGTGTGAATAGTTTGGGAAATGTGGAAAACATGCACAACAACATTCAAGTCAAACACTCTGATTGACAGCTGAGGGCGACTGATAGCCGTGCTAAACAACTGGCGCAACGTATCGTAATCGCGCCCCTAAATTATCCACGTCATCACGTTCACGGACAAATGACAAAAAGTCAGTTTAAACAGTTAAAACTACTCGACGAGGACTTGTTTGTTGACAGCGGAAATACTTGTTCTTTAAAGCGGATGTGGGACGTTCCGCTTTTGTGCTGCTGCTTCTTCTTCGTCTTGTTGTTATTTGATTGGATGCAACCACGCATATCGCTCTCTGTTGGCCCGGAAGCCTCTTGGCAAGCAAACCGAATGGAATTTGCAGCTTTCCGTTGGGGGCGACAGGGTGAAAAGGCTTACTTTAAGGTATGTTTTGCACTTTAGTGGTATCTTCGTGAAACTTGACCAATATTCGACATTACAAGGTTGTTGTTTTTTTGTTTTTTAGAGATAAATTAAAGACAATTATTCGCTCCATCGATCTAGATGTAATTTTGTCATTTGTCCGCCAGACGGCGAAAATTCCCTATTAAATCGATATCGGTGTATTTCCTTAATTTGTCGTCACTCTCACATTGTGTACAGTATTTCCAAATTCAAATTTTCAGTTCAGCTTCACCTTTTCTGCACAGAAACATTTTTTTAGTTTACATATGTTTCTTTTCTTTTTTTATATTCCACTGGCACCCTGAAGGTCAACAGTACCAATGGCGGCCGTTGTTAACCCGGGCCTCGACCGATCCGGTATGGGATTCAGAGGTTTGATTCGCATAATTGTTTTGGCAAAAAAAAAAAAATACGTCAGACGCCCTTCCTGACACAACCCTTTGTATTTACCCGGGCTTGGGACCGGCACAATAAGACACTGGCTTGTGCCCCCTTGTGGCAGTTTACATATGTTTAATACATGACATTATACCTGGTTTTACACGGTTTTATTTCACGTGACCTGCTTCACTGCCACGATTTATATTTGTCAGACAAAACTACATCTAGATTATTTGGGGAATTGTCGCCGTCTGGCGGACAAATAACAAAACTACATCTAGTTTGATGGGGAATAAGCGCCGTCTGGCGGACAAATCAAGGAAATACATCAAGTGTGCCATGTTTGTACTCGTGACTACCGATAAAACCTCACAAAATCCTCAGCTGTCGTGGTCGAGCGGTCTAAAAGTTTGGTTGCGGCCAGGCCATATGCAGTTCAATTCCCACTGACACCTGCATATCTGTGCATAAATTCAGCAGATGAGCTGGGACTCGAACAGGAGTCGCTTGGACATTAAGTTTAGTCTTAAACCGTCTGACCAAGTCAGATTTAAAAACCTTCGGTTTTCAGATTGTATTTATTGGCAAAAAAAACATCTTAGTACTCGTGACTACCGATCAAAATTTGCAAAAAAACATGTCTGCAATGGTTGAGTGGCCAAAAGGTTGGTTGCGGCCTGGCCATCTGCAGTTCGATTCCCACTGACACCTGCATATCTGTGCATAAATTCAGCAGATGAGCTGGGACTCGAACAGGAGTCGCCTGGACATTAAGTTTAGTCTTAAACCATTTGACCAAGTCGCATTTTAAAACCTCCTGTTTTGAGATTGTATTTATTTGCAAAAAACATGTTAGTACTCATGACTACCAATCAAAATTTGCAAAAAAACATGTGCAATGTTTGAGTGGTCAAAAACTTTGGCTGCGGTCCGGACGACTCCAGTTCGATCCCCGCTCTCGCCTGCAATTGTGTGCATAATTTCAGGTGAGCAGAAAAGGGGACTCGAACACAAGTCTTCCGAGCCGTAAGTATAGTCTTAGAGCACTCGACTAACTCGGATTTACAAACTTTGGATTTGGATGTTATATTTGTCCGCATATCCAATAGCTATTAAAATAGGCGACACCCTGTGGATCACTCAAGTATGCCATTTCAGACAGAAGTTGTCAGCACAATTAGCTTAATGGTTAATGGTGATGGACTCCCAATGCGAAGGTGCTGGGTTCAATCCCAGCTCTGGGATTGAACTCACACTTTTGTTCAATCAATGACCTTCAGAATAAGACACAAGCAAAGACACCAGAGTTTCAGTTGGCGGTCTGAGAACAGACAAGTTTTTATTCTAAGTCTTTTTGTACTTCACACAAGAATATCATAGAACATAAGTGAGACCAACTAGTGGTGCCCGTGGCTTATTGGTTAAGGTGATGGACTCCCAATGCGAAGGTGCTGGGTTCAATTCAAGCACTGGGCAACATGTCCAATTTGTACTTTTGTTCAATCAATGACCTCCAGAATAAGATATAAGCGAACAAAGCACATTTTCAATTGGGGCCCCGTGGGCCGCTGGGAAAAAGTACAAGGGTGTCGACTGCGCGGCACGGGTTCGAAACCAGCAGTCGAAGCGAAAGCGACCGAGCGAAGCGAGGTCGCTGGAGCGAGTTCACGGTCCTCCCAGGGTCACTGACAAGCGAGCGAGCGAAGCGAGCGAGCCAGGTTCTGGTGTGTCATGCGAGCGAGCGAAGCGAGCTCGCTTGTGCAGGTTCGAGGCGCGTAGCGCCGAGAACCTGCCAGTAATACTATACTAAGTGTCAACGCGGCATCGCATGATAAATACATGAATTTTGAGCGAAATCAGCCGTACCCCCATGGTCCAGTGGATAGGGCAGAAACTTGCAGTGCAGAAGTGCAGGGTTCAAGAGCAGGCAGGTGCAACTGGTACAACCTAAAGAATGGCATTGTGAGAAAGGACAATAAAAACACCTCACTACATACACATGTAGTGAGGTGTAGATGCTCTTTTTCTCGGCTAAAAAAAACACCTTACTATACATGGTCTTTTAGAGGATAAAAAAAAAAAAACTTACCACACCTCTGAAGCGAACTTTGATGAGTCACCTCGTGCCAACTTTCTTCTTTTGCTGGGTGGGTGTCCCTCCTACGGTGGTTCCATCAGTTTCATCCAGGCCTGTTTAATTTAAAGTTTAATTTAAATAATATGAAAAAAAATCGATTGCAACAAAAAGATGACGTTTTCACTGAAAAAAAGATGACTACCTTCATTGTGGACGGACGACTTGGGCATGGGTCTTCTTTACCCCTTGAGCGAATCAATCTAACCCGGTTTTCTGCATCCTCTTCTCTCACGCCAGCTCATGGTCTGAATAAGCCCGAACAACTTGAGATGAGAGAGTCCTGCCAAAACAACAACAACAACTTCACATGTCGGTTCCTTTTACGGGAGGCTAATGACTCATTCGGATGAATTACAAGCATGCAACCACCTTATCACGCCCAAGGTAGCAGAGCCCCAATGCACAAAAACAGCTAACTTTGAACTTGAAAATGCAAAACAACGAAATGACACAAGTCAACATTAGCGGATGCTACGTTAGCTTTAGCGAGCAAGCTCGGAGCGACGTTAGCTTTAGCAGGATAGCTCGATTATTCGGCGTGGTGGTCAAACCTCAATCTTTGTCGCTGGTTCCAAGACGGTTGTCCCCGCGCACACTTTGGACACCAAATATAGAAACTCGATCTGAGTGAGCTCGTCGCCGGCTGCCATTCTTGCTCGGGTTTTGTTGACTCGGTCTGTCGGAGGAGAAGCTAACCATCCATGCTAGCACGTCTCAGCATTGGGAAAACATCCGCTTCCGGCCTGGGCGGAAAGACGTATTCGGAAAAACAATTACGTAAAGACAAAAACATTTTTGTCAAAGAACCGGACGATGCATGGTTGTTTTTTTTCGCCCCAAAACACTGTACCATATGCCAAAAAAAAATATATGATCAATGTGCTGCCCTTTACTGTCACTAATGGTGGAGTGATGCACTCCCTGGCTTTGAGTTCAGGAAATCAAACACACCAAAAATCTGGTACAAAGTATCATATTCGTACTCCTAAATTCCCCACATGACCACATTCACGGATAAATGAAACATTTAAAAATTAAAGTTAAAACGAGTCACCGAGGACTTGGCTTGTTGACAGCGGAAATAGTTGCTCGTTGAAGCGGATGTGGGACGGTCCGCTCTTCTTCGGCTTCTTCTCTTTCTTTTTTGTTGGTGGTGGTTTGGATCACACTGGGCTTATCGCCCTCTCCTGGCCAACACCCGCAAAGACATTTGGCACGAAATCGAATGGAATGGCGTTTTTAGCCCCAAAAACGTATAATAAGGCATTTTCAGCCTTAAAAACATGTATAGTGAGGCGTTTTTAGCCTAAAAAACGACCATGTATAGTAAGCCGTTTTTAGCCCCCAAAAAACCGACCATGTATAGTAAGGTATTTTTGGCCTGAAAAAAGACCATGTATAGTAAGGCCTTTTTAGCCCAAAAAACGACCTTAAAGAGGGAGGGAGGGGAAACAAAAGTGCTAAGTTAAAATCTTTTGTCCATGAGGAAAAAGTTGTTTATTTTTCATTTTAATCATTTTCATGATGGATGAACGACTGAGAGCTTACAGACATTTTCATGATGTTACACACTTTCTTTCACACATCTAAAGTACAGCAACTTCCTTTGAATCAAAAAATAAGACGCTTGCTATTCTATCGGATGAAGAGCTCGTACAGTATTTTTCGTTAGTGAAAAAAGTCACGGATGCATTTGTGTGAATAGTTTGGGAAATGTGGAAAACATCCACAACAAACATTCGAGTCAAACACTCTGATTGAGAGCTGAGGGCGACCGATAGGCGTGCTAAATAACTGGCGCAACGTATCGTAATCGTGCTCCTAAATCATCCACGTTCACGGACAAATGACAAAAAGTCAGTTTAAAAAGTTAAAACTACTCAACGAGGACTTGGTTTGTTGACAGCGGAAATACTTCCGCTCTTGTGCTGCAGATTCTTCTTCGTCTTGTTGTTATTTGATTGGATCCAACCACGCATATCGCGCTCTGCTGGCCAGGAGGCCTCTTGGCAACACGTCTCTTGGAAAGCAAACTGAATGGAATTTACAGCTTTCCGTTCGGGGCGACAGGGTGAAAAGGCATATCGGTGTATTTCCTTAATTTATCCGTCAGACGGCGCTAATTGTTGGCTGTAATGAGAGGGGAGCAGAAAAAGATGGATTAAATACCAAAGAACAAGGAATGATTGCCAATGATTTGCGCCGTCTGGCGGACAAGTAACAAACCTACATCTCGTTTGATGGGGAATAGGCGCCGTCTGGCGGACAAATCAAGGAAATACATCAAGTGTGCCATGTTTGTACTCGTGACTACCGATAAAACCTCACAAAATCCTCAGCTGTCGTGGTTGCGCGGTCTAAAAGTTTGGTTGCGGCCAGGCCATCTGCAGTTCAATTCCCACTGACACCTGCATATCTGTGCATAAACTCAGCAGCTCAGCTGGGACTCGAACAGGAGTCGCTTGGACATTAAGTTTAGTCTTAAACCGTCTGACCAAGTCAAATTTAAAAACCTCCGGTTTTCAGATTGTATTTATTGGCAAAAAAACATATTAGTACTCGTGACTACCGATCAAAATTTGCAAAAAAACATGTCTGCAATGGTTGAGTGGTCAAAAGGTTGGTTGCGGCCTGGTCATCTGCAGTTCGATTCCCACTGACACCTGCATATCTGTGCATAAATTCAGCAGATGAGCTGGGACTCGAACAGGAGTCGCCTGCACATTAAGTTTAGTCTTAAACCATTTGACCAAGTCGCATTTTAAAACCTCCTGTTTTGAGATTGTATTTATTTGCAAAAAACATGTTAGTACTCATGACTACCAATCAAAATTTGCAAAAAAACATGTGCAATGTTTGAGTGGTCAAAAACTTTGGCTGCGGTCCGGACGACTCCAGTTCGATCCCCGCTCTCGCCTGCAATTGTGTGCATAAATTCAGGTGAGCAGAAAAGGGGACTCGAACACAAGTCTTCCGAGCCGTAAGTATATTCTTAGAGCACTCGACTAACTCGGATTTACAAACTTTGGATTTGGATGTTATATTTGTCCGCATATCCAATACCTATTAAAATCGGCGACACCCTGTGGATCACTCAAGTATGCCATTTCAGACACAAGTTGTCAGCACAATTAGCTTAATGGTTAATGGTGATGGACTCCCAATGCGAAGGTGCTGGGTTCAATCCCAGCTCTGGGATTGAACTCACACTTTTGTTCAATCAATGACCTTCAGAATAAGACACAAGCAAAGACACCAGAGTTTCAGTTGGCGGTCTGAGAACAGACAAGTTTTTATTCTAAGTCTTTTTGTACTTCACACAAGAATATAACAATAGAACATAAGTGAGACCAACTAGTGGTGCCCATGGCTTATTGGTTAAGGTGATGGACTCCCAATGCGAAGGTGCTGGGTTCAATTCAAGCACTGGGCAACATGTCCAATTTGTACTTTTGTTCAATCAATGACCTCCAGAATAAGATATAAGCGAACAAAGCACATTTTCAATTGGGGCCCCGTGGGCCGCTGGGAAAAAGTACAAGGGTGTCGACTGCGCGGCACGGGTTCGAAACCAGCAGTCGAAGCGAAAGCGACCGAGCGAAGCGAGGTCGCTGGAGCGAGTTCACGGTCCTCCCAGGGTCACTGACAAGCGAGCGAGCGAAGCGAGCGAGCCAGGTTCTGGTGTGTCATGCGAGCGAGCGAAGCGAGCTCGCTTGTGCAGGTTCGAGGCGCGAAGCGCCGAGAACCTGCCAGCAATACTATACTAAGTGTCAACGCGGCATCGCATGATAAATACATGAATTTTGAGCGAAATCAGCCGTACCCCCATGGTCCAGTGGATAGGGCAGAAACTTGCAGTGCAGAAGTGCAGGGTTCAAGAGCAGGCTGGTGCAACTGGTACAACCTAAAGAATGGCATTGTGAGAAAGGACAATAGACATGGTCAGTGCATGCTCTTTTTTTCCAGAAAAAAATGCCTTACAATATGTGGTCTTAATGGGGATAAAAAAAACTTACTTTACCTCCGGCGCAAACTTTGGTGAGTCACCTCGTGCCAACTTTCTTCCTCTGCTGAGTGGGTGTCCCTCCTCCGGTGGTACCAACAGTTTCATCCAGGCCTGTTAGATGAAAATAAAATTAAATAAAGCTATTGAACGACACATGAAAAGAAACCTCAGTCATAATATATTCTGACTATTCATGATTATTTATTTTTGTCATAAAAAAGACAACGTTTTCACTTCAAAAAGATGAGCACCTTATTGTGGACGACTTGGTCGTGGGTCTGCTTTTCCCTTCAGGGGCACCACAGCAAATCAGTGTCCTCCATCTAACCCGGTTTTGTGCATCCTCTTCTCACACACCAGCTCGTGGTCTGAATAAGCTCGAGCAACTTGAGATGAAAGAGTCCTACAAAAACAACACCAACTTCACCAGCAGATCTTTCAAGTCGTCAAATGTCGGTTCATTTTACGGGAAGCTAATGACTCAGTCAGATGAAATACAAGCATGCAACCACGTTATCACGTCCAATGTAGCATAGTCCAAATACACAAAAATAGCCAAGTTCGAACTTGAAGATGCAAAACAACGATATGACAGCCCGTGCGACGTTAGCTTTCGCGAGCTAGCTCGGAGCGACGTTAGCTTTAGCGAGATAGCTCGATTATTCGGCGTAGTGCTCAAACCTCAATCTTTGTCGCTGTTTTCAAGATGGCTGTCGCCGCACCCTTTGAACACCAAAGATAGAAACTTGAGCTGGGTGAGCTAGTCGACGTCGGCCATCCTTGCTCGGGTTTTGTTGACTCGGTCTGTCGGAACAGAAGCTAACCATCCATGCTAGCACATTTCGGCATTGGGACAACATCCGCTTCCGGCCTGGGCGGAAAGACATAATCAGAAAAAAACATTGACGCAAGGACATAAACATACTTGTCAAATAACCTGACGATGTATGGTTGTTGTTTTTTGGCCCAAAACATCCTACTATATGCCCAAAAATATATGATCAACGTGCTGCCATTTACTGTCACTGATGGTGTGGTGATGCACTCCTAGGCTTTGAGTTCAGGCGAATCAAACCCGCCAAATAACTGGCGCAACGTATCGTAATCGTAGTCCTAAATTCCTCACATAAACACATTCACGGATAAATGAAACATTTAAAAATTAAAGTTAAAACGAGTCACCGAGGTATTGGCTTGTTGACAGCGGAAATAGTTGCTTCTTCTTCGTCGTCTTTTTTTTTTTTTTTGTAGATTGAAGCCAATGCACATATCGCCCTTTACTGGCCAGGCACCCACAAAGCTATTTGGCAAGAAAATATGAATGGAGTTTTCAGGGTTCCGCTGGAGACAACACGGTGAAGAAAGCTTTCCTACAGGTACTCTTTTTGTACTGTTGTTGTATATTCGTGAAACTTGACCAACATTCGCCTTAATATACTAATATACTTAATATACACCTGATTACATATCAGGCGTGGGCAGGCTGGGCCTGGCACATTTATTTTTTTTAAATTTGACATGATGTTTTTTTTAAAACCACCTTAATATAGATGTTGTTTTTTGGGCTAAAAACGCCTTACTTACTATGCATATTCTTTTTTGAGCTAAACATCTTATTCTACAAGGTGTTTTGGGCTAAAACGGCTTACTATATATGGTCTTTTTTCGCCTAAAAATGCCTTACTATACATGGTCTTTTTTGAACTAAAAACGCCTTACTATACATGGTCTTTTTTTCGCCTAAAACGGCTTACTATCCATGGTCTTTGTTGCCTAAAATGCCTTACTATACATGGTCTTTTTATGAACTAAAAACTCCTTACTATACATGGTTGTTGTTTTTTCACCTAAAAACGCCTTACATGCTCGTTTTTTTCCCCGGCTAAGATTTTAATAGTTTGGTTCTGTGGATGCTGTCAACATATGCCCTTTTTTATGTCAGCTATCTTGTGCTGACCCAGCATGGCTGTCACATCTTAAAAGTCAATGTACCCCCCCCCCCCCCCAGCAACAAAGTTTGCGCACGCCTGATGTATAAAGTCAGGCATCACCCCCCACCTCCAAACCAAATATAGTGAGGTATTTTTACCCCCCCCCCCAAAAAAAAAAAAAAAAAAAAACAACCAAACAACAACCTTGTAATGTCGAATATTGGTCAAGTTTCACGACTAGACGACAAGAGTACAAAAAGAGTACCTGTAAGCATGCTTTCTTCACCGTGTCGGCTCCAGCGGAACCCTGAAAATCCCATTCATATTTTCTTGCAAATTGCTTTGTGGGTTCCTGGCCACTAGAGGGCGATATGCACAGTTGAATCCAATCCACCACCAACAAGACGAAGAAGCAGCAGCAGCACAAGGGTACCACATCCGCTTCAAAGAACAACTATTTCCGCTGTCAACAAGCTGAGTCCTCGGTGAGTAGTTTTAACTTTTTAAACTGACTGTTTGTCATTTGTCCGTGAACGTGTTGATGTGGGGAACTTAGGAACGCTATTACGATACGTTGCGACAGTTATTTAGCACGCCCACCAGTCGCCCTGTTTGTTGTTGTGAATGTTTTCCACATGGAAGATACGAGCCACGTGAGGGCACATTTGTCTCCAAACTATTCAAACAAATGCATCCGTGACTTTTTTTCCACGAACGAAAAATACTAAACTAGCTCTTCGTCCGATAGAAGACCAAGCGTCTTTGTTTTTGATTCAAATGAGGTTGCTTTACTTTAGATGTGTGAAAGCAAATCTCCAACATCGTGAAAAACAATTCAAATGAAAAAGAAACGACATTTTCCTGATGGACAAAAGAGTGTAACTTACCACTTTTGTTTTTGCCCCCCACTTGACCAGATTGAAGAGGCTCCTGGTCCCAAGGTCACAGCTGCAAGACTCGGGGGGCTATGCGGAAGGGACGCCAACTTGCATTGGACACAGGTGAGTACTGAGCGGTGCGATGTGCTTGAAGAGCTCATGTCATGTTGCACCACAAGGTGGCGATGAGTGTGCTCGTCTTTCACTGGACTTAAACATGTGCTACGTGTATAGCAAAACAACGACAACCCGGGCATTATCATGCACTTCTGGTATGTTTTTATCATTGAGGTGGACAAAGTTAGGTTAAAAATGTGCATCTCTATATCCATCCAGCTCTCGATAAATCTCTCATCACTAATCTATCTATCCCTTATCCATCTTTGCGCACATACATGTCTGACAAACTTGGGCCACTTTGTCATTTAAAAACTTTCCCAGAAGAGTGGTGTGATCACGTTGTTGTGGAGCTCAGGACACTTTTTTTGTTTGTTTTTGTTAAGTGAGTGAAGTCAGACGTGCTCATGTCCGCCTTGGTGTGTCATGAGATGTCAGTGAGATCACACATGAGCTGATCAAGCGCAAGCCCTCATGTCGGGCCTGTCTTCAGTGTTTGTGTCACTTGAACATTGACTGGTAAAATGCTTTTATCGTTGTACTAAATTCATCCTGTCTACTTGATAACTAATGTTAAGCAGATTCCTTACTTACAGTGTATTGTCGGTGTTCAAATACCATTGGACACTCTGACGAAGGCGGAAGTAGTCGCCGAAACATGTCAGGTATTTGAACACCGACAATACACTGTCTGTAAGTAAGGAATCTGCTTAACAAAATGCTTTTATGTTGTCATGTTAGCTTTTCTGTTCAATAAAAATGGTTCATCTTGAATTTCAGTCTTTGCCTTTATATGACTAAATCCACCCTCAACTTGAGGGTCTTAGAAAAATACTGCAACGTGAAAGCCGCAGGGACAGTGAAAGGACTGTCTGGAGTGACCAAAGGGCACCTATGCCCTTGAGACTCAGGTGGGTCTCAGAAAAAAATTGACAAAACGAGTGGAACTTAGGAAAATTTCTAAGAAACGAGTGGGATTTCAAAAAAAAATTGAAGCGAGTGGCACTACGGAAAATTGTGGGACTTAGATTATTTTTTTTTTTTTAATGCTTCAATGGACACGTCATGTGAAAGCCACCAGAACAGGATAACCATTGTCTGGAGTGACTGAAGTGCAACTCTAACCATGAATCTTAGGTGGGACTTAGAAAACTTTTGAAAAAGCTGCAATGTACAAGTCATGTTAAACCCATGGCAACAGTAATAGAACTGCCAAGAGTGACTGAAGTGCACCTGTGACTTGAAGATTTAAGTGGCACTGAGAAAAAATTTGGAAGAAGCGAGTGGGACTTAGAAAATTTCAAAGCGAGTGGGACTTGGGGAAAAATGCATTTTTTTGTTTAATTATTGATTGTTTTAATGTTTTAGAATTTTTAAAGTTGTAATGTTTAAGAATGAAGACTTAAATTGTTTGTTGTAATCAAGCTTTATTTTGCAGAGTAAACAATCACAAAGAAGAGGAAAAAATTACAATGTTGGATGGCAGTCTGCTTGTTGCTTGGCGGCAGAGTGGTCGGTCGGATGGTGAGACGAACGTGGGACAGGTGTGTTGATCTAAGAGGAAAGACATCCAGGAGTTAGAGGCAAGTCCATTCCTTATGCAGACAAAGACCTCAAAAAAATGAAAATGTTTAACAAAAAAAAAAAAAAACTCACCTAAAATGTACAAGTGGGATGACATTTCAGCCTTCTGCTTTTGGGGAAGTCAGCCCGTGGCAGCAGACCTGAGACAAAAAGACATTGGCGAGTCTTAAGTCCAATTCTCATGCAGTAAATGTCATTTGAAATGTGATCAAACTCACCGGTAGGGAGGGTGATGCCACGTCGCCTGTCTGAGCCTCTGACAAGCCGATGGCGTCAAACAAGTCGCTGCCTGTTCAAATGGATCTAGGAAAGAAAAAAAAAAAACAGAAAAAGGGACACGGGCTAAAAGAACTTTTCTGGTGCAGCAAATTTTGGACGAGATGAGACCCACCAGTGAGGAAGCGGACGTGGGACTTCTTGGGCACTTCATGGGACCTTGAAAAACAGTTAAGTTGCATGGTGGAAATGTCATTTGAACGTGGGTCACCACCTGCAAAAAAAAATACAGTAAAGTCTCGTTATATCGATATTCTCGGGGGTCGGAAAAAATATCAATATAGCGAGACTTTACTGTATATATACACACACACACACACACACACACATACACTTATTTAGTCTCTTTTCCCAACAGAAAAATGACTGGCGAAAAAGGTAGAAGTCATCCAAGCCCTCCCACAGTTGCTGCCGATTTTGGTTTTTGCAAGAGATCTTTTGTCACCACCTGAGCAGAAAGAAAAACAAAATGAGTAAGTACACACAATGTTTTTGGACGGTCTTGAGAAATGTGTCTCTGTGCATCTTTGGACGGGGCACCTGCAAAAGAGAAATGTGTTCCAAAATGTTGACTTAAGCCTTCAGACTTCAGTGTGATCAAACCCACAATGGGGGGGCGCCCAAGTTGCCATCGTCTTGTTCCTCAGGCAGCTCTAGATGAAGCAGAGATGCCGCTTCACCTGCACACCAACAAAAAGGATGTTAGTAAGCGTGAATACTAATACAGTTTTGTCCAGGAGAATGTCATCGCTCGAAGCCTCCTGTACCTCCTCCTCCTGTTCTGAAATGAAAACATGATGTATGCGTAGGATTGCTTTTGTTTCACCGGTGACAGAGCAGGGCGAGCTGGACACATCGGCAGTGGACCGCAGCATACCAGGTGGGCTGAAAAAGAAAGACATAGTTAACAACGTGAATTTTGGTAAGCACATTTAAACAGTGCCCCCCAAAAATAAAATAGTCACCAATAGCCTTTTTAGAGATGCCAGCCTGTGGACAGAAATGACACAATTACAACTAAGTAAGAGCAGAATCTCGTCTAAAATGTGGAAATAAAACGCCGGCAACTTACCGTCTCAGTACGCTAAAAAAAATAAAATAAACATAGTGCCACTAAAAATTGCAGGCGACTTACGTTTTGTAGCGTTTAACAGCCTGAAAACGCGGGAGAATGTTACGTTAGAAAAAGTTAAATGGACTAAAAAGAACCGAAAACGCTGCGTTTGGCTAACGCGAGTAACTTACCTTTTGTGCACGCTGGAAAACAAAAAGAAAATTGAAAAACAAGAGTTAGTTCAATCGAACATTATGCTTATTAAACTTGCAGGCGGCTTACCGTGGAAGAGTTGGAAAGCCTGAAAACACAAAAACATGTTTAAATTGAGCGATAAAAAGTCCAAAAAGAAACCTTAAACGTTCAGTTTGTAAAACGCGAGCACTTTAGCTTCTCTGCACGCTGGAAAAGAAAAAGAAAATTACAAAACGAGTGTTAGTTCAATCAAACATTGTGCCGTTTAATATTGCAAAGGACTTACCGTGGAAGAGTTGAAAAGCCTGAAAAAGATTAAAAATGTTAAAAGTTGCAAAAATGAGCAATCGCAAGCCAAAAAAAGAAGTTAAAACGTGCACTTTGTCAAACCTTGTCGTCGTCTTGCGGCGGTGCTGTGGACGTGCAGTCGGTCGTCATCATTGAGGGAAAGAGAACTAATGTTCAATTTATCGCAGCTTAAATACGTTTTCGTTAATCACGTCAATCGTCACGTGATTTATTTAAAAAAAGAGGAAAAAAAAGACCATAAGAAAGAGTCTGACAATAAAAGTGGGTTAAAAATGAACGTTTGTGGTTAAATTCGAAACCGGTCCCAACGGACAACAACGCATGCCTTTTACCATTAAGCTAACTGCGTCCACAACTTCCGCCTACAATGTCACACTTCAGTGATCCACAGGGTGTCGCCTATTTTAATGGGTATTGGATATGCGGACAAATATAACATCCAAATCCCAAATGTGTAAATCCGAGTTAGTCGAGTGGTCTAAGACTATACTTACCGGTCGAATGCTTCGTGTTCGAGTCCCCTTTTCTGCTCACCTGAAATTATGCACACATGTGGAGGTGAGAGTGAGGATCGAACTTGAGTCGTCCGGAACGCAGCCAAAGTTTTTTTACCACTCAACCATTGCAGACAAGTTTTCCGCAAATTTTGATCGGTAGTCATGAGTACTAACATGTTTTTTTCGAATAAATACAATCTGAAAACAGGGGGTTTTGTAAATCCACCTAGGTCGAATGGTTTAAGACTAAAGTTGCTGTCCAGGCTACTCCTGTTCGAGTCCGAGCAGATCTGCTGAATTTATGCACAGATATGCAGGTGGCAGTGGGAATCGAACTGCAGATGGCCTGGCCGCAACCAAACTTTTAGACCACTCAACCATGACAGCTGAATTTTTTTGTGGAGTTTTATCGGTAGTCGCGAGTACTGACATGGCACATCCCGATAAATATGTCATCCAATGGTGAACTTGCACTATCCGGGTGGTGAAAGACTAAACTTGCGCTTTCAGTGAATCCTGTTCCAGTCCCGACTGATCAGCTGAATTTATGCACATATGCAGTTGACTGCGGGAATGCACCCAAACTTTTCAACCATTCAACTATCGCAGCTGAGTTTTTTTTAGCGAATTTAGATTTGCACTTCTATGGATTATGCCCATAAATATAACTTCTGAATGGTAAGCTTTCAGTTTGTCGGGTGGTCTTCGGCTAAACCGGCCGTTCAGGTGACTCCTATTTGAGTCCCCTTTTCTCGTCATCTCCATTCCTCACATGCGTGTCAGAACGAGGATCAGCCAAAGTTTTCGACCACTGGACTATCGCAGACATGTACTTCCGTGAAATTTTTAAATGTATGTAATGTAGGAAGTACAGTATTGGTGTTGATAATATACAAATATTTTTCAAGTCCTGCCTGGTCTACTGAATTCATGCACAAATATGCAGGTGACAGCTGGAATCAAACCAGCGACAGTCAGGCCGCAATGAAACTTTTAGACCACTCAACCAATGCAGCTGAGTTTTTCTGCAATAGTTTATCGGTAGTCACGAGCACTGACGTGGTTTATGCCAATTAAATTTAGTGATAATGATGATAAGTAGTCCGATACAAGATGGTGGAGTGGTGTTAGACTATGATTGCGATTCAGGTGATTCCTGTTCTCCTTACATGACATTGTTCCTGGTTTTACACATTTCCTGGTTTTACAAGCTTTATTTCACGTGACCTTCTTCACCGCCACGATTTATATTTACGTATTTCAGACAAAACTACATCTTGATCATTGGGGAATTTGCGCCGTCTGGCGGACAAATAACAAAACTACATCTAATTTGATGGGGAATAAGCGCCGTCTTGCGGACAAATGAAGAAATTACATATATATCAATGGGGAATTGGCGCCGTCTGGCGGACAAATCAAGGAAATACATCAAATGTGCCATGTTAGTACTCGTGACTACCGAAAAAAACTCCACAAAAAAACTCAGCTGTCATGGTTGAGTGGTATAAAAGTTTGGTTGCGGCCAGGCCATCGAACCCTATTCCTAGTATTTTGAATTGAACTGCAGATGGCCTAGCCGCAACCAAACTTTTAGATCGCTCAACCACGACAGCTGAGAATTTTGTGAGGTTTTATCGGTAGTCACGAGTACAAACATGGCACACTTGATGTATTTCCTTGATTTGTCCGCCAGACGGCGCTTATTCCCCATCAAACTAGATGTAGTTTTGTTATTTGTCCGCCATACGGTGATAATTCCCCAAATAATCTAGATGTAGTTTTGTCTGACAAATAACCATGACAGCTGAGTGTTTTTGTGGAGTTTTTTCGGTAGTCACGAGTACTGACATGGTATATTACAATAAATATAACCTCAATAGGTGAATGTTCATGTCCAAGTTGGTCTAGTGGTTTAAGGCAAAACTTGCCATTCAGGTGACTCCTGTTCAAGTCCTCTTTTGTCCTCACCTATAATACTCACATATGGGTGAGAGCGGGGATCAAACCCGAGCCGCCTCAACCACCGGCAAACTTTTAAACCACTCAACCATTGCAGTTGAGCTCTTCAGCTAAATGTCATCGGTAGTCATACGCAGACCAATCTGAGATGACATTTGTCTTTCCTCTGAAGGTCACTGATTGAACAAAACCAGGAGTTGGACCTGTGGGCCAGAGCTGGGATTGACGACGTCAGGTAAGACGGTTTAAATGGAGCAGACAATGGGATTCGAACCTGGGTCACCTTCCTTCGAAGCACCATCCTTTACCATTAGGACACCCTGCTGTGAAAATTTCACAAAAACTTATATGTAATCATAGGTTAACACCCACACATGCCTACAAGGGTGATTAGATCCAACACTTCCTGCACCCAAGGTTACAACTACACTCCTGGTGACTGTGACTTTTGCTGCACTGTGGTCATATTTGATACTCACAAACAACAATGTGTTGCCAGGGGTTTACGGCTCAAAATAAATTAGCATTTATAGTAAGCCATTTTTAGTAAGGCATTTTTGGCCTAAAATACACCATGTATAGTAAGGCATTTTTAGCCCGAAAAAAAAAAAACGACCATGTATAGTAAGGCGTTTAAGTACAAAAAAATGACCATATTATAATCGGACATTTTTAAGCAAGAAAAAATGACCATGTATAGTAAGGCGTTTTTGAGCCAAAAAAAGACCATGTATGTGTAGTAAGGCGTTTTTTTTGCATGGAAACATGACCATGTTTAGTAAGGTGTTTTTGAGTAAAAAAAAAAAAAAAAAGACCATGTATAGTAGGGTATTTTTAGCCCGAAAAAAATAGCCATGTGTTTTTAAGTTTCCAGAACCATCAAAGCATTTTGAAATGTTAAACAGCGATATCTTGCCCGCTTGGAAGCATCCCTGTGGATTTTTTTTCTTTTATCTGCACTTTATTCACAATCTCCAATACATACATTTGGTCCAAAAGACACAAAATGGAGGAGGCGCTCAACAGTGCATTTCCTCTCATGCTGGCTTCATTCATCAAACGATTACATTCACGACAAGGAAAGCGAGGATACATTATTTTTCCCCATTCATAAGCAAGACATCACTTGGACAATAATTGGCACGTTCTCAGGTTCTCGGTCATGGGGGCACTTGTGTCAATGTTTTTCCAAGAGTCAACGCAACGAGATTATTTTATTTTACAATTGCTACTTTTAGGATGTGTTTTGGGTTCATCCATTTTGAAAGTTTCAGGTGTTTGATGGGGGTTCAATTGCTCATGAGGTCTTGGTCCCGGTTTCCCTTGGAAAGAGGGATTATTGCGTTGAGTGTTTCTGAATGTTTAATAATAATAATAATAATAATAATAAATTTCATTTCTAAGCGCCTTTCAAAACCCTCAAGGTCATTTTACAGTCACAATATAAGTGTCTCTGTGGGTAAGCAGCGGCAGCCACGCGCCAGAGTTCACTCAACCCGGAAGTACTCAAAAACATAGAAAGCTAGCTAGTTAGCTAATAGAATGCTTTCATAACTTTGCTGCTGTGAAATGTAAATTTCTCCACTGCGAGACTAATAAAGGCAAATCCAATCCAAGAACTAATAGCTAGCTAGCTAACTAGATAGCTCATATGTTTCCTGACTCAAATAGCTAGCTCGCTAGCTATATTGCTCATAGCAAGCTAGATAGCCAATAGATAGCTTGTTAGCTAGATAGCTAATACGTTTCCTGACTTGACTTGAAGATTGCATCGGTAAGTTAACATTATCAATTGACCTATATATATATATATATGTATATACAGGTATCATCCCACTTACGACCAGGTTGACTTACGATCACTCGTACTTACGACCGTGACCTCCTGACCCTATTTTTAAAAAGTTTAATTCTACGCCAGCGCTTGCTTGCCTTCGATGCGTAAAAGCATCGAGAAAGCCATGAGCCCTTTTTTGTTTTGTTTTCCCCCGAAAAAAATATCAAATATCGCTTGTCCTTGTACTCAAGGTGAGATCACCCAAGGTCGAAAAGAAGTCCTCCATTTCCTTCTCCAAGAGTTTGTTACGGTTCTCGGCGTCCTCCCTGGCTCGCTCCGAGTTGCGCAGTTTGATCTCCAGCATGCGTTGCCGTTTCTTCTCCTGCTCCATCTCCTGCTCCAAACGTTCCAGGTGGGCGCAAAGGGCGGCGCTGGAGTCCTCCAACCTGGACGCGGACATCCAAACAGCGCGGTGTTTACATTTTGATGCTAATAGCTTAGCATTTCGCGTCTCTTTGGCTAAATGGTGTGTACTTACTTTTGGATCCTTGTCTCGTACACTGACTTCTGTTTCCTGAGCTCGTCTTTGAGACCTTCGACCAGACCGCTGAGTGTGACGCCGGTTCCGTCTCCGTCGTCGGACGTCACGGCGACTGCGCTGTCGTTCTCGCCGCCGTCGGCCTCGGAGCTGATCTGCTCCGTGGACGCTCCCCCGTCCTGTTCTCTATCGGGTCCCTTTTGACTCTCGGTCTGCTCACCCTCGCTGCAGTGATGGGGCGGGACATCGGAGATCTCACACGAAGACGTGGACCAAGGGGTGCTTCCTACACTCTGCACGCTGCCCATGCTTGACGAGGACGTGACGTTGTCGTAGGTGGAGAGTCTTTGCGAGGAACCGGTGGAGTCCCGGTCTCGGGTCGACCTTTCGCCCGAGGAGGTCCGCCGATGGCCCCTCAATGAGGACAAACCGTTCATCAACCAATTGCCGCTACCTCCCCCTCCGGAAGACGCGGCGTTGGGTTCAACCGCCAAGCCGCTTTGCTTCGGCGGCAGTTGACACCGAGGCGCCGAGGAGCTTTTAAACGAATACTTCCACGAGGGGATGCTCTTCGCTTGTTTACTCGGGCTCACGACGATCTCCCCCTTTGCTGAGGAGGACCCCGATTTTGGCGTCGCGGCGCACAGTTTGGCTTCTAGTGATGAGGCACTGCTGTTCAGTTCTTGGTCCGGGTTGGAGACGGGGCAGCTTTGAAGGTCCTCTTCCGAGATCCAGGCACCGAGGCTTCGATTGAGGAGCAGATGTTCCGTTTGGGGGGCGACGAGGTCCTCCTGGTCCCTCCCTGAATACAAACGCTTGTGTTCCCTGATAAGGATCGTCATGAGGTGCTGCACCAAAGAGGTGCCTGGGGCAAAATGGAGCACAAGGATATATATATTTTTTTTGATATTAATAATAATACATTTCATTTATAAGCACCTTTCAAAACTCTGAAGGTCACTTTACAGTCACAGGACCAGTTTTTCTGTGGGTGAGCAGTGGCAGACACACGCGCCAGCGTTCACTCAACCCGGAATAACTCAAATAGATAGAAAGTTAGCTAGCTGGCTGATAGCTAATAGATAGCTATCTAGATAGCCATTACTAGCGAGCTAGATAGCTAGCCAGATAGCTAACACATAGCAAATAGATAGTAATAATGCGTGTACACTCCAGTGCCAGAGTTTTTGTAATTTTTCACTCAAATTCCAGGACCTACGGAATATTCAGTTTTAGAGAGTCACAGGATCTGTTTTTCTGTGGGTGAGCAGCGGCAGCCACATGCGCCAGCGTTCACTCAACCCGGAAGAACTCAAATAGATAGAAAGTTAGCTAGCTAGTTGATAGCTAATAGACAGCTAGCTAGATAGCCAGCTAGATAGATAGCGAGCTATATATCTAGCCAGTTAATAGCTAGCCAGATAGCTAATACATAGCCTTGCACGCTGAGTCCGAGAGGACAGTAATTTCATCTGTGCTGTATGTTATGCATATTAGCATATTTGACAATAAAGATGACTTTGACTTAAGTCGAGAAAAAACACGACATTTTACCTTCCATTATTGTGACAGGGTCTTCCATCTTGGGTCGAAGGATATTGGGTCCAAATACCGTAGCCAGATTCTGGACGCTCATCTTGTTTTCGTTACAGTGGGACTGGACTTCGTCAAGGAACCTTCGAAAAAAGGAAAATAAATGACTTGGACGGCCATTTGGCGGCTACGTTGATGGAATCCCAACAAAAAACTTACTTGCATATGTACTTGAGGAGATTGTAATTCGGCAGAGGTAGCGTGTTGACTTGCTTGCTGAGCTCCTGAACCCCCTGAAAAATCATTTTTCAATTATTGACAGCTTGCAAATGCAAGCAGCGACGCGCGCACGTACCTCCTCCTCATCTTTGGCCAGAAGCTGTGCGCACGTTAGAAAGTCTTCATATTTGCAAAAAGGAATGACCGGTTCAGGAAGCTCTCGCAGGTACAACTTGAGCAAGGAGGCCACCGTATGAACGTCCGTGTTGCTGCAGGCGACAAAGAACATCTTCATCTTTATTTCTCCGCTTCTTCTGTAACGCTTCACGTTTCCCACCTGTCAAAAAGAGGCTTGTCGCCACAGTCAAAAGCCTCCTGAAGATCTTTAACCAGGTTGGCTTGACCGGGCATTCGGAAGAGACCCTCCTCATCCAAGCCCCTCTCCCTGATGAAATCCACACATTGCTCCACCAGTAGCGGAGCTAGCCGAGGGCCAAACTTCTTCTCATACTGCACCGTGTCCTCTAATCGCTGTCCGAATATCCCTGTTGAAAAACAAACAAACAAAACATGATTCTGATGTCTAACAAGAGTGTGCGTTTTATTCTGGAGAGACAACTAAAGATGTGTTTATTCAAGCTTGACCTCCTCCAAACGGTGCCCAGATGACCCGCCGTATGGCCTTGACCCAGTCATCCATGTCTGTTTGGGAGTTGGCCATGAGCAGGAAGGATTCATGGCTGATCGGCGGGCGGTCCTTTTCTCCCGTTCCACCTGCAAACACACCCAACGGGTTCAAGATGCCCATATTTATTATTATTATTATTATTATTATAAACATAATGCACTCAATGGTACATAGAAATGTAAAATGTTTAATGTGTAAAAAAAAAAGAATAAAAACGGCACTAAACGGTCTTTCTGAATGTCACAAACAAACATCCTGGGACTTTTTCTCACCAGTAGATGGCACTACAGGACAAGCAATTTCATTGAGGAATTGCCCCCCCCCCGCCCCCCACCACATGTCAGCTTTCATTGATTTCAGATTGTGTCCTTACAAAGATAAACATTCAAGTATAAATAAATACATAAATTAAAAAAAAATGAATACATAGATAGAGAGAGACAGATAGATTGAGAGAGAGAGACAGATATATAGATAGAGTGAGAGACAGATATATATGTATATCGGGAGAGTGAGACAGATATAGAGAGATAGAGTGAGTGAGTGAGAGAGAGAGAGAGATATGTATAGTGAGTGACAGATATATATGTATATCGAGAGAGAGAGACAGAGATAGACCGTTCTGTAAACAGAGAAATACAGATATAGACAGAGACACAGACAGACAGGGAGATAGAGAGACAGTCAGAGAAAGAGACAGATAGACAGACAGAAAGATAGACAGAGAAACAGATAGAGAGACAGACAGACAAATAGATATATGTATATCTATATACTAAGTATATAGATACAGTATTACTGTATAGAGAGCGATAGAGAGAAATAGAAAGACAGTGATAGATAGATAGACAGAGATAGATAGACAGATACACAGATAGATAGATAGATAATACCATAATAAAATTGCTACAGATTATTTCACTAAAAACAAACACCATGCAAGACAACGAATGCAAGAAAAATAAAATTGGACAAAAAAAAACAATACTAATCCATTCTACACAAAAGAACATTTTGATGAAACAAAAACTGCTACTTTTTTATATAATAATCACGGGATAATGCTGCAACCACAGCCATGGAGTCCCATCATCCAGCAAAATGCTATTGTCACTAAGCTTAGCAAACTCACAGCATCCTGATCATCACACTTTTGAGATGCACTTGACATGGTCAATCCAACACATTTTCTTTTTTTTTTTTTGCCTCCAAGCTGAGCGTACGAGATATGGATTGGCACCACAGGCAGCCCCTGCACAGCTGAGATAACTTAAAATGAGACTCCAAATGTAAAAGCGAAAGACTCAGACGTTAAGGAGCCTGCATATCTTTTGATTCCACGCCGCAGATAGCCAGCACAAAATCAATCAGGACACCAAAAACCACAATGGCATCTCAGCCCGAAGTGAATGAATGGAAATAAAGTACAAAGATCACCGTCGAAGAAAATGAAGATAAGAGCTCTGGCAGGCTTTGGAGACAATTTCAACGGACAGTTAGGACGGCGGAAAAAAATCATTGGCACCGTCCTTCCCTCTCTCGAGGACTTGCACACTGCAAGAATCGAAACTAGGGCGCGGAATATCCTAATGCACCCTTCGCACCCTGCCCACCACCTTTTCCAGCTAGTCCCCGCAGGTACCAAATCCAGCCGACATTTAAACAGCTTCTTCCCACTTCGCCATAAACTCTCTAAACAGTCACCGGAATATAACTGTATAGTGCCTATTTCCAATTTTTCAATGATGATACTAGTGCAGCGTCTTCTACCAGAGACAAATTCCTTGTGTTTTCTACATACTTGCCAATACAGATGATTTTTTTCCCCCGTTACCTTGTAGATGTTGCTTCAGTGTCTCCGGTTTACAGCAAACCGGTCCCATATCTGCGCCAACACGTCACACCAGAACCGGTACCGGCTCCGGGTCTCCCTTTGCAGCTAAACCCGGCAAGCATGGAGCGTCTTGATCTCCGCCTGCGAGCTGCAAAGGCGGCATGCTCGCCGACAAAAAGGAACGGAATCCAGTCCTTCTCCTAAAAGCACGTCTCGCCTCTTTTCTTGACCCGATTTCACCCCGTCTCGCCTATTGAACATTTTGGGCAGCAGGTTCTTTCCCTGAGCCCCCCTGGGGGCGAAGTAAATCCCTCAAGGGGGAGTGGGATGAGTCTCTCTCTATTTCTCTCTCAGTCTGTGTCACTTGTGTGCTGGAAGGTGGGCTGTCCTCCAATCTATGCCAAATAAACTTGTGCGCACACAGTAAAACAAAAAAAAAAAAGGGGGGGGGGGAGAGGGTGTAGTGCCAATCAATGACTATGAGACTCACTTTGCACAGATTTTCGGCTCTTCTGTGCTGACTATTTTGCATAATGCAAATTACTTTGGAGGAATTTGCCCTTTTTTTTTCCAGGAGCACGTTGATGGGATCACCAACTCACATTTGAAGTGTCATGTTACTTGTGATTCGTAATCATAATAACAACAACAACAACAAGAATAATAAAAAGACAAATACAAAAATATAAATAAAATGCAAATAATAAACATAAAAAAACAAATTAAATAAACAAAACAACAAAAAAATACAAATAATAATAAAAATAAGATAGGAACAATAAGAAGAAAAAGAATAAGAAGAAAAAGAAAAAGGAGAAGAAAAAGAAGAAAAAATATAGAATACTACTACTACTACTACTAATAATAATAATAATTATTATTATTATTGTAATAATAGTAATAATAATAACAATAACAACAACAACAATAATAATTATAAAATACAAATAAAAATAAAAAAATACAAATAAAAACATAAAAAAAATAAAACTAAACAAAAAATAAATAAAATAAATAAAAATAATAATAATAAGGATAATAAGAAGAAAAAGAATAATATGATGAAAAAGAAAAAAAGAATGAGAAAAAGAGGAGGAAAAACAAAAAATATAATAGCAAAATAGTAATAATATTAATTAGTAATAATAGTAGTAATAGTAATAATAACAACAACAATAATTATAAAATACAAATAAAAATACAAAAATACAAATAAAAACAAAAAAATTAAAACAACTAAACAAAAAAAATAAAATAAATAAAAATAAGAATCATAAGAAGAAAAAGAATAATATGATGAAAACGAATAAGAAAAAAAGGAAGAAAAACAAAAAATATAATAATAATCATAATAGCAAAATAGTAATAATATTAATTAGTAATAATAGCAATAACAGTTGAGTGAATGCTGGCGCATGTGACTGCCGCTGCTCACAAGCAGAAAAAAATATCCTGTGCCTGTAAAGTGTCCTTGAGAGTTTTAAAAGGCGCTCATAAATGAAATGTATTATTATTATTAATAGTAATAATAAGGCCAAGAACAAGAATAAGAATAAGAAAAAGAATAATCATAAGGAGAAAAATACATTTGATTTATTAGCGCCTTTCAAAGCTCTCAAGGACACTTTAGGTGTGAGCATGTATCCGATTGGAAAACATTCAATTATTTGTGGTCTATTTTGGTAGGCGGGTATGGACGTGGAAGGCATCGCACCGTCTTCCGAGTTATGTAAGGTCGTTGTTCTTAGTGACCTTGGAAAGGTCAAAATAAGGCATTTGGTCCGACAAAAGAAATAAAAGAAAAATGATGTGCTGAATTGGTTTAGAAATGAACGAGCGGCCATTTGAAATTTGCCTGGTGACTGTCACTGAAGGCATAAAGGGGGGCAATGAAAACGCGTCCAAATGCATCGGCGCTTTGGATCAATCTCCGCAAGATGACTTTTCAAGTGAAGGGGGTGAGGGGGGGGGGGAGGCCGCGGCAAAAAGCTCATTGGAGTTCGCACCCTTCCGCAACGTTGACCGGCCGTAAACTAAACACACAGGAGTCTCGCAAGATGGTCATCCATTCCAAACACAAGGAGAGGTGCTCCCCACCCCTCCCCCTGAGCAACCACAGGGACAGACAGCACATGGTCTGATTAGAACTTGCTCATTACTTTAAAATCATCAAAAAATAAAATGTAGAATTTGCCACCGTTGATATTAGAACTCTGATACGCGCAAACAGCGCCACCTGTTGGTCGACGTCATGAAAATCTTACATGGCACGATCTCAAAAAGATGTCTCCCTGGTTCATCCGGGTTGGCGGTGAGCTCGTTCACCTGGCAGGCCTGCAGTGGGATGCAGCCCTGAAATCCACAAAAAAAAAGATTATTTATCGATTATTAATTGATATAAACTAGATTTTTTTAAACCACATAAATGATCAAAATACACAATCAAGATCAATCCCCATTGAAGTGTGACAAATCAGGTGAGCTGTGAAAAGATGCCAGCGTGTGGGAATCCGCTGACTGACATTAGTAACCATGGCAACCAATCAAAGAGGCGGGTGCTGGTTAAGTGTTGGGGGTGTGGTGGAGGATCCCTTGGGGTGGGGGGGGGGTAGTGTGCTGAAAAATCAATGCAATTCGAATGCAAGCTGTGATGAAGGGGAAGTCTGTGGACATGGCCCCGTAGAATAGAGACAAAGACGTCATCCTATGTCTTTGTACGTGTGTGTGTGTGTGTGTGGGGGGGGGGGGCACCTATTAAAAAAAACATCCGTCATCCACAATTAAAAAAAAAAATCTATACAAGTCAAGGTTTCAGTCAGGAATTCACAGTGATGATGATGATGATGTTTAAAATGGCGTCTCTAATGAAGATGGACCCCTGCTGTCTATTTCTACTATCGGATGACATCATCATGTTAGCCCCCATTGTAAACCGATTCGGCTAACCTGCTACAATCCCCCGAGCAAGTGACACACCCACTGCATTACTCATAAGTGGTTATTAAAGAGGGAAAGGATGAGTCAGCGCCCGTGGTCACAAAAGGTGTCTTCAATTGAGAAAGGAATTGAATCAATTACGGTGTTTTTTTTTTACCCCCCTTATCAATATTTTTAGGTTGATTTAGGCACTAATGGAAAGGGAAACCAAGCGCTCTGCTGCGTGTGCTAGCAGCACTTAAACTAGAACCGCCAGTCTAGGCTGTCTCGAGCCATGATGGTCATACCTTGTTCTTAAGCGACATTATTGACAGTACAATACAATACAATTTTAGCGTCTGCAATGGGCAGCGTTTTCACAGCCCCGCTTTGTTTAGCGGAAAGGTCGGTGCTGTTGGACGGATAGATTCATGGCTTGAGGAGCCCGCGATGAGAAGAAAGGAGCGTCAGCGCGGAGCGCCGATACGTATGTGGATTTGCCGCGGCTTGGAATTGAAGCGGAATTACACGGGGCAGGAGATATGAGACCATCTCGTTTGGTCAATGGATGCTACAGCATTGTGTTTGCTTTGAACATTTAGCTTGTACTACACGAGCACATTACACTGTGAATGATCCACTGGCGAAAAGGAGGCTTTGATCCTCTCCACTTGCATCTAGAACTGCTTCACACAACAAAGAGAGTGTAGAAAGTGCTTAAGATTGAATGACTGTCTGTATCTTTTGTGTTGTGTCACATTACTTGTTAGTTTTTATTTTATTGTTGTTTTGACTTCAAGATGGCGCTGTGAGAGTGGCTGCCTTTTCAGCAGCTCCTGTATTTTATTTTTCTACTTCTTCCTTTCCTTTACACTTACTTTCATCACTTTGCTGCTGTGAAATGTCAATTTCTCCACTGCAAGACTAATAAAGGCTAATCCAATGCAATAATACACATTTGTCCGCGACTGGTCATTTTATTGGCTTGCTAGCTAGCTTTCAATCTATTTGTTTTATTATTCTATTTGAGTTACTTCCGGGTTGAGGGAACGTTGGCGCGTGTGGCTGCCACTGCCCACCCACGGAAAAACTTATCCTGTGACTGTAAAGTGACCTTGAGAGTTTCGAAAGGCGCTTATAAATGAAATGTATTATTATCATTATCATTATTATGATACCAACTCTGAATTATTTCACAAATTTGAAGCCTGGCATGGCAATTAAAAAAAATCTAATTTCACAATAGTATGTTCAAATTACAAGACGGTTAACAGCTTCAACGTTCGCAATTACCTGCGGTTTGGTTTCGTCTTCGTCCTTGTAGAAATCGAGCTGCTCGGAGCGTAGCACGAACCAGCGCAGTTGCCAATTTTTCATGATGCTGCGCTGTTTCTTCAACCAGCCGGCCTTTAGGGCCCCCTCCTGGAGGCTGGGCGAGGCTGGCTGGCAAGAACCCCGCGCCACTTCGCCCATCACCATGCTCTTGGACCTGGCTGCAGATACATTTGTATTTTTAGTGGATGCACAATCGTATAGTTGGCAAAGTGTATTTTAGCACAAGCACAGGGCGAAGGAAAAAAAATGACTTTTTAAGTTTTTATACAATACATGCATATGGTAATATCGTGATACCTAAGCTTACGAACACTTTAGCTCACGGACGTTTCACTTTACGAACATTAAATTCGCGAGAATACAATCTTCCGAACTAGTTTTCGGCGGACAACCAAACCGCAGTGGACTAGTTTTCCACCCCCCCTTTGAGTGCAGACGTGGTTTGCTATCGAGTGGAGTACTTTTGCTATGATGGGACCGAAAAAGACCCCACCACAGGCTAGTGTTAACTCGAAGAGGATAAAAAAGAAAATGACGGTCGAGCAGAATAAGGAGATCATCGAAAAACATGAACGAGGTGTGCGTTTGCGTGACTTAGCGTCCCCGTACCGGTATGCTAAGTCGACCATTGCTACATGTGCTTAAGCGTGTTTCTGTGTTTTCTAAGTAACGGTCTCAGGCAATAGAAGAAGTTGATTTTGATTAACGAAAAGCAGCTAACAGGGGACAGTGTGAGTGAGGGTATTATCATCGAGAAAGCACGGCAACTTCACTCGGATATCATGAGGAGGCAACTACATCAACGACTTTATTATAGTGTAGTTTATTTCTTGAATTACAATCCAATAGCAAGTTTATTATACATAAAATAAGGTATATTTTGTGTATTTCGGCTTATTTAGTTGAAAATTATGTTTTATGGGGACCTGGGAACAGATTATTCTCATTTTTAATGATTTATTATGGGAAATAAATGTTTGGCAGACGAACTTTCTGCCTTACTCCCACTTTCTGGGAACCAATTAAGTTCGTAAGCTGAGGTATTACTGTATTTTTGTCCATTGTATAGAACACCCGTTTGGTAATAAAAAAAGAAAAAAATGCATTCTGTAAATCACAATTTCAAATGTGGTTGATTGTAGTTGTTTAATTTACCATCTGTCGGGCAAGAAAAGTAATACATTAAAAGGCTAAAAAAAAGTCATACATTTAAAAAATAAATTAAAATGAACAAACGCAGGCTCGTCAACGACTGAATTGAAAAAGATTAGACAACTCCATTATCCATCTTGGCCTGTTGCCCTAACGCCCCCCCCCCATCCTTTGCTCCTCTATTTCATTTTCACCCGTTCGGTGTTATATTTCATTGTGTATGCTGCTCATCACTCAGGAACACACAACCTTCTTGCCCCCGAGCCAGAACACCTCAAGATGAGATACAGAGGCAGCGCGGGGCACAAATATGAATTGAACACAAATAATGTGATGGGGGGGGGGGGGGGGGGATCACTCCTACAAAACACACAGGCTCTTGTAGCCTGGGGTGACATGGATTGAACCCCCCACCCCCAGCCGCCCCGTCTTCCATTTGAAAGGTCCTTGGGAGAGACTTATTGTCTCGCCACGAGCCAAAAAGAAAAGCAAAACAGCTATGGCTGGAGATAATAGGACCACGTGGGACCGACTGATTCATTCGCAACAAATGCGCGAAACCTGAGCTGCGGTTTAAAAAAACCAAAAGGGATCGGACCGTATACCCGTGTCACCAATACGACATCCGTCTTTCCGCGGTTGGAGAGAACACCCGTTGGCCTTATCTTGAAAGACGTTCATGACAGCGGTAGGGGGGGGGGGAGGGGTCTAGAGTGCAAGGACATTTGGCCGCCAACTGGACCAGATGGATTTATGGGACGCAGGTACGACCTCCTGGCAGGCTACGCAAACATGGCGATGCTATTTAATGATCATGAATAATTGACACGATTCGACTGGGACGATGAGCTCCATTTGGTTGTGTGCGCGGAGATGATCAATGTTGCAGGGGCGATGAAGTAATGATCAATTCTCTTTGATTGTCTTTTTTTTTCTTGTTGCTTGATAGAATTTTTCTTTGCTATGTTCTATTTGAGCCTGCATTTAAACACCCGTAACAGAAAGCGTTATGAGTCAAATAATGTTTTTCTCCTCTTTTCTTTCTTTGTTTTCATTGTATTATATTATAAAAATAGTTACACCATTATAATAACACTAAAATAATCATACTAATACAATAATAATAATAATAATAATAATAATAATAATAATAAAATGTAATTATAAGCACCTTTCAAAACTTTCAAGGTCATTTTACAGTCACAGGATGAGTTTTTCTGTGGGTGAGCAGCGGCAGAAACACGCGTCAGCGTTCACTCAACCCGGACGTAACTCAAAAAGATATAAAGCGAGCTAGCTAGCTAATAGATAGCTAATAGATAGCCAGCGAGAAAGCTAGTCAGCTAGATAGCCATATAGCTAATAGAGAGCTAGCAAAATAGCCAGTTGGCCAGATAGCCAATACGTAGCAAATAGATAGCAAGTAGATAGCTAGCTAGCCAGCTAGACAGCCATATAGCTAATAGAGAGCTAGCGAGATAGCTAGCCAGCCAGATAGCCAATACATAGAAAATAGATAGCAAGTGGATAGCTAGCTGGCCAGCTAGACAGCCTTGTAGCTAATAGAGAGCTAGCGAGATAGCTAGCCAGCCAACCAGAGAACCAGCTAAACAGCTGGATCGCGAGATAAATAAAAAGAAGAGAAGAGAGGAAAAAAAGAAATAAGAAATGATAGTTACAGTGATATTATTGAAAAGATTACTTGTCCTTACATGAGATTTTTCTTATTTTAAAATGGAACTACTCCAGCGTATTAACAAATGAGCTGTATGCTACTTTGTTTTCATTGACTGTATGGACCTGCGCAATCATAATAAACTGTAAATTGAAAAAAAAAAAATTGATAACCTCTCGTTTTTCCCCAAAAAGCACATAACCATCACATGTAATCAATAAAATGAAGCTCCATTGTTATTTTTCACGCTAATGGCGCTTATCCCTCCATGAGTCTTATTTAGATGCGGTCTAGTTAGCTTTGTTGTGGCGCCGATCTTCGGTTCATTAACGTTTAGGCACAAATCGGCACCTGGATAAAAAAATGGAGGATGAATGGAGCTTCAAGGGTGACAGGGAGCTATCGACCTTTGGATTCAAGGTCAACTGTGTTAAAAGAGATAAATCAGTTACAAAAAAATCTGGATTCATATTTTCATTTCTTTCAAAAAAAATATTCCGGCATTAAACAAATGAGCTGCATGTGAGTGGAACACACACACACACAGACGTCTGTGATTCACACTTGAGTCACAGATTTTTTTTGGTGGGTCTAAAAAGTGCCAAAAGCTCCAATTTGAACCTCATGCTGATGAAGATTCCGACTTTCCATGGCTCAGGGGGGAGCCAGCCATGGCCAATTTGTCTAAACTGAAAGCATGATTAGCATTTGTCACAAATTACATTTTAGGGAAGGGCGAGGGGGGGGGGGGAACAGCAAGAGGCTTTGCATAATTTTGTTTTCCAGGACCAGTCAGTTTGGGCGCCCACGTGTAAAGCCGACAGTACACTCAGGTACCCATGGGAGGATAATCTTTGGATTTACTGATCCATTCTCCAGGAGGACAGACATGTTTTCAAGTCAAAATCTCAGGGGTATAAAAACAGTACCCTGGAGGATACCATTCTTGCCACTCTGACTGTACCTGCATGGAAAAACACAGCTATTATATTTTGTGTAAATTTCCTCTTGGGGATGCTTTCAAGGCCCAAGTACATCTGAGAATATTAACTCATTCACTGCACCGGACAATGTGCAATGTGCGGACGTGTCCACTCCAGTGCCAGGGTTTTTGTCATTTTCACTCAAATTGCAGGACCTATGAAAGATTAAGTTTTAGGACTACATAAACATTCCATGCAGCGTAAGAAATTTTACACTCTCTTCTTAAATCAGAAAAAAAGAGTTAATTGCTAAGTTATATGGATCTGGAGTTATCTGAGATTGAAATGGGGGCGGCTGTACACAATACAACACAATACAATGCAAAACAATACAATACAATACAATACATACATATTGACTTATATAGCGCTTTAGCAACAGCTGTAACAAGGTGCTAACATGGACAAAAGGTAAAAACTGCACCCTCGTAGGAGGGAAAAACATTGCCGGAGGTCTGACCAGTGCTTGATCCGCACCCCCAAAGCAAGAAAAAACAAAATGGCGTTCCACATCATGCTTTTCAATTCCGGAATAAATTTGGGAATGGCAGTGAATGTGTTAAATACGCAAGCCATGCTAGCAATTTCCAATCAGGGAATGTTGTTAGCTGCATATATGGGATTGTTTTTTTTTTTTGTGCAAAACGCTTTCACTTTACTTAGCAATCTGATATTGTTGTGAAAATATCAAAATAATATTCTATCATATTCACCGTAGTGTATGACTTCCTCTTTGGGTGGTCATGAATACAGTTGGAGGCGACACCAGGTTTTTACTATGTCCGACACGTCCCATCAAAGCTATACATCTACTAGCATTTCACACCCAAGGATGCGCAGGCATGCCTTGAGGAATTTAATTCCATTAATCCAGTCGTTGGGTGATGATTGATGACGGGCATAAGTTTCAGGTGCATCAGCGCGGAACTTGCGGTTAAGCCTACCGCTGCTGATAAATTACTCGGCTGGTTTGTGTGTTTGCATTTAAATCTACGAGCAGAAGACACACTGCGGGGTGAGCGGGGGGGTTAAATCATCTCGCGCTTCTATGTGGAACCCAAAGTGAAATGGATGCAGCGGGATGTGCCTTTTCGCATCATGTTAGGTCCACGTGTAGATGGGAGTATGGCAATGGAGGCGTAGCCGCATCCGGTATTCATGCGGAATATCAACGCTACTATGTCGCCACTGATTTTGATCGTAAAACCATGGCAACGCACATCAAGCAGATGCTGGAGGAGATGGAAGCAGCTTATATGCAGGCAATCAACCCCTTCACTACCATTCATGAATGTATTGGGAATTGAAAATATGACAGAGCGCCATTCCCGAATTTGTTCAGGTTTTGTTTATTTATGCTTGGGTGCTGATAAAGCGCTGGCCTGGGCCTCTGGCAATGTTTTTTTTCTTTTCCACAAGGGGGAAACATTTTCCTTTGTTTTCCATGTTTTTCCAGCTTCGGCTGTTTTTAAAGCGCCGACACGCATGTGGAACTGTCGCGGCTTGGAATTGAAGCGGATGCAGAACGCACTTAAGATGGAATGACTTTCTGTGTCCTTTTTGTTCAGTTTGTTTTGGTCTTGTACTTAAACATCAAATAGTATATGCTGAAAGTTGTAAGCTTGCACAACTGTCCATGTTTTTATGTTACTGTTGTCTTTATTATTTTGCTTTACGTTGACTATTATGTAAAGCGCTTTGTTACGGGTGCAGCTGTTGTGAAAGCGCTACATATATTAGGATGTATTGTATTGTATTGAAACCAATAGGTATTTATTGCATTGTATTTTGGACAGCCGCCCTCATTTCAAGCTCATATAACTCCAGATCCATATAATTTAGGAATTAACTCTTTTTTTTTTTCCTGATGAAAGAAGAGAGTCTAAGGTTTCTAACGCTGTATTGAATGTTTATGTAGTCCTAAAACACAATATTCCGTGGGTCCTTGGATTTCAAGTGACAATGACAAAAACCCTGGCACTGGAGCGGACATATTTTTCCACGTCTGGTAGTGAATGAGTTAAAACAGTGACAGGAACGCTACATTTTGTTCAAAGTGGAATATTTTAGACATTTTCTGCCAATGGTTTGACCCAGCACTACTCGTACCGATGACTTATTGATTGGTCACCGGGTTATCAGTCTGGTATCAAAATGAATCGTGATTTTAACACCACCTTTTTCCTCATATTTAACACCTCAATTAGCGACAAGATCATGCAACCTCTCAACAATTTCGGGGACGGATATAAAAATGCAAAACTTAACACACACACACATTATCATAATCGTAACGCTAGTAGCTAAAATGGCAATTTGTAAAACACACATGACCAATGCCTATTGTCTGGTAATTTATGCAAATACATGGTTGAATCCTCTTTTAGGAGCAATTTCACGCCGCTCCAGGAGAGGATATCCGCATCGCCCATTATCGGGAGCTTTTCATTACATCTTAATCGCATCCAGATGAATAATTGGGAGTCGGGATGGATACCAAAGGAGACACGTGGACTTGGACACACATGTACGGCGAGGGTTTATGAACGCATCCTTTTTTTTTTTTTTACGAGTGCAAACACATCACAGGCTTCGCACACACGCACGCACGCATGTGTGTGTGTGCGACACCAGCTGACAGCCGAGAATGAAACTGGAGATGCTTCCCGACTGATTTTACGCCGGCATCTTAGCGCAGTTATAGAAGCTTTTAAACATTTGTTTTAATGTATATGTTTTTAACATTCGAAATGTTCTCATGTCACTCACCCAAAAGCGCCATTTTTGTTTAAAACAGTCAAAAAAAGGAGACTAAAGTATCCTTACCTCTTCTGGTCTGTCGGATCTTGGGACTCAGCATGGTTGTCATGGCTTGTCGGCACGCTCTCCTCTCGTCATGTTCGTGTACATCCAAGAGCCGCGCCCCTCGCCTGCGCCACCCTCAGCCTCTTCTTCCTCTCCTCTCTCTGACCTTCTGCAGTTGCAGTCACCGGCTGGGGGGTTGGGAAACACAAGGGGAGGGGAACGGGAACCAGATAAGAGGGAGGCGACTATGGATGGAGAGGAACTACCCTGTTTTGTTTTTTTGTCATGTTCCATGAACACGGCGAGTGGCCTCAACATCCCCCCCTTCTGTATTATTCATAGCGTGGCATCCGCCTCGGGTGGATGGAGCTTTTTGACTGGACCAGTCTATACATGATCAAATTTAATCCTGCTTTTAGGTTGCGGAGGTTTCAATGGTTTCTAATTGGAAAAGGAGGCGGGTCATGTGGCAGGTGTCAACACTATCCGACACCCCCCTGATTCATCCTCCTTCTTTATCATGTACTCTCGCTGTTTTAATAAGTTCATTTAGTCCGGGTTGATTTTCCCCTTTACTGTAAATTCGCTTTCGGGCATTCCAAAACCCGCGGAGAATAATATGATCTGGTATGGTTCCTATCCAGCTCTAGATGCAATGCAGACACATTTAAAATGCGGCGACACATTTAAAATGGGTTTGCGTTCCAGTTGTAAATATTTGGTAAGTCATTTTGTCATGTCGTCACTAGCCAAACTGGAAAGCGGACATAAAAAGTCAATCCTGCACCGTCACCCGCAAAGCAACACATTTTGGAATAATCCATGCTGTGAGTTCTTACAGGATAGCATGTTAGCCTCGTAAATGTTAGCGTGTCAATATATCTCCATGAATATCACCTTTAAAGTGTCTCATTTAACTCATTCACTGCCAGACGATGTGCAAAAATGAGTCTACTCCAGTGCCAGGGTTTTTGTCATTTTCACTCAAATTCCACAAAATATTGAGTTTCAGGGCTACATAAAAATGTGGAAGTGAAAAAATATTGGCAGAAGTCTGACCAGCGCTTTATCGGCACCCAAGCATGAAAACAACCCCGAATAAATTCGGGACTGACAGTGAATGAGTTAAATGGTTGAAAGTCAGAGTAAATGTAGCTTTTGTGGAGTTGAAATGGTGGGATGGGGAGGGTGACATTTGAGATTGTAATATTTCCATTTTTTCGCGCATTGAAACTACTGTATTCTCCCCCCCCCCCAAAAAAAAGCACCCTACACCTTAAAAAAGATCAAAACTGCAATGTCAGATGAAAAGAAACCTTATTCCTACTAACCTCTACTCAGCATTTTTTGGTGTGTTTGTGGTACGTTTACATTTACGGCTCCCAATCCGTTTTCTGGTGCTGTTGGAGGCGCAGCTGTGCCACAGCAGCCAGCCAACCAGTCGACATTGGATAATAGCCATAAGTCCTGCACTGCAATTGAATCAGAGCGGCCGCAGCTGCTCTTATTACAGAGCAAAGAGGGAAGGAGGAACTAAGAGGGTGTGTGTGTGTGTGTGTGTGTGTGTGTGTGTGTGTGTGTGGGTGGGTGCGTATGCGGGGTTAATACGTACATGCGCACGTGTTCCTTTTTTTGACGTCCATGGATCCCAAAAGCGTCTGAAATGAGGTGACACATGATATGACACACCCACACATGCGATGAGATCAAAAGATGGAAGATCACATGACCTGAAAGTGTCAAAAATGAGAAAAAAATACAATAAAAAAACAAGCTTTCAATGCCAGTTTGTGTTTTCCAAATGTGGGCACTCCCATCCAGGGTGTGGCATTGAACGTTGTTTGTGATTCTACCACCCAAGCATATGTTTTTATCCCCAGTGGAAATATTTGAGGGGGGGGGGGGGGGGAAACCATACAGCAAAAAGTCAACCCGTTCTCCATTTGCCACTGGATCCATCACTGAATTTGAGAGGACCTTTTGAAATATTGAAACACAGCGTGATTAAAATTTCATCGCGGCAGGGAGGGGTCCGGTGTTCAAACAGCACAGTTGGGGGGGGGGGATTTTTGAAGGTGCCGACTGTTGACTTTGCGTTATATATTGATTGGGGCATGCGGTGGGCCTTTTTACAGTCATCTGCTCCAGGACGAAAATACAACTGGACGTGTGATCTGATATTTATTCACTTTAGATAGCATTATGTGTCTATTTTGTTATGTAAAGGACAACCGACATCACATTTTTGTTTCCTAACTGACATCAGAAAAACGTTTTATAGCATCTAAAATACCCAAAACACGCAGTATCATATTTTTATTCAAATGCAAACACCAATAAAAATGACTTAAAGTGTCCAAAATCTGCAAAAAATTGAGCTGCGAATTGGGCATTTTCAGAAAGTCCCGCCCCCAGTTCGTGACGTCACGCCAAGACGTCTTGCATTGCTGGAGAATCAAAACAATGGCTTATGCTTTCTTGTTACACATCCAGTTATGAATATGATTCAAATAGTTCTGAAGAGAAAAGCATACATGTTTGCAATCGATTAAATACTTTTTTTCCGTGCCATTTTGAGGCAACATTCTGGGGAAATGTATCACCCAAAAAAAGAGGCACAAAATGGCGACCAACCTCCTGTGAGGAATTAATCGACCCGTTTCCACAGGCTGATAAATTCCTTATATTGAGCTTGGTCGCCCTCTTCTGGATCTTTTTGGTGCAACGCAACATTTTCAGACCAAACAAGCACAGCAAAATGCACTGACGTGATGTCAGGGGGATTCCTTCAGTGACGTCACGTACAGACTCGTCACCAACTCAAAAACAAGACTTCCGGAATATTCAGCGCGAGTCTTAAAACGTAAAATATAGTTATATGCGGTGGAGTCTATGTAAAATATGCTCAGTAGAAGTCATTTTACAAATTATGGACACAACTTGTCCGCAGACGTCGGTTGCCCTTTAAAGTGGTTTAAATTCATTGGGATGATTTAGCATGTGACTTATTTTGGTGTCTTGTGAACATCTGCACGTAAAATACAATCGCATTTACTCTATGTCGAAATAAGGCTGTAATATGAATCAACTTCCCCAATGGATGAAAGTTAAAAAGACAGCCGCATTTGCTTTTTAGACTCCACAGACTCCAATTAGCCTCTCAGCCGATAACGGGAAACAAAGCCAAGTTGTTGAAATTAATTTGATTCTATTTGCGGCGCACGGGCTTGGCTGAGGCGGTGGTTTTATTCATCCTGCCTGCTGCCCGTGTGTATTAAGGTGACTGACGCCGAGTGGGAGAAAGCCAAGCGAGGATGGAGAGCAGACTAATGGAATAGCTGAGTGGGGAAGCCACAAAAACACAGTCCATCCTGAGGTGTGTGGAGAGCTGTGAATTGATTTTCAATAGCAACAGCAGAGAGCTTGTATCCGGGAGCATCGTGCAGTCAGCATTCGATTGCCAAGGGAACCCCATCACCCACCAAAAAGGCGGCAGGGTCAACTAAGGTCTTTTGGTTTATTAGTGATTGGTAGTCCAGACGGAAGGTTTGGGATATTTGAGTTATTATGAGTTCTACATGAAAAAAAAAATCAAAGTACATGAAATTGGAAGTGGATTACGATCTACAAGCCCCTTGTCACGTTTCGCTGTCACAAAGGTCGCAGCTCAACTGAGTCAATACCGGACGGCTCGCATCCGAATGAATGCATCTGATGAGATCTTATTTCTGGCCGCTCAGCACTTCTTAGCTCAGCCATGTGGGTTTAAAAAAAAAACAAAAAACAGTGGGTTGAGGTTATTTGCACTTTTTCATGTCTTATCGACCGCTGGTGAGTCAAAATAAATTGGCATGAGGGGGAGGCTGAGGGTGAAGTTATTTAATTATTCATACAGATGGATATATATATCATTATATCAAGAAATTATTCTTAAATTCCAGATTTCGTTTTATATACGCATACATGCATATACGCATACAAGCATAAACGCACATGCATGCATATACATGCATATATGCACATACATGCATATACACACATTTATACATATACACATACTGTATATATACACACACACATACTGCATATATATACTGTATATATACACACATACTGCATATATATACTGTATATATACACACATATACTGTATATATACACACATATAATGTATATATACACACATATACTGCATATACTGTACACACATACTGCATATATACACACACATTGGATTGGATTTGACATTATACACACATGTACTGTATATATATATATATATATATATATATATATATATATATATATATATATATATATATATATATATATATATATATATACACACACACATATATACTGTATTTGTTATTTTTTTGCTTCAAGATGGCGCCGCGAGAGTGGCTGCCTTTCCAGCAGCTCCTGAATTTTATTTTTCTACTTCTTCCTTTCCTCTTCCTTTCATTACTTTGCTGCTGTGAAATGTACATTTCTCGACTGCAAGACGAATCAAGGTACTGTACATACAATCCAATTTATGAGCAAGACTTTGGAGCCCACTAGTGGACACAATTTGAATTTAATGTAGCTCGAAGGTTGGTTACTCTATCTGCAGAAAGAGGGCGGGGGAAAAAAATCAACAAAATACATTATTTACCCCCTAAATTGGTGTAGGATTTGAGCTAATTTTAAATACACGCATTTTAAAGGCGATGAAGAAGTGCCAAAGTGCAAAATTTATGACATATTGGACACATGGTATTAAGTAAAAATGTTGAATTAGTACAGTACATGCAATAAATGTCATTTTTGGTTTCAACAACATCACCAAAATAAATGATTACAAATAATATGACTCCTTAGTCTTATTTTTAATAAAGAGTTGGGCCTACTGCGGTGCAGTATTGTCAGTTTGGTCATGATATTGCTATGTAGCAAATTCCTACAGAGATTGCACATTGTCCTTCAATGTGTAAGTTGCGCTATGCACTTAGTACTTGATCAACCATTAGGCACTGAATTAGGTTGCAAAGCTTTTTGAGAGTACGGGAACAGTACTCCTGAACTATAGCTGCGCCATATTGCCACTACTGTGTTCAAAGCACGAAGGGTGTTGATACAGGTCTACAATTAAATAACCATCTCCAGTCATTGCACATGCCGTGCCGTGGCTTTTTTAATTTGTGCTGTTCCCTCCAGCTTTCCTTTGCCTGTTTTGCAATTTTTAAGGCAGTCTTTACAGAGGTCTCGTGCATGAGCCAGGTAAAACTTTCTTGGGATTGCAAGTTTCTTCTCGTCCGGGGGTGGAGGAAAGGGATTTCTGTCCAGGTTCACTTTTGTTACATGTGGGAGACTTGCGAGGCAATTTGGCACCTTGGAAAATTTGTTATCAGACAGCCCGAGATATAAGAGCTCCTTTAAGTTACCGATGGCTGTGGGGAGCATTTGAAGCTGGTTCATGCCCAGGTACAGCATTTGGAGGTTCTGGAGGAGGCCCAGCTGCTTGGGGACTTGCGGTAGACGGTTGTTGCATAAATTTAGAATGACCAGTTTCTTTAAGACGCCGATGGTTGGAGGGATCTGTTCCAGCTGCAGTCAAAAACAGAAATGTTTCTTTCTGATTGATTGACATGCCGTAAGCACTGGGATGATTCAGACCAACAAGTCACATGTGTTGTATTTGGGACGTTATCATTTGTTATTTATTATTTTATTTTCATTTGTTTTTGCTGTGAGTGAAGAATAAAGCTAATCAAGCACATAAATTCCACAGTGTACTCACGTAGTTGCTGTGCAGGTCCAAAATTTGGAGGTTGTTGAACTCAAGAAGAAAGTCAGGGAGGCTGACGATGAGGTTCCTGCTCAGGTACAATTCATCGATTCGAAACAACTTGTGGATGCTCGGTGGCACGGCGTCCAGTTCTTTGAAACTGAGATTGAGTCGCTGCCTGCCATCAGGTGTCGGCTGAATGCAATTCAGGGCCATGTTGGAGGTGAATGCAATGCTCCGTGGAATCACGGGTTTCTTTTTCTTTGTCTTCGGCATCTTTCTGCAAGGTCACGTTCAAGGCTGACTTTAACCTCTTATGTGCACTTATGTATTGAAGAGGTTTCTTACCAGCATGAGGTTGCTTTGCGATAAAGTCAGTATCATAAATTCAGCTGCCAAACTGCAAATAATGACAAAAAAAGTTCAACATACCTTTTTTCCAAAGTTGTATTTGTGTGCCTGACTCACCTGAACCTATGTTGCATTTGTTTTCTTGTGTCTCCGAGCGACTGTCGCAGGTTGCAAGGTTTCTATGTTGAAATGTAATCAAATGCCGTTATAAAATCGGACGCCATTAATGGGACGGTTATGTTGTTGAGTCAAAAAGGGTTCAATTCTGCAGATTGAAGAGGTCATCAAGTTTCCGCAGCACAATTTAAAAAAAGTTAGGAGCTTTAAATCAGACACCTTCTGTAGTTTCGTTGTATTACGTCATAATCCTGCGCACGCATCTCGTGCAGGTATTGTAAATGTTTTCAGAGCACGAAGATAAAAATAAAACGGACTTTAATGTGCATATGCACAACATTTTCGTTACTGTGCTTATATTATTCGGCTATTCACACTTAGAATAGTGTTTTTTTAATTGCTTCATAATTAGGAGATTGGACACAGCAGAACCGAACTTTAAAACAGTAGGAATAAATCAGAACTATTTTATTTTATTTTACTGTGACGCAGGGTTGGTGCTCGATCATGAATGAAATAAAATACAGTCATGATAAATTGAAAATCGTATCTTTTGACGTCATCATTTCAGGTCAAGTGACATTGGCAGTGACACAATGTCACCACTAGACGGCAATATAATGCACCAAATCACAGTTACTGTTTTTGTTGCATTTTCTTCCTATACATGCTGTGCAAGTTGAACAAATGTTTATTATGATTCCTCCATGCATGAAGAAACAAGCCAAGGTACCAATGTTGCTGGAGAATGACTTTTTTTTTCGAGTCATTGCACAATGATGCACAAGATCATTTGAGCATGTTGGTGAATTATTTTTACACAGTAATTTACACATTTGTACAACGTTCATATTTCCATTGACCTTTTTTTTATTCTGTCATTTGTACTTATCCCCATATGACTCTACAAAAGGCACTGAACCTTTGTTAAATTCGCAAACTATTGTTTATGACTTTTGAATCCAAACAAACAACTTAAGTGGGCAGAAGAATTATAGCCTGCTGGATGTGTTTAGAAAAGCAGGCACCATTGACGCAGTCCTTCATATGTTTATCTAAGCTTCAAAATGGTTGTGGCTTTTCCCGCCCTCAAACTATATGACTGGTATGTTGACTTTGGTTCAAATGTGGTGGTTTCAGATGGACTTCCCTTTTTGCGGACACTTGTTTGCCTTCCAGTTAGGAATGCTGACCATTGACAACAAAATATCCGGAAAGGAAAAAAATGGAACAGGCTCTGTAGGCAGTTGTAAACTGCATGCCTGTGTTAAAAGTTGGGAAATAAAACCTGGGACAGTATTCATCAAATTTTCAGTCATCTTATGACATCATTTTTCATATGATGTCATTGATATTATAGAGTCAACATAAGTCAATCTGATTCGCTTTAGTCTACTTGGACCTGAAATCCACGGAAAAGAGATCACGGCAGCAACAGACGAATAAATCTTTTCAGTGAAACGCTTTAACACTTCAAATGGCTCCACGGCAGCCAAGTGTGAGGCAATCACCCATTACCACAACTACAGATCTGTTTTTTGAATCTCCATTTTGTGAGTATGCTTTATTCCTTCAGAGGAATGAAGCAAAATAATACTATTAATATTAACTCAAAATGTCAATAAACAAGTTAAAGCAAGCAAATATTTCCTTTTTTTGGGGGAGGGGGATGTTAGTCGCTATCAGAACAGAGTCGAATATAAAGGGATTGTCCTCGACTGGACACTGGGTTATCCGCAGTCTATCTCATTCCCCCATCCTGTGATTTTAGCAGTAACGCTTTCATTACGTTAATTTTCATCTGGGTTTGCGTAACCGCACAGGATGTTCTTTTTGTGCCCATAACGGGACAAAGATGATGACATGAGGCATACTGGTTTGTTGAGACATGCAACGGTTTCGCCTCTAACAATAGGTTTTGTTTCCTTCTTTTAAACCGGTGACATCACTTGTTTTTATGTGTAGGGGATGTGTGCCATGTCCGCTGTTTTCCCTTTGCACCCCGCTTTTTCAGACAATTTACGATCATGGTTGGACTTGGTCCTGTCTCGTGCACATACTTATGTCCTCTCTCTTCTGAAAGAACCACATCATATACTGTAAACAAAACTTCATGATCCAAAGCTATACGGGCAAATAGTTTGATCAAAATGCAATTAAGGGATTGGTACAATGTATTCAATGTACCGGACTTTTATTACAGAGGAAGAGAAGTCCGTCCCTGGGCATAAGCCTATGAAAGATAGGCTAACCCTCCTTCCTACAGTCCTTATGGAATGTGACTTTCCCTCCCAACTCCTCCCACTCCATTCTATCAAGCTATCAACGACCATCACAAAGGTAAATAACATGACTTTATTATATAGTACAGTTTATTTCTTTAATTACAATACCATAGCACATTTATTATACGTAAAATAAGGTAGATTTTGTATAGTTTTAAGGCTCAATTAGTAGAAAATTGTTTTATGGGGACCTGGGAACGGAGTATTCTCATTTTAATAGTTTCCTATGGGAAATTAATGTTTGGAATACACACTCTTCCCCTTACACACATTTTCTGGGAAGCAATTAAGTTCATAAGCCAATGTATCACTGCACTCGTGTTGGATATGCAGTATTTCCATAATGCAATTCTGTCCTTTTTTTAATGCAATTTTTATCTGGAGCCAGTTGGATCACATTGAATCTACTTTTTAACTCAACTGCCAGTCGGTTATTTGAGATTTGCTACACATGGGACTCATTTTCCTGTTGGAGTGGGGGTGGGGGTGCACGATTAAATTATAGCATGAGAAGATGAGATGGGGTGGCTGAAAGTGATGAGTTAAACGCCAAAGGGTAAAATGTATCATAGCAAATACGAATGGGGATGGGTGATTGCAATCGTTTCATTTGGGTCTTTTCAGCACCGGAATGTTTCTTGTGCAAAATTGGTAAGGTGAGGAAAAGGTGGAGCTACAGGTTAGTTGACATAGTGCATTTTTGATGGGGGTGGGAGAAAGCAGCTACAAATTAAAAGCATACCTTGCTTTATTCATTCACTCTTACAACATACCAGGAAAAATAACAAATGAGTCCATAAATAGTTCACATGAAAAAAAAAAAAACACTGAGGTAATAAATCAAATAAGAAGTATAATGTAACCTTTAAACTTCTTATTGCACTTCCTCCCTGCTCGATATAATAAAAAAGTACTGTATTTTCTGGAATATAAGGCACACCTTTAATGAATGACAAAAATATTTTCCATACATAAGGTGCACCGCATTATAAGGGGCACCTTCAATGAATGACATTTTAAAACCTTTCCATACATAAGGCGCACCGAATTATGAGGCTTTGAGAAAAAAAAATGTTTCTTTTAGGTGCGCTTTATAGTACATAAAATACGGTACTCAAATTTCTCACCTACAATTCATACGTAGTCACATAAAAACGGAGCAGGGTACATTTTGACCTACTATTGGATTTCAAGGTTGCCGTTAAGGCAGCGAGAGAGCAATTTTAGAAGCAGAGAACTTCCACCCACCCCCCCCAATCACACACATGGTCCTTGTTAGGCGATTCCCAGTCAGGGCATTGTGGTTGGGAACCAACTTGATATTTCACAGTTTTAAAACGACATTTAAAAAAAAAGGGTTTCTGCTGACAACTGCATTTATTCATTCGGTCAAAAGAGTTGATAGTGGTAAACAGCAGGAGGGAAAAAAAACATTGTTGGGGGAAGTGAAATGTGCCCACTCGGAATTGTTGTCATGTTGTTTTGAGACAAACACTCATCAAATCGTCTAAATTGACTTGAAGCAACAGTTCAAATCACATCCTTTACAGTGTATATCACCTGCTATGCACTACGTATATCACCTGCTATACACAAACTATTTCGGTATTCGTTTTTACAGGCCCCCAACAAAAAGAAAACAAAAAAAACACAATAGTCGCAATGGATCGATTACACTGTGAGGACCGATAGTTGGAGCAGTGGGAGGGGGGGGGGGGTTTGTTGCTTTTTGCATCCGGGTTTCAAATTCACACTTGCTGCTTTTCCATGCTTCGATCCGGAGACCAAAATGGAAATAAGAGACCAAAGTACTCATTCTACCAAAAAAAAAAAAGAATTTATCGACTTAGATGAACTCATTCACTCCCATTCCCCAATTTATCCGGGGATTGAAAGAAAATATGACGTAGAGCACCAATCCCTAATTTTTTCGGGTTTAGTTTTTTCATGCTTGGGTGCTGATAAAGCGCTGGCCATAGCCTCTGGCAGTGTATTTTTCTTTTCCACAAGGGTGCAACATTTCCCTTTTTTTCCATATTAGCACTTTGTTCCAGCTTCAGGTGTTGTTAAAGCGCTATAAAAACCAATATGTATGTATTACATTCTATTTTGGACATCTGCCCTTATTTCAAGCTCACATAACTCCAGACCCATATAATTTAGGAATTAACTCTTTTTTTTCTGATGAAAGAAAAGAGTCAAAAATTTATAACACTGTATAAAATGTTGATGTAGTCCTAAAACTTAATGTTCTGTGGGTCCTGGAATTCAAGTGACAATGACAAAAACCCTGGCACTGGAGTGGACACATTTTAACACGTCTTGCAATGAATAAGTTAAAGACACATTGCAGTTTGTTGGCATGTTATTTTTTCGCAAATGTGGCTGCAGGCTTTGATTGATGCTTTTTTTATTCAGTGTGTGTGTCTGTGTGTCTGTGTGTGTGTGTGTCTCACTGGTTAAATTGGCTGTTAAAACACACGATGAAAGCCTCTGGCAAACTTGACAGTGCGAGGGTTGCAGTCTAAGGGCTAATCGCTACTTTCAAAATCAAACTCGTCACCAGTTGCGGTGTTTATAAATTGCAGGGTGACACACGGCAACAGACGGCTCACAGATGTTGCGTGGTGAGATAAGGCTAGCGGCACACTGGGAGCAAATCACGTGAATGACATCAGGTTGCATTTATGTTTGTTGTGTCTCGACAAAAGTTTGGTACAATCCATTGGGATGACAAAAAGCCATTAGATGTACAAGCTCACATATTTAGATGTGATCATCATAATTGAGGAGTTTGCAATGAAAGAAAGGAGCGCCGTTGCGTGTGTGGAACTGTCGCCGCTTGGAATTGAAGCGGATTTACATTGAATAGGAGAAGTGAAACAACCTCTTTCGTCAATGGATGGTGCAGTTTTTTTTGTAACATTTAGCTTGTAGCAGAAGTGCACATTTCACCTGGATGTTCCTGATCCACTGGTGAAAAGGACACTTTGATCCACTCCACTTTCATCTAGAACTGCTTCATACTACAAAGATGGTGCATAAAATGCTTCTGATTGAACAACTGTGTCTTTCTCTTGTCATATTATTTTGTTATTTTGTTGTTTTGACTTCAAGATGGCAGCTCCAGTATTTTGTTTTTCTACTTCTTGCTTCCCTTTCCCCTTACTTTCATAACTTTGCTGCTATATAATATAAATCAAATCCAATCCAATGCAATCCAATATGCAAACGATGTGCTGACGGTCAAAAAAGGTCAATTTGGCTCATTATTTTTTTGCTTCACTTTGACTTTCACAGTATGGTGGGTAAAGTAAAAGTGGTCACGTGAAGCAAAAATCTTGAGTCATTCTCTATTGCAGCTTTAGACTTTATATTTTGCTACATTTTCACAAATAGGCTTGTGTTATTCTGCATTGATGATAATTTGATGAACTGTTTCTTCTTTGTTTTATGTTCTGGCAGGCTGAATGCCCTATCGCACTCTGCTGCCTCTCATAGGTGAGTCTTGGTACTGCGAGAGACATCCCGATTGATGGTGAACCTATGTGATGTATGTAGCGCCTAAACAAAAAAAGGTCTTGAATGGGATTTGTAAAAAATATCAATGTTACTTTGGATGGTATGTACATCCGGAACAAGTAGTCAATGAAAAACCTCACCGTCATTGTGGTTGAAGGCGTCATTAAAAAGTAAACTCAAAGTTTGTATCAAATGATATGTACAGTCATTTCAGACGGACAGCATTTTGCGATTAAAATACGATAAATAGAACCAAAAATATATTTACAAAAGGCATAATTAGAAGAGACAAGTATCTTTTTCACAGCTGCTGTTCCCCAAAAAGTATCTGAGCGTACACCGTGCCATTCCGCGACGCCTTGGCTTCCGGGATGGGCTTTACCAGATCCAACTCGGCATAGGTCAGAGTCTCCTCCACTATCCTCGGCTGAGGAGTTCAAATCCGAGTAAAGTATTAAAATGGAGGAGAGGATTGGAAGGAGACAAGGGATGGAAATGTAAACAGTGAGTAACCCAGGATGTGACAACATCGAGCTATTTTGCCTAAAATCACAAATCCGATCACAAATGCGGGGAGAGCCTCAAAACTAACTCATTCACTGCCAGATGATGTGCCAAAATGTGTTCACTCCAGTGCCAGGGTTTTTGTTATTTTCACTCAATTTGTGGGTCCCATAGAATATTGAATTTTAGGACTACATCAACATTCAATACCGTGTTATATCGAAACATTAGAATCTCTTTTTTCATAAGAAAAAAAGAGTTAATTCCTAAATGATAAGAAGTTATATGAGCTTGAAATGAGGGCAGCTGTCCAAAATACAGTGCAATCCATACATAATGGTTTATATAGCGCTTTAATAACAGATGAAGCTAGAACAAAGCGCTAACATGGGAAAAAGGGAAAATAACATTGCCAGAGGCCATGGCCAGCACTTTATCGGCACCCAAGCATATATAAAAAAAAAACAAATCCGGGAATGACGCTCTGTCATATTTTCAATTCCCGAATAAAATCACGAATGGCAGTGAATGAGTTAAAAGACTGGGAGAAAAACGATGAACTTCGCGTAACATTTTAGTGATCAGAGCAAGCATGCAAAACATAATATATGAACAATGGAATCACATAAAGTGTATGAGGGTACATTAATTGGAATATTACTAAAATAATTTTGGCTTGTGTGACATCACAAGCTGTGCATTTGGCGCCATATACAGCGCGATGGCGACCGAAAGCAAATGGAAGCAATTACTGGAGGGGTTTGCAGTCATTTGGCATCAATAACAAAATAGTCCAACTCAGCAGAAGAGAGAACTGTTGGAAATGGGATTTGTACTCACCAAAACGACTTTCCTTGGTTGTGGTTTTAAAAGTTTGGGTTTCCACGCTTTGTCTCTGATGGGAACTGCAGGAGTGAAATAAAGATTGCTGGTGGTTGGATGTTTTTTTTTTTTCAGAAATTTTAATGACCTTACAAACAGCGACGGCGTCATAGCAGTACAATAAGCCTTGGCATTTGGAAAAGAGCAACAATCAGCATTTTCTGGTCTGAAAAAAAAACAAAGCCTAAAATTGTTCATTGTTGCAATTGTTCACACTGAAATGAGGCGAAAAGCAACCCAAGATATGGTTAGCTTGGATTGAGAATGTTTGCTTTCACAAACAACATGACTCCCATTTAAAGTTGAAAATGCAAAGAATGTTGGATTGGATTTGCCTTTATTAGTCTCGCAGTGGAGAAATTTACATTTCACAGCAGCAAAGTTATGAAAGAAATGAAAGTAGAAAAGCAACATACATACATACATACATACATACACACACACACACACACACACACACACACACACACACACACACACACACACACACACACACACACACACACACACACACACACACACACACACACACACACACACACACACACATACATACATACATACATACATACATACATACTACATAGAAAATCAGCACAATCGATCCAAGCACAAACTGGTTTTTTTTTCTGCTCATATTTGTGATTTTTGCTTGAATTAGGTAGTCATGTGATAAATAGCAAATCTGATACCTTTTGCTGGTATATCTGGTGGTATTTCCTCTTGGTAATCTCTGCTCCTTTTCTTCCTGTATCTCCTCACCTTCTTAGGCAAGGCCGGAGACACACTGACCACACCGGTGACGGTTTCTCCTGAACTACAGTGGAAAAAAAACAAACCAAAACAAAGAATAACCATCAATTTCAACCATTATGGAATGAATGGACACCTATATGGCTCAGATGCTTACCTATTCCTTGAGCTTTTAACCAAATGGTAATTCTCTATAATGAAACAGTGAAGCGACAAAAAACAGGTACAACAAGTGCAGCTGGTGAGATTCAACTTTAAATAACAGAAACAAAAGGCTTGCTCGAAAGGTCAAAGGTCCATCCTGAGAAGTGCCTTCTCGGTCTGCTGACCTTTTAACCGTTGCTTCCTCTGTATACACTGGCAGGTTACCGTCACTGTGAACATGCACATGCACAGCAGGCCCACGGAGCAAATCAGTACAGCACATAGGTACACATCTGAAATATAAACATAAAAAGGGAAGAAAATAGAGAGGGGAGTTAAAAAAAAAAAGAGGATGTGGCTTTACTTTATTTTCGGAAGAAGTACATCCTTTTGGTTAGGCTATTTTTGACACATAGACATTACAAATACAAGAACTTACCTTCAAACAAGCTCCACAGCCCTTCTTTGGCTTCAGTGGCCGGAAGCACGTGTACTACATGGAGGGAAAACGCACACAGTGAGAAAAGAAACAGTCATATAAAGTCTATAGTCATCACCGTGGCTTCCTTTGCCGCCAGACTAAATTGACTGTTGAAATAAAAACAACATTTAGCATCACGGCTACTTGTGGTTTCATTTTATTATGAAACTGGTGAAAAAAGGTGTATATTTGACAATTGCAGAGGGTTAAATCAACAGTGGTCGTTGCGGCATTTTTTACCAGAGAAATGTTGAGTTGGAAGGATTTAAAAATGTGCCCGGATAACCTGGAAAATAGTCATTTGAAATTCCCTTAGTGACCCTTCACACATCCGGCGTTACAGAAATCTAATTTTAAAAAGACTTATAAATAAAACAGTCAGGGATGATTTTCTATTTTCTTTTTGCACCGTTTTTTTATGGATGTTAATAACACTATGTCACCCCTTTTGCAGCTAAAAGGGACACCAAAAAATATGTCCAAGATTATAATAAAAACTATTAAAAAAATCTAGATCACCCTGTATCACTTTAAGAAGACATCAAATGTAATACATTTAAATGTCATTCATTCATTCATTTTTTTGAGGCAAATTAGAAAGTATTTTTTTAACTCTTTCACTACCAGACATGTGCAAGAACATGTCCACGCCAGTGTGAGGCTTTTTGTCATTATCACTCTAATTCCAGGGCCCACATAATATAGTTTTAGAACTACATAAACATTCAATAAAGCTTAAGAAACCTTAGATTCTCTTCTTTCTTCAGAAAAAAATCTGTTTCCTTCCATATAATTCCTAAATTATATGGGTCTGGAGTTATATGAGCTTGAAATGAGGGCAGTTGTCCAAAATACAATGCAATACATACATATCGGTTTATATAGGGCTTTAACAACAGATGAAGCTGGAACAAAGCGCTAACATGGAAGAAAAGGGAAATGCTGCCTCTTTGTGGAAAGGAAAAAACATTGTCAGAAGTCTGGCCAGTGCTCTATCAGCACCTAAACAAGAAAAAACAAAACCTGAAAAAGATCGGGAAGGGCGCTCTATGTCATATTTTCAATTCCAGAATAAATTTGTGAATGGTAGTGAATGAGTTAACCTAGCAGAGACAACATTGTAGGCCTTGACCCCGCCCCCACCCGTTGCATACGACAGTATTTGTCAAATATACTTTCCAAGTGACATCATCACAATGATACAATCATAAGCAATGATCTCATGAAGCCTTACAAACAAATAGCGAATGATGCCATAGAGTCATTGTAGCATTAAAGAGCGGCATGGCACACCGCCCGGTCACCACAATGCCACAAATACCGATATTTATACATTGTGATACCAAAACCGAGCACGTTTCTGTGAAAACATCATGAAGCTGCTGGTGAAATACACATTTCACCGTCAAATATTTTGTAAACAGACCTTTTATAGACCAGTTCCTTGAACCCAAGGTAAGCTGATACACCCACCAACTTTGTTTACCCATTTCATGCGTCGGTCATGATAACCTGTAACCTGATAAACTGTCCACTGTAGTAACCGCTGTCCTTTTACGGGTCCAAGACAGCTGTCGTTGAGTAGTGGATGTTGGATGGTGATGTCAGTCTCTGATGTCATTATATGAATGACTTTGTTGTGAGAAGGGATGCTAAGCTTCAGTTGATATTATTGAAGGTGTGTGTTCTGTGTAGTCAACAGACTTCCATAAAGATGTAGCAGGTCTAAGATTAGTCGCGAGCAACCCGAACCTACTTCACTTAGACTATAGAACTAATTCGTTGTTTGTTCTCAGACAAAAATGGAAGTCCAAGGCGACGGCCAACACAACGGTCCAATTCGTAAGTATTTTACTGTTTACCAACAACGTTTTGAGCTGCAACAAGTCATATGTACATCTCATCTTGTGATCCATCCCCGTTCCAGGCCGCCGTTTCCGCCGAAGATTAGGACAAGGCGCACCAAATGTGGGAGCCCTCAGAGTCAACGTTTGCGTCTCCAACCAGGAGATCACTATTTCCTTTCAGGTAGTGCCGAGGCCAGGTGGCGACGCTGACAACGAAAACAATGCCAACGACGCCAATACAGAAGAAAGTGACGGGAATAGTGAAGACATTGATGCTAATCCTAGTAGTGAAGACAATGACGGTCAGGTTGAAAACAACAACAGCGACGCTAACGTTGAAGAAAGTGACGGGAATAGCGAAGACGTCGCACAACATCCTAGCGGTGAGGAAAACAACGGCATTATTGAAAACAATGACTGCAATATTGACGACGACAATGCCATCAATGAAGACAACAACGTGAATAACGAAGACGCCGTCGCCGATATCGAAGACGACGATGCTAATAACGAACACAATGACAGCGAAGTCAGCATTGAACGCAATGACAGCGATGTCAGCGTTGGAGATGCTAACAACGAGATCAACGTCGAAGACAACAACATTGACGCCAATGCTGAAAACGATCCCAACAACGACGACAGTGAGGCGTCAACGGAAGAAACCGGCAGCGACGCTAGCAGCCTACAGAGTGACGAGCACGCCGCTGACAATCCCGAATTCAACATTTCAATGGGCATCATGCCATTCCCGCGCGGTAATATACCGCAGAACATTTTCGTCGAATTCCACGGGACCAGTACAGCCGGCTTTATGAGTGACAATGAAAACAGTGACAGCGAGAGTTCACTGGAATAAAATACGGAAAACCACCGTAATATTGAAAACAACGTTTTCAAAAGCAATGGGACATGCTATGTGACTGAATACTTGAAGGCCCTGTAAAAACGATTTGGTCACTTTCCATGATGGTATCAAGTTTTTGCACAAAATACAAATTCAACTCATTCACTGCCAGACGATGTGCAAAAATGTGTCCGCTGCGGTGCCAAGGTTTTTATCATTTTCACTTAAAATGCCCACAGAATATTGAGTTGTCGGACTATATAAACATTCAATTCAGCGTAAAAAACTTTAGATTCAGAAAAAAAGTTAATTCCTAACTTACATGGGTCTGGAGTTATCTGAGCTTGAAATGGGGGCGGCTGTACAAAATACAATATATACATATTGATTTATATAGCGCTTTAACAACAGCTGAAGCTGTAACAAAGCGCAAACATGGACAAAAGGCAAATGCTGCTCTCTCGTGGAAGGGAAAATCATTGCCAGACGTCTGACCAGGGCTTTATGGGCACCCCCGCAAGGAAATCACACCTTTCAATTCCCAAATAAATTAGGGAATAGCAGCGAATGAGTTCACGACATTGCAAAATCGCAATAATTGCCATGTTGTGACTTATTTTGAAGTTGTGTGTGAAGCTGGCCAAACCGAAGCCATCATCAATCAATCTCAATCCCGCGATGAAGCTTCAATAAAACTTCAATTCCCCATATAGAATGCACCCTCTATTTTCAAGCGATTTAAAGGACTACAGTAGCCCAGAATGAATGAGTCAACCATCGGCAGGAACAGCGTAGCATTGAGGGCAGTGTCTTGGCTCTTTTTAATGCGCCAAACAAACCCAACACCAGATGCGGACTGCTGTGAATGACGAAACTGTGCATTCATCACTCAACCATTCAACCGCTGTTTTCTTGTGCTACAATGAATTGCTCTCACAGTTATATATTCAAATTGCACACATCTGGATGCGGGTCCATTTTATTGTCTTTTGGAATGATAATTTTTGATTGGGAGGAATGTCCGTGCAATTTGACTGTCATCGCTGGACAGCTGTGGGGAGATTGTGCTTTTTTTTTGTGGGGAGATTGTGCTTTTTTTGCGCCTATAGTCAGCAGCATTTTACAGCCCTGCTTTGTTCAGCGGAAAGGTCAGTGCTGTTGGTCGCGGCTTGGAATTGAAGCGAATTTACGTGGGACGGGAGATGTCACACAATCTCTTTTAGTCAATGGATGTTACAGCTTCGTGTTTGCTTTCAAGCGAATGTGCACAATTCACCATGATGTCCCTGATCCACTGTTGAAAAGGAGGATGTGATCCTCTCTTTCATCTTGAACTGCTTCAAGCAACAGAGAGGGTGCAGAAATTGCTTCAGATTGAACTACTGTCTATGTCTTTGTGTTGTCATATTATTTGTTATTTATTTTTTTGTTCTTTTGACTTCAAGATGGCGCAGTGAGAGTGGCTGCCTTTACAGCAGCTCAAGTATTTTGTTTTTCTACTTATTTATTTCCTTTTTTCTTCCTTTCATCACGTTGCTGCTGTAAAATGTAAATTTCTCCACTGCGAGACTAATAAAGGTTAATCCAATCAAACAGAACCCACCCTTTGCTCAACTATGTCTCTACTCCCATTTACTTCAAAAACAAAACTCCACAATCTCAGTTTATTTATGTCAAGCGACTTCTCGTCGCTGTTTTACAAGCAGATATGTGTTTATTATTGCTAGCGCTAAAGGGTCTGGTGTGAGATGGAGTGAGGAAGCACCTGGACACCTGATGTCATTGGGCCACAGGGATTCCATGAAGCCCCCGTCAACACTCCAAAGGACATTAAACCAATGTACTTGGTCATCCTGAGTCTTTTCCGTTAGTGTTCATGCGTGGCTGTGCGCTACCAAGCTGACTGGCCCACAGACAGACAACAAATTAATAATTATCTTCCATCCAATAAAGAATTGGTAGATTCAACATCATGTGATTGTAACACTGCTCTTTTGGACTGTTTCATGCGCCGCCCTGTAACCTGATAACATAATACAATGTCCATTTAAGTAACCCTGTTGCCATAATGGGTACATTTTACCATCCAAAATATTAAGTCTAAACTTGTAATACAGAAAAATAAATAAAAACATAGAATAATAATATACTAGTTCACGACTTGTGCTCATGCAGAGTGGCTTCCCCCTTCCTACAACATTCTATTGTCCCATTTCTACCAAGTCTGTCGCCTCCCCCCACCGTCCTACATTTGGAGGAAACTTTTGGACATAGCCAACGTTAACAACTCGCGTTCAGGTCCGCGTGTCAGCCCAACCCAGACTTGGCCTGGGACACAGTCACCCAAAAGTCACGCATCCATGGAAAATGTGGTGACTGCCCTGCGTTGTTTTTGAAAGTGGGAAGTATGAAAAGAGGGAAAAAAGTGACAGTTTTTAATAATCACAATACATTTCATTTTTCATTTATTAGCGCCTCTCAAAACTCTCAAGGTCACATTTCAGTCACTGGATATGTTTCTCTGTGGGTGGGCAGCCACACATGCCAGAGTTCACTCAACCCGGAATAACTCAAATAAATACAAAGCTAGATCGCTAGCTAATGGCAAGTAAGCTAGCTAGATAGCTAATAGTTTTCTGTCTTCATTCGATTTCAACCCTTTTATGCACCAATAACAATAAAGTTGTAACCTGATACTATGATAAGCAGTCCACTGGAGTAAAGCAAGCACCACCTTTTTTGGACGGGGTTGAAATAAAAGTGAATCTGCGCTAAATGAGTGAGTAAAAGCCACACGAAAACCTCACACAGCCTCTGGTCCCATTTCAGGTTGATCTCCTCAGTCAAAGCCGCAGTTTGCTGCACCGAATGATCCTTTCGTATGAAGGCTGTATTTTCTAACTGTCTCGCTTGAATGATTTTCAGATGTTTTGCAGCGCCGGTAAAGACAGCGTATGGCACACGGTCAACGTCATCGTTATCATTCTTTGCTAATTGGATCAGATTTTACACTGTACAGAAACCTCCCATTGTAAAACCTCAAACGGTTTCATCACATCTGGGAGCTCTTGAGCAACATCTGCGGCGACTTCGACCATCCCCACGGAGGAACCTGCGTAAAAATGTGGTTTGGCTTCTATCGCGGCAAAGGTTTGACAGCGCTTCTGTTGCAGTGACTAAAATAACTGTTTAAGTCTCCGCTTATCTTGGTGAGGTCATCGGTGTGAGGCGAGGTCGCAAGAAACGACAATTCCTGGCCAATTTGAAACATTTCGATTTATTTTTCATGTCGGTAACAAACGGTATAGCAGCTCACCTCTAAGTTCAGTTTCGGCCGACGAGTTGGACGAGGCCTTCCAGCGATCCTGCTGCTTTTTGAATTCCTGAACCCGACAGATGTAGAGACCTCTATCCCCCTCGGACACGTTCAAGATCACCAAGTCAAAGATCTTGCCCTGCTTCACCACCGTCAGCTTCATTTTGGGCCACGAGAAGCTCTTGGTGTAATTTCCGTAGAACCGGGCCTTTCTCATGTTGACCCGGGCGATGAGGTGTTCATCTTCGGCCCTGTCGGAGCCCGCCGGCAGGAAGGTCCATTTCACAACGGGCAGTGCGGCATTGCGACGGCGCTGGGAGACCACGCAGGACAGTGTGACGTTTTGGCCCTCCTGGACCACCGTGAAGGGCGACGGGGTGATTGTAACGTTGATGGCGGAACACAAATCTATTGAAGCAAAGAATAAACAAAAAAAATGACCCAAAGTGGTGACAAAGTACCTAAATGAAGCTCTTCAACTCACTTTTAAATGGCGGTTCGGAACCAAGAGGCCACTAGATGTTATTTTCCCATCAAATGTCACCTTTCATTTAAACATTGACACTAACAAGCAACACCAGAGGCCAAAACATTCTACAAACAGCTGCAAAATATCATTTTGCCCCAGCAGTCAGTGCATCCCCAGATAAAATAAACACAAATTGGTTTATCTGTTGTTTAAATGAACCCCCACACCCCAATGTGTCTGACATGCTCAGACTTTACGGCATCCATCTGGAAATGGCAAACATTTGTGCATCTTTCCTACCTCCAAACAGCGCTTGAACCAGGAGAACAAAGAACGCAGAAGAAAGCATTTTCCACGACTGCAACCCCCATAAACCTTCACTTGAATGATTCTGAGGAAAAGTTGCCCAAAAACTTCCTCCGCCTCCCCCCTCCAAAAAGAGAAGTGTAATATGAACACTACACTCTGCTCAGAACCTCCCCCTCGTGCTTCCCTTGTACTCTCTCCAAGACATTGAGAGACCGTTCGGCGGCACACACACTCTTGGAAGGTGATCGCCCGCACGCGCACCCACGTTCATTTTTTTTTGCATCTGGAAAACGAATGGGAAATGTAAATAAATTCCTGGAGTTTGACGCCGAAAAAAAAAACACACTACCAGCTGTGGAGAGCAGTTGGCGCCGACCTCACTCAAGGGCTTTGATTTTGGAAAAGGGAGGAGGTGGCAATGGGTGAATTAGTCTGTCCTTGTGTGTGGCTGTCACGCTTTGGTTTGCGACCAACCTACAGCAGCACAGAGTGTTGGTCGTTTTATTCAGTGCCGGGTCATTGTTTGTTTCATCCTGGCAGGTTTGTTTCATGTTGTCATTTTTTGTTTACTACTTTGGACCTTTCTGTTCTGATGACTTTGTTGTTTGAGATTTTGTTCCTGGTGATTTTATTTCACACAATTAGTCCAAATACACCCGGTTCCTCCCTCCTGCCTGCTTTTTTGGGGTCCACCCCCATCACCACCTTGTTGATAAGACACAGAAATGTGTCCTGAGACATAATGAACCGATTACCTCATTCACTGCCAGACATGTGCAAAAATGTGTCCACTCCAGTGCCACGGTTTTGGTCATTGTCACTGAAATTCCAGAACCCACAGGATATTGAGTTTTAGGACTACATCAACATTCAATGCAGCGTATGAAACTTTGGACTCTCTTCTTTCATCAGAAAAAAAAGAGTTAATTCCTAAATTTTATGGGTCTGGAGTTATATGAGCTTGAAATGAGTGCAGTTGTCCTAAATACAATGCCATACATTCATGTTGGTTTATATGGTGCTTTAACAACAGCTGAAGCTGGAACAAAGCGCTCACATGGAAAAAAGGGAAATGCTGCTTTATCAGCAGCCAATCATGACAAAATCATGACATATTTTCAATTCTTCCCGAATAAATTTGTGAATATGAACGAATGAGTTAAACAAAAGTAAAATTAAGCCATAATAAAAAAATATGTATCATACAAACTCACAGATGTTGTATTATATGATTACAACATAATTATTTGCCACCAAAATATCATGAGATCATAACATAACACTAATTTGTCTCAATGAAGCTCCTCAACTCACTTCAGTGTCATTCATTTTCTTAGTCGTCAAAAAATTGGACCCATGTTCAACATTTTGAACACGACAAACACGAATACCATCAGTGCTTAGCAGTCTTGTCAAAGTGTTCCATGTGAAATGCTGGCCTCTTGTGGAAGAACATGTTTTTTTGTGCTCGGCTGCAGGATGTGTGTCAGTAGAGCAGTGGGACAAACACAGATACTCGTGTATTTATGGGATCTTCAGTTGTGTGCTGATTTTTATGCCCTTTTCAAATGATCCAATTCCTCCTTTCACAATAAAACCTATGTGGTCTTCGGACCTAAAAGAATCGAGAAATAATAAACAGTGATTAGGCAGTATAGCATATGGAGATATTAATTCGTGAAGAGCTGTTTTATATCATGTGGGCAATTTACTGATGGCAAAAAGCACCCAAAGAAAAATAAAATAAAAAAATTAATTGTCACAAGCTCACCTTTTCTTTTGCATGTGTTTTCGGATGATGCAGTATTTAATGATGATAATGAAGAGTGTCAAAAACAGGCCAAGGCCACACCCGATAAAAATATATTGCATCTCTGAAAAGAAAAATCAAACAAACAGTATCCAACAAATTGTACCAGCAATGTCATGTGTGTGCTTTATTTATTTATTTATTTATTTACTTACTTATTTACCTATTTACTTACTTATTTACCTATTTACTTATTTATTTTATTTACTTGATTTTTTATATATTTACTTATTTATTTACTTACTTATTTACTTACTTACTTATTTACTTACTTATTTACTTATTTAGTTACTTATTTATTTACTTAGTTACTTGTTTATTTACTTACTTTCTTTCTTACTCACTTACTTACTTACTTACTCACGTACTTACTCACGTACTTACTCACATACTTATTTATTTACAAATGCAGAATCAACCAAATGGGGGTAAAAAAAAGATCCCTTGCAATCAAGACGCTAACATGACTGACCCAGTTTCTCGTTTGGCTTCCGCGCCTCCTCCTTCAACCATGCTCGTCAGCAGCATCTCTGCCACAAATCATAATCAGGTCACAAAATAGGTCGTGCAGCACAGACAGGAAAGAGACAAAGGGCAAAAAGTTTGGTGTCAAGATTCAGCACTTTATCGCAAAAAAAAAAAAGAGAAATTATCATGGATGGGATTTGTTGGGTGCAAGTGTATGAAGACAAAGACGCACTCAAAGAGGTCAGCGAGCGTTCACAAGCTTATTTTAGATGCGGTGTGACATGTGGCGGTTGCCAGAGCCCTCTGAATTACCGTATCTGACCTGACACCTACTTACATCAATTTATCAATTCAACACCCCTGAAAACATAATAATGAATCAATTGTCAAATAAATTGAATATATTGGGGAAGATCCTCCAACGGGGTAAATAAGTTAAAATGTTGATGAAAACAAAGGCGGAAAAGCAAGAAAATGTACAAAAATCTATGAGATATTCTGATTAAAATATCATTTCAAGGGAATAAAAAACAAATGGAATTTGACGAAAATCTCCACAAAGTCACATAATTAAAAAAATAATAATATTTGGAACAATTATGAACATGAACAATCATTCTGAAAAGTAATCCAATCTGAAATTTTTAAAATCTTGAAATACACGAATGCCATTCAACTCACCGACGACAACGACGGCGCTGATCATGGAGTGCATGTCCGATCTTCTTATGTTCTTCTGCCTGAAGTTTAAGGGCTGCCGCGGGTGTCGGCATTTCCTGAAATACAACCTTTTTCGAGTGTTGTTGAATAGCCAATCAGATTGCAAGGTCTGTACAGTTTTGGGGCACGAAAAAAACACATTGAAAACTGACATGGTATGGCATTTTATAAATACGTACGGACATCAAACTTTATATTGGTGATAACTCATTCACTTACCAGACGTGAAAAAAATGTCATCTCCAGTGCCAGGGTTTTTGTCATTGTCACTCGAATTCTAGGACCCACAGAATATATTGAGTTTTAGGATTACATAAACATTCAATGCAGCGCAAGAAATCTTAGACTCTCTTATTTCATCAGAAAAAAATGTTAATTCCTAAATTATTTGGGTTATATGAGTTTGAAATGAAGGTGGGTGTCCAAAATGCAATGCAATACATACATATTGTTTTTTATAGCGCTTAAGCTGCATCAAAGTGCTAAATGAAATGTATTATTATTAACAGAAATAAATGTGGAAAAGAAAAAAAACTTTGCCAGAGGCTTTATCAGCACCCAAGCATGAAAAAACAAAACCAGAAAAAAATTGCGCGCCCTACGTCATACTTTCAATTCCTGAATAAATTTGTGAATGGCAGTGAATGAGTTAAATGGAATATTAAGAACGCTACACAATCCTATTTGAATAATCATCCAGTCTGAACTGTTTTAATAATAATAATAATAATAATAATAATAATAATAATAATAATAATAATAATAATAATAATAATAATGCATTTTATTTCAAGCGGCTTTCAAAGTTCTCAAGGACACTTTACAGTCACAGACAAGCATAGATACAATAATAAATAAAATACAATTATAAATAGAATACAATAAATAAAATACAATTATAAATATACATTTATTCCAGATGTCACTCATGTGAAAACATGTTTTGTGATATAACAGGGAACCCCTGAATGTTCCAATTGGGAGTCGGTGAACGACGCGGTTGCCCTCCTTGACTCACGTTCCTATTTTCCAACAGGAGGAGTGTCGAAAACCTAAAAGCGACTTTAGCCATCTGCCTCCGCGTCCAAGTTTCCCTACTGGCGCGAGGTCAGAGGCTTTTATCGCCAGCCGGTTGGAGGCCCGACACATGCGGGTGTCAGTCACAGCGGCATAAACAAAAGGCTGGAGGGGCTGTCTCTTGATGAATTCTTCACCTACTTTCCTTCTCTGGGGCATTAAGTGTGTCTCAAGTAAGATGTCATTGATGTGCTACTACATTTCATTTTTATTAGTACACATGGAACACATGGTGTGAACGCAGATGTTACCAGGTCTGTAATCTCGAGCCGTAACGGATAAATTATCACGCTGGTTCTCATTAACTGATGACTTTGCTACTGCATTCCCAAAATAAAAAAAAAGTCACACTACAAATTCTATGTGATCTATTCATCCAAATCCATGAATAATGAAATGAGAAAATCATTTTTTCAGATAAGTCACGTTCAATGGTGACATTTGACCTACGATCAGCGGAAGGTGATGAAGTGGTATGCTGTTACCTCATGAGATAATACATGACAAAAATAGACGAGCGTATGTATAGAATGGCATAAGAATGGCACCTTGAGGGAGCATAGTACATGTGGGTAGTCCCGCTGTTAGGTCTTAATGAGCCTCAGCAGGTCATATTTATATTTTTTTATTTAATCAGGCCTCCCTCCAGCTCATTTCAACATATTTAGTCACCATCGGATGAACACACAGTAGCCATTAAACTAAAAAAGGCAATGTGTTAGTTGACATTAACAATGACAAAGAGCGTGCGACAAAGTCATCAATCCCATTGAGACTTCATGGCACTCTGCATCTGAGCTCATTTATTGCCTCGGTGTGACTCACGAAAGGGAACAACAAGTGGACAAAAACATCCCCTAACCCCTATCGCGCAGCAACAACAGCTGTGTGGATCCCAAAACCAGACAACAACATCCCGGTTACAACACAGCTATGTAAAGAAAGCATCATGTCGACACACGGCAGCTAAGCTAAACTTGAGGTGCGACCAGAGCAGTACAGAAGCTGTTGAATACACAGTCAGCGGTTCGATTATTAAATCATAATAAAATTGAACAAGAATGAGTCCACGGGATGATCAGGAGGAAAACATATGTTATGATTGATGTATTAGTCGGTTTTGACTGACAGTACACATGAAAAAAACACTTTTGTCTCCCATGCAGTACTACAGTATTAGGACAATAGAGTCAAACTATGAGAATGAATGTGTAATTTAAAAGGATAAAATTCAAAAGTCTCAATATTATAAGGAACAATTTTTTTGTGGTACTTTAACAATGATGACGCTCAATTTTAATCAGTCAGAGGTGATAATCAAGATAAATAACAACACCATGACCAATAGAATCTGTTTTTTTTTCCGTGACCGTCAAACCAAAAGAAAAAAACAATATCAGACTCGTTCATAAAAGGTCTCAATCCAAACTGTTGAGTCTCTGTGTTATCTTCTCAAAAGGTGACTAACGGGAGAGAGGAAGTCCAATGTGGCAGTCTACCACGCAATGCTGCTTGCTTTCAAAAATAACCAATGACAGTGTCCATTTCATCTCGCTCGGCCTGTCTTAGGGCTGTGCTACTCGACACCCCTTGGTTATTTCAATAGGAACGAGCTGGTCCGATGGTCTCTGCTCGCTTTGGCCACGTTGCCATGTGTGTCTATTTTGGTAGATTCTCAACTCGCTATCAGGATTCTGGCCGCCCCGAGTGCATTTGAACATGGAACAGAAGGCTTAACTCGGTGGGTTGAGATTTTTCACCGTGATTGAACTGGATTTTGTGCTGAGGATTTGTGTGACTACTTATCAGATGGGAACTTTTGATGCAACATGAAGAAAAAAATCTCAACAAGGTGAGAGAACTGGGATTGTGTGTGTATTTTCATAGTTACATCGCCAACATTCATTCACTTTAAGGTTACCATTAAAGACCTACTATTGCAGTAAAAACCTGAAATGGCATTCCAAAAGCAATGCAAACTATGAAAAAGGCCATTAAATCATCTTGCACATTTTCCCACTGTCGGACTATTAAAGGCTTTCTGATTCTGATTCCAAAGTATACACAGGTACACACTACTTTTAAAGGGACAGTGTCTCATTGCTTGGGTATAAATACTCAAACAGATGCTGGGAAAGTACCGCGGTCACTTACTGTCTCAGGTTATGAGAGAATGTTTTGGCTACAGACATCTTGTTGAAAAGCCAAAGAGTTCCCAATCTCCGTTAGAGCCTTGAAGTGACGAAAAATGCCATTTTAGGGTATGGTAAATTCAATTTTTTTAACTATAAGGGACAGTGAAAAACATTCCATTTACTTATAAGCCAACACTGCACCATATTATCTGCCATATAGTACCGCGGTGTAAAAAAATGCAGGAAAAAACTAGACCAGAACAGATTAAATTGGTCCTTGGCAGGAAAGCGTCTAAATTGATTGTTTTGAGAAGCAAATGACAGTCATGGCGACAAATAAGGAAAGTTATGGTTGCATGGCTAGTTGAATAGTGCTATCATAAGCCATGGAGTGGCCATGTTCCTGGGTCAGGACATAGAAATGGGTTAACAAGCTATTCTAAGAGCTCACCCAGATAGCTAAAGTAAGATGTAGCAGAGCAGGTGCGGCCGAAGGGGGATACAACGTTAAAGCCAATGCTTTGCTTCTTGTGCAGGGTCTACCTGGTCCTTCATTTTGACCAAGAAATGTGTTTTGCATGTTGACCCCATGAAATTTAAAAAGATGGTCCCGTGACTAGTGCAACGGCACGATCGGTGTTCCAAGCCTTAAATAGACAAGTGCGTGTGAAGTGGACGCTGGTGTGAGCTTACAGTGGTTACAACATTATGACAGCGAGTATTTGGTCGGCTGCGATTATGTTTCGAGGTCTGTTTTAAAAAGTCTCATTTTTGAACTACAAGTAAAATAATGAAATGTCATTCACAACAGTGTGCCCGATGGTTGACATAGTGCAATTTTAAGCATTAGTTGCAGCTTCAAAACAAAAGCAATTCTAAACTCTTACTTTTTTTCTTTGGAGGTTTCTTCTACCGCATGCTTGATGTAAACCTGAGCACGAGGGGATCTACTCATGTCTGAGGTAATGGCGCAAAACAGGAAGAAACCCGCTGACCTCAAAGGATGCTCAGAAAAACGTCACGGGAGCCACCGAGGAGGAAACATGCTCCATCATCGCTTCCCGAATGGCTTCACCGACTTGCTTATGGACGAGACCGACCGTGAGGTCAGCACGCTCACGGATCGAGCTTTCCGGAGCCTCTGCGTTGGAGATGACGCCATTTACAACGACGACTTCTTGTATGGATACTCGCCTTTCAGCTGTCATAAACCGTTGGCAGGGGAGCCGCTGAAAAAAAATCACCAAAAGGAATCAAAAAGCAAAGGAAAAATGGCAGAGAGAAAGAAAAGAACATCACGAGCATGTCATCATTTCTAAAGGCATTAAGCACCACAGGGGAGAACTGTGATGGAATACTCATCAAAAATGGCGGCTTGGCGGACTCCAATGGGGAATCGTGGGATAAGTCTGCACTGCGCAGCATCCAAAGAGAACTGTCAGAATTCTCCTCTGACTATGACAACAATCTCGTGGGTGGACATGATGAGAAACATACTTTTCATCAATCTGGGTATGATTTGTCAAGCAACACGAGCAAAGGTATCTTTTCTGGAAAGTCACCCAAGATGAAAAACGGCAAAGCCACAGTCAAACTGAAGAAGCTCAATGTCAAAAACTTTTTCCTACACAGTGAGTTCAGCCCTTTCCGGACATGGGAAGGTATAAATCATTTCTGCTTTCGCCACGATAATTCTTCGATCCTTCCAGCAGAAATGACTCCAAAATGGTATGACCTACCATTTTACAAAGAGTTAACAGAGGCTCATATGAAAGACACTCTGCATACGCAAGAGATACTAAAAGAAGTAGGTGCCCTCACTACTCATGCTTCCCTTCCTCTTCCTCCTCCTGAAAGTCATCCCGCTCCACCTCCACCTACCCCTCCTCCCGCTCCACCTCCACCATCTCCACCTCCTGTCGCCCCTAAACCTGTCCCTTCCACTTCACCACCCAAGGTCCCGCCAAAGCCGCAGAAAAGATGTTCTTCTGATATAACCAATGGAAGTGCTGTCCCCTGGAGGCAGACACATTTAAATGCAAAGACCGCAGTCCCACTCAAGCAAGAGGCCCAGGATGAAGGCTCAACAGCAAAAACGGATAAAAATGTTTCACTGGTCACCAACATCACAAAGCCTATGGAGGAAAAATCAGTGGAAGACCTGAGCCCCCTGGTCTCAACTCCATTCAGCATCTGCGAGTTGATGACACCCCTTATCCCCTCCAGACAACCAACAGAAACATCAGAAATCCTCTCCGCCGTCCTTTCCCCTTCTGTACTCGACCTTCCCCAAAGACCTCACTCGGAGGCCAAACTGAGCCCCGAACCTCCCATCAAAAGGGATGGCTATAAATCACTGGCGTCCAGCATCCTCTTCAATCTGAAAGACAATAGGAAAAGGGTCAAAAGTCGCTATAGCCCAGCTAAATTCAAAACTTTAGAAGCACCTGGAAATGACACAAAATCTCCATTGTCGGAGAATCTAAAGAAACAAAATACTTGTGAGGGTGACACATGTGGTTTAAGCACTCCTGTTATTTCAAAAGAAGGTCAGATGGTACGCAGTCCAGTTTTAGAGTCTGTCAACCCCCCAACTGTCTGCCCTCGTGAGCGTACAGCCGATGGGTCGCATTCTGATGATTATTTGTTATTGAATCTGCTACGCAACAAAAGGGAGGTTCACAGTCATGGAAATATCGGTGATGAGAATGCAAATTCCCAAATTATAGACACAAAAAGGAATAAAAGCCAGATGGCTAAAAAGCAAAGTTATCCATCACTTAATCTGTACAAGAAAGCAAGCCCTCCTGTCTCAACGCTTGACTCCAATGACCTTTCGGTTCCGAATCCAAGCATAGCGCCGCAAGGCCTTTCACCAAAAAGCAAATATGGTCATTCCCCAATAATTACATCCTCAGAACATAATCAGGAAGTCCATCCTTTAAGTGAACCAATCAGGAAGGAGCCACCAAATGTACGAGACAAAACAAACATGCCCGTGAAATTCTTAAAAGAAAACAATTTTGGAGAAGAGAGCGTGAGTTCTAAAGTGAAGGATAACAGGGGTCAAGCAATGAGTACAATGGATGTCATCAGGGCTGCAAAGGATGCGATAAATGCAACAAAAACGAGAATGCTCCATGCTCCTCAATCCGAGAGCATCAAGAAAGAAGTGAAAGACAATGATGTGATGTTTGCATATTCTAACGGTATTATTGGGAAGAGAAACGTAGCAGAAAATGATCAAGTTAGAAGTGAGTCAGAAAATGTTAAAAAAGAGCCTCCCCCTGTTCCAAAGAAAAAGCTTACAAAGCCTGATATTCAACAGTGTCTATACAAAACCAAAACACACCTCACGAATGAAATTTCGAACTGTGACTTAGGGGAAACCACCCCAGATAGTCAAGACACGCTGAAGCACAAATTCTCAGACAAATTGAACAATTACATCAAATGTCAGCGGTATACTGTAGCAGACAATGAACATGGTGGTGATGAAGGTGATAGGAAGGTGAACTTGAGAATCGAAAAAGATGCCACGAGAGACAGTGAACATATCATTCATGACCTGCACGCTCTTAAAGAACTGGAGAGGGCCCGCCTAAGCGATCGGGAGCATCAAGCGGGAGGTCCCAATTTAGACGAAGCAGCCAGAGCGAAAAATGATTTGATCTCCAGAGAGTTAAAGAACATCAAGAAGGGAATGCTGTCCATGAGAGGGAACACTTTGGCTAAGAGGGAACTATTTGCAATGAAAGAGAAGCAACTGAGTAAGAAGGAGGTTCCTACGAAGAAAGGTGGCAGTGTCATGATCAACAAAGCACTGGTGAATGATAATTATGACAAAGCCAAATTAGCATTGGAGGAGGTCATCTTGAGTCGGGAGATGACAAGGAATAAAGGCATGAATCAGGATGCAAATACGGCATTTGCTGGATATGCCAAGGATGGGAATTACGGATCAAACGTACAAGCAAGTAAACATGTGAAGAACTTAATTGCAGAAGTCAACAAAGACAAAAATCACATAAGAGATAAAGAAGAAGACTTAAGAGAACGTTTGGGGGATTTGAGAGACCATAAGCACATTAGGCAGATCCTCTCTCAGACTGAACCCAGACAGGCTGAGAATCAGAGGTCAGATGAGAGAGAGGCAGCCCTACCAGGTATGAGCAACGTTGACAGCGGCTTAAATTCACCTTCACAATTGGACACAAAGTGTCAAGTCGACACTTCAGTCCATTGGCCTGAGAAAGATGAAAATTCCAATCAATTCTTGGAAAATGTTGCAGGGAGCCGGATTTGTGAAAGCCAAGCGTTAGAAACACCCGCGGTTCCTCCTCGGAGTAAAAAAGTCGCAAACAAAAGAAATGAGAGCAGTGATCAAGAAGATCTCGTTCACAGAGATCCGGAAGTGAACAGAATATCAAATATGACAAGTGCAAAAGTTGCTTTACCAACCAATGAAGAAAAAAGTAATATTGCGATGAATGAAGCAGTTACCCACGACGTATATTTGCCTTCCAAGTACAGTCACGTCCCAAAACGCTACTCTTTGTTATCAGACATGGAAGCAAATATGGAGACACTTGAAGCTCCCCCAGAAGAAGCCACAAGCAGGAATATGGAGAAGTCTTTAAAACCCAACAGTGCAGCAATTCATGATCTTGGCAAAATGCCAAAAGACAACAGCAATATGGAGACCGAAGGTCCTACGAGGGCTATAATATCCCCTGAACTTCTTGCAAATTGCGTCGGTATTGACGACCACACCAGCATGTCCTCCAAATCTTCTTACTTCTCCATAGAGAGTCCACCACAAAGGAATACTGAGTCAATCCTTTATCACTCTCTGGAGAACCTAGACAAGGTTGGACAGGACAAAAGTGGAGATCAATATCTTGGACCAATGAAAAAAGATTTGGGTATTGAATATTATTCATTCAGTGATCAGGAGTGTGAGGCAGAGATTGTCAGGGAATTGGTCAAGTCTGAAGAAGAGAACTTGAACCACAAGGGAAACAAACAACACACGACCAATTGTCCAAGCCCATCTCAAGATGATGATATCCAAAATCCAATGTCACCTTCAAACACGTCAATGTTTGATATCCCTGCTTTATTTAAAATCAAAGACAACACTTTCAGGAATAAGATAAAGAAGACCGCACAACACTGGACACCGCAGGGGCTAATGAATAACTCAGAGAAGCTTATGGAGGACTTGCATGTGTTAAATGAAAACTCAAATCCATCATCGGCAAATGAAACAAGTGAAGTCTTCAATCCTGAAGATAATTTGTCAATCATCTCACCTCCATCACTGCGCCCTCAACAGGAGAAGCCACAAAAGCCAGATAGACGTGAAATGGTACCATCCCCTGTCACCCAAACGGAGAATGACTGTTTTTATGTAGTGAGTCCCATCTCAGAAGATGCAGAGACTTTGACAATGCCAACAACGGTGCGAGACATATCAAAGGTTCCTAGCGAACACTCCGGGTCCACTTGCAGTTTTAACGACAGCCAATCAGGGTTCGCCAAACCTCCAACCGTCTTACCTAAATCTGAGCGGGCCGTTCTCAAAGCTATGAAACTGACGAACCGGCGGATCAAAAAAGCGGAGGCTCAGAAGACAACCTCGAGCAAATACAAGAGTGACAAATCCGTATCGAGGAGCGTCGAGAAAAAGGATCATAGAGAAGGTCAGAAACGAGGCGGAAACAGCGTCGATGATGAATTTCTTCTGACGAAAGCTGAAACGAGTCAGAGGACAAGACAATCCAGCCATGATTCAGACGACAGAACTCAACTTTCAACTGAACGAGGTCGTACTCGTGGCAAACCAACTCGAGATAAACCAGAACAAAGACACTGCAACGCTACAGTTCCTGTCTATGAAACCCATGTAGGACCAGTTCCAAATATTCGCTCACAAAGCATCGACAGATACACAGTGGGTCGCAGGTATAGCACCGGTACATCTGTCAATGACAGACTTGACCCGAGAAGTACACGCAATGAGAGATCCATCGGGGACGAGCGAGGCCGAGCCAAAGAAAAAGTCACCCGAGAGAAACCGCTGAGGAGGAGTCAGAGCATCGACACGTACTCCCTGCGGACCGCTCAGATGCCGAGATTTTCCCGCCAATTGATCCACACCGGCCAACTCTCTCGGCAGTCCAGCATCGAACACATCACGCAGTCCATCCCCGTAACCCAACGGAAAGTCCTCCAGGATCCAGATTCGGGACAGTATTATTTTGTAGACCTGCCCGTCCAAGTCCAAACAAAAACTTTCTTTGATCCAGAGACTGGAAGCTATGTGCAGCTGCCAGTCCAGCCTCCAAATGGCGCTGTTGTTCAGGCATCCCCCATGGAAGTTTTATCCCACCCGTTGGTGGTCTACCAGGGCTTTGTCCCAGTGCCTCTGACCCCCTTATCCCAGGATGCTACCATCCGAGTACCAAACTTGGAGCAAGAACAGCGGCAATCGGACATGTCAAGGCAAATCCAGTGCAAGGACGGACATCCTTATTTGGAGCCGGTCTATGGGAAGAATGAACACATGTTGGGCGAGTTCCTTGGTACTGAGGAAGTGGACTGTCCCAGTTGATGAGATAAGGATTTTGCACACAATTATGTTTCTTTCACCAACCTTCTTGTGGTTATAAATATTGTTTTTAAGGGTTTGAAATGTGAATCAACGTATGATTGATAGCTTTCAATGTTTGATTCACATCGGTACATGATGACTACCATTTGACGTGTTCCATTTCAATTCATTTGAATACGCAACAAATACATTTTTATCCACCCCATCCATTTGCAATTTATCCTCAATTTAGACAACATGCATGCTCTTAAAACGCGGAAAACAGCCAGAGTAGGTTGGACCTTAGATTGGAAACCTAATACTCAGTACTGTGAAGCACAACCACAATATTCCGCCGTGCTATCTGCATCTTTGCTTTCAGTTTAACTCGCTAATTCCGGTCATCTTATTGATTAACCTTGATGCCTTATGACTTGAATGTACACTGAAAACAGATGCTTGGTCAAATGCTGCTGAATATGATAGAACATAGTAACATTTTTTTTTAAAGAAGGGTGTATTGACAATGCATCCATATGTAAAAAGACAAATGTTTGAATGTAAATGTGGAATACGTATTCTAAATTCAGCGTGTTAATTAAAGAATGAATGTCTTCTGAGTTTCCATGACATCTTAAACAATTATTTTTTTTTAGAATTTGCATGAACCAGTTCTACTTTGTGTATGTCATCCATTCAATAAAAAAGCAGTAATAACTACATTTAAATTAAATGTTCTTAAAGCATAAAAAGCACTGTTAATCTCAAAACAGCTACTATTTGCAGGGTATTGGAGGATACTATGATTCAATGCGATGTGCAGAAAATTCATCATGACTGTTCTCAGCAGGAATTCATTTCTTATTCATTCAGTGTTGGACTCTTAAAATATCTCCTTGTTACTGATTGTCCTATTTTTTTGGGGTAGGCAGGGGAAAACATCAGTGGCAGCCGCAGCTTAAAGCCACCATGTCATCATACTGTTTTAAAACCACATTCTCTTCATCATCAAAATAGAGCAAACTGATGGACTGAAGTTTGTCAGGCACACAGCACGGCGCTTCCACTTCATCCATAGACAGCTTGAGCGCGTGCATGATGGAGCGGACGGTAGCGTGGTTGGTGGCTCGGAGGTTACCTCCCAGCGGGAAAGGACAAGAACCTTTGCAGTGGTAAGCGTTGTACCCACGTGGTGAGATGATCCAGCCTGACCAACCAATCTCCTCAAAGTCTACAAAGAGGGAGACCCTCTGGCAGGATCGGGAATGGCTGTGGGGTAAGAGCCCGGGAGCTCCACGTCGAAACCTAGCGGGGTGGTTGTGGAATTCAGTAGCGGCAGGTCCTTGAGATCGTTCCGTTAGTCCTGTTCGGATAGGCGTGACACTAAATTTTGTGTGGATTGGATCAACCGTTTTTTTTTGCGGAGCAAATGTAACATTTGACATTCCACTGTTGACTCACCAAAATACGACTGGTTGGATGATCCTACCCTCCCATCATCAGAGAATACAACCAAGTAGGTGTTGCTGTCTGCTGGTTCTCCATGAAACTTGGATGTCATTAGCGCAGAGTCCATCCAAGTCCCAGATGGTAGCATGGTCACTATCAGAATGCCGTTGTTGTCTTGGCTGTTGCAGATCCACTTAGCCACCTAAAAAAAATGGAGAAATAGTCCACTGAGTTGTCTTTTTCGGGATTTCTTTGGCAGCACTAATGGGGAGAAAATGAGGACTATCAACCGTTTGGGTGATATTGAAGACTTCCCATCCTTGTGTGTAAAGAGGAACCAGTCTGGAGGTGATAAGGTTTCCTCGCCATGGTTTCACTTGACTATCCAGTACTTCATACAAATCCACCTGAGTGGTAACAAGACAAAAAAAAAGTTCATCTTAACTCATTCACTGCCATGTATTAATTTATTCGGGAATTGAAAATACGACGTAGAGCGCCATTCTCAAATTAGTTTTGATTTTGTATTTTGGTTGGGTGGTGATAAAGCGCTGGCCAGGTCTCTAGTAATGCTTTTTCATTTCCACAAGGGGGAATCATTTCACATTTTTCCATGTTAGGGGTTTGTTCCAGCATTAGCTGTTGTTAAAGCGCAGTATCAACCAATATGTGTGTACATGTATTGCATTGTATTTTGGACAGCCCGCCCTCATTTCAAGCTTATATAACTCTCGACCCATAACATTTAGGCTATGACTCTTTTTTCTGATAAAAGAAGAGCGTCTAAGATTTATTACGCTGAATTGAATGTTTATGTCGTGCTAAAATTGGATATTCTGTGAGTCCTGAAATTCAAGTGACAATGACAAAAACCCTGGAACTTAAGTAGACACATTTTTGCACGTCTGGCAGTGAATGAGTTATTTGTTATTTGAAATTTCAACTGTCAAAAAAAAACATATCCTGCTGACATACAGAACGCACAAATCGGATTGAGCTTCAAGAACACTAAAACGGAGATAATTATTTTACCTTGTAAAAATGGGGCCTGTAAGATTTTTCGAGGAAATGCTTCTGTTTCTTTCGAAACCAACGGAATTCAGCTTTCATCATCCTCTCATCTCTTCCAAAGGAAGAGAGGTTGAAAAAGTGATACCTCTCACCAAAACGACCTGAAACATAAAAAAAACAAATACTTTGACTTGTATTTGCATGTATTAAAAAACAATAAAAAAAATCTGCATTGCATTTATCCAAATTATGGAGATTATGGAGCATTTTTTTTCTATTATGGGGCTTGTCATGATGCTGCATCGTCCATCATCCATGCCATATTTTTCCAAGTCGCCAACATCTCCATCAATGAATAATAAAAAATAAAAAATACCTGTTGTAAATAGTGAAAAAGTGCCATCCACCAACCTTTATCCTCAAAACTCCTCACCACATTTCCCTCCAGAATCTCCTTCTGACTTTGTCTCATCCCATCCGACACGGCGTGAAACAAATCCAACATGAACTGAGGTGCCTTTTTATGCGGAGGCCGCCCCATAGCGCCGCGGATCAGCAGTTCCTTCAAATTGAACAAAACGCCAAGCTTTTCTGACAACTTTAAGTCAGGCTCCGGGTCCCCACGGGCGCCCGTTGGCCCGGCCAGGAGCACCGTGATGCAACACATCTGGAGGGTGAGGACGAGCCAGAAACGCAAAGCTCCTCTTGACATATTGGCAAGGGGAGCAGTGAGCCGGACTCCCGCCGGACTCTGCGTGATAAGGACACACTTGTGCCATTTGATGACACTATTCAGCTAACATCAGCGGATGATTAGAGCTTGATTGACGATGATGGGAGGTGGGGGCGAAAATCACCTGGCACACACAAAGGAATGGTGAAAATGACCTAAAAGTGACTCGTAAACATAACAGCAAATATATATATATACAATAATAACTAATACATAACAGACGATTGTGTTAAATCTAAGCGAATATGGTTTTTTTCTTTGACAATGACTAAATGCATTGGTTCAAAATAGTTTATACTACAAGTTTGAAACAAAAAAAGTTCATCATCACTATTATTAAAATACAGTAGGAGTCCTGGTGCACTTTGGACAGCATTTTTTTAGTCCACAGCAATTGTAGATATGAGTACATTAAAATGGCGCCCGCAAATTCAATTTAAAACAATCTTATAACAACAGAAAAAAAATAAACTTTCCGTAAAAAAAAGCTTGATTCTTCCACATGTTTTATGGATTGGATTGGATTAGCCTTTATTAGTCTCGCAGTGGAGACATTGTGACTGTAAAGTGTCCTTGAGAGTTTTAAAAGGCGCTTAGAAATTAAATGCATTATTATTATTACAGCAGCAACGTGATGAAAGGAAGAGGAAAGGAAAGAAAGAAGTAGAAAAAATACAGGAGCTGCTTGAAAGGCTATCTTAAAGTCAAGAGAACAAAGTGAACAAAAAAAAAAAAACACAAAAATAACAAAAAAGCAAGGCTTGTGAGAGCACTTGCTGATGGCTGCATGCCTACTCGGGCGCCATCTTGGACTTGGATTTAAATTTAATAGCACCTATATTAAGTCAAATATGGAAATGAATCTAAATTTGACTCACACAAATAAGTCAACTTAATCAATATTACCATTTGACATGTGGGGGAGGAGAGACAAACCAAAGTAAAGTTTCCTATCCTCACATTGTTTTTTTTCTTGTTTTTGTTGTTTTAATGTCCATCTGTCTGTTATCAGTGTGAAGCCAGTTGCAAGAAAGCAAACGAAGAGCGAAAGCCATGACGCACATGATGCGTATTGTTAGCATGTGCAAACCCCTGATCGTCCACACATTGGTCACCCCTCCGTTTCTCCTGACTGTTTGGATAGTGACTCAGGATGACGCTCATGACCCCCCACCCCACGTGAGAATTAATCGCAGTGTTTCTTCAATCACATGGAACAAAAGAGATCAAATTCTCCAGATCATCAGGTTGATCAATAGTTTAGTCCTTATCTCACTATGGTTGATCTGATTCCAGATGGGGAAGAAGTGGTGGTGGTGGTGTTACTCATTTTTAGTCACTTATTATTGAATTGGAATTGTCTAATGACTGCTTAGCCAAGTTATCAGATAAAGACAGGATACATTCTGTCGTAGAACATTAACTCATTCACTGCCTTTCACAAATTTATTCGGGAATTGAAAATATGACGGAGTGACATTCCCGAATTAGCTCAGGTTTTGGATTTTTCTTGCTTGGGTGCCGATAAAGCGCTGACCAGGCCTCTGGCAATGTTTTCCCTTCCACAAGGGGGCAACATTTCCCAATCAATAGCGAGATTATGGACATAAAAAAGCGCCTGATGTCATCCTCACATTACTTATAGCTCCCTAAAGTAGATCTAAAAAGTCTACACGCCCCTGTTCAAATCTGTCAATAATGTTCAGATGTTCTAGTAGGCTTTTCCTGACAGGGATCGCGGCAGACTAATGGTGAAGAACATCGAAAATTTTATTTTTTTGAGCTTATTCACTGCCATTCACAAATTTATTGGCAAATTGATAATATGACGTCGAGCGCTATTCCCAAATTTGTTTGGGTTTTGTTCTTTCATGATTGAGTCCCGATAAAGCGTTGGCCAGACCTCTGGCAATGTTTTTCCCTTACACAAGAGGGAAGCATTTCACTTTTTTTCCATGTTAGTGCTTTGTTCCAGTATCAGCTGTTGTTATAGCGCTATAAGAACCAATGTGTATGTGTTGCATTGTATTTATGCCCTCATTTCAAGCTCATAACTAAAGACGCATAGAATTTAGGACATAACACTTTTTCCTGATGAAAGAAAAGTCTCTGAAGTTTCTTAAACTGCATTGAATATTTACACCGTCCTAAAACTCAATCTTCTGTGTGTCCTGGAACTTGAGTGACAATGACAAAAACCCAGGCACTGTAGTGGACACATTTTTGCATATATATGGCAGTGAATGAGTTAAAATAACTAAAGGTTCATGCTGATCGGATTTGACTTGACAAAGTTAAGGACAGATAAAGTGAGGCAAGAAAATCCTTTGTTGACTGACAATAAAGCCATATTTTGTGGATTTTCCTTTTCTTTTATGGTCAGAGTGTGAAAAGGCCTGATTGGCTGTGATGGTAGGTGTGTAGAAAAGTTTTTCTTTATCAATCAACGGTGTTTGCAACATTATGTGATCATTTGTTAAGGAGTTTAATTGTCCTCTCTTTTAGTTTTAAATGGTTTGGAGCCATGATTCATGTCAGCTCTCTTAGGTGGCTACTCTAAAGGAATAATCTAAATTTGCTGCAGAGCAAGGGATGTCCTCAAATGTTTACAATTGAAATGTGCTGACCACAGATACAGAAGCCCCATGACGTCAACCTCTCACTGCACGGAGGGGGCAGACAGCATGTCTTTCAAAGCATTATTGCCACAACAATTTGATTTAATCCGACACAACATCGCTCAGGTGATTAACAATGAATGTATGATTACAGTTGTAGTTGAAATTATGTAAAGCTATATACTAATACATGTGTCTTGTACTCAAACATTATAGAGTACAAGGGGAAAGTTGTTACGATTGCACAACTGTCCATATTTTTATGTTCTTGTTGTGTTTATTATTTTGCTTTATGTTGACTATTACGTGAAGCGCTTTGTAACAGCTGCAGGTGTTTAGAAATCGCTATATAAATTAGGATGTATTGTATTGTATTGTAATATAGGCGCAAAAGTGACCAGCCAACTGTGCTGTCATAGAGACTGGTTGCAGGACTCACAATTGAACACTAGGTGGGAATATTGACCTTGATATGGCTATTCAGAAATCACTGTGTTGAAAAAAAGGTTCTTCCTATAATCAATCCGCCTGATGTTTTAATGGGATATAATTTACTAGCCAGGGTGTCATTACCTATTTTCACCCAGAATTTCAAAAAAGGAAATAATAATAATAATAATAATAATAATAATAACAAAATAATAATATTTATTCTCTTCCTACCTTCAAATACTATCTCAAAACAAACATTGTTTGTGTAGTTTTATCTCTTGTTCTTATTTATAATAAAAAAAAACTAAAGACCTTCACCCTTGGCCTATAGCATCGCCATAGGTTAGCAAATGGCCCAAAAGCAACAAAAGACTTTTCGTATTCTATTTGCGATTGGTTATAATTGGACTACTTTACACACCAAAAAAATAAAAATAAATCAATCAATTGAGATAGAATGTACTAAGTTCTGCATGCAGAGTACGGCTGTATAAAACATTCAATTGCACAACCTCGCAACTTTGTGACAAATACAGTCACGTTACAGGTTTTATTCTCTATGAACTCATTCACTGCCAGACGTGCAAAAATGTGTCCACCCCAGTGCCAGGGATTTTGTCATTGTTATTCAAATTCCAAGACCCACAGAATATTAAGTTTTAGGACAACATAAACATTCAATGCAGCGTAAGAAACCTTAGATTCTCTTGTTTCATCAGAAAAAAAGAGTTCATTCCTAAATTATATGGGTCTGGAGTTATTTGTGCTTGAAATGAGGGTGGCTGTCCAAAATAAAATGCAATGCATACATATTGGTTTATGTCGTGCTTTAACAACAGCTGAAGCTGGAACAAAGCACTAACATGGAAGAAATGGAAGTGTTGCCCCCTTTCGGATGTGAAAAACATCGCAAGAGGCCATTGCCAGCGCATTATCGGCACCCATGAAAAAACAAAACCCGAACAAATTCGGGAATCGCGTTCCACGTCATATTTTCATTTCCCGAATAAACTCATGAATGGCAGTGAATGAGTTTATGATCGATACTATGACGTGAAATAGCCAAAAAGGGTTGTGGGTGAATGTCACATTCATTTCGGTTGTCCACCATCGGCCAAAGGCCACCTGGCTTCACATCTGACAAGTGTGTGCATGTGTTAATGACTTCACCTTGTGTTAAATACCTGTACTGAGGCAATTAGACACACATGGAAGGCATTTCACCTCAAGTGCTGGCCACCGCCGCCACCACCACCGCTGCTGCTCCGATCTCTGAATGAATAATGAAGAGGAACACAATCACAGTAAAAGTGGAAACACATGACATGACTTTCAATGTGACATTCAAAATGGCTGCCCCCCTTCTCTATGGTCCCCCATTGCCACTGACTGCAAACATACTCAGTTTAGCTTGTTTTTTTTCCTTTATTTTAATTCAAGCTTACACAGTCAGCGAAATTACTGTATATATATGCTCATGGACCAGTGCAGCCTTTTTTTTTCTTCTTCCCCCCCCCCCGTCCCGTAGTCAACAACCCATTTCCCCCCACACTGCACGAGTACCTCACCTTTGCGCTATTAAATCCGCCAGACGCTACTTCATCTGGCAAGTTGTCGCGGTTTTTCGGGGTGATATTCATAATTGCCGAAACATACTTGTTTCCCTTCGGACTCCCGGCTCATTATTATCCAATATTTTGCAGCACTAAGTGACATATGACGTTCACCTGCTCGTAATTATGCTGTTTGTTATGCTGGTGGGCCACCTGCATGGTGTGCGCGCGTGTGGATGGTTTCGCTTGTGGAAAGCCCTGTAGAATTCTCGTTTTAAATGCTTGTTTACCTAATTGGACTCCACTTACTTGAGTATAATTAGAATTCAGGTTGTGTGGCTTAACTGGATGAAACGTGTGCACGCCGATGATGGATTTCCAAATGGCAATATTCTGTTGATTAATGACAATGGGACCAAAGTCAGACTTTCCAGTGAATTTGGAGCCTCACGGAATCAAGGCGTCATTTGCAACCCTGTTTGGCGGGTTTATACATGTCATGTTTCAGTGAGAAAAGTGAGTTTGTGACATAAAATAAGGGGGAAAAAAAGCATGTTACCACTTTTTTTTAGGGGGGCGGGGGGTTAAACTCTGTATAGGGCACAAAAAGAGTAACCAAGTAAACGGAAATGATTAGGTCATCATTTTTGTGGACAGTCATAAACTGTACACACAAAAAAAACAAAGCTGAAACGCTCCCGTGGCTTCAGGTGTTAGTTAACGCAACATGAGATCCGCATGATTAAACTTCCAAATCATATCGCGTGTTTATGAACGCCCCCAAATGATTTGAAGGGATTGCTCTACTATTTAAATTGGCTGGTCGGTCATGCTTGCAGTCTATTATTGCTGAGGTTTTTGTTATCGTCATCGTACAACTGCCGCTCCCCTTTTTGTGGTCTTTATTTGCGTAAACTGGTCACCGCTATAAAAAATGTTGACGATAAATGATGCGAGGAGAAACTGGAACTGGAACTGGGATCTCCTTCAAGTTTTCTTTTTGGATTGTTGTGATTTTCTGCCTTTGAAATGTTGTCCTCGAAAAACATTTACTCAGCACTATTAGGCCGATGTCAAAAGATAAGCAGAGCTGCAATATTCCCACAAATAAGATTGGATTATAGCAGTGAAAACTGACACAGGCATTTTTTTTTGGAATGGATTGGATTAGCCTTTATTAGTCTGGCAGTGGAGAAATTTACATTTTACAGCAGCAAAGTGAAGAAAGGAAGACGAAAGGAAAGAAAGAAGTAGAAAAACAAAATACAGGAGCCGCTGGAAAGGCAGCGACTCTCTATGCGCCATCTTGAAGTTAAATGAGCAAAAAAAGGACTAAATTTGATTGGTTTTCATGTACCTTTATTAGTTTGGCAGTGGAGAAATTTACATTTCACAGCAGCAAAGTTATGAAAGGAAGAGGAAAGGAAAGAAAGAAGTAGAAAAACACAATACAGGAGCTGTTGGAAAGGTAGCCACTCTCGGGGCGCCATCTTGAAGTCAAAAGAACAAAAAACGAAATAAATAATATGACAACACAAAGACAAAGAGAGTCATTCATTCTGGAGCACTCGCTGAACCCTCTTTGTGACATGAAGCAGTTCTAGATGAAAGAGGTGAGGATCAAAACGTCCTTTTCACCAGTGGATCAGAGACGTCGTGGTGGAATGTGCGCATCTGCTAAAAGCTAAATGTTGAAAGCAAACACAAAGGTGTAGCATCCATTGACAAAAAGAGATTGTCTCACATCTTCTGTCCCACGTAAATCCGCTTCAATTCCAAGCTGCGACAGTTCCACGTACACATCTGCACTCTGCACTGACGCTCCTTTCTTCTCATTGCGGGCTCCTCAAGCCATTCATCCATCCAAAAACACAATCACCCCAGAGCAGTCCAGCGATGACAGTCAAATGGCCCATACTTTCCTCACAATCAAAAACAGTGCTGGCTCGCGCTGCCAAAAAGGGGCAACTGCTCAGCACAGTCTCCTCCTTGATGAATGTCCTGGCAAAAAATGCTGAAAAACAATTCCTATACACACACACTACGCACAACAACAGAAGGTGACAAAAGAAAACACAAAAGCTACAACAGAAAAGCAAGGCTCGTTCGTGACAGCCGTGACTTGCCGACGGCTGCCTACTCGGGCGCCATCTTGAACTTCATTATAGGCCATCTTATGGAAGGGGTGGAGGCTGCAGTTCCGCCACTGGAACATGAACAAATTCAGTCCAAATACCTTCAACCCAAATGAAACAATGCACATTGTAATTTGTTGCATCTGCTACTTGTTGGCTCGGAACACCCTCCTCCGCCTAGCGCAAAACGTCACCTCGCTGACCTTAACTCTTTCAAAGATTGAAGATGTTAAGAGGTGTTGCATGCGCAGATTTGACATAGCGCGATAAAGGCTACGCCGCAATATGAGTGCTCATAAACATTCCGCCATCGTAATGGCCCATCAAAAAAAAAATAATAAAACGCATGGGAAAATATGTTTCTCTTAAAACAAAGTGACAAGCTGGCAGGGGCAAACTCTTATTTTTTTTCCCTCAATAATGCAACATGTTGCCCAAACGGTTATCGGCTTTGTGCATTTACGATATAACACTTCATAAATCCTCTGAGATTTGTGTGTCGACACATCTGTGATCTTCCTACCACCACGTAAGCAATTGAGATTCTTCAGCAGAAATGAAGCTTGTCCGGGATTATTCTTGGAGACTTTGAGGAGAAATAAATGAAAGCTTGACTTCATTCGTGTACCTATCGAATCGCCATATGTCTCCAAAAACCACATTGAGAGGGTACGTTCAATAAAAGGACCCCTTGGAGTTTTTAGAACTGTTTAAGTGCACTTGAGAATACATTTCTGAAGCGCGTGGAAGTATCTGGCGTGTGTAAACGGCCAACGGGTGCACCGTTAGACCTTACAATAGGGTAACGGGAGCAGGGTGACGATGAAAAATGGATGCGTGCACTGGATGAATTCCATATGCCGCCCTCGTCTCAGACAGGAGGCTTGGAATCGGATTACTTATCGCAAATCCTCGTCTGAAAGAATTGAGCGGCAATTCCTCACGGCTTTGCCGCAAGGTATATTGAAAAGTGTTCCAAAAAATATTTTTTGGACTTATTGATAGAATGAACAACTACAGTTGGTGGGCCTGAATAGCATTTGAAATCCAAAGTCTTCGGTAGGAAATTGAACATAAAGTCTACACATCTGTATGAACATGCCAGGTTTATGATACATGTCCAACATAATTTGTTTCAAAACGTTTCCAAATGATAAAAATGTATTCTAAAAAATCCAGATGGAAAACAAGAACAAACATGGTTCCACAAGTGTGCAGTGTGCGTTAGTATGCAGATCTGTGGCTGTGGCGCATGCGGGAGAACAATGAAAACTTCCCCCCAAACATTCTCGGATTGTTTTTCAGCATTTTTTTGGGCCACGACATTCATCAAGGAGGAGACTGTGCTGATCGCTTATTGCACCTTTTCGGCAGCGTGGATATGCCAGCACTGTTTTTGATTTGGTAGGAATGTCGGTGCCATTTGACTGTCACGTTTATAGCAGCTCCTGTATTTTGTTTTGTGAAATGTAAATTTCTCCACTGTGAGACAAATAAAGACAAATCTAATCTAATCTAATCTAATCTAATCTAATCTAATCTAATCTAATCTAATCTAATCCAATCTAATCTAATCTAATCTAATCTAATCTAATCTGTGATCAAACCACACCATTAAGGTATATACAACAGAGCTTCTGAAGTCAGAGTCAATCCCTCCACACCAAGTTTAATAAACTATCCTTTTTATGACAAATAATATCAATAAAAACATCACTACCACTAAAAATTCTAATAGGCTTCCCTAGTTTATGATACAATGCTGTTTCTGTTCCGCTACGCCAGTAGAAAAAGCATAACTACTGTAATCTTTGGATGAAAAATATTACAGTATATAAAATAGACACTGTATATTATGTAATATTTTTAAATATTAAATCATGAATCTACAGTGTTTCAGAAAAACAAGTGTGCATGCATGTGTTAAATAAAGTCTACTGCGTGATGTCCGCGGTCTCAAAACATCAGCAACTGTTACACAAGAGTTAAAATAATACAGTAACAATAATGCAAATGGCAACAAATGAGTAGATAGCACCAAGAGAGATATAAAAATACCGATAATTTGGCCAAACAGCAAGGCAAAAAAAAACGTCTTTGCAGCAACCAAGTCCTCCTGCAGACCTCAATCAGCCCTGACTGGGGGCAGTAGAGTATCACGTATAAGCTCAATTTTTCCCTCAGCTCACTTGTATTGTCAGCTGACTGGTTAAGCAAGTAAATATGCAATAAGTGTGGCTTTAAAACAGAAAACATAAGCAAATGGTATAAAGAATAGGAGTTGTCTTCCTATTAGCAGGAATGATGTCATCACAGCGGGATGTCATAAGGATGCTGAGGCTAGTCGGGAACGGATATAAGGCGCTTTTGGTTAAACATTCAATGTGTATCGCGAACCTCCTTTATTGGCATTTGGGAAAAGATTAGCGTGTTTTTGGGGTAGGAAGTCGATCTCTGAAGAATTGGCTGTGGTTCCGATGACGGTTCCAAGTCTCGAGCTTTCTAATGATTGGGAATGGGAAGATAGCCGCAATGAGGGATTACTGTACTACCCAATACATTTGGAATCGTTTACGCTCTCTCGTCTTATTTATCCACAAGTGGTTAGGAGAAAGCAAAAGATTCAGAGAAATAAATTAATGGAGGGCAATAATGTTGGATGACGCAATACTCTGGAGCGGCATTTTTGCCCGAGTCAGCAAGTAACCCCCCTCACGCCAACCCCCTGCGTGGTATTCCCACTATGTCACATACGTGCAGGTGAACCTCGCAGCTGCAAGCGACATCAGCCGCCGACTTCTTATTTTTAGCGCGGCCTCTTTAATTAGACCCCGGTTGCCCTGTCATCACTTCCTACTGTTATCATCCAAGCAGCTGCTCCAGACAGATGCTGTCACACACGCGACCGCAATTACGCAGGTGCCCTAATCTGAAAAAGCCTTCATAACAATTGTAGGAGAAGAGCAAGACCAAAAGGCAACATCAAGAGAGTTTCGGTTCCTGTTGGCAGTTCCTGCTAGAAGAAATTGTATATCAAATGACAATTTATATTCTTCACTGAACCTAACATAGTTTATTTATTACATTTTTGGTCATATGAATGGAAGGCAGAGGAGTTCCCAATGCTCCTAAACCATCGATGAAAAGGTTTCTTCAGACGTCACCTGCACTTCTTAGAAGGTATCGGATGTTTCACTTCTCATCTGAAGAGCTTCGTCAGTGAACTAAAGTTCTGCTGGTAACAATGGCTCTCTATATATCCCTAATGGACAGAGCCTAAAGTGCCAGACCTCTGCTCTGTTAGGTCCCTGCTCTAAGGTTGGGGGGAGCAGAGGACTACTCCCTGAAGCCAATCTGATTGCTTATTTTGTCCTGTCTGATTACATCTAATGTCTATGCTTGGCTGTGATTGCCCCATTAGTTTAGGTATCACCTCATCAGCATGACTAAGCCTACGTGGCAGTAACCTGAGAACTCTGTTGTAAGCACGATTTAAATTAAACCTTCAACGACCGTGGCGATTTAGTGAAGGGTTTTACAAAAATGGCTTCTTTTGCTCCCCTTTCAAAACACTGATTTTCTTTAGCTAAGATTTTAACCTCACTGTCGTCAAATGAGTGGTTGCTAGCTTTTCGGTGCAGATGTACTGCAGATTGAGGCCCACTAGCATTGTCCCTGCCATGGTGATGATTATGGCCAGAGTTACCAGCACAACTTTAGTTTACTGACAAAGCTCTTCGGATGAGGAGCGAAACATCCGACACCTTCATCGAAGTACAGATGACGGCTGAAGAAACCTTTTCAACGATGGACCACTCCTGTACGACTGAGAGCCTACACAGACATAACTCTCCTAAACGACGATTCGAAGCAAGCACCACTTAGTTATGAGGCAGACACACTAACCACAAGTCCACCGTGACCCCCCCCCCCCCCCACTCCCCCTTTTTGTTGTTTTATTCTGGGTATTGTCAGCGCATGACCAAGCTGGCAGGATGCTGCTTGTTGCAGCTGCTAGTGATTTCGACAACACACAGGGAGTAGGTGTGATCAGGAGGCAATGGTGGCTCGTTTGGACCGGATGACTTTACAAAATTACAAAGCTCTGTGGACACAGCTTTTTTTTTTGGTAGCAATTTCCGAGGAGGTAAACACTTCTAGGACCACATTGAACCTTAAAAAGATAGAACGCGTGCCTGCCTTTTCAACATGGTGCTTTTTGTCAAGTGAGGAGCGCCACTTGATGATTCTTTGGGTATCTGTCACTTCTATAATTCCACGACTGGTGATATTGAATTTTAAAAATGCAATGTGGTGGATTAGGGCGTTTACTATATAAGTAAGGCGCAAAACTCCCGGCAAGCACCACTGCTATTCATTACTACTGTATTACCGTGTCACTGTAGTTAATCGACCACATTTAGCGCCCACCCCTGCACCCCCCAACAAATCTCACTTGGCCACAAATGAGTCTAATTATGCGTAAATAGAAAATGGCCGAGTTGGATTTACCTCATTTTGTTTGTCTAAATTGGCCTTGTTTTGGTGTGACATAAGCAGCCCAGACCAGGTCCTGATCCGTGACTTAACTGATGCTATCGCAAACATGTGCTGCCCAGGCTACTTCCAAGGCCACCATTAGGATGGATTTAGGCCCGAAAGCAATGGGAGAGGGGCCGAGGAATTGCATCATCTCTGTAAGGTGGTGGTGGTGGGGGTTGGGGGGGTTGTAGTTTAAATATATATATAAAAATAACAATAATATTAATAGGTGCTTGGTCTAAAATTCTAGGCAAAACGTTCTCAAATTACAACTCATTCACTGCTCGATGATCTGCGAAAATGTGTCCACTCCATTGCCAGGGTTTTTGTCATTTTCACTAAAATTCCAGGACCTACAGAATATTGAATTTTAGGACAATATAAACATTAAATGCAACGTAAAAGACCCTACAATCTCTTCTTTCATCATAAAAAGAGACTTAATTTCCTAAATTATATTGGTCTGGAGTTATCTGATCTTGAAATGGGGGAGGCTGTAAAAAACGCAAATGCTGCCCCCTCATGGGAGGAAAAAAACATTGCAAGAACGCTTTATCAGCATCCAAACAAGAAAAAAATAAACCCTGATAAATATGGGAATGGCGCTCAACATCACATTTTCAATTCTGAAATCAATTCGGGAATGGCAGTGACTGAGTTAATGCATCTTATTGTTAGAACTGTATGGAAAACTGACTATGCAAATTATTCTGATTCTCAAGTCCATTACGGTAAAAAATAACAACCACCAAATACCAATGATCTCAACATGCCTACCTTCGACTGAACTTCTGATCTCGCTTTGGGAATCCGAACGTGAGCCTAGAGTTTTGTTCAACTCCCCTTCACTTCTAAAGTCTTCCACAGGTCCTCCCGCTGCTAAAAAAGGGGAAAGAAGACCTTAGTCTAATTCGGAACATCTTGAGGTTGCTATGCAGAATAATAACATGACCCTACCATATTTGCCCAAGTATTCCAGAAATTACATTACAAAATAAAATGGATTTAAGATCAAATATCAACCTGGTGGACGTGGTCACCTTCAGTTATACTTTGCAACTTTTGGCCTTCTCCCTTTTCCCCCTCGTGCGTTCATGTGTGTATGTATGTGTGTTCTTAATTCTCCACAGCAGCGGGACGAATGGTTCACGGACGTGCGAGAAGAAAATAGGCTAAAAAGGTGATGGTGGGAGGTTTGTGGGATTTAAGTGTGTCAGCAACTGTCTCAGTTTGACTCTCACTTCCTGTGAAATCCTTTTAGCACCAAGCTGAAATAACAGACAATGAAATACAGCTCCTCCTGTAAAATAGCCATTATAGGAAAGGGTGGGCGGTTTGGGGCGGGCAGAAACTTTGGGCAAAAAGAATAAAAATGGGGAAGATCGAGATCTCATGTAAATAATACGCGCATGTGTAATTGTGTACTTATTTGTTTGAAATCAAATGCAAAAAGCATCATTACAATACATCAAATAATGTGTGACCAAGTGTGTTTTTGACCGACAAGTAATGGGCTGGAACAATGACAGGACTCCCAGGACCTGCCAGAGCAAAACTTGGCTGGTATTCAAAGCCGCTCTAGAAATACATAAATAAATAAACTAAACTAAAAAAAACTCTCGGAGGGCTGATAGCGAGAAGGAAGGAGTAACGCTGAGGCCATGTTATGTTTTGTGTCTCTAATCTCCAATCTGATCAATAAATAAATGGAATCGAATTCAATGATGCAAAAACGACAAAAAAGCGATTTTGAGCTCTTCATTATCCTTAGTTTGATTTAAAGGAGTCACAACACCACTCTGCAAACCTCCAAATTAACTCATCCACTGCCAGACGATGTGCAAAAATGTGTCATCTCCAGTGCCAGGGTTGTTGTCATTGTCACTGGAATTCCAGGACCCACAGAATATTGAGTTTTACGACTACATAAACATACAATGCAGCGTAAGAAACCTTGGATTCTCTTCTTTCATCAGAAAAAAAACGTTAATTACTAAACCATATGGTTCTGGAGTTATGTATAAATACAATGCGATACATACATATTGGCTTATATAGCGCTTTAACAATAGCTGAAGCTGGAAAAAAGCGCCAACATGGACAATAAGGGAAATACTACTCTTTTAGAAGGGAAACACTGCCAAAGGCCATGGTCAGCGCTTTATCAGCACTCAAGCATGAGAAAACAAAACCTGAACTAATTCGGTAATGGCTCTCTACCTTAATATTTTGAATTCCCGAATAAATTTGTGAATGGCAGTGAATGAGTTAATAAATAAATAAACTATACCTCCAGTGGAACATGGGGTGCTGTGAGTCAAGTTGGGGGTATTTAGAAGCAGTTCCAAATGGTAGTTAGTGTTGGTAGAAAACCTTGAGCTTCCTGAATGAATTTTTAAAAAAGGCAAAGAAAGCCTACCAGAACATCTGACATTTATTTGATCTTAACCAGAGGCATTGGAAGGGTGCTTTTCGTCTGTCTCAACACCAAATAAATACATAAATAAAATAAAATCAAAGTACCTATATGATTAATTTGGCTCTCGGTCTTTAACGGCAAAGAAACCTGGCGTTTAAAGAGGGCTGTGTCAACTTTTCAGGTTCTGAGTCCCGTTATGTGTTTGTTGGTCCGCATCGGTCAACTCAGGTACACCAAAACAAGTATACACTTGTTGTGATCTTTATGAACACGCGTGCGGTCGCTCGAAAAGGGGAAAAAACAAAACAGTGCACTTAAGTCGACATATGTGTGACCTCCCTAATTAACTCGGCAACAAACTAATAGGGGTGAAAACAATTCCTCTCAGATTCTGGCATTTCCACTTTGCAGGCCTCATAAAACTTTGAAGGATTAGTCGCTTGAAATTCGGTGACAGTCTCACAACAGCAAATCTATTTGGCCCTTATTTGTCGCCATAGTTGCTCCCCGAGGACCTTCCACATTGTTCTCAGACGTGTTGGGGGCCACATAAAGTTTGAATTAGACCTGGCGCCCGACTAAAACCACTTGGGTAAAATTAGCTATGAGGGCCGCCTTTCTCTCACGGGCTTTTTTCTTTCTTTCAGGGATTAGATGACGTTAGAGGTGGACTGATATGCGTGATTAAATCGGCTGATTAGGGTGGCGAACGGACGTGTGTTTTACGGTCTCACCTAAAAAGGGGTTACGTTCGGCGGGGGTGTCGGTTTAAAGGTCTTACTCGTAGCCAAGGTGAGATTAGAATGGTGATTTAACACTAGATCACCGGACGGCGAGATGTGAACTATGAGTGAACCTGGACGGTGAGCATTGGAACAATGTGTGAGAGAAGCTGCCGGTTATTTTGTGTTATTATTATTTTTTTGTCGGGTAACCTATAGGGCAGTAAAAGAAAAGGTCTTGCAAGTCATTCTGGATATCAAATAACTGAAAACTAAATGAAGTAGGAGTCAGTTCTTGATTGTGAACCCTGCTGGAGGGCTCTGGAAAGATCAACGTTTGGTTCCTTTTTGATTAGGAATTCCTCAAAATATTTTCAAATGTCAATTGTAACAAAGGTGGCAAATTAACCCTGTCAAGCGACAAACGGTTACTACAGTAGACATCTTTTCATTTTATTAGGTTTCAGGGTGCATACAATGGTTAAAACTGCAGATGCTGAGCTTTTGCATTGGAAGGGACAACTCGCTCATGTCATAAATGAATCATTCGGTGCTGTTGGACAGTCTGCGGCTGGAAGGATGCATGGCTTGAGGAGCCCGCGGTAAGAAAGGAGCCTCAGCGCAGAGCGCCGATGCGTATGTGGAACTGTCACGGCTTGGAATTGAAGTGGATTTATGTGGGACAGGACATGTGAGACAATCTCTTTTCGTCAATGGATGCTACAGCTTCGTGTTTGCTTTCAACATTTAGCCTGTAGTAGACATGCACGTTCCACTACGACATCGCTGATCCACAGCTGAAAAGGATGCTTTGATCCTCTCTTTCATCTAGAACTGCTTCATGTCATCACAAAGAGGGTACAGCAAGTGCTGAAAATGATTGACTGTGTCTGTGTGTTGTCATATTCTGTTATTCATTTATTTTTGTTCCTTTCCTCTTCCTTTCATAACAAAAAAAAATCCAGTGACTGTAAAGTGTACTTGAGATCTTTGAAAGGCGCCTAAGAATTAAATGGATTATTATTATTTGCCTATGTGTCACTACTACTCCACTTACAGGCTCTTTGCAGATCAATCGTACAAAATGAAGGATCAATTTTACTGAATCATAAGGATCAGAATCAGAAAACCTTTAATCGTCCCACAATGGGGAAATTTGCAAATAAAATGATTCAATAAAATCATACTGGACCCTCCGCAACCTGCACACCACCTTTTCCAGCTATTCCCCTGAGGCAAGCGCTACCGATCCATGCGCACGGAATTCAGCAGGCATTTCAACAGCTTCTTCCCCCATTGCCATTAACTCTCTAAACAGTAACCCAAATCTAAGTATATAGTTATACATTTTTTAAGATGATACTAGTGCAGTTCTACCGGAGACAAATTCCTTGTGTATTCTACGTACTTGGCCAATAAAGATGATTCTGATTCAGATGATTCTGATTCTGATGTAAACCATCTTGTTGCTGAACGGTCACACCCTAATTTGCAATTCGGCTCCTGCTCAGGTCACTGTGACAAGCTGTAAATCCTCATTTCTGCTAGCCATCAACAATAACCATTAACACACAAGTCAGTAGTATCGGTGAAAAAATATAGGCAATGGCAACACTTCTGTTTACTAATTGGACCAGTAGCGGTAGCAAACAGAGTGACATCATGTCTTCATTAACAGGTGCCTTATCCGGTAAACCGTTCATGGGAAAGTTTTAATTAAAGGTTCCCCCGTTCCTCGCCGCGTCCGCACCAGCGCAGGCCGGCGATTAGCCGCTAGTTAGGAGCTGTTGTCAATATTTACGATGTGCAGGCCAGAAGGGAAGCAGAGCCGTTGCTGGTGCTCGGGGTCAAAACCGGCGGTCAGCCAGAGGCAATGACGGGAGAGGGGGGATGCTAAACAATGAGTGTGTGAATTGATTTCATATAGTTGGGAATCTGAGTAACACAATTTTTGCAGCATCCAGTCATCATGTATGTCATTAACTCATTCACTGCCAGATGATGCGCAAAAATGTGTCCACTCCAGTGCCAGGGTTTTTGTCATTGTCACTCAAATTCCAGGACCCACAGAATATTGAGTTTTAGGACTACACAAGAAACCTTAAACTCTCTTCTTTTGTCAGAAATAAAATATGATTTCCTAATGTATATGGGTCTGGAGTTATATGAGCTTGAAATGAGGGCGGCTGTTTAAAATACAATGCAATGCATACATATTGGTTTATATAGTGCTTTAACAACAGTTAAAGCTGCAACAAAGTGCTAACATGGACAAAAAGGGAAACGCTGACCCTTGTGGAAAGGAAAACATTGCTAGAGGGCTGTCCAGCTCTTTATCAGCACCCAATCAAAAAAAAAAAAAAAGAAACAAAACCCGAACTAATTAGAGAATGGTGTTCTACGTCATATTTTCAATTCCCGAATGAATATGTGAATGGCGGTGAATGAGTTAAGAATAACAAAATCAACATAACTGTAATATTGTATTAGTAATGTAATTAATCTAGATTATTAGTTTAATGGAAATCTGTTTTGATACAAAATGTAAATATTCCACTGGTGATAAGAAGGCTTTGACCCTTTTTCATCTAGAACTACTTCATGCAACAAATAAGGTGCAGAAAGCGCTTAAAATTGAATGACTGTCTTTCTGTTGTCATATTATTATTATTATTATTATTTATTTTTTTTACTTCAAGATGGCGCCGTGAGAGTGGCTGCCTTTACAGCAGCGCCTGTATTTTGTTTTTGCTGCTGTGAAATGTAAATTTCTCCTCTGTGAGATAAATAAAGGCTCAACTAATCTAATCTAATCTAAATTAATCGAAACTTTCAAAATAAAGTCTCCAATGTATGAAAAAAATGACGCCCGCCCGCCTGGCGAGGTCCACTTGAGCAATTGATACAAACAAAATTAGTTTAGGACAATTCCCGACCTGTTCTGAACGTTGCCGTTTCCAGCAGTTAGTGGATAGGAATAATTAATCACGACTGGTTGACACACAAACACGAGCATGCACGCACACGCGTGCGCGCACACCGCTAATGAACAGTAATATTCAAACATGTGGGAACCATTTGTCCACCAAACCTCCCGCGCTCTCTATGACAACAGTGAGGAACACAGAAGGAGGGGATGGCGGGGGTTAGGTGGGGGGGTGTGAGGAAGGAAAACATGCTTCTGAAGAGCATGTGATTAAAACACAGTTTCAACCAGTCATCGAGATAGAGAAAAAAGAAGATATCAGCGCTTGGCTTTTTCTTTCCAGTAATGACAATTTACGGCAATTAAAAAGGTAGCAGGAAAGTCCTCAATACACACGCGCCGCCATATGATTAATTAGTTCCGCATTCGATAACGCCGGCCCGGAAAGCCGGCGTGCACTCGCTTGGGCGAATGTGAAGGCGGTATGAATATGCTTATGCAAACACGGGTCTTCAAGGAAACGCAGGGTCAGTTGGTTTTGCTAACCTTTGCCCTCTGAAATGAGAAGCCTTGTTTCAATGAGGGTGCCCCCCTACCTCGCCCTTAAATAAAAGGCAAGTTGATTCATATGCACAGTCATGCGTTTGCGGCCCCCTGGCGAGACATACGAGCTTGTGATAGGAGTCTAATTGAGCCAGATTTTTTTTAGTATTTTGATTTTTAATTCATTCACTGTTGATTTTGTTTTTTTTTCTTGCTTGGGTGCTGATAAAACGCTGGACAGACCTCTGGCGATGTTTTCCCTTCCACAAGGGGGCAGCATTTCACTTTGTTTTCCATATTAGTGCTTTGTTACAGCTTCAGTAAAGCACTATATAAATTAATATGTATATATTCCACTGTATTTTGGACAGCCACCCCCATTTCAAGCTCACATAACTCCAGACCCATGTAATTTAGGATTTAACTATTTTTTCTGATGAAGAAGATAGTCTAAGGTTTCTTACGCTGCATTGAATTTTTATGTAGTCTGTTCTGAATCTGCTGCCATTGATTAATATTTATCTCAACTCATTCACTGCCATCCCCATATTTATTTGGGAATTGAAAATATGATGTAGAGCACCATTCCAGAATGTATTAGGGTTTTGTTTTTTCTTGCTGGGGGGCCGATAAAGAGCTTGTCAGACCTCTGGCAATGTTTTTCCCTTGTTTTTCCATGTTAGCGTTTTGTTACAGCTTCAAATCTAAACCAATATGTATGTATTGCATTGGATTTTGGACAGCCGCCCTTATTTAAACCTCATATAACTCCATACCCATATAATTTAGGAAATAACATTTTTTCTGATGAAAGAAGAGAGTCTACGATTTATTACGCTGCGTTGAATGTTTATGTAGTTCTAAAACTCAATATTCTGTTGGTCCTGGAATTCTAGTGACAATGACCAAAACCCTGGCACTGGAGTGGACACAGTTTTGCACATATCTGGACTTAAAAATATATATTTAGAAAATATTGTTGATGTAGCATGATACCGTCACACATGCTATAAAAGTTGAAATAAGAGAATGTTTTTGCACCAAATATAGCTTTGAGCTTGTATTCGGTTTTATCAAGCCGTAACAAAATCGCCCAAGTGCATGTCGAAAAATATATGGAGTGATTCGCGGATGAGTGGATGAATACGGATGCACGCGTTTTGAGTTCATCCAAGCATACTTTGACCGACCTCATTTTTCGGGGGGTAGGAGCATCCCAAGATCTCCCCCTTGAACATCATGTATTTTTAACAACTAACGCAATAGCCGATACGTCGCCTTATTTTCTCTTGCACGTCAAAGTCATTGCAGACATGCACGTACGCCGGTGTACAATCACACACATACACACACACACACACACACACACACATGAGCCTTGTTGAACTTTTTTCTCGCAGGTCAAGCGGTAAAGGAGGACAAAGTGATATCTATGCTTGGCCGTTCATATTTGTGTTGGAGGTGCCACGCGGCCTGAGCTCCGTGTTAGCTTGAGGTAATTACGTCTGTACACCAACAATATCCCCTCCCATTACGGCGCAAGTAATGGGCCTTGCTACACTCTCAAACGCCAGCGTGGGCTTGAACACACACACACACACACAGGCACACGCAAAGACTCGCTCAGGAGCAATCGGCATCACACACTCCACTTTGTGGAGTTCAGTGACAACATCAGTTCGCTCCGAGACCTTCACGTCACCGCTGGTTAATGTTTTCGCACCATCACCCGCAATCGTTACGTCGCGTGTTGTGCGTGTTTTTACAAGATGCATTTCAAATCAATATTGGCCACCTAGTGGTAATTATGCAATCATTTTATCTACTTTGGCAATGGTTGAAGATGATTTACATAAGACGAGTTTGAATTTGGAAGAGTTGAAAGGGGCTGCTGTTTTGGTTAGCAACTGGCTTCAAATGGGATCGGCTCAGCGTGTGGAAATAAAAGAAATATATTTATATGGTTGAAAAAGTCACGAGTCGAGTTTTTTTATGCCCATCCAGTTGTAATTATGCAATTATTTTGTATGCTTCGGCAATTGTTGAAGATAATGAGACAATTTGGAAGCAGAGGGGCTGCTATATAGGGGCTGCTGTTTTGGTTAACAACTGGATTCAAATGGGATTGGCTCATTGTGTGGAAATAAAAAAAATCTATTCATATTTTTGAAAAATTCACAAGTTGAGTTTTTTCATGGCCATCTAGTTGTAATTACGCAATTATTTTGTCTGCTATGGCAATTGTTGAAGATGATTTACATAAGATGATGATGAGATAGTTTGGAAGCGTTGATAGGGGCTGCTGTTTTGGTTAGCAACTGGATTCAAATTGGATCGGTTCACCGTGTGGAAATAAAAAAATATATTTATATCATTAAACATGTCACAAGTTTTGACTTTTTTCTTGCACAAACAAATTATTTCCCTAAACACAGACTCACAGTAGCTCCAATGGCCCGCCATTGACACATCAACATAAGTAGACTGCCGCCAGTGCAGCGCCATATACAACAAAGTCGTGGGCTCGCATTGAAAGATCGAAGCCAGGGAGTAACATAGTAGCTTTTTTTTTGGTGGGTAAGTGGGTTTGCATGAGAAAAAGTCTGACGCAGTTTGATCTTTAATGGCCATCTCATGTAAATAACGTCCGCGAATTAGCCACACAACTGGCGAGTTTTCTCCACTGGTCTGTTTAGTCACGCGTCCTTTGCTGTGAGCTCTGGTTAAAGTCAAGAAGGAGATGGTGATGGATGTTTAGATTGCTATCGTAACAATCCTCACACATCGTTGTGGAAAACGCATTAAATTGAAAAAAAAAAAAAAACAATTGCGAATAAATACGTCACTTTTTAAAGCTCCCTTTAAAAGTACTGGGGAGTGACTTCACCTTGATATTTTCGAAAACAGGCTACTCACGTAAAATAAGTCAGCTACTTTCACATTTGTCCAAATAACGCATCTTAAAGTGGCTTATTTGGATTAACTCATTCACTGCCCCCACTGAATATTGAGTTTTAGGTCTACATAAACATCCAATACAGAGTTAGAAAACTTGGACTTGCTTTTTTTATTAGAAAAAAAAAGATTTAATTCCTAAATGATATTCGTCTGGAGTTATCTGAGCTTGAAATGGTGACGGCTGTCCAAAATACAATGCAATATATACTGTATTGATATATATCACACTTTAACAACAGCTGAAGTTGGAACAAAGCGCTAACATGGAAAAAAGGGAAATGCTTCCCCCTTGTGGAAGAGAAAAACATTGCCAGAGGCCATGGCCAGCACTTTATCGACACCCAAACAGGATTAAAAACTAAACCCGAACAAATTCGGGAATGACGCTCTATGTCATATTTTCAATTTGTGAATGAATGAATTCATGAATGGCAGTAAATGAGTTGAGTGAGTGAAACAAGCTCAATTCAGAAGGGCGCTGCAAAAAGAAGGTAAACGATTGAATTCTATATCCCTTTAAGAATGCCGGAGAATTGTTTTAATTTGCGCAAAATCTGAAGTCATTCAATGATGATGGCTCACTAACAATTCAATGGCACTTATTTTAAACCAGATGTCCTCACAGGATTGCTCGATCTGGGATTCAAACCCTTCTACTTCTAAACCACCACTGCCGTAAACATAACGCGGCATTAATACAAAAAAATTGGACATCTGGTCATTTGCATAGCATGGAGTTCACACCGCAGCTAATCAACAATGACGAACCTTTCAATGTAATGTTGCGTTTCGGCAAATAGGTGTTGATGGATTACAGACAGCGTCAAACCTTTCTCCACCGCAGCACCGCGCCAGAGTTTGGCATCATGAATTTTAATGGTCAGCCACTCTCTGCCGTTTTTAGCGGAGGTCACGTCATGGTATGGAACCTCTCACAGCGCCGCTGTTTTAGCGGCTTTCCTCCCCCGTCTCACTTTTCCTCATTACTTTCAGCGGCAATAATATTCTTTTACAGACGCCAAACGCATGTAGTTAACAGATACGATGCGCTGCAAGTCAATTTTTTTTCCAATAGTTGTACGGGAAAAGGACCAATGCTATACTGTATTTAAGAGCTTATTTTAGAAAGTGGATATGTCCGATGGAGTTCATCAAAATCACGACGGTTGAGATATTTTATTTATTATGATTAATTAGAAATGAACCAAGACGAGGATTTTTTTTTCTTGAACGGAAATTTTGAGTTAACGTTCTTTTCCGTGCTTTGGATTATAAAACATTTTAGTCTCTTTTACCCGTGCTTCCTTTTAGATCGATTTTGATGTCAATCATGTATGCTAGTCTTCAGGCATGCATTTTATTTTGCATTTTAAGCTCTTGTAAAGCATTTTTGAGTGTTTTGAAAAGCACTTTAAAATTAAAAAAGTATTATTATATTATTACGTTATTACATTAAATTATTATATTTTTATACTATTATATTATTATAGTGTTATATAACGTATTCTATGATTATATTACGTATTCTATTATTATATTGTTATATTGTTTTATTATTATGTTAATTGTTAAATGTTATGATGATGATGATGATTATTATTATTATTATTACTATTATTATTATTATTATTATTATTATAAGGCGCACCTTCAATTTATGGCCTATTTTAAAACTGTTGTAATCCCTCAGTTGCACCGCATTATAATCGCACCTAATACGCTACACTAATGGCTGCAGTGATGTTATGCATCCAGTAGATGGAGCTACGCTAAATGTATACAATACAATAAAATACAGCTTTGATTTATATTCCTTCCAAATAATCGGAATACGGATCCATACTGTATATAAGCCGCAAAAGTATGGTAATTCAAATACAATTATGCTCATACTCTGACCACCTTCCGTTCTTTTTTTGTAGCAGACATCCAGATTCACCCCGTTGACGTTTTATTTAAATAAGCGAGCCATGCGGTGACTTCAAGCAAGAGGGATAAAGCGTGCACGTGTGTTTCATATTGAAGCTTGTTCATTGGATTGCACACACATACACACACACACACACACACACACACACACATACGCAACCCAATCCCGCAGGATACCGCACTGTATTAGAGAGGATCGAGACAAGCGACCACACGCTGCGCAGGCAGAAACCTGAGCAGCCCCACACAGGATCCACCATGGAATTTACTGTTAGCATGATAAATAACATCTGCGTCGGCAGTGACGCCGGAGGTGTTACGATTCCAATTTTGATTGATCCACGTCTTGGAAATCTAAACACCTCAAACCAATACCCCTGAGCGTTTTTTTTTTTCAAAATGACATACTTTGCAAAGGATATTTCTAATGAGCGTGACGGTCTTGATTTGCATTTTCATACACGGCATCTCCGAGAGTAGAAGATCATAGTTGGAACGTGGGCCATTCTGGGATTTGTTAAGATTTGGAAGCCGATTTTCCCAATTGGCAGTAATGAGGAAAAACTCAGTTCTAAGGTCAAACTACTGCCATCGTAAAACTTTTATTAACCATGGAGATTTTTATGTAGCAATTTTATACTCTTGCCATTCGGAAAGCTATAACCTCTCTGACCTCTAAAAATCTCAGGGCATGTGTTCTGTGACCTTGATTGGAATACCCGGCAAAAGCTGGGGAAAGCCATAGACGCTTTCCAAACAGATAAACATTGAGGCAGAATCACAATCCGCTATCCACTGTACCTCGTGGCAGCTCCGTTAGCCTGAAATATAGCAAATTATTGAATTTGGCCACTGCTTCATATTCAATGCTCGCTAGGTTTGAGCGATAACAAATCAAAACATGCTAATGAACTTTTTATTCACCTACACACTGCAGAATGCGCTCTCTCACACACGCGAAATTCAGCATTATAAATTGCCATGCCACAGCGGGCATTTTAAGTAAATTAAACACATGGCTTAGCTTTAGAGTCGTAGGCAGCGGGTGCCAGATTCCAAGGAATAATTATGCTTCCTGTCCCACTACGGACCACCTCCAAGTTGTGTTACGGCTTGTTACGTACTGTCAGGTTTCGTTGCATGTACCCCCGTTTGACTACGGCTACGACTTGGTTCCTCATCAGTAACCGTGACTACTGTGGCCAATGTTTGACCGGGTTTCAACATCTCGCCGGGCAACCATGGCAATCACGGTCTATCATGATCCGTTTGTTCCGTTCCTCCCCCCATGCGTTTTATCACAATGATGCTGTATTGTCCACAGTGGTTTGAAACAGGGCTACTGAAGCAGTGAGGTAAAATGCTTTCATCACTATGCGAGACTAATGAAGGCTAATCCAATGCTAATCCAAGGTTCAGGTCATGTCAATTAAAAAATAAATACATAAATAAATAACAAAAACACACGCACAAACCTCAAATGAGCCCCGAGTCTAATTCGCGATCTGACAAAAATCACTCTTGAGACGCCAGTTCTTAATGTCGCCAGTCATTTGAAAATTAACCATATCATATTCGCTATCTGGCTCGGCTGGCACAAATCAATCTTGCTTTGTGATTGGAGTCAAAAAATGTTTATTTTCAATCCCGGGCCGCGCACGTGGAAAAAGAAAGGTCAGTGCTGACACGTTGTAAACACCCAGATTGGATGTGGGATTGAATGGTGTTAGTGAAAGGGGACCTCTAGGTAATGATAGGTAATCATTGAGTTAAACATGGCGGACGCCAGTGGAAGATGGCGAGGAAACCCAGAGCCAGGTGGAAACAAAACCAAATATATACAAATGGATACAAAGTTTAAATGCATGCGCGGCCATTTAATATGGCCACCATTACGGATGGAACATGTGCTGCGGGTTGAGTTGACCCTTGACCTTTTCGCGGATCCACCTTTATGCTTTCAGTAAATGGCCTCCCCTTTCCAGTAAAATCACGCCTTTCTTCCCTGTTATGACCGACTGGTGCATGCTTCCAACCGCAGAGTGGCTTGTGACGCAAACTTGTTAAAAAAATGAAAAAATGGAGTGACTAGTCATGTATTAACTGGAAAGTAAGTGATGTGAACCATCTTAAAATACAATTGGTAAGACATGGCGAACATGCTGAATTGATTAGAACTGTGGTACCGCATGCATTATTCGTGCCTCGGCTTTCTTTTCGCCAATCAACCTTTTTTTTGCCTACTTGAGAGCTGTCAAATAAAAATAATAAGTTCACTTTCCATCATTTTCCTGTTCGGCACAGAATAAAGACTTGGTATTAAGCAGCAGTGCAACCTGGACGGCGAAGGTCATTATTAAGCTGCGTAGCCATTGGCGGTTTATGCCAGCAGCGAAGGGTTACGGTTCCGACTGAATCCCCCGAGAAGGCTAGAACAGTGCAGAACAACAATAGGGGTCGGCTGCCGTGTTTAGTCTGCGTCTGCGGCGGCTTACAGCAGAGTCCGCGCTCTGAAACCGGAGTCCGACTTTAGACCAAATACTTTAAGACTCTTTTGCAGAGAGCTTATTACAGCTCACAGGAGTTTTCATGCGTATCCAAGTCATACACAAACACTAATATCATCATGACCACACCGAAACAGAGGGATAACAATTCTTCAGATTGTCGATCCGGTACTTCTTTACGATGGAAAGCCGTTTGAGCATTCGATCTGATGTCTGAAGTAAAATTTTGAGACGTTTTTCTACCATTTGGTCTCAGGTAGCAACCGTCCATCAATGATGTTCTGCTTATCATGTCATGGATGAGCCGAACGACACTTGTGTGACTCTGAGCGAGATGCTGTATCCACTTTGGATCGTCATCTAAATGAACCTTTTCAGACAATTTAGAGTCTACACTATGTCTCAGACTTTGGCTGAGACGTAGTTAAGATGCTAAGCTTCACTTATTGCATATTGGCGATGGGAAATCGGTCGCAGGTGAGGCAATAGTGATCGAAAAGGACTGAGCAGGCGCTGATTGAGGAATAACAATAATATGGAAAATAAACAGAACATGTCCAGACCGAGACAGGTAGGAAGACAGAAATGTTAAAGCAATAAAGACACACGCGAGGGTTTCCTTCGGCCCTTCAACACGTTATTTTGTTGTCAATGAAAACAGATCTGGAGAGTGAAACATCCCGGGACCTGTCGCACAGGAAACCTTTCTGACATTTATCAAACGTGACGTTTTTGACTTTAATTAGATGGTGTGAACTCGCAGTCTCAGATTGTCTGTCCACATGTTCTACTTTATTGGGAAGTTGCTGACTTGACATTAAAAAAGAGGGGGGTATGGTGGGGTGGCGGGTTTCGGAGGCTCAGCATGTCAATAAAATGTGGCTCAGGTGGAGGGAATGTTCGAGAAAGTAGCATGCACCATCACATAGAAAGAAAAGTCTCTGGACGTAAATTCGCCCTGAAAACTTGACTCATCATTGTCGAAATTTGATCTCTCACAACCGGCAACAGATATCCGGAGACTTTCTTATATACATTACAACTATTCTATCTTCATTCATCCAACCAGCCTTTGCAAACTGCTTTTTTCTGGTCACAGGTGAGCTGAAACCGATCGGAAGAAGGTACTGGTCACTCATGGTGGAAATCAGATTGAGTATTGGTATTTTAGCAGCTCAACAGGCATAATATTTAACTCATTAACTGCCAGGCGCCTTCAGTGCCATGGTTTTTGTCATTGTCACTTGAATTCCAGGACCCACAGAATCTAGAATTTTAGGACTACATAAACATTCAATACAGTGTTAGAAACCTTAGAATCTGTTCTTTAATCAGAAAAAGTTAATTCCTAAATTATATGGGTCTGGTGTTGTATGAGCTTGAAATAAGGGCGGGCGTCCAAAATACAATGCAATACATACATAAAGGTTTATGTAGTGCTTTAACAACAGCTGAAGCTGGATCAAAGTGCTAACATGGAGAAAAAGGGAAATGCTGCCCCGTTGGGGAAGGGAAAAAACATTGCCAGAGGCCATCGCCAGCACTTTATCGGCACCCAGGCATGAAAAAAAAAAAAAAAATAAAAATAAATAAAACATTCGGGAATAGCGCTTTACGTCATATTTCCATAAATAAATAATATAATAATAATAATGAATACATTTGTGAATGAATTGTGACAATGAATGAATTGGGCACTTGCGATAGTCAAAATTCATGGCCAAATGAGGGAAATGCGAGGCAGACATGCTACCTATTGCACCATGTTGCCCTGAATAAATTACCCCAATACAAATTTCATCATTAACACTCACTGACTCCTGTTATACTCTAATCCAAAAGCCTTCCTTAGCTCTGTTTAAAATCCCGAATAGGGCAAAGAAACAATTCGAAATGAACTAAGAGAAACATAGAAAAGGTAGAATGAAAGAGAAAGTGTCTGACCAGGTTTGGTTTAGGAGGAGGCGGGGCAGCCTCAAGTAGGAAACCTCTGGTAAATGTCCAATGCGTGACGTCGGGGCTGGAAGGCGACACCTTCAAACCAATGAAAGTTTCCATTACACACACACAGTGCTGATGTTTGGGTTGCTCGCTGTTTGTTGTACAGGTCGAGGTGTGCGTGTCTTGCAAAAAAAGGAGGGGCGCACTCCTGGAGAAAATACACGGTGACCGTGTCTGCGGTGTAAGGTGGCGACATGGGTGTGTGTTAGGTGGAGTGTGTATATGTGTGTGTGAGGGTGTGGTAAGTTACAAAGTGTGTTTGTGGTCCTGGTGGCACGTAGTGGACGCCTGTACATAAATGAGAACATGTCAATGGCCGGTAATGTGATGGTGATGTCATGGTCATTTATGCGATGCTCCATTTTTCTGTATGATGTGTATCTTGGCTGCCATTATCAAAAGCATGACCGTATATGGGCATATGGGTGGAAATTGCTTGAAAGTCATATTTTCTTGTCAGGTTAGCTTTTTTTTTCTTTCCGAGGCTCAGGTACAAATTGAACATGCGGTAAAAGAAAATTGGGTGGAAATAAAAGGAGAGGGCGGACAGGCTTTTGCAGGTAAATATTGTTAATCCCCCCCCCCCCCCATCCTCCTCGACCCCTTCCGTCTTCAAACCGTGATTGACTGCTACCCAAAGAGGTTTCTGTTACTTGTTTACTGCAGAGCGTCGGCGCGAAATTCCACAACATAAGGTCATTACCTTTCGACTCTGTCGTGCACTCTGGCAGCTCATATTTCTCGTTGGGGTTTGCTTGTGTCTGCTCACAGCTAATTATTTGTGTAAACTTGAACAGGCTACTGCTGGTGGCTTTTATGGGATATATTAGTTATTTTAAATTAACATGGAGCCCAGCAGGAAAACAGTAAAGTCGCTAGCGAAGGAAAAAAATGGCTGACTCATATGCATGTTTGTCATCGACCTTTAAGTTAAATCACAGACAGGGACTCACTCATTTTTGAAATAAGAAAAAAATACAAATAGCTCTTTAAAATCAATTTATAGCCGTGGCATGAAAACCATATGGTATAGCCGTCATTCATTTTTTATAGCTTACTGTTCAATTAAAATAATATCAGAATGATCGGAAATGAAGTCTAGACGAGGTGGTACATGACTTCTACCTGTAAATGGGGTGATTGCAATTACTTTTTGGCATTTATTCTGCTCCGCTTAACCATGTGGGCCAAATTCCACGCAATCGCCAATCCGTTTTAATGGTCTTATTAACTCATTCACTGCCAGACGTGGAAAAATGTGCACACTCCAGTGCCGGGGTTTTTGTCATTGTCACTTGAATTCCAGGACCCACATAATATTGAGTTTTAGGACTACATAAACATTCAGTAGAGTGAACGTTAGACTCTCTTCTTTCTTCAGAAAAAAAAAGAGTTAATTCCTAAATTATAAGGGTCTGGAGTTATATGAGCTTGAAATGAGGGCGGCTGTCCAAAATACAATGCAATACATACATATTGGTTTATATAGCGCTTTAACAACAGCTGACGCTGGAACAAAGCGCTAACATGGGGAAAAAAGGGGAAGGGCTGGCCCCTGGAGGAAGGGAAACCATTGCTAAAGGTCTGGCAAGCGCTTTATCGGCACCCAAGAAAGAAAAAAACAAAACCTGAACAAATTCGGGTATGGTGCTCTACGTCATACATTCAATTCCCGAATGAATTTGTGAATGACAGTCAATGAGATAGAAAAATAAATAAAGCCCTCGTGATACCAAAACATTAGCCAAAAACTTCTTGAATTTGATTTGCTTTAGATTTCAGTCACAATATCACCAGAAATATGTCAGTCGCATCGTAGAGCTTTCGAGGGACGCAAATAGCCTTTTGCAGGGCTCGTATGGGTATACTGCTAGCTTTCAGGTGCTAATGTTTTCCCCAAATGATCTTCGGAAGCAAAGAGTGTTTTGCAGAGTTCATGGGTGTACTGCTAGCTTTCAGATGCTAATGTTTCACCCAAATGATCTTCGGAAGCAAATAGCCTTTTGCAGGGCTCATATGGCTATACTGCTAGCTCTCAGACGCTAAATCTTCTCCCAAATGATCTTCGGGCTGCGCTCACCATCTTGGGAATTGTTCGGGCATTCTGCTTTACATTGCTCAGAGGTACTTTGGTGCCGAGGTCACCTTGTACACATCCTGTATCCTAGACGGTGCCGCATTATGGGTACACATACCATATCAAGGGACTAACAACATCCTCAATTGTTGATGTGCATGAATGTAGAGCGTCTTATGTTTTATTTTTCTCCCAATGCAGTTTTACAATTAAAAAAAGGTATATCTACATATATCAAAATATAAATTTCCATTTACATACAGACTGAATGTCCTTGACCCTTCCTTTCAAGATACACACTATCAGAGGATTATGCTGAACTCTTGTCCAAACACCGGCGAAGGAAAAAAAAAACATGGTGGCAGGCAATCACCAACGAACATTAATTGCGTGTGTCGTTCCTCTTATAAAGGAGCAGTTCACGGATGCATGTGGTGCTGTTATTAAGCGGCAGGCGACCCTTGTGAAAATGTTATGGTAGCGAGGCTCTGGATTAGGTGTCAGGATGGCGGTCCACAGCTACGGAGGGGGTGCGGGGGGTGGCGATGGTTGGGGTGACAGGAGGTGTAAGCATGCGGCTCAACAATACTGATGAATGGACTGAATGAATGAATGCGTGTGTATGCATGTGTGTGGTGCTGGGGGTGGGAGGCTTTGGAATGATGCCCTGTTTCTATCACACGTTCACCACCTGATTTTCATTTAAAAGATGTCTAGGCACACAAAACATGAACTTTTCAATCATGTTGCAGCCCCGACATCCTCTTTGAATCATATTGCGACGACAGCTGTGGTGAGCGTCTGCAAATCAGGACCGTTTCATTTCAAAATGTTCAATATCATGTGTCTGTCCCGCGCGGGTTATACAAAAGCCGAGTTGGTCTTGATGTAACATTTCCTTTCCGGGCACGTTTTGATTGAAATAGTATTTGCAAAATTCATTGGATTTTCTTTTAAAATCTCATCCTTTGTTGGAAATTGACACATGAGATACATTTAAAAGCAATTAAACGCGTACCTGTCCCCTACGCAAAGTCTGCTCTGAGCGGCCTCCCTGTTCCCAGTCCACATGGTGGAGATGTGCCGTCAAAAATCTCCTCTCTCACCTCAGCTCTGTGACTGATTTAAACCCCGGAGGAAAAACCTGCACGAAGCAGCCAGACTATCAGACTCCAAGAATCCCCCCCCCCCAACACACTCCCCGTTCCCCCCCAAAGCCCCTCACCTTTCCTCCCTTGACACGAGTCAAAGAGGCCTTCTTCTCGATGCCAGCTGACGGCAGAAGTGGGTGAAAGGAATAAAGTGAGGAGTTAACAGAAGTACAGAAGTAATTAAAGACTTTGGAAGAGGGATTTTTGCACTTTTTGATGATCTGGTCAACATTTTCCGACCACTCGGCAGATAGAATAGTGATGCCTTGGCTTACGAACTTAATTGGTTCCAAGACAGAGTGTGTAAGGCGAAAAGTGTGTATCCCGAAAATTAATTTCCCATAGGAAACCATTAAAATGAGAATAATCCGTTCCCAGGTCGCCATAAAACATAATTTTCTACTTTCTAATTTTCTAAGCCTTAAAACTACACAACATATACCTTATTTTATGTATAATAAATGTGCTATGGTATTATAATTAAAGAAATAAACTGTACTATATAATAAAGTAATTTTATTTACCTTTGTGATGGTCGATGGCTTGATGGAAAGGAGTGGCCGGTTTCATCTGCATTAAACACTTGATGAGGAACGTAGCCTTCTTCTTTCACCATCTTGAGGAATGATCCCTTGTAGGTGCTTTCTCTGCGATAATTTTACCTTGTTCCTCATCAATTGTGTTCTGTTTAGCTGGGTTGATAGCTTTTTGTATCAAGTGTACAGATGGCTGTAAAGTGTCCTTGAGAGTTTAGAAAGGCGCTTACAAATGAAATGTATTATTATTATTATTATTATGGCTTGTGCGGGTTATTTGTGGAGCCTGACTGATGGGATATTTTAACCTTGCAGCCTATCAAAGTTGACCAAGTCCAAATTTCACTGTTTTCTATCCATTTTGTCATTCTCTCTCTGTCGTCTGCCTGTTTATTTAATGTTTAACGGCCTCACTCTCTCTCTGTCTCTCTGCATTCTCGAGTAAAAAATTAAAGGCTAGACATTGTATGAAACAATATTACTCTGATCTTATTACTTAAGACACATAGAACTAATCATTGGAGTCCAAAGTTACTATTTTGGTCCTTTTCCAGGAACAATTGGTTCACTCAATGAACTGTTCATCCATAAGAGGGAATGCGAAAAAAACGATGCGAGTAAAATGACCCTTCAGTATTTTCAGTATCAGTATCAACTACACTATTCCAGTCATTGCATATGCCAATGAATCGCTGCATGTGATTAAAGACTACCAGTTACAGACCTTCACATCCATGAACACAAAATGTACCAAGTCTCCATTTCCCCCCATCTCACATCACATCACACCTGAAGTTCCCATGCAAACAAACAAGCATGTCCAAAGGTGTTAAAGACGAGTCCCACCTGCTAATGGCTCAGACAGTTAAACTACAGTAATCAAAGCTCCGACGCTATTAATGAACACAGTGGTACACACACATGAGTATGAACAAACACTGGAACTGTCAACATTGGGATTTATGAACACTGAACTAACCAAATGATTAGCTTGAGGGAGAATAGGTGCCTTAAATGCAGACACCATATTGAGTGTTCTGTGTTTTTTAGCTCATTCACTGCCATACAATGAGCAAAAATGTGTTCACTGCAGTGACAGGGTTTTTGTCATTCTCACTAAAATTGCAGGACCCACAGAATATTGAGTTGTAGGACTACATAAACATTCAATTCAGCGTAAATAAACATTAGCCTCTGTTCTTTCATCAGAAAAAAAGAGTTAATTCCCAAGTTATGTGAGTCTGGAGTTATCTGAGCTTGACATGGGTGCGGCTGTACAATATAAAATGCAGTACATACATATAGCGCTTAAACAACAACTGAAGCTGGAACAAAGTGCTAACATGGACAAAAGGATAGTGCTGTCTCCTTGTGTAAAGGAAAAACATTGCCGGAGTTCTGGACAGCGCTTTATCGGCACCCAAGCAAGAAAAAACAGTAGGAATTCAGAAATGCCGCTCTATGCCATAATAACAATTGCTGAATACATTCGTGGATGAGATAAGAAAAACCATAAATGTTATATTAGATTATTAATGAAATTTAATGGAAATCAGTTTCAATACAAAATTTAAATCTTCCAACTAACTATTATTATTCTTATCCAATCTATCTCCGATGTATTCAAACTTTCAAAATAAAGTTCCTAATGTATTAAAATATCACACACGCGCACCTAGTGAGGTCCACTTCAGCAATGGATACCGACACAATTGGATACAAACAAAGCACTCGAGTGCACAAAAGGATATTGCTGTGGAAGGGAAAAACATTGCTGGAGGTCTGACCAGCGCTTTATCGACACCCCTCCCTGCAAGAACAAAAGAAAACCCGAATGAATTCGGGAATGGCGCTCCACTTAATGCTTTTCATTTCCCGATTAAATTCGGGAATGGCGGTGAATCAGTTAAATGGTTGAAAGTTACAGTGAATTTTGTTTTTTCCTAATATTTCACATTTTCCGCGCCTTGAAAAATAAACCCCATACACACAAACACACCCTTTATCCCGCTTTTACCTCGCACCACTTTAGGAAATATTTCAAACCGCTCATTTTGTTCGACAAAGCCGATGGAGACGCTTGAAGACGGACCCAACAGAACCGGCGCGGTTCTGAGGTGTTTGTTCGATGGGACTGGCGTACAGCTCGACAGCAAATGGACGCACTTAAGGAAATCCAGCAGGAAACGCTGCTAGACGGGCAGGCATCCATCACTCATTCTGCTCCTCTCTGGCGCTGGCAAATTAGCAGGAATTTGTTAGGGCGGGCTGATTGTTTTCTCTTAAAACGGGCCTTGTTTTTGCTGGGGGAGTCGCCCTGCAACATGAATATTGTGTGAATGGCGGTGAAAGGAGGCGTTCATAAGCAGGGAGCCCGTTGCGGTCGACGCAGACACGCTGCCAGCCACGCGACCCCTCTCCCGCTGCTCTCGAGCTGATTGGCTCGTCTGGAGGTAAGACTCTTCGGGGCCTTGGCTCGTATTCAGCAGTCATGATTGTGAGTGCTAAGGAATAAAGCTTTTTGGAATGAGTTCCCGATGAAAGGTACAGAAATAATCCAGAAATTCCACCCCCTCTGGCCCAAAAAGTCTCTTATAGACTCCCCAGTGATACAAAGCGGGACTCTACTGACAGTGCTTCCCGGGGCATTGTTTGCAAAGTCAATCATTGCTGTAACAATAACATTGAGAGTCAAGCATGCACTTTCATGCAAAAAAAAAAAAGAAATTAAATAAAGTTTAAACAGTGTTTGATTCCATTACAAATTATTTATATTGAAACCAAACGCCAATAGCGAGATTATGGGCATAAAAAGGGCCTCATGTAATACCAACATTACTTATAGCACCCTAGAGTAGATATAAAAAGTCTACATACCCCTGTTCAAGTTTGTCAATAATGTTCGGATGTTCTAGTAGGCTTTTCATGACAGGGATGGGGGCAGATTAATGGTGAAGGTCATTGAAAATTATATTTTTGAACTCATTCACTGCCATTCACAAATTTATTCAGGAATTGATAATATGACATAGAGAGCCATTCTTGAATTAATTCAGGTTTTATTTTCGTACTTGGGTGCCAATAAAGTGCTGGCCAGACCTCTGGAAATGTTTTTCCCTTCCACGAGGGAGCAGTATTTCCCTTTTTCCATGTTAGCGGTTTGTTCCAGCTTCAACTGTTGTTAAAGCGCTATATAAACCAACAGTGCATTGTTATTTGGATAGCTGCCCTCATTTCAAGCTCATATAACTCCAGATCCATATAATTTGGGAAATAAACCTTTTTTTATGAAAAAAAGTGTCTGAAGTTTCTTATGCTGCATTGAATGTTGATGTAGTCCTGAAACTCAATATTCTGTGTGTCCTGGAATTTGAGTGACAGTGACAAAAACCCTGGCACTGGAGTGGACACATTTTTGCACATTGTCTGGCAGTGAATGAGTTAAAATAACATATTAAATAACGATTTAGCCTGTAACTGTAAACAATTTATCTGAATTTGCAGTTTGTATAAGTGGTTACGATGCATTTTCCACTACCACGCGCGTGAGCCGATTTGGCACACAAGACGAATGTGAAAAACTCTTTTTTTTGATTGACTATATCCTCTTCCTGGTTCTTTTCCAAATGAGAAACATAATCAAAATCCACATTTAGCAACTACACTTGTTTGAACTGGGTTCCGAATCTGTTATTTTATTCCAGAGTGGCTCTGATCATCTTGACAGGGCGCGTGGCTCCAGGTGTTTCAGCTAGCTTCAGAATGGCAGCTGCTGCAGCTGAGCCACTGTTGGAAGCAGCTGTGTTCGCGTGCACGCGCGTGAGTGCACGCGGACACAGCTGCGAGGAAAAGTATAACGTCTTCTCTACACGAGTTTGTACCGCCTGGGCCAGCTCAGCTTCAGTCGCTCGTCATACAGTAGCAGTTGACCAAAGCTGGGATTTACAAATGGGAAGCTTGACAACCACTCATGGGCAATAAAAAAACAATTTTCGTCAAACTATCAGTTGAAAGAGTTGATTTTGAATGTGGATCTTGAACCGGAAAGGGTACAAATAGCTCATTGTTTCTTATGAACAACCGCAGACCATACTAAAACATACCTGTCAACCTGAGACATTGTGACCTTACTAACGGTTCATTTTATTCACATTTTACATGTAAATATTGATGAAAAGGTTTCTTCAGCTGTCATCTGTACTTTTTTTAAGGTGTCGGACGTTTCACTTCTTATCCAAGAAGCTTCGTCAGCAAACTAAAGTCCTACTGTTAGTTTTGGCCCTATATACAGTAAAGTCTCGTTATATCGATATACTTGGGAGTCTGAAAAAATATCGATATAAGCGGACTATCGATATATCCGATCCTGCGGCATGTAAATTTTCTCCTTGCGTTCATAGAAATAGTATCGTAATAAGCAGTACTATCGATATAACCGATATCGACATAACAAGACTTTACTGTATATCCCTAAAGTCCAGACGTGGCGGTGCCGGACTCTGCTATGATTGGTCCCTGCTCTCAGGTTGGAGGGAGCAGAGGACTAAACCCTGCGAAACTACCAGCAGTAAGACTTTAGTTTAGCTGACGAACCTTCTTGCATAAGAAGCGAAACGTCCGACACCTTCAGAAAAGTACAGATGACGGCTGAAGAAACCTTTTCATCAATGGACCACTCCTGTATGACTGAGAGCTTACACAGACATGAAAATATTAATAATTTACAATAACATATTTCTAGCAATAATCAAGTATGTTCTTGGATGGAGAGCATTGTGGCTTTTTTTGCTGTGGGCAAATTGAAATTTTCCACAGCAAAAATCTGTGTTCGCATGATGTATAATGTTTATAAAAAACATGAATGATATTACGGCAAAAAAAAAAAAAAAAACAGTATGATGTTTAATTTAACTGCTTTCAAAATAAAATTCCACTTGACCGGAAGTTTTGTTTCTTCTCAAGACTTGTTTTCTAGGTGGCCGACTTTGCTTTTTACGAGTAGCAACATTTGCTATAATATTACTGCGAATATTTAATATTACTGCGAATATTTAATGACGGAAATGGAATACATCTCAAAACCATTCAGCAAAAATCGTACAGAATCCAGCACAATACGGCCGGTTGACAGGAATCTCAATACAAACACCTGTGTAAAATGAAAAATATCACGCTTTTTCTGTATTTATTTTAGTGGTTGACAGGCCAAGGGGATGTGCTTATGAATGTTGGCATCGATTCGTCACATTTTGCAAAACTCCAATAGGTACGCAAGCTAAAATAAAGAAGGATGTTATTTCCTCAGTTTATGACTTTAACGGTTAAATGCATCTCCTCTCCCGCATTACGGTCCTAAATTTCTGACGTTTTAATCAGATTTCTCGCAAGCGCTGCATCACCCTGGCGGAGGCTAAGGCAGACTTAACATCATCAACAAGCCATGAAAACACTCGATGGGGTGAGGGTAAAGCGTCTCGACTGCCAAAACGTCAAGGCCATTCTGCTAAATTTCTCTCCCCGATCTTCTCTTACCTTAAATAAACACAACACAGCCGAGCTATTCACCTCACATTTAGCCAGTAGCCAACACCGAGATGGGATCCAGCGCTCGGCAAGCGGGCTGGTGTTCGATTCCATCAATAGGGACAGGTTGCCGGATCCCACTGCCAACAATGTCCATAGGGTGAATGTGTTTATTTAGAAAGTTATGTCCAAGTATTGATTCCCTCCCGCTAACCCCCCCCTGCATCCCCTTTCTCGGCTGCCACTGCTTGGCTCCGGTACAGTAAAGTGCCTGTCTATCACATGCTTGTCCCACCGGAGCCCGGAATGTTGTCCATAGTTTCAAAATGGCAACCCGAGGAGAATATAGCCACCTTTCCTTTCCAAACACGCTGAGCTGCAACGGCAAGGGATGTGTCTGTATGTCCACGTGATGTTTAGCTAGTGGGTTCCGACCAAGAAAAATATCAAGAGACATCCGTTCTTATAATCGTCTGGTTAGGAGAAGATGTCACCGACAACCAGGCAAAATATATAATATAACAGTCAACCTTGTACGCCGACCCGCTGTTTATATTCGGTTAACCTTCGGCGTGTTATGTTATGGATGATAGATGAAGTTGCAATAATATTTGCTCCCCTGAAAAGGTGAAATAAAAAGAAAATAGATTACATTTCAGTCTTTGCGTCATTTTTTTGGTTGTGATAACATCGCGCAACGGCAATTCCAAATGGGAGGCGACCGTCACCGTCGGCCATCTTGTTCTTGTGCAATGGTTGGTTCATTTGAGGATCATTTGAAGCGCTGCAGTCAAGCTAGCAAAAATCCAAATATAAATAAAATCTAAACTCACCGGGTTGGTTTCAATCTTTTTATAATTTCAATTCATCCGCATACGCTAATCGTTGAATAAACAATATACTTCCCAAGAAATATCATTAGGAGAGCTTTACATTTCCATTCGTAGAACCACTTAAGCCTGATGACTTGTTTTGACATAAATATGGAGCACAATGCACGCACGCTGTCATAAATTGCCGGGGCAATTACGGTGGTCCGAAATTGCTGTTTGGTCTGCCACTCAAGCCTGTAAACTCATCAAGTATTAAAGCGCACGTTCTGCTTTGTGTGTTTCTCATTTTTATTTACAGTGAGAACTGTTTGGCAGTCGTTCCAGAACAATTCGACGGTAACCTTTGTAAAAGTAACATATTGACGGCAGCTGAGGCAACGTCAATGTTTTGCCTCATTAAATTTATCCCACCCGCTCTCCAGTCAGAATGATGAGATTTTCAGAGATTGGGGCTGAATGATTCTAAATTTGAAGAAAGAGAGCAAAGAATTAGTCAGCGGTAGCCTGCAAGGCCTTCTCTGCTGGGCTAAAAATATCTGAATAACAGACTAATGTGAATTATAATTTATCCATGAATTCTTATTGAATAATTCCAAATTGTCTTACATTGCTTTTCCCCTGTTGTACTGCTTCCAGATGTGTGTTTTCTTATTTAAGCATTTAACCAATCATATTTCAGCCATTATTTGTGCCCAGGGTCAGAATTCGACCTCAACGCCTTCACAATCAGTTCAGAGTTCGACTTGGCAACCCAAGGCCTGCTAGAAGGCACTGGAAACTTCAAAATGTTCGCAAACTATGAATGCCCAGTCTCATGATTGGCTAGTACATCACTAGCCAATCATAGTATTACTAGCCACTTGGCGATAAGAACATACTGGCCAGAGCTAGCAGACTGTATCTGTAACGAGCTGCATAAGCAAATACAGTAAAGTCTCGGATATATCGATAGTCCCGGTTATATCGATACTATTTCTATGCACGCACGGAGAAAATTACATGCAAACAGGGTCGGATATATCGATAGTCCCGGTTATATCGATATTTTTTCGGACTCCCTTGAATATCGATATAACGAGATATTACTGTATATTGGTGTGTCGATTTAATAGCTGTTTTGTCAACCCACAATGGATGAAGGAGGAGAAGACATGGATTTGGTTGCAGATATACTGTTAAAGCCATTTTCAAAATGAACTTTCCAAGAATAGATGGACATCATTAAGGTTGGACAGCTCCGAAGCTAGCAAAAATTGCACTTTTATGAGCTTATCATGAATCCACACATTCATAGTACATATTTGTACAGTATTTCTTATTTTTAGAAGTCACATTATTTCCTTGCTATCGGCACCCTCTAGTGGACGTGTAGTGAATCACACCACACTCGCGCCTGTGGAGTGTTTCAGAAATAGCACTACTGAAGGCCGAGGAGTAACATGCACGGCCCACCACTGGTATTTATTTATTTATCTTTCTTTCTTTCTGTATGTATTTATTTAGTTATTTTAGTGCATATTAAAACTCTTTTTTTATTTCATGTCAACATTAGCGCCACTGCAACAATTGCTTACAACACAATGTGTATAACATTTAAGGGGATATTCATCGCCTCTTGCATTGATGAAAATGTAGTATTTCCCCTATGTCCCAAAGACATAAGACGTTTTATGAGTTTTTAAATTTGGCTATGAAAAGTGTGCAGATTTTTCATTTATTTTTTGCCCACTCATCAAATTTCCTATGTGGTGTTTATTTAAGAATGCAAAAGCCATTCACTTGTGTGCTACTGTGTACACTCAAGTTTTTCACACTTCTGCATTTTTCAAAAAAATATGTATTTCTCCTAGAGGGTAAAAAAAAAAAGTTGCATTGGGGTAAGCAGCGCACTTGTGTTAAATACATTCCAAGGGAGCAGAGGAAACTTCAATCGTGTCCATCACCGGACAGTTGTGCATATTAGAGTTGACAAATGCTGTTAAAATTATCCGTCAAAAATAACAAATCTTTCAGCGGCTACGCATATACACAGTCCCGACCGCTTTCCCCGACACACACAAATACACAAACGCAACTTTCAGCAACTCAGCCGAAACGAGGATATGCCAAGCTCAGCCGAGGATGTCCACTGAGACACCGGAGGCGTTCTCTGGTTTCTCTCTTGGGGCCTCGACTCTGGCTAGCATGAATGCTAATGCTCGGAAGCCTTCGCATTGGCTCGTATAATAATCGGCCTCATCTGTGTCTCCAAAGCGGCCTTTTCACCACCTATTAGCTCTCCGAGTCGCAGTGGTGACAAAAGAAGGGTTTTGACAAAGCGCCTAAACAGATTGTCATAACACAGCCCTTTTCAAAAAGCTCTTCACCTGACCTGATTACTTCCTCTGACTTGAAGGGCTGCTGATTTATCGCCGCTTGACAGGAGGGAACGTCAGGCGAATTATTTCGTCTTTTAAATCGGCGGGAAATGAAAGGCAGGCGGCCACAAAAAAAATATATAATATTCGGCTTCCGTTAGGTGTACTTAAAACTTCTCGCTGGTGCAACAAGCTGTCCGTGGAGTCGAGGGAAGCTGAGCTACTGAAGGCCAAAAACTAAAACCAGTAGCCAGCCGAGACCGCGGCGGTAATTTGTCGCTTTAAAAAAGGTGCGATGTTTTGCGGTATGACCGTCCGCTTAGCTCAGCATTTTTTGCAGGAACTTTGTCACTGGACGCTCATAAACAAAAATCAACGATTGCATCAATGATTTCCCTGTTGCTTAAAGAACAACCGACACCACTTTTTTGTTTCCTAACTGACATCAGAAAAACGTTTTATAGCATCAAAAATACCCAAAACATGCAGGATGATATTTTTAGTCAAATGCAAAACACCAATAAAAAGTGTCCAAAAACTACTTGAAATTCAACCCGGAAGTGGCCAGTTTCAGAAGGTCCCTCCCCCTTGTTCGTGATGTCACGCCAAGACGTCTTGCCTTGCTCGAGAATCAAAACAATGGCTTCAGATTCGTAGAAGATGCTTTCTTGTTACTCATCCAGTAATGAATATGATTCAGTAAAGTCTCGTTATATCGATATCGGATATATCGAAAGTCCCGGTTATATCGATACTATTTTGATGCACGCACGGAGAAAATTACATGCAAACAGGGTCGGATATATCGATAGTCCCGGTTATATCGATATTTTTTCGGACTCCCTTGAATATCGATATAACGAGACTTAACTGTAGTTCTGAAGAGGAAAGCATAAATGTTTGCAATCGATTAAAGAAGTTATTCCGTGTCATTTTGAGGCATCTGGACAGAAATGTAGCACCCATAAAATGCAGAAGATGGCGCCAAAGCTCCGTTGGAAATGGCCTGATTTCTCTGCTGGGAATTTGTGTCAAATCGTATCAAATAGTAGTCCTGGTGCAACACACGATTTACCATGGAGTTATTTATGTGTTTTCCTTCTAATTTCGCCATCAACACAGATCAACACGATGTTTTCAGACCAAACAAAGTACCGCAAAATGCACTGTGTGTCACTTTCTCTGTCAGGGGCGTTCCCTCCGTGACGTCACGTCAGGAATCGTCATCAACTCAAAAACAAGACTTCCTGAATATTCAGCGCAAGTCTTAATACTAAAATATAGCTATATGCGGTGGAATCTTTGTAAAATACGCTCAGCCGAAGTCATTTGAAGCCATTTTACAAATTATGGACACAACTTGGCGTCGGTTGTCCTTTAAATATATCAATACCGGTTGGACGCAACTAACTAGTTTTTGACTCGTTCCATCTGTTCGGCTACATTTTAAAAACTGCTCATTTATTTAGTTGTCGTTAATTCAAAAAATATTGCCAATTCAGTCAGACCCCGTTTCAAGTGGGTAAGGGGGGGTTATTTTCCAGACCTACGCACAAATGAAAACCTCATAATTATTATTTAATATTCTTATTTCGCATACCCATACCAGATGTTTTAAACACTCTTTAAATGCATTTGAACACCCACACCCGTGCACCCACGCAGAAATGTACGGAAAATTGTGAATGTTGTCATTTAAGGGGGTTCGCGTGTGAGTGTTTGGAGGACAGCAGCTTTTGAGTGAGTGTGTTTATATTATGTGTTGTCATGGCAGTCATTCTGTGGCTTAAATTGTATCAGGGCATTATTATTATAATAATTATATTTGTATTTAAAAAGTAATTTTAAAAGAAAAAAAATTAGGCGGTGTCAAGATAAATCATTAGAAAGAGCGGGGAAACTACACTTGTAAGCAGTACATAATTATAAGTGATTGTATTCAATTGCCTCGTTTGAGACCACATTTAAGTCAATGTATTGAACTGCATTTTTTTTCACTAACTAGCATTTTTAAAATGTTATTGTTTTAAATTTTAAAAATGTACTTAAAACGCAATCCAAATCTTAACTCATTCACTGCCGTTCACAAATTTATCCGGAAATTGAAAATATGACGTAGAGCGCCATTCCCAAATTTGTTCGGGTTTTGTTCTTTCATGCTTCGGTGTCGATAAAGCACTGGCCATGGCCTCTGGCAATGTTTTTTTTCTTTTCCACAAGGGGACAGCATTTAACGTTTGTCCATGTTAGCGCTTTGTTATAGCTTCAGCTGTTGTTAAAGCGCCATATGTATTGTATTGTATTGTATTTTGTACAGCCACCCCCATTTCAATCGTATGTAACTCCAGATGCAGATAATTTAGGTATTAAATCTTTTTCTGGTGAAAGAAAATAGTCTAAGCTTTCTAACACCGTTCTTTGCATGTTAGCACTTTGTTCCAGCTTCAGCTGTTGTTAAAGCGCTACATAAACCAATATGCATATATTGCATTGCATTGCATTGCATTTAGGACAGCTACCCTCATTTCAAGCTCATATAACTCCAGACCCATGTAGTTTAGGAATTAACTCTGATGAAAGATGGGAGTCTAAGGTGTCTTACGCTGCATTGAATGTTTATGTAGTCCTAAAACTCAATTTTCTGTGAGAGCTGGAATTCGAGTGACAATGACAAAAACCCTGGCACCGTAGTGGACACATTTTTGCACATGTCTGGCAGTGAATGAGTTAATTACAAAAGCAAACACGTCTCCTTAGATTCGAACAACGGGTAGCGGATGACAAAAATACTGCCTACAAAGAATTGGAGGAAGGATAGATGACTTAAAAAATAAATAAAATGAGACAACGTGGAGACGAAGTGACTGCTGGCATCTATGGCACATGGAACATGCCTGCTTTTGTCAGACCTCCACATGTGTTTCCAATGGGGGGGATATTAGTTTCTGGTCCGGTCGTGAGTGTCGGCTGCGGCTGAGGTGCATGTGTCCACGCAGACACAGGAGGAGATGTAGACAGGTTGTGATAGCAGTGTGATGGCAAGTGGGTCACTCTGATTATGACTGTGTGTGTGTGAGAGTGCGCGAGCCCGGCTCAGGTTACCCTGCGGCTGCTGAATGTCTAACGAGGGAGGATGTCAGTCTTGCGCGAAAAGCGGGTGTGACAGCAATGAGATTCAGAGGAAAATGAAACTTCAGCAGAAAAGATTATATACACAGTTACAAAAAAAAAAAAAAATGCAGCCGAATTTCCTGCTTCTGAGCCCCCTTTTGACTAATGCGTCCGACGCTGGTGCAGGAAATTTAGAAAATATATTTTTTTAAAGCGGGGATAATATAATTACCGTATTTTCTGGAATATAAGGCGCACCTAAAATAAATGACATATTTAAAAATATTTTCCATACATAAGGTGCACCGCATTATAAGGGGAACCTTCAACGAATGACATATTTTAAAAAGTTTTCCATACATAAGGCGCACCGCATTAATTAATAATAATACATTTTATTTCTAAGCGCCTTTCAAAACTATCAAGGACCATTTAAAGTCACGGGATAAGAACCTAATAATAATACTAACAATAATAATAAAAATAATAACAATAACAACAAAATAAAATAATAATAATAATAATAATAATAATAATAATAATAATAATAATAATAATAATACATGTACTTTCTAAGTGCCTTTCTAAACTTTCAAGGACGCCTTACAGTCACGGGATTTTTTGGGTGTCCAGGTGAGCAGCGGCAGCCATTCGTGCCAGCGTTCACTCTACCCGGAAGTAACACAGCAGCAAAGTTATGAAAGGAAGAGGAAAGGAAAGAAAGAAGTAGAAAAAACAAATACAAAACACAGGAGCTGTTGGAAAGGCAGCCATTCCATCTTGAAGTAAAACAACAACAAAAAAATGGAATAACAAATTATCTGACAACACAAAGAAACCGAGAGTCATTCATTCTTCAGCACTTGCTGTAAACTCTTTGTGACATGAAGCAGTTCTAGATGAAAACATCCTTTTCATCAGTGGATCAGGGACGTCATGGTGGAATGTGCACGTCTACTACAAGTGAAATGTTGAAAGCAAACACTAAGCTGTAGCATCCATTGACGAAAAGAGATTGTCTCACATGTCCTGTCCCACATAAATCCGCTTCAATTCCAAGCAGCGACAGTTCCACATACGCATCGGTGCTCTGCGCTGCCGATCCTTCATAGTGCAGAAAAGACATTATTTTACAAAGAAAGCGACATATTTAACTCAAACTGTGAAATATAAAATATCTGACCTGGCGTACACTATTTCCGATGTTTAAATAAGGGGAGGGGTCACATTTGTGTATTAAATAACATAAAATCCTCGACGAAATACTGCAAGAGTCCACAGGGTTCCGATTTCATGCACTTTGACAAACAAATCATTTCAATGCGATCAAACTGGTGACAAATGTAGTAAACACTTGATTGGAATGCTTTCAAATAAATGCCTCGAATCCACAATCGCCATTAATCAGAGACATAAATCCACTCAAAAACTCCCCGCACACGTCAAAAACACACTTGCATGACCATGTCCACAGAAAAAATAAAATAAAAATACACTCCAACAACAGAGAGCTAAGTAAAAGTTTATATTTTCAGCAGCCGTCAAAATAAATGAATGAGCCAACGTGAACGCGGGAAGCCTGGAGTTAAAGGTTGTTTTACTACAAGAATATGGACTGGAGGAAGTGAAGGGTGCCAAGGATGATGGAGCACCTGTATATTTGCACAGACATTTGCTCTTGTGATGTCATCGCTCAACGGTAAACATTTATCTGGTTTTATGATGACCTTCCAGAACGGTTAGCCTAAGTTGAATCAGGGAGACCACCATCTGTGCTACTGGATGGGCGAGTATTATGAGGGTGTTTAACCAGCGCCTCAATTGTTTACGGTGACAGAGACATGAAATAAGTGAGATATCATTTACATGTACTGGAAATTAAATATACATGGTTTTCTATTCTCCTTATACTAGTAATTACACCATTTAAAGACTTGAACCACAATAGTAGCGTAAACAAAACAAAAAAAACAAGCAAATGGTAAAAATGGACTGTAAATGTTGATTGATGAAGACACTGCCAGGTGATAAATGGGTGAAATTATGGATTTTTTGTTTTTGCACTCAAATACAGTTTGATTAAAAAAAATATGAATTAGCTTAAAGTTTAAAATATTTTGTCAAGCCCTTTACACATTGTGTGGTTTATGTATGTATCTATTGATCAATTGATCTATTTATGTATTTATTATTTTATCTATGTATTAATGTGTCTTTTTACCTATAATTTAGCTTTTTATGTATAATCGATTCAGCTTTTTATCTATTTATCTATGTATCTATTTATTGATTTAGCTTTTTATATTGTCTATTGAGCTATTGAGTTATTGATCTATTGATCTATACATCTATTTATTTTTGCATATAATGATCTATGTATCTGTGTATCTGTATCTATTTATTATTTTATCTATGTATCAATTTATCTTTTTACCGATAATCGATTTAGCTTTTTTATCTATTTATCTATGTATCTATTTATTTAGTTTCTTCTATTTTCTAGTGAGCGATTTATCTATTAATCTATTGATCTATTGACCTATTTATCTATACATTTATCTATTTTTGCATATATTTATCAATTTATTTATGTATCTGAGTACTTATATATCTATGTATCTATTTATTAATTTAGCTTTTGCTATTGTCTATTGAGCTATTTATCTATTGATCTATTGATATATACATCTATTTATTCTTGCATATATTTGTCTATGTATATATTTATCATTTTATCTATTCTATCTTTTTATCTATTCTATCTTTATCTTTTTTACCTATAATCGATTTAGCTTTTTATCTATGTATCAATGTATCTGTTTTTTTGCTGCATTTGCATTGGGGAACGCAAAAGGATGACAGAACCTCATCACCAGTATGTTGCTTAGCAACCAAACAGGGAATAGCCGGATGCCCTTTTTCTGCTGATTTGCTCATAAATTGATGCATTGATTTCTCTGTCCTTTTTATCTATCATGAAGAGGCATACAGAAATCTCCGATATTGAACATTTCTGCAGTTTGATAAGGAGGATGCCATTTTAAATTGCACTGTACACTCAAAAAGTTAGCCTGGGATTGCCTTTTGGGATTACTACTTTTAAGCATATCAAATTGAACGGGAATCCAATTTACACACTTCATGCGTCAGTCGTGTGTTTTGGATTGTTTATTTTCCATTGGAACACTTTAAACCTGGAACTCCGAAGCTCCATGTGGGATATTTCCTATTCAGTATGGAATGCAGCAATAGTTAACAGCATGATCATATTATGGAACATCTCCTTGACGACATCATGAACAAACACCTTCCATCTATTGCTGCTTTATAAGATTGGAGATGGGGGATCTGTTCTATCAGATGTTTTAAATGACGCATTGACATTTTTAACAAGTCAAAATTTGATAAAACGATTCATCGCAAGGTTAAAATGCATCTCAATGCGGTCCAGCAGGAACATCTGCAACACGCATATCTATACCTACAAACTGTCTTTTTTTTGGGGGGGGGGAGAGGACACAGTTCACACATGAGGTATGGTGCTTAGCAAGACAACAGATAATGGTGCGGAACCTGTCGGCGTGGCGGCAAGGCCAACTCGCCGTTGTCCTCGCCGCTGACAGTTGTTCCAGCACCAATCTCTGAGGGGGTCCGGGCCCACACACAGCTTTAGTACAGTTCAAGCATGGAGAAAGTCAACAGTGATGAAGCCTCTTGCCTCCCCCATAACCCCCTCCCTACTGTGTCGTCCCAACCACAGACAGAAAGAAAAACAATGTTACCGCCGCGATGATCCGTGCGAGGCTTCGGACAAAACAACTGACGCTTCGGGGTCATGACAGGTAGCCAGCGAAAGAAAAGTGAGACATGCCAGAGTACATTTGTCGCACTTATTTGCGTAGCGTGCACACAGATGTTCTGTTTATCTCATCGAATGAGCTGAATTTTAAATGAAGTCGGACTCTGCATCTCACCCGCGTCAATCCCTTTATGTTACAAACCTGGTAGGACCCTTTTTCTTCGGCGCCAGCCTCATCCAGGACTTTGTTTCTCCATTGGTTATTTCCTTGAAGGCCTCCCAGTCTGGGATGTTCATCTCCTGTGACCCTCCCCTTCTGCCCCCTTGGGGGAGGGGTCCCACGTTCCATCCCATTGGGGTGCTTTCACAGAGAACCTGAGAAAGAGTCCACAGAGAGAAAACAAAAGGAAAAAACAAAACACAAGAGGGTTGAGTTGGACATGTCATGGGATAATACTTTGAAGGATGCCGTGCGGCGTTTCACTCCCGATTGGTCTTTAATGCAAAACAGACCGATATTGACATTGTTTTTCCTGATGAATGTTTATCGAAATTCACCCAAAGGCTTTTATTTTGCTGCTTTTTAACCAGAAACCACCCGTTCACATTACAATCCACAAAACATATTTATTTACATGGAATATTTATTTTCGGGAATGCAAATAAGGAACTGTTTGGACATTTAAATAAATAAAAACAATGTGTTGTTAACTCATTCACTGATAGACGTGCAAAAATGTGTCCAATCCAGTACCAGGGTTTTTGTCATTGTCACTCCAATTCAAGGACCCGTAGAGAAATTGAGTTTAAGGACTACATAAACATTCAATGCAATGTAAGAAACCTGAAACTCTCTTTTTTCTCAGAAAAAAAGTGTTAATTCCTAAATTATATAAGTCTGGAGTTATATGAGATTGAAATGAGGGTGGCAGTCCAAAATACAATTGTTTGTAGCGCACTTTAACAACAGCTGAAGCTGGAACAAAACGCTAACATGGAAAAAGGGGAAATGATGCCCCCTTGTGGAATAGAAAAAAATGCCAGAGGCCATTGCCAGCACTTTATCGGGACCCAAGCATGAACAAACAAAACCGTAATATTTTCAATTCCTTAAATTTGGGAATGGCACTCAATGGCAACGTATTTATTTGCACGGAATATTTATTTTTGGGGAGTGCAAATAAGGAAATGTTTGGATATTTAAATCAATAAGAACAAGGTGTTGTTAATTTTAGTAGTGTTAACTTTGGGAAATGTATTTTCTATGGGTTTGGTTTCTATGTCGATCTAATAAATGTATAAAGCATTGTTGTGCTATCAATAATTTATCATCAATCTAGATTGGGTGAAAAAAAACAAGGTGAAAATAAAATCGAAAAAAAAAAGAAGCATAACTGATTTTTCTTACACCTGCGTAATTCCATATACGAATTTACACACCCGCTAGCTACACTCAACAGGCTCCCCTTCAACCAAAACTGTCATTTGATTAAACGCGAGCCTCTAGATCTGCGTCCAAGTGCGTCATCCTGGAAGACGTGGAAGCCGAGAGGCCACGTGAAAAACGATCGTCTTATCTGACGTACGGACGGAGGCGACTAAGATGGCAACGTGATAAACACCGGCCCATTCAACATAGGAGTGTGTGTGGGGTTGCATGTTTAAGTGATGATCTGACATGGAATCCTAGGACTTCATTTTCCGTTAGTGTAAAAAAACACACGATTATTTTCAGTTATTTTGCATCAAAATGAATATACAGTACTTGATGTAAGCTTCACACTATTTTCACGTAGTGACGACACAAACGCTTCCAATGCATCAAGCGAATTCCGAGAGTAAATTCCTCAACTTGGCCTTGACTCATCCCAGATCCCCTTTTGGCCCTTGTCATGCCATCCCATCAACTCTAAGTAATTTCCTGCCTTTATGCTGCTGAGCCTCAGAATGAAAAATATACATTGCCCCAATACGCCACACACTATTTGACACACACACCTAATCTTATTCCTCTTGACCACTCTCTGTCTACCACTCTAATGGAACACAACATTTCCTCATTTAAAAGACCTAGTTGCTTATTTCAACAACATATATCCTAAGTTTCATGCTCTTCTTGATGGCCGCTCATCTGCTTTCGATGGGGTTTGTTTGAGGAACACCAGCCGAACTCCTTTGAGCTGGCCGAGTGGTCTGTAAACACTTAGGATGGATTAGGTCAGGCAGGGAAGAGGGGTGATCGAAAGCAAGCAAGGGAGGGAGAAGATAACCCAGAGGACCATATTGACCAAACACGTTTATACTTTTTTTTCTCACACTCAAGCATGAACGAGACAGCGCCACAAGCAAACATTCAAACAAACTATTGAGCTACTGTACTTTAGTCACAATTTTATTCTGCCTACAAACCATTTTGGGGTTAAATATCCATTACAGTGGACAGGTTATCATGTTATCGGGTGCATGAAAGATTACATATTTTTGGTAGGGCTTAATACCCCTCCGCTTTAACAACAGCTAAAGCTGTAACAAAGCACCGAATATGGACAATTATGATATACAGGAAAATAAAGCAGTCACAAAGATAGTACAAAGCACCAGGGAATAAAACTAAGATCAAGTTTGAATCATGCTGAGTCAAATGCCAAATAGTATGTGACAAAACAAAAATTCTTAATACATAAACAAACAAACAAATAAATAAATACACACACAAATAAATACATAAATAAATACATACATAAATTAATGAATAAATGAATAAATAAACAAATAACAAACTAACGAAAATAAATAAATACATAAGTACATACAAAAATAAATACATAAAAACACACGTAAATACATACACACACACATAAATAAAAAACAAATACATTAATTCAAAATTGAATGAATAAACAAACAAACAAACAAACAACTAATTAAAGAAATAATAAATACTAAATAATTAACAATAAATAATAAATAAATACATAAATAAATAAATTCATGAATAAACAAATACATATAATCATACATAAATACTCACATAAATATAGACACAATAAATAAAAACACAAATAAACAATTAATTAATTAGTAAATGAATAAATAAACAAATAACTAACTAAATAAAAAATAAATTAATACATAAAAAATGACCAAACAATCACATAAATAAATAAACAAATAAACAAATAAATAAATACATGCATGTATAAATTAATATATAAATAAATAAAGAAACCCCTTTGAACCCCTTGCTTTTAAGTAACAAATTAGCGAACCAAGTCACACTCGGGTGTTCATCACACCGACACCTCGTCCGTCATCTTGTACCTCTCGAAAAAAAGTGATTTTAAAGCTTTGCGTATTAAAGTTTTGGTTTCCAGTGAGGTGCCAGAATAAACTGGGTTCTATTTGGCTCAAGAGACGTTTCCTACTGTAAGAGTAACGATCTGGGGTCTGTGTTTGTGATGGAGCGCAGTGCCGTTGCCCAAGTGTCGCTCATTTCTTAGCCCTCTTTGTGGCTGCGAGGAACACTTGTAAAGCCGCAAGTTATCATTGGAGCAAAGAGAGGCTTGTTGTGGGGGAGCGTCCATGTCGACCTACACTCGATTATCCTCCTTTTTGCTAACCCTCCACGCGCGTTTTCCATCTCCGCGCCCTCTGCCAGTTCGCACACCTTCCTCCCCAACAGTGCGCCCGTTTCCCCGTGCCAGCTGTCCGTCTCGCTTTCCGTCAGTGCCCGTCCATCCGCGCTGCCAGCGCTCCATCACTCTTATCCCGACTCGTTTGACAGGATGAATGGTGGCCCTCCACGCCAGGTACGGTATGCGCTAGCTATCAAAATATTACTGATTATTTAGGGCGCCGCTGTGTGGCCCTAAGCAGTCATCCAAAACCACGGAATGTATCCAGTGAGTAATGGCCCTTAGGAAATAAAATGATGCTAATAAAGACATGATGCTAATCGACTGTCCAAGGTGATTGGAGTCCAGTCGTGTTGCTTTACATAACGCGACCGAAAGTGTCATACCTTACAAAGCAATCGCGTCTTCCGTGCCCGCTAAGGTTCAGGACTTTCATGGGATTATTTGTCTTTGTCAAAACCGGTATCAGTGTCAAATCAGTCTGTTTATTTTCAATAGTGCCTCCCTGTTTTTTCTTTTTAATTTTTGAACCAATCTTTTCCAGCAGTCCGTAATTATGTGTCCATGTCAAAGGAGGAGCCGTATTGATTTTGAATGGTCGGTTCATTATGGCACGGTGAATATGCTGCTCAAATGGTCCAGCATCTCTTGAGTTCAGGAGTCAGGGCATTGCCATTTGATCAAAAGCACTTCAATATTAGCCAACAAACCACTAAATTTGAGCTTTGATGTTTCTTCACATCCACCGTTGACTAAATGAATAAACCCATGGCAAGCGTACCTTCGTCTCTGGCACTTTGCGAGCTCTGAGATGAAACGTTTATGTCATTGCACTAAATGCTATTGGTTTTGAATGATACCCAATGCAAGCCGAGGTGAGGTGGAATGGGATGTCAAAGTCAAGCTTTCACATTGAACGCGACAACTTTCTTATTTGCAATTTAATATCTAAATGTCCTTTTAATGACTGACCAAAACTGTTATTGATTCTCAGCCTATAAACTGCCGGAGACAGCTTCCGCAAAACTGTTTTCCCGAACATAAACAGAGGTTGCTTTTAATACACTGACCAACCGGTGATTAACTCCGTTACTCATCTAATCCACATTTGAGGAGTTCAAACACAAAACCAACCACAATTTTATTTATCTACTTAATCTATTGACTTGTTTCCTTGATTACTCAATTATCATATTTCCTGGTGTTTAAGGCACACCCAAAAGCCTTAATTTTCATCAAAAGATGACCCTGCGAAGTAATATTGAGCAACAACAGGTCTCACAACTACTGCCAGCAGCCACCGACTCCATTCCTCCCCCGTAGAAGAAGTCATGCGTCACCCCAGGCTCTACTGTGCTTTATATTTGGAAAACTTTGATATCTTTATATATTCGATTTGCTTCATTCACTGAAGGTGCGCCTTACATATGGTAAAGGTTTGAACATACACCATTCATTGGGGGTGCACCTTATACTCCAGTGCGCCTTACGCACGGGGAAATATTTATTTATTTATGTATTTTTTATTTATTCATTTAATTACAGGTACTTAGTTCGTTAATTATTTGTATATTTATTTATTTTTGCATTTATTGATTTATTGATTTATTTTATTTATTTATTTTTTAATGTGTTTGGTCATTTATTGATGTATTTTTTATTTATTCATTTAGTTACAGGTACTTAGTTTGTTAATTATTGGTATATTTATTTATTTTTGCATTAATTATTTATTTATTTTTTAATGTGTTTGTTTGGTCATTTATTGATACATTTTTTATTTATTCATTTAGTTACTTAGTTAATTATTTGTTTAATTATTTGTACATTTATTTATTTATTTATAGTTGTGGGTTGTTAATTTAGTAAAATTACTGTGGTGCTTACAATTTCCAAATTCAGTATATTTTATTTAATTGAAAATTTAATTTATTTGCTAAAATGTTTTGTCTTAAAAAAACTAAGGTGGCAATTTGGGAGGGAAAAAATATATTTCAGGTACAGCGGTCCCGAGAGTGGACACCTTATTGTGCTATCAGGTTGCAGATAATCATTTATTGGGGCATGAAAAGGTTAAAAAGCTCTCATTTCATTTTAAAAAAAGATATTTTTTTGTTCCTTTCCAGGGGGTTTGACGGAGCCTAGCAAATTTCCACAACCCGTCTCAGCTTGGGTCTGTTAGCACGACTACACCAGGCCGTCTTTGCTTCGGGTCAGCTCCATTGGGAGCCCCGTTGGTGGAAGGGAGGTGGAGGGAGAGGGGGCGGTGTGGGGGTGAGCAGAAGCTAGAACGGTGGTCGGCCTTGAGCTTCAGAGTGTGGCTCGCCTGTAAGCGGCGGGCAGCTTAAGCCACTGCGGATGAACCCCCGGTCACGTATGAAACCCAAGGTGCATAGCGGATCGTGCCCAAGATTGACTGTTTTGTAAATGAAAATGTAGCTTTTGGCTGAGACCTTTGGAATGATTCTTGTTATTATTATTATTATTTTAACCCCCCTTTACTCTACTTCTAACAGTTTTAGATCCTGAATGCATATGGCGCACTGATGCAATAAAAATCCCTCGTATATTCAATATAAAAGTGATATAAAATACCATGAACTACTCTTAGGTTACAGGCACTGCGAAGGGGCTGAGGCCTCTCATCCGTGTGCTCTCCTGCCTAAACACACGTATGTCTTTTTCTCCCCTCACCCATCCCGCCTCCCATCTATCATCGCCCGACTCCTGACAGATGACATGTCTGCGGCTCCCTCACCTGCCAGTTTTTTTGGCACACGGTTCAGTTGGAGGACCCAATATGCCGAGGGGGGTAACAGCTCCATTTTGCTGTGAAGGTGAACGGCGAAGGTTTACACGTCTGCCCGACAGTTCCCAGGCATGAGGTTTCCATATCAACTCTGAAACATTAAGACAGTAGTCCTCACACATTAAGCCTGATTGCATGATAAGCTACTCCACTGTAGTAACCGCTGACCCAGAAGGGGTTAACTTTGCATTTAATGAGCAGGCGGTAGACCACACACTGACCAACGTGCTTCGGTTAGCGAGCAGACTGTACATTTCTAATACAGTAGCATATAAAAAATAAGGAAATACATTTGAAAACGACTGGTCCTGTATGCAAATATTGATTACAGAAAAACAATTAAAAAGTATTCGATCCCCGCAAGTTAACTCATTCACTGCCAGACGTGCAAAAATGTGTCAACTCCAGTGCCAGGGTTTTTGTCATTGTTACTGAAAATTCAGGACCCACAGAATATTGAGTTTTAGGCCTCCACAAACTTTCAATGCAGCATTAGAAACCTTAGACTCTTTTCCTTCATCAGAAAAAAATAGTTAATTTTTAAATTATATTGGTCTGGAGTTATATGAGCTTGAAATGAGGGCAGCTGTACAAAATAATATACAATATATACTCTACCATTTATATTGCACTTTAACAACAGCTGAAGCTGGAACACAGTGCTAACATGGAACACAGGGAAATGCTGCCCTATTGTGGAAGGGAAAAACATTGGCAGCGCTTTATCGGCACCCAAAAAAAAAAAAAACGTAAAAAAAATGAGTTAAAGAGTAAAAACGGAAAATAAAAGAAAAATACTGCATACTTTTTTCATAATGCATGTACACGTGGTTTGTTTTACATGCATATTAAATTTGATGGTATTGTCATTTTTTAGAAATACTATTACGTTGTTTACATTCAAACTTGAGCCACAGTTTAAAATAATAATAATAATAATAATAATACATTAAAATACCCTGCCTTCAACTCCTGGTTGAAATTGGAAAAAAATCCTCAGATTGACCTCGACCAATCGAAAACGATCTATATTTAAAACTTGCATTCATCCAATTATACTTTGCAACAGAATGTTTTGAAATTTAAAGGGAAAAAAAAAATGATAAAAAAGCGGCGTTATTACAACAAGTGGATAACAATGGCGCTCCCAATATTAGTTATGTTATAGCAGAAAAATAGATGGCAAGCCAAATTATCAACATGCTAATTACAAGGACTAATTACGTGCATTCATTGAGAAAAAAAAAGACAAAAAGAATGGTTGCATGCAAGTTTATCGGACTGGATGCCACATGCTGTTCGACACTGGGTGTCCTATCTTCACAGCGGGATGATCTGCTCGCTCAACTTCCTTTCCATCAATCATTGAGCCCGTTTGTTTGCACAGAGCTGCGCTGACAGCCGGAGGCTCTTATTGCAGCACCGAGGCTCACGGCGGCGGCGGCGGCGGCATGTGTGATGAGGAATGAAGGGGGAAAAGCTTGGGCCATGGGGATATTTTTGTTTTGTTTTCACTCTCTCTCATTGGCTCCCCCCTTCGGCTGCGGTGTGGATGATGCATTTGTGTAAATGCGGGCAATGTTAATGGATAGGTTTTCGTTTTTAGGCATTTAGATACATATAGATAGATATGGAAAAATGCGCTTTATCATTATTGTTCACAAATCACCAGCTACAGGCAACACATTTTCCCAGAAATTCCTTTTCAAGACCACCCAGTTGGACTCAGCGCCGGGCAACCAAAGTCAATGCTCTCCTTGAGGAGCTACAAACCACCACGCCAACTCATTTCTAAGTCCACTCTTGTTCTTTGCACATGTAAAAAAAAAACAAGGGAGGGACATTTGCATGGATTAAAAAAAAGGTAAGATGAGGTCATTATTTCTACTCTGACTATATTTGACAGGACTGTCGAGGGAAAACATGTCATGTGACTCATGTGACTGGTCAGACAATTGCGGTGGCTGGTGTTGTCAACCGGTCTTTGCGCAGTAAGCAAGTTTATGATTATGAGTCTTGTGCTCAGGGAGCCCTTGCGTGGAATGTCTTCTGGCACACATATGGTTACAGTCAGTGGAATAAAAGGAACAGGGGCGATGATTTAGTTGCTTCACGTGGGAGCTCATTGAACATCCTAAGATATTCACGGCTCTGGAAACGGAGGGGAGGAAATGACTATTAGCCTTCCTTTGAGATTGATATAATATTTCAACGGAGAACCAACGCGGCGAAGTTGGAGATAAATGTGGTTTCGTTTCGCTCCCACTTAAGTGCAAAAAAAATCACTTAAGGTCTCATGGATTTGATCGTGTTGGTGGGTGGTTTTCATTGTGCAGGCCTGTTTTTTTTCCTCATAGTTTGTTTGATTACGTTTTTGTCCGTCAACGAGGGTCTTTTAAGTGCAGGAAGCAAAAAAAAAAAAAAGCATGATCCCATAGTGACATTGCATAAGTACTCGATTTTGCAGGTAATGCATGAGGCTGTGCAGTTTTTAACTCATTCATTGCCATTCACAAATGTATTCGGGATTTGACGTAGAGTGCCATTCCCGAATTTATTTGGGTTCAGTTTTTTTCTTGCTAGGGTGCTGATAAAAAGCTGGCCAGACCTCTGGCAATGTTTTTTCCCTTCCACAAGGGTGCAGCGTTCCCTTTTTTTCCCCATGTCAGCGCTTTGTTTCAGTTTCAGCTGTTGTTAAAGCGCTATATAAATGAATATTTATATGTTGCATTGGATTTTGGACAGCTGCCCTCATTTCAAGCTCATATAACTCCAGACACATATACTTTAGGAATTACCGTTTTTTGTCTGATGACACAAGAAAATATAAGTTTTTTTAACGCTGTATTGGATGTTTATGTACTCCTAAAACTCAATATTCTGTAAGTCCTGGAATTCAAGTGACAATGACAAAAACCCTTGCACTGGACTGGACACATTTTTTCCACATGTCTGGCAGTGAATGAGTTAATTTGGAGGTGTGGTGAGTGGTGTTGTGACTCCTTTAAATCAAACTGAGGCTAATGAAGAGCTCAATCTGGCAGTGAATGAGTTTAATAAGCAAGACTGAAAAAGTAGCGTACCCGAAACTACATTTGTTGTATTATGGCGATTGAATGGGTCAAAATAAAATGGAACTCTGTGCAAAGTAGTAATTTGCCGACCTCAACAAAAAATGCAAAGATTGTGACAAAATGAGCAAAAAACATTTTGCAAGAGATACACTGACAACAGCCTTTAATCCTACATTGGACGCTGCAATCAGCTCCATAAAATGGGCGGGTGGGGGATTCCTAGCTAAATTTGTAGATGTTCATCACCAAATTGGGAGTTATAATTATTATTATTTTCTTGTAAATAGCCCATCACAATAAGCAGCGTGAGCCCATATTCCCTTCAACAATTTGGACTTTTTTTTTATCTTTATGTGTACGTACATCTGGATCCTTTACTGTATGTGTTCGTCAGATTGTATCTCCATTTTTTTGTAGCCACATGCATTGTTAGTGTATGTGTGGCCTTGTCGCCAATGGCCCGTTACGTGTTCCCTCAGCAGCCGTGAAGAGGGAAATGACCTTTAATATGGCTCGCCTTCTCCCTCAGTCCATATTAATGTTAATCTATCAGACTTGGAGGCTCCCACCCCACACAACGCTTCCAATGTTCCGCGGGGGCCTTGGGGTGCAATCAGTGGCGTCAAACTAAGCACTGGTGTAGAGGGACTTAAAGAAGAAGAAGAAGAAAAAACACAACAAAACATATGCTACTGGATGATCTCTTGCTGTTTTTCACAAAATACAAGATGGATTTAAAGCCAAACTCCTTCATTCAACTCCTCACATGAAACATGAACTACAAAAGAGCATTGCAATGGACGTCGAGGCTGTTGATATCGATATTTTATATGTAATATTTTCAACAACTGTATTTGTAATCAGACGACATGGAAATTTGGAACAGTTAAATATTTGAGTAGGCCATACATATATGTAAAATAGGGATTAGTTAGATGGGAAAATATACATATATTTTTTTAAAGCAAAGAAAACATTTTGGAGTACAAATCCCACTGCCAAAAGAAATATTACGAGTCAACTTAGCAAGCAACATTAAGTAGACACCTTTTATTTATTTTAGTGGGCCCCCGGGATCCTGCGCAGACCTGTGGCACCGGGCAGGTGCGTCAGGGCGGAGGAGCGTAGCGAGAATGCGGGCAATGGAACATACTGTGAGGTAGAAAAATGTTCCGGAGAGGGGGGGGGGGGGACGGGGCGGGACTGTGCAGTATAAAATGTCTCCATTTTGTGTCAACTTCACTCAAGTCAATATGTGATGTGACAACCCCCTCCTAAGCGACAAATTCATCACTTGTCGTCATTTAAAGATGATTATACAATTATTTGTTTAGACTTCCTCTGGTATTGGATGCCGCGTTGCATATACAGATGCTCCCCCTACTTACAAACATTCGAGTTGTAAAAAATCGTACATACGGGACATTTTTGTATGACATATCGTATTCTCTCCAGTTGTACATGTACATATCTTTATAGAGCATATATTTTATTAAATGTTTATTTTTCAGTATAAACCAATACAGGATACTTATACAAGCCTTAAACATACTTATCTGAACCTTAAACATACTTATATAACTCCTACAAATACATTCCATTCAAAATATAGCACTGAATCAACTTACGAACAAATTCACCTTACAAACAACCGTTCGGAAGGTATCTCGTTCGTAAGTTGGGGAGGGTCTGTATATCCCCTTTTTGATGTTTAGGACTACGGAAATCTTTGCAATGGATGCCAGAATAGATATCTGCGCAATTCTGAACAATCAAGATAAGTAATGTCAGTTGTAAAAAAGAATACAGACGCTCCCCAAGTTACGAACGAGATACAATCCAAACAGTCGTTCGTAATGTGAATTTGTTCGTAAGTTGCTTAAGTGCCATATTTGGTCTTGAATGTATGTTTAAATCTTATATAAATATGTTTAATTGTTATATAAGTATGTTTAAAGCTTGTATAGGTAACCTGTATTGGTTTGTACTGAAAAATAAACAAAAAATAATAAAGATATGTACATGTACAACTGCAGAGAATACAACATATGTTACTACAAAAATGGCCATATGTACCGTTGTTTGTAACTCTAATGTTCGTAAGTAGGAGTGCATCTCTATAGACAAAAAATGGCAGTAGTGGTTCACTAGGTAGAAAATCGGCCTCACAAATGGCATCCCCTAACCATCATAATGACAAGCTATCTCAGCGAGACTATTTAACCCAGCATCGATTGTTTACAATTTCATTAGGTCCATCCAAGAATCGACCAGTGCAAATACATCAACAAACGCAAGTTGTTTATTGACCAAAAGTGAACAAAAACAGTCTGTTCCATTTTCACCAACGTTTCTGCCCTCTGCTGTGATTTGATTTTGAGTAATCTTCCCTGAGAAATGTGCTTTATCTTTCTTCTCTATCTTGACCTCACCTGATCTTTTTGTTTCCTGCGAATTCTCATCCTAACAATCGCTATGAAAATAAAACCAAAGTTGATAAAAGGGTGAGATAATACAACCAAAGGTTAATGTTTATCAAACTGAGATGGGGTTTTAATTAAGCTTCAATGATATCCAAAGCATACACATTCTGAAAACATGCTTCCACGTTATTCCACGGGAGGTCATTGGAAGCTACGCGGCGCAATCTGAAGCCATGTTGGTTGAAAGCAGAGTGAGTCAAAATGGAAGAAGAGAATGCCGAGGGTCATTTGCGTAATCTCGGCGCAAGATCTGGCCACTTCATTGCACGAGTTTGCGTTAAGTGCAAGCTGGGAGTCCAACTTTTAAGGGAGGTTTGTGGAAACAAACTACTAATGTGTTTTTTATTTGCGCACGGGAGATCTTATCAAGACGCGTGGCGTAAACTGTTGGGACTATTTTCCCCTTTACCTGTAATTTTCTGTTTTTTTTCTTCTTTTTCTTACTATGTCACAGTTTTTTAGTAGACCTCATTTACAATTGACATTGGTTTTCCATGCTCATGAATTAGTTTCTATATTTCCATATTTTTCAGCGCAAATGAGACTATAACAACATATGAGCGGTCACGCTGGCAAGCAAGATGGTGGCATGATGGCCAAATTGTCTGTTGTCAAAAAAGCTGCATGTTGGCAGTCAAGCGGGTTGCTCATTAAAATCGGGTTTAATTAGACGATGCTGAAAAAAAAAAACATATTTGACATTAAGCAGTTTTGTTTGCTGCTGAGGAAAGCACCAACATGGATATAAAATACATGTTCAGAGTTGAGGATAACTTCACATTAAACTCATTCAATGGCTTTTATGGGGGTGTTACATGGTCCATGAATGTGTTAAGTGAGCAAACTTATCTCAACTGGTAATTTTGTTTGAAAAATAACTGAGTGGGGGAAACTAGCTCAACCTGGCTGCACGTTACAAATCACTACAACTCTGAATCGATAACTACGACAGTGAATACCAGGTTTATTCAACTCATTAACTGCCAAATTCTTCTTTATACATTTAAATCTATCCATAACCTTGCCCCCCCATACCTAGCTGACCTTCTTCAAATTTCTATTTCCTCTCGTTCCCTCTTCCGCCCTCCACCGCTGTGTGCCCCCTGCCCGTCTCAGCACAATGAGGGACAGAGCTTTCAGCCACTCGTCGCCCAAACTCTGGAACTCACTTCCTCCCAACATTCGGAACATTGATTCTCTTCCCACCGTCCAATCCCATCTCAAAACCCGCGGATTTAAAATTGCATTTTCTGTGTAGCTTTATCTCTTGTTTCTATTTAGAATTATATTTTATTTATTCTTGGAACTTTGCTTGTATGTGAGTGTAAAGTGTCCTTGAGAGCTTTGAAAGGCGCTTGAAATAAAATGTATTATTATTATTATTCACACATTTATTTGGGAATTTAAAATATACATAGAGCACTGTTCCCAAATTAGTTCGGGTTTAGTTTTTTCTTGCTTGGGTGACTCAATTTCCCATTTTAGAAGAAGTACTGCATAACCTCAGCCTCTATTCTAGCGCCTTATAATGTGGTGTGCCTTATATTTGGAGAACTTTTATATCTTTGTTATATTTGGAAAACAGTTTTCATTCATTGAAGGTACGCTTTATAGTCCGGTGCGCCTTATATATGGAAAAAGTTTTAAAATACACCCTTCAATGAGGGTGGGCCTTGTAGTCCGGTGCACCTTATACACTGGAAAATACGGTATTGTGCGTCTTGCTTCTGGATATGTACTCTGGAAGCCTCTCATATCGTGGATGAAGTTGATGTGACTAAGCCTTGACACATCCTGACTCATATCCTTACTCTTGGCCGTTTCCAGACTGCGCACCCTGAAAACTGTATATATATATATGAAATCCAGATCTTTTGTTTTTTTTTTAGACCTTTCCAAGCGCGTATCATTCAATCCCAGTAATTGACATTATTGATTCCATCTCGTATGAGTTCGACCAGGTGGTTCAATACATTAACTCTCATCTGCCATCACGGCGCACCTCCCGGCTACTATGCTGTATGTCTGGTTGTCACGGAAACCGGGACGGAAGGTCCAGCTTCACCCCCACCTCCCGAACTCCCCCGTCCTCCCCGGGCGTCCGCCATAGCGGAGGCCCTAATCACCGTGCGCCCGCGACGGCCAGGAGCCGGCGGTTTGTTATGGCGTGTCGCCACCCTCGGCGAACCACATGGCCTCATGTTTGTTTGAACAAGGCCCCCGATGCCCGAGTGTTCTCTCGCTCTGGTGGAGAAAAATAGAACGTAAAAAAAAGGCTGTCAAAGCTCAGCTGTCACCGACAGAGAAACCCGGTTGAAAAAGAGAAGCTACGAAAGGGAAAACACCAAACGGGGGGAGGAAGGAAAAAGCAGGGTTAACATGGAAGGTGAGGGAAGAACTACTGAGGAAAAAGGGAGTGGAGATGCCGAGATGGGAGGAAATGAGGATGGACAGGACTGAACGGGCGGCCCTTTGCCACGGCGGAGAGGAGGAGGATTGCGAATGTGTGTCAGGAGGACAAGTAAGGTCTGTCACCGGCAAAGTAGTGAGGACCACTCCTCTCGTTTCCATGACTAATTGAAATCTTCCACTGGACTGATGAGGCTTTCCCGACCGCCCGTCTTCCGTCTCTTCTCTCGTCAGACGGATCGGTCGCGTCGGGGATTCCCACCGATTTTGGGGGATCGACTCAGGCTCATTGGGCTGCTCACAAGATGAAGTAGCTTTTATTATTTACATGCATGATATATGAGGGTTAAAATGTCGTTTCATCAAGCTAGCGTTGACGTCAACACAAAGGCAAGAACCTTATTACGTCACCCCATAATAAAAGGTCGCTAGCGAAATAGCTAGCTAGCTTGTACATAGAGCGCATGATAGAAAAGCTTTGTCATTCAAGAACACAATAGGTGTCCAGGGATGAATGAGTTCGGCCCTTGAACTGGGGACCTTGCTCTCCAAACGATCATCAGTCATATTGCCATTGCAGATTAGAATCTTCCCATTGGCCAATGCCATACACATTTTATATAAATTTGCAGAATTATTTATTTAACGAGCAAATATGACATTTTCTGATGGATATCCTTGCAATATTCATTTGGCATACAGGGCAGAGGGAAAAAAATGGCTCGCGATGTGTTTTGTTCACTTCCGTCAATTGATTACTGGACATGTTTAGTTATACTATCGTACTAATCAACAAAATCCTCCCCCGGGCATGCATAAAACCAAAGCTTTTTTTTTACATTTCAACCCTTAGATTTATGTGACGGAGAAACCCCAAAGTGACATGGAATTCCGTGTAGAGCCACAAAAGTTATATTTAAAGGGGGGAGTGGCTCAGAGTCGAGCCGCTTCTCCTCCACATAGAGAGGCCAGATGAGATGGCTAAGGCATCTAATTAGGATGCCTCCTGGACTGGCAGAAGACCCCGGGGAAGACCCAGGACATGCTGGGGAGACTATGTCACCCATCTGGCCTGGGAATGCTTCTGGATCCACCAGGAAGAGCTGGAAGAAGTGGCTGGGGAGAGGGATCTAGGCTTCCCTGCTGAAGGTGCTGCCCCTCTGACCCGACCTTGGATAAGCGGCAGATGGATAGATCAGATGGATAGATCCAAAAATCCATTGATCAGTACCCTTTTGACGTGTTCAGTCAACTGGGACAATGGACAGCCCGTCTCTTGCAGCCTTGCTTACCTTGTGACTGAAAACATGAGCTTTGATAATTGCAACGGGATGTTCTTAAGAATTTGTCTTTCCATGCTAGTGTTTCAGGGCTCAGCTACTGCTTCAAAATGGCTCTGGATCTGGCCCGGCCTACCCGCTCGCCTCATGGGGTGAATATACTCTGACTGTGATTATGTACATGACTGATGAAGGTTTGCTTTTTTTTTTTAAATAAAAATTAAAAATTGTGTTCTCTTTCCACATTGAATTGCTCATAAATTTTAACAAGATGTTGGGTGTGAGCGTTACACATGCCAGCCAGCATTTCAACCCCTACAAGCATCTTGCTCCATCCTGGCACGCGGCAAAAAGCAGAGGTCCATTAACGGTCAGGAGACACCGAGGGGTTCTATGTAACCCACACCCCCGCGGTCCACTGGGGCACAGTTTGATTCTCAAACTACCCCCGCATGACTGACAAAGCCACACATTAATATCTCCCGCTTCACCCAAACATGTCAGACGTACAATGAGCCATATCCACCCTAAAATATAGCCAGAAATTGCCAACGAATCAGGGCCGCCCTCTGTAAATAAATGTATTTGATAGCAGAAGCGTATCCGATTTCATCCGGCTCGAGCAATGCTTTGACGTTCAAACCCAAACACGGAAGATTTCAGAGAAGCTCCGAGAGCATGAAACGTGATTAGCTCGCCATTACCCGCCGAGCAAACTTGACTGTTTCCTGACACGGTCTGCCCAAATCCATCAAGACCGCGACTGTAACCGAAGTTTATCGAGTAAAGTTAACTCATTCACTGCCATTGTATGACGTAGAGCACCATTCCTGAATTTGTTCAGGGTTTGTTTTTTCATGCTTGGGTGCCGCTAAAGCGCTGGCCAAGGCCTCTGACATTTTTTTTTCTTTTCCACAAGGGGGCAGGATTTCATTTTTTTCCATGTTAACTTCAGCTGTTCTTAAATTGCTACATAAACCAATATGTATGTATTGTATTGTATTTTGGACAGCCACCCTTATTTCAAGCTCATATAACTCAAGACTCATATAATTTAAGAATTAACTTTTTTCTAATGAAAGAAGAGAGTCTAAGGTTTCTTATGCTGCATTGAATGGTTATGTAGTCCTAAAACTCAATAATCTGTGGGTCTTGCAATTCGAGTGACAATGACAAAAACCCTGGCACTGACACATTTTTGCACGTCTGGCAGTGAAAGAGTGAAAAAAGAGGGCATACTCTGGATTCGCTAGCGTTTCATCACTCTTGGCTGCAAGATGACAAAAAAGGGAAAAACGGAGCGGTTGTGGAGTGCCTTGCCGGCGAACAACTTGCCGCCGTCAATCAAATGTCACCTACTTCTCCAATGGTTTTATGCCCTCTACTGCTTAACAACCAGCGGTCAGCATAGACATGACAGAGGAGACGTCAAGCTGGTGGTTTTTTTTCACCATGAAAGATGTTTCCAACAGGTTTTTTGAATTTTTTTTGGGAAGAGTTTTGTTTTGTTATAAAACCGCAGTCACATACTTAACCCACAAGCGGCCGAGACCACACAGAGATGGATGTCATGCGTGTCAGCTTTGGTGATGACATCATGTGGCCACTCGGCAGACACCGTTAGCGATGAGCTTTCTATTTGCACCCATTGTTTTACAACAATAGATAAATTCAAGCGCAATTTACTTTATTTTCGAAATCAGTTATTTTTTTGTAGTAAATGACACAACCACTTCAAAAAATATTTTGAACTGGATGCTTTTTTTAAACTCCTTTAGTGCCAGACATGCCAAAATGTGCCCACTCTAGTGCCAGGGTTTTTGTCGTTGTCACTCTAATTCCAAGACCCACAGAATATTTAGTTTACATAAACATTCAATGCCGCATAAAAAACCTTAGACTCTCTTCTTTCATAAGAAAAAAGTTTTTTTCCTAAATTATATGTGTCTCTAGTTATATGAGCTTGAAATGAGGGCAGCTGTCCAAAATACAATGCAATACATATATGTATATTGGGTTATATACGTCTGTGTAAGCTCTCAGTCGTACAGGAGTGGTCCATCGATGAGAAGGTTTCTTCAGCCGTCATCTGTACAAAAGTAATACGTTTCTGAGACTTCATCAGCTTTCGTTCGCTGAACAAAGCGAAACTCCGAAACCTTCACTTTTGTACAGATGACGGCTGAAGAAACCTTCTCATCGATTGGGTTATATAGTGCTTTGATAATAGCTGAAGCTTGAACAAAGCGCTGACATGGACAAAAGGGAAATGCTGCACCCTTGTGGAAAGGAAAAACATTGCCAGAAGTCTGGCCAGCGCTTTATCAGCACCCAAGCAAGAAAAAAACAAAACCCAAACTAATTTGCGAATGGCACTCTACGTCATATTTTCAATTCCCGAATAAATTAGTGAATGGCAGTGAATGAGTTAATTTGCCGCAATGACTTGACAAAATACAACAGAGGGAATTCAACATACCATTTTATTTCCCTAGTGCACATCATTTTGAAGTTCATATGCCCCAAAGATAATGGCTAGAACTCAATGCCACCTACGGTTACATTCCTACATGACTTGAACAACCTTTAAAACCCCCTCGGAATTGTGATGAGTCAGCACCTTGTACGCGGCGGGCGTGTTTGCACGTGTGTGAGAGAAAAGGAGATGGACAGATCACCGCGATAGTGTGTGGTGGTGAGCGAGTTGTCATTACGTGGTTTGCAGAGCTCACCGCTCACATACTAAACCGAATCGGCCACGATATAAATCTTAGGCAAAAAAATGAGACGGACAGAGGTGAGTCCATAAAAGACTCCCAAATAGGGTGGGTGGGGTGATGAAGTGAAGGCGTACGTGCGTTTGGCATTGCTGGTTTACACTGAGGTGGATCATATTCCTAAATGATGTCGCAACAAACAGGTGGAAGCTTTTGGAGCCTACCTGAACATAGCCGACTGCAGGCCGTGAGCGACTGTTACGTGTTGTTTTATTTTTCTTTGCTGCCCCGCTGGAAAGAATTCCAGCGTCTACCTGACTCGCATGTAATGAGACGAAATTACCCCTCAGACCTGGCGAGCCGATCCACGTTAGTGACCTGGCAGCAAGCTGGTAGAGACGCTCAGCCGTTGCTCGCGTCACATTCATCACTGTCTCTGTGTTTTCAATCAAAATACAACCAAGGGGCCAAATGAAAACTATAACGCACCTTTTTGCTGTATACGTATTCCTGGCCCGGACTTTCGGCACCGGCAAGGGTGTGGAGTTAGGGTGGGGAACCTGGCGAGGAAACAAGACGCCGTTTCAGACTCCTCCCGGATTATTTTTGGGTCGTTATTAATTCTCGTAAAGGAGAAACGTTCAAATTGACCATACCGGAGTGTAACGGCAGGGAGTCAAGGGGTCGGCTAGGTGTGAGCCCTCACCATGGCAACAACACACAGACAAATTGACGTCTCCGTTGCGGTGACATTTACTGGTAAACAGTCCCAAGATTAGTTGCAGTTTGTTTGCTTTCAAGGTGACTAATGCCGTCACTTTGAAGGCAGGCGGCCGGCTTGCTTGCCTTGCGATGTGTCACCTGCTCCACTCCAGGAGAGGGAAGGGAAATGGAAATGAGAGAGGATGTAGGGGAAGAGTGACACATGCATAGGTGCGGCAAAAGGAGGGAATATGACGAAGAAAGAGAGAGCCACGGCACATTTTATCGTTGATCGGTTGGGTGCAACTGCATCATCGAGAGCAGGAGGCATGTGTGAAAGCACCAACCACCATGAAGCACCAATGGCTAAATGCTAACATCAACTTACTTCAATGCAACGAGACAATGCATAGGGATAAAGAATTTGGATTGGATTGGATTAGCCTTTAGTAGTTTCACAGTGGAGAAATTTACAGTTATGAAAGAGGAAAGGAGGAAATAGAAAAATAAAATACAGGAGCTGCTGAAAAGGCAGCCACTCTCGCAGTGCCATCTTGAAGTCAAACAACGACAAACTAAATAACAAATAATGTGACACAACACAAAAGACACATACAGTCAATCGATTTTAAGCACTTTCTGCACCATCTTTGTTGTTCTAAATGAAAGAGGAGAGGATAAAACCGTCCTTTTCACCGGTGAATAAGGGACGTCATGGTAAAATGAGCATGTCTGCTACGAGCGAAATGTTGAACACAAACACAAAGCTGTAGCGTCCGTTAACGAAAAGAAATTGTCTCATGTAAATCCACTGTCCCACTGTCGCATGTAAATCCACTTCAATTCCAAGCCATGGATGGTTTCAATCTTGTTTTTGTTTTCAATGCAGTGGTATATTTTTAATCACAAACGGAATAAAAAATATATACTGTTGTTAGTCAAGGCTCCCGACGATCGAGATAATGGAAAATTATGACATTGAAAGCAATAATGATTCAATAAAGACTTCCTGCACCCAATATGGACGGTTTACGACACTGCATGTTCATGCATCGTAGTATAATCAGGCCAAATATTTTTGGGCCTCCACTGACAACAAAATAAGAGCAATACTGAAATGAACCTCACGGTGCGATATACTAAGGGCCTTCTGTGCCTCTTCATCTAGCGCTCAATTATGCTATAGTACTAAGTAGCATGTTGCGCCCCAATGTTGTAGGCGAACAATGAACCACTATATCGCGAACGATGAACCACTATATCGCGTGGGGAACCCTATCAGGCATTTCTAGTTACTGGCTTTTGACAAGACGCTGGAGTCCCATCAATGACAAGCAGAACGAGACCAAGAGTGGACAAGGACAAGACGAGCAAAACATGAAGTCACGGCCTTCTTCACAGTGAGATCCCAGTTCTCTGCTCCAGGTTTGACTCCTGCGGGAACAGAGGACAGCGACTCTCCGGCTCCACGGTTAACTACCGTACGGTGACTGTGATGTTCCACATGTGGCCACGGGCCTCCGTTGCCCAGATGCTGCTGCCGCCGCTTAAGCTATACTGACAGCACATACAGGAAGCTCAGTCGCAGCCAAGAGAAGCAACCGGGCGGGGCGATGACAACCTAAATGACAGTTTCCAATGTCACTTTGAGGTGCCGCGAAGTGAGACTGCAATTTCTTAACAAAGTTCATTTAAGGATTGTGGATGTAGTAACTCGTTCGGAACATCACCGCTGTTACATAATCCACGTAAATTCTGTTTTATGAAGCTAATTGGTTGCTCCTGGGACCAACCGTGATGCCATTTTCCCGCGACGGCAACAAATAAAATGCTTGGTTCGTATCAAGTATTTGATTGGATTGCATTAGCCTTTATTAGCCTCGCAGTGGAGACATTTACACTTCACAGCATAAAAGTGCTGAAAGCAAGGGAAAGGAAGAAGTAGAAAAACAAAATACTGGACCTGCTGTAAAGGCAGCCACTGTCGCGCCGCCATCTTGGAGCAAAACAACAAAAAACTCAATAACAAAATATTACAATACAACGACACAGTCATTCAATCATAAGCACTTTCTGCAGAGGAGAGGATTAAAACATCATTTTTACCAGTGGATCAGAGACGTCATGGTGGAATGTTCTCCTCTGCTACAAGCTCAATGCTGAAAGCAAACACAAAGCTGTAGCATCCATTGACGAAAAGAGATTGTCTCACATCTCCTACCCCACATACAGTAAATTCGCTTCAATTCCAAGCTGCGGCAGTTCTACATATGCATCAGCGCTATGCGCTGACACTCCTTTCTTCTCATACAGGTGCAAAAAAGCATAATTGCCCCAGAGCTGTCCAATGATTACAGTCCAATGTCACCGACATTCCTCCCAATCAAAAACAGTGCTGGGATAGTCGTGCTTTGTTCCATTGTGATGTGGAAAAATGCCCACAGTCTTTCAGTGTGGTAATTGTCCGTATTGCACATTTTGATGTTTTAACCATTATAGCACTTGTGAGAAAAACAGCCAAACGTCGAGCTAAACGATCATCACTCAACGTATCAAAACATGACCGTCGAGGTCAATAACAGTGAAAATAACAGTAAAATAACAATGACTATCAATTTATACTCGCCGTGAGCGCCCGCAGTAATCGTGGCTGTGATTGACCACTTCCAATAATGCACTCCGAAATGAATTGGAGCGGCAACCGATTTTCGGGTTCAAGCCTATTGAGAGCGAAATGATAGTCGCTGGCTCCATACATTGTGAGTCATTTGCTTTCCTTTGGCCGACCACCATGGTAGCCAAGCGACTTTACGGCCAAAGACCTTAACAACACTCCCTTGAACCTGAAAAACACCCGTCCGGCTCTCTGTTTCCTCCGCTCAAGACATGAGCGTGTGAGCTCGGGCCCCTCCAACGCCCCATTTAGGTGACTGATAGCCAGGGCGGATTTTCTTAAAACAGCTCCCAATTATCGGACGCAGTTACGTTCAGCCAGTTTTTCCCCTTGCTTAAATAATTACAACAAGCACGTGAGTATGCGTGGTTGACATTGTGTGTTCCACTCTTACTCAGGCTTAATTACATGTTAAGAATGTCAGGATGATGAAGAATGATTGTGATCCTTCACTCCGACTTGATTCATTAGAAGGTGAAGTCGAGTTGTGTGTTTCAATTTAAGAACAAGGATTTCGAACAGGCGCGGGACTATTTGACGTGAAGAAAATACACTACAATACATCCAAAAATATAGCGCTTTCACAACAGCTGCAACATAATTAGTCAACACAAAGCAAAATAATAAACATAACATAAAAACATGGACAGTTGTGCAATCTTAACGACTTTCCCCATGTACTCTATGATGTTTCAGTCCAAAACAAACATTATTACATGAAGCAGTTCTAGATGAAAGAGGAAAGGATGAAAGCCTCCTTTTCACCAGTGGATCATATGGCAGCTAAATATGCTCAATCAATTTTAAGGTCACGTGACGGAACTTCCGACAATCATATTGATTACATATTGCATCATCCAGCATTGACCAGGCATTCCTTCTGTATAAACAAACCTCCTAACCTCTCACATAAATACTAAAAGGAAACAATATTTTTTTTTTTTCTTTTAACTGTTGACGGAAAGACAAAAACAAGACTTTCGGAGTTTGCTGAGTAAGACATGATCACACAGATGCTTCGGAATAGCCCGGATGATTCGCTCATAGTTTTCAGCGAAGGAAATGGGCTAGTCTATTTCAGGGTAGAAACACTACATTTGGGGTATTGCATAACACGACGGCTAGAAATAATTCGAGGTTTGAGGTTTTTGCGTATAACAAAGTCAATGTATTATCGTTTAAAAGAAATCACGACTCCGCCCGAGGCTGTGTCGATTATTGACACTGGAAACGCTCCTGAACAAGCACCAGTGGTGCTTTTTTTAATGCAAGGCGCTTTCACGAGTCTCCCACAAGGGGGGAACAAAACCCAAAGTGGGCGTCTTGGTTGAAAGGAGAAAAGGCCTGCAATACATAAATGGCTTTGCAACTTCATTCTAAACAAATTTGGGTTGAATTAAATGTAGATTAAATAAAATACATATATTTTATAATCAATTGTATCCTCTTTAGCTCTTTATGGATCTACCGCTGGGCCTTGAGCCGTTTTCAACACAGCGTCGTGAATCCAGTCCGCTTCACGTGTAAATCATTATATCATTGGATGTATTTATCTCTCAAATTTCTCTCCACCTTTGTCTTCTTTCACCCCCTCACCCGCCTTTCTCCAGCAGTGATTGGTGTGTGTGTGTTCCGTGTAATTCTTTTTAATGACGCTCATTTCACTGCCAGGATGCTAATGATGCCAATGAATTCATCGGGCCACCTAGTTAAAGAAACTGTCATCCGATCCGCGTCTTTATTAATGATGTATACAATATTGACGAGAGCAGAGACAATTTTGTATGCGCTTCGTGGAGACATCCGGGCGCTGTTTTGCACGAAGTTGCGTAGCTTTACGCCGTCTATTTATCACTGCAAGTCATTTATTTGGATTTAAATAGGGCCTGTCGAAAATTGCTAATTGCGTGAGATTATAGCGAGGGTGAACGAATGTGTGGATAATACGGCGGAATGAAAAAGGAATCGTGAGGAGGAGGGGAATCAGGATTATTTTAAGAACAAATGGCGACTGAGTGAAACATTCCATGATGACATTTTAACTCATTCACTGCCAATTTATTCAGGAATTGAAAATATGACATAGAGCGGCATTCCAATTTTTTTCATGCTTGGGTGCCAATAAAGCGCTGGTCATGGCCTCTGGCAATGTTTTTTTTTTCATTTCCAGAAGGGGGCAGCATTTCCTTTTTTGCATGTTAGCGCATTGTTCCAGCTTTGTATATAAGCCAATATGTGTGTATTGCATTGTATTTTGGTCATCTGCCTTTATTTCAAGCTCAGATAACTCCAGACTCATAACTTAGGAATTAACTATTTATTCTGATGAAAGAACAGAGTCTTATGTTTCTAATGCTACATTGAATGTTTATGTAGTCCTAAAACTCAATATTCTGTGTGTCCTGAAATTCAACTGACAATGACAAAAACCCTGGCACTGTAGTGGACATATTTTTGCATACGTCTGGCAGTGAATGGGTTAAGAGGAAATAAATATTCATCTCAAATGAAACACCGATAAATGCATGTGGCCGTGTAAAATATGATGTCGGTGACAAATGACCCTGTTTATTTTTTCTTAATCGAGAGCAGTTCTGACTTTTTTTTTCATAGTATTTAAAAAAAATGAAATAAAGCTGGATTGAAAAACACCACAATGCTTTCAAACTGGATATATATGATATCAGTATGGTACCAAGAGATCTCAGGTCATATTTTTTGCAATGTGTTGTCAGGGTTTATCGTTTTGGAATAAAAGCAGCAAGTATCTTAAATCGTGTGCGTGCGTGCCATATATTGTTCTTGTTTGCACAGACCAGAGCAATTTGTTTAACTGTGCCGCTATTGAGGTAAGATATGCTTAAAATCTGCGTTTGCGTGTTACCTTACTGTAAGCTCGCAAGCGGCGCGATTTTGTGCGGTTTGATTTGTGAGCTGATGTCCTCAGACCTTGTTTGGACGGAATCATTTTTCTCTCCGATACGCCTCGTTTGTTTGAGGCGGGGAGGAAAGCATGACAAAACTTTTTAGAGGCTTGATTTATTGACAAGAACAGACCTACCCCCAACCCCACTTTCTTTTTTGGAGTGACTATTCCTTTTTTTTACCCTGTCAAATATCTGAAAGCCGTCACATGCTGTGGAGGGTGTTCATTTCTTCTCGTGCTCTTTATCCCTTGTTTTTATTCCTGTCTCGCGGTAAGGCTTGAGAGAAAAGCCAGGGTGGCATAGACTCGCAGCTTCAAATGCTACACGAGTATGATTGGCGCCTGGCACAAGGCGTATAGCGCCAAGGCCTGAGTCAGCGACCCGACAAAGCATCCCCACCACCTCCACCGCCCGTCTAGTTTCTTAATCAGAGTAACAGTCAATAAACTCTGAATTGACAAGACATACTGTATATCACATATTGGATTGGATGAGCCGTTATAAATCTCGCAGTGGAGACATTTACATTTCAGAGCAGCTAAGTTGTGGAAGGAATAGGAAAGGAAAGGAAGGAGTAGAAAAACAAAATACAGGAGCTGCTGTAAAGGCAGACACCCTAACGGCGCCATCTTGAGCTCATAAAACTAAATAACAAATAATAAAAATAACATCAAACTAAATAACAAATAATGGGACACAACACAAACAACGCAGACAGTCATTCAATCTTAAGCAGTTTCTGCACCCTCCTTGTTGCATGAAACAGTACGAGATGAAAGCGGAGAGGTTCAAAAGATCATTTTCACCAGTGGATCAGATATGTCATGGTGAAATGTGCACGTCTGCTACAAGCTAAATGTAGAAATCAAACAGGAAGCTGTAGCATCCATTGACATAAAGAGATTGTCTCACATCTAATGCCTCACGTGAATCCGCTTCAATTCCAAGCTGCGGCAGTTCCACAGACGAATCGGCGCTTTGCGCGGACGCTCCTTTCTTCTTATACAGGCGCAAAAAAGCACAATCGCCCCAGAGCTGTCCAATGATTACAGTCCAATGTCACCAACATTCCTCAATCAAAAACGGTGCTGGCATATTCGTGCTGCCGAAAAGGCGCAACCACACAGCAGAGTGAATGTTGTGGCCAAAAACGCTGAAAAACAATCCATATCTTTTCTACACAATGCACAATGACTCAAAGTGACAAAAGAAAACAAAAAAACACACAAAAAAACAAAACAAGTAAGCCTCATGAGAGTTGCTTACGGCTGCCTACTCGGGCGCCATTTTGGACTTCTTTAAGCATTTAAGATGGACACCAACAAAATCACTGCGACACAATTGGAATTTTTAACAGACGATCTTGTGCAGATTCTTTGTTAGAGGAGAAAATGCAAGTGTCAGTCAAATATCATGAGGCTATAAAAGGCAATGGCGTGAGGCAATGGCATATTGGTCAATAAATGACAACATTTTGGCAGATAATATTCGACTCAATCGCAAGCAAATATTAGAGTTACAGATTACATCACAGCCCCGTCAATCAGACGGCAATTTGCAGTGTTTGCAAAGGCTGACAGTGGTTGTAACAGTTCTGGTGACATCACTTCAACTTGGATTGTTTCAGATGGAAAAACAACTGCGAGTGTGACCCGACTTGGTTTGGGCCATGGCTTAGACAAGGTGATTGACATGTGCGTCAGTGAAAGAAAGTAAAAAAAAAAAAAAACACAAACAAGGTGGGAGATGGAGTTTGTAAAAAAAGTATAAAAAAATGGAGCAGCGAGAAGTTGGGTCCCAACGTAAACACATACGAGAGCCTCAGACAAACAGAACCGTCACTCTGCCGCACGCTAGCATGTGCGCAGGTATACACGTTGTGGATACTAAATCAAATGCTGAGTTAGCCTTCCTTGCATAAGAAGTCCAAGATGGCACCCGAGTAGTCATGCATCAAGGAGGAGACTCTGCTGAGAGGTTGCGTCTTTTCGGTATTGCTGTTTTTGATTTGGAATGGCTTGAGTAGCCGGCGATGACAAGAAAGTATATATGGAACTGTCGCAGCTTGGAATTGAAGCGTATTTGCGTGGGACATCGAACCAGATCAGGCGACTTCTGTTCATGAGGAATTTGAGTTCTATTGACCCTAGAGATTATTTTCACAATCCTTCATAGTTTGATATAGATGATGTCAGAATTGCTTTAAAAAAACCTTTTTGAGAGTGCACTTTAAAGTAACTCCCTCAACAATACTGTCGCGGCTTGGAATTGAAGCGGATTTACATGGGGCACTAGATGTGAGACAATCTCTTTTCGTCAATGGATGCTACTGCTTTGTGTTTGCTTTCAATATTGAGCTTGTAGCAGACGTGCACATTCCACCACGACATCCCTGATCCACTGGTGAAAAGGAGGCTTTGATTCTCTCCTCTTAGAACTGTTTCATACAACAAACAGGGTGCAGAAAGTGCTTAAGATTGAATGACTGTGTCTTGTGTTGTGACACAATATTTCTTTCTTTGTTTTGACTTCAAGATGGTGCAAGGAGAGCGGCTGCATTTACAGCAGTTCCTGTATTTTAGTTTTCTACTTCTTCCTTTCCTTTCATCTTACCTTGTCGCTGTGGAATGTAAATTTCTCCACTGTAAGACTAATAAAGGCAAATCCAATCCAATACCATTCATTCATATTCTCAACTTTTTTTCAACGATTAATCATTGTTTATCGACTATTATTTTCTTTAATAACTATTCCGATACAAGTTCATTAACAGGTGACATTTTTCAAATCAATGACACAGCAAAATGAGCATTGGAGAACTTTGGTTTCCACAAGAGTGCCACAAGGTCTGACTTCATCATGTTCACAATGTCCCAGAGCAGTGAAAAAAAAATAATCACACTGCGGATCAATCGAAAATTGTATTTATTTTGGAAGCGACAGTGTCATGGCAATGCATGGTTCTCACGGGCCGATGCCCGATGTCAATCTCACTTGATCCGTCCTGGATGCGAGTCAGCAGTTTCCTGTAAGAACGCTTGTTTGACCACGACAGTAATCACCGCTGTCAAAGCTAAGTCACCCAAACCCCAACTATTAATGTCTCCATTCGCGCTTCTTCCACTTGCTCCATCTCAGTTTTTCCCACTCTCGAAGGGAATCACGGTTTCATAGCAACGCTAAATCTCTCTCGTATAAGGAGTGGAGGTGAGGGGGAGGTGGGGGTATGTATTGTTTGGAAAAGGGTCACAAATCTGGAGTTGATCATGGAAAAGTGTGGTACGGGGGATCAAATTTGACCGCTGAACTTTTGGAAGAAGGGGGACTATCATGCTCACAGCGTTAAATGCGTTTATTGCGTACATTTGATTGGGAATGCAGCTGCTTCAGTTTAATTAATTGAAGAAAATGCGTGTGTGTGTCTGTGTGTGTGTGTGTGTGTGTGCCCATATGTGTGAGGGCGCGCGAGTTCTCTGATGTGCAAATGGAAGCGTTTACATTTTATCGCCTGCTTACTTTTGACGGCCCGGTAATTTCGGTGGCCTAAGAAAATAACTGACCAATTGCAGATAATTGGGAGAGATGGCTGCCATGTCGGCAAAGGGGGGTCAAAGGTTACCGGGTGACGGGCTGTTTGCCAGCTGTGGATGGGTCGCCCGAGATTACACTTGAAGGATGGTCAGGGAGAGCAACCGCGGGGAATATGTGGAATTTAGATTCATCTTTTAAAAAAAACGAGATGGATATTCACGGAACATGAAGATTTAGGACCTCAAAAATGCAGTTTAAGGGGGTCCTCGCTGAGCACTTGACCCATTTATCATGTTGTGTCTCAGAAAATGTTTCTTCTTGTAACTTGGCAGGACATTTGTGCACATCTGATATCCCCCACACTCCGCCCGTTTTTTGATTTGACACACATTCAACAGAACATAGCTTTTTTTTGTGTTCATTTGCACAAAAATCCTTTGGCGCAGTCGAGCAGTGAAGGAAAGAATTAGCAATCGTCCCACAATGTTATTCCTCGCTCCAACTCTATGTATCTGTTGCCTTGACGCTTTGTTTTGAAACACAGCTGCGGATTAGCCACAATGAGTAGATGTGACCTAATATTAAATCCGATCAAATTTGATCACAGGTTGACCGAAACGGTGATCAATTGTATTGTATTGTATTGTATTGTATTGTATTCAAGACAAGAGAAAAATATGTCCACTCTAATGCCAAGGTTTTTGTCATTTTCACTGAAATTTCAGGATGCACAAAATAATAATTTTTCGGACTATATAAACATTCAATACAGCATAAGAAACCTTAGACTCTCTTCTTTCATCAGGTAAGTGTTATATGTTATATGGGTCTGGAGTTATATGAGCCTGAAATGAGGGCGGAGGTACAAAATATAATGCAATATATACATATTGGTTTATATAGTGCTTTAACAACAGCTGAAGCTGTAACAAAGTGCAAACATGAAAAAAGGGAAATGTTGTCACCTTGTGGAAGGGAAAACATTGTCAGAGGTCTGGCAAGCGCTTTATCAGCACCCAAATAAGAAAAAAACAAAACCCGAACAAATTCAGGAATGGCGCTTTACATCATATTTTCCATTCCTGAATAAATTCGGGAATGACAGTGAATGAGTGCATTTTTGTAAAGTCTATTTAAAAATCTGCATCCAGATGATTTACATTTATACATCCACAAAATAAAACATCTTTTTTTCCCCAGTGCATTACTATTTCCCTCCTTTTTCACTTGAATAAACACAGCCCCAACATTATAATCAATGTCCAAGTTAACGATCCAAAGCTAGCTTGCATAACATCTGACGCCGGCTTATAAAATGAGAGCATAAACAACACATTGGAAGTTCACCACACCCTCATGTCAACATTTCGAGGGATTCCCACCATGAAATGGGAACCCCATAATGATGAGCGAGAAGACGCATTGTCAAGTCATGCAAAGAAACTGTTCATTCTCTCCCATGTCACTGCGGCGTCAATCAACTCCGACCGCCGAGTCTCCGAGCGCCCGATCCACAACGAGCTGCAGAGTATAATCAGCGCTTTGATTTTCGTCTGGCGACGCAACGTAATCACAGACTGCCGCGCCGCAACGTGGTTGCATCTTCATCGGCGGCCGCCTGCCCCCGTGACAGCTAAATACCACGTCCGTGTGTTCCCATTAGTCTCTTTCTGATTGGCTAAGCTTAGTGCGGTTACACTGCTTAATTCCACATCATGTTTAAGTGGTTGGCCTGGCTCTTCATGCTCTGTGTTGTCATGTCGTTGGCGGTGTGGCCATTGGAAACAACAAACAAACACACCAGTGCAGTGCAGTTTTAACTCATTCATTGCCAGACGTGTGCACAAACGCGTCCACTCCAGTGCTAGGGTTTTTGTCATTGTCACTTGAATTCCAGGACACAGAGAACAATGAGTTTGAGGACTACATAAACATTACGTACAGCATTAAAAACCTGAGATTCTTTTCTTTCATCAGAAAAAAAGAGTTAATTCCTAACTTATATGGGTCTGGAGTTATATGAGCTTGAAATGAGGGTGGTTGTCCAAAATACAATGCGATACAAACATATTCGTTCATATAGCGCTTTAACAACAGCTGAAGATGGAAAAAAAGCTCTAACATTGGAAAAAAAAGGATGTTGCTCTCTTATGGAAGGGAAAAACATTGCCAGAGACCATGGCTCGCGCTTCATCGGCACCCAAGCATGAAAAAACAAAACCCGGACAAATTGGAGAATGGCGCTCAATGTCATATTTTCAATTCCTGAATACATTTGTGAATGGCAGTGAATGAGTTCGTAAAGCTGTATTGTATTGTATTGTATTGTATTCCTTTTGTGCATTTCTTTCTGGTGGCTGCATCAGACAACTACAACCATTATTTTAGGTTGTATTCTATGGACGTTGTAATGCAGTGAGCCCAGTTTTAAAATAGGCCATTCATTGAAGATGTGCCTTATATTTCAAAGTGCCTTATGGGGTATTATAAGTTTCGTAAACCATTTTCCTGCCACGCTTAGCAACAGGTAGGTCGTTGCTAAGCATGAAAACACTCCCGAAAAATACACTTATAACACCTGCCAACTCAAACTCAAAATTTGGAATGGGAGTTAATGAGTTAAAGGCTTAAAAAGGAAACGCAATGGTGGTGTGCACGAGAAACGAAAGGATCTGTGATGACCATGCGATTGCATTCAACCCCTATTGGAAATATTGAAAGTATGAATTTTACAGCTTCAATCTCAACTGTTCTGCACTATCAACTATCTGCTTTTTTTATTATTATTATTTTAGTTTGCTAGACTGTACTGGTGATTTTAGTTCACATTCTGAGCATATTATACCTGTCTAAACACATCATCTTGTGGAACCTAATTCATATGAAATCATAACATGGGCTCCCGTTGAATAGGAGGCCAGACAAGCTTTGCCTTTTGGCACTGGCTCGTTTCCAACGCGGGCTTCCATTGAGAACCGGCCAGCGTCGAGCAGACATTTGGCCTCGACGCCTCCAAACGCTTCCAGGTTCATGTCAGGAGTTCGAAAAAGGAACAAAACGACCACACCCTCCGTCGCAACGTAAATAGTCGATTGTTGTGTAGAGGCCGAATGACCTTCGCTTGGGCCTCCCGTTGGCCGTTTGCGCCGCGAAAGCTTAGTTTCGCTGTTTAGTCACGGCCCGGCTCCGTTTACTGACAGCGAATTCATGAGGAGGCTACTGTCACGTCGCAAAGTCATGCTTTCTGATACATAATCCAAAACGCTTAATTGTTCTTGATGAGTCTATGCGTCTGGGACATTTTAATTCAATGCATGCTGCGTTATCCCTCCTCATGTCCTTATTAGCCTCCCGGATGCGTTATGAGTCATATCTGCTGCGGATGATGAACACGCCTCGCGGAAAGAACAATAATCTCCGAGGGAAGCAGTTTGATGACATGTTATTGCTAACGGTGCCATAGCGCATGGCAGAGGCTCTGGAGAAAAGATGCTCATGTCTTACTGATCCATGTTAGCCGTAATGCTGCACTTCTGGTCACCGTCAACGTATGTTTCCAACTAACACAAACACTAACACTGTGATTACAGTGTTTTCTGCTTTGGCATAGCTTTAGCTTCTTTGACATGCTGTGTCCACACGGTTACATAATCTGTCATATTTCAACTGCAGTGTAGCTATTAGGAAGAGCTCTGTTGATTTTTTTTGATTAGGGTATCACATACCCTCTGATTTGCTGTTGACTAAAAATGACATTACGGTTGCTCATGGCACGACCAATCACGACTCCGCTAAATGTCACATGACCCAAAAAATGATTACATATCCTTGATTAAATTAATCATAATAATAATAATAATTTCATTCATAAGCGCATTTCAAAACTCTCAAGGACTCTTTACAGTCACGTCATTTTTTTGTGAGGGTGAGCAGCGACATTTGTATAGCAACGCATCACTCATTCACTGCCAGATGATGTGCAAAAATGTGTCCACTCCAGTGCCAGGGTTGTTGTCATTCTCACTCAAATGGCAGAAACCACAGAATATTGAGTTTTAGAACCACATAAACATTCAACACAGCATTAAAAACCTAACATTAGAAAAAATAGTTATTACCTAAATAATTTTCATCTGGAGTTATATGAGATTGAAATGGGGGTGGCTGAACAAAATATAATACAATACATACATATAGCGCTTTAACAACAACTGAAGCTATAACAAAGCGCGAACATGGACACAAGTTGCTGCCCATCTGCCCATCTCGTGGAAGGGAAAAACATTCCCAGAGGTCTGACCAGTTCTTTATTGACACCCCCTGCAAGATAAACCAATTAAAACAAATTCGGGAATGGCGTTGCACGTCACACTTTTCACGAATGAGTTAAAAATGATACAAGTTGGGGAGTTTCAAGAAACCTCTAGTGACAAAAGTGCAAATATCGAAGGATTCTACTCATAGTCATAATTCATTCATCACTTGAAGTCTGGGAGCTATTAGTAGTGGTGCATTTCACACAGCCGATTGACGCAAAAGAAGCAGTTTAAAAAGATATCCAAGAGTGTTCTTGTCATCGGAAATATTCAGAGATAATGTGCTATGATGCAGCTGTGTAAATTTTGGAGAAGAGTGGTCGCTTCGTTTAGTATGCCACAACAATGGGCTTTGTGGGCGATTCGGATTGACACCTCTCAGTTGTAGACTGATAAATGATTGTTCTTTTCCGACTGACTTATTTTTTTTCTCCTCTTGAGGCAAATATTACTGGTAGTTGTGTTTTCATAGTTCTGTTTTGTCCAAGTTTTACATTTTCATGTTGTTATCACAGGTGTGTTCACATACATTGTCCTTTTTTTTCTTTAGGAATGCTTTTATTATTATTTTTTTTTAATTTTTGCAGCCTCTACTGTAGTGCTGGGGTGGAACAATCCCAATCAACTATTATGTTTTTTTTTAAATATTGGATTGTTATTTGTCTTTATTATTTAAATTCCACAGCAGCAAAGTTATGAAAGGCAGAGGAAAGGAAAGAAATACATGGAAAAACAAAATACAGGAACTGCTACAAAGGCAGCCACTCTCGCGGCGCAATCTTGAAGTCAAAGTCAACAAAAAAACTAAGTAACAAATAATATTTCAACACAAAGACACAGACAGTCATTCAATCTTAAAGGACAACCGACGTCTCCGGACAAGTTGTGTCCATAATTTGTAAAATAGCTTCAAATGACTTCTACTGGACGCATTTTAATAAGATTCCACCGCATATAGCTATATTTTACGTTTTAAGACTCGCGCTGAACATTCAGGAAGTCCTGTTTTTGAGTTGGTGACGAGTTCTCACGTGACGTCAGAAAAGGACCGCTTCCTGACCGTAAAAAAAGACGCATTGTAGCGTCTTTCCATCACGTCAATGTATTTTGCTGTACTGTTTTTTTTGAAAACCGTGTGTTACATCCAAAAGCTGCTAGCAGAGGGAGACCAAGCTCCATGGAACGAGTGTATCAGCCTGTGGAAACGGGCTGATTCATTCCTCACAGCTCGGTGGCCATTTTCTTGCCTCTTTTTGGGTGATACATTCCCCCCCCCCCCCCCCCCCCCCCCGCCCGTTTGCCTCAAAATGACACAGAATAAATTATTTAATCGATTGCAAACATGTATGCTTTCCTCTTCAGAACTATTTGAATGATATTCATAACTGGATGTGTAACAAGAAAGCATATTCCCCGAATCTGAAGCCATTGTTTTTATTCTCCAGCAATGCAAGACGTCTTGGCGTGACGTCACGAACTGGGGGCGGGACTTTCTGAAAATGCCCAATTCGAGGCTCAATTTTTTGCAGATTGTGGACACTTTAAGTTGTTTTTATTGGTGTTTTGCATTTGAATAAATGGGTATTTTAGATTCTATAAAACGTTTTTCTGATGTCAGTTAAAAAACAAAAAAGTGACGTCGGTTGCCCTTCAAGCACTTTTCTGCACCCTCTTTGTTGCATGAAGCAGTTCTAGATGAAAGAGAGAAGATCAAGCGTCGATAATTTTGCAAAAATATTAGATATCCGCAACATGTATATCAACATCTGTATTTTTCTTTTTTCTCCCCGAATTTCTTACTTCCGAATTTATTCCGACGGGCCTTGTAATGTGACAACTGCTCCTCCATTAACACTTTTATTTAACACGCCTTCTAGGTCAACAGTGATATTATCTTTGGCGTACAACGTGTGCGCTACATACTCAAGATTAGGAGAAGAGTGGGGGGGGGGGGGGTTGAAGGAGAGAACGTCAAAGTCACTTCTCGTACGGACCGCAAGCGGACTTATTTGATCGACCGGTCGGCTACTACTCGCGATGTGTTTTATCCGTGATAGGGGAGAGAAAACTAACGGTGGTCGGTAAAATGAGTTTCCCAGAAGCCAGACATGAAGAACAGCTGCTGGAAGCATTGAGGTTTGTTGACGCTTGTGGGGCTGCTTTACAAACCTCGCCCCTGGGGTACCCTCAAAATGGAGAACGCCTCCCCTAACACCCTCCACTCACTACATCCAATCAAACTAGATGCTGTAAGCTTGCCTTCCCCTAGTGTGTCATTTTTTTCAGCATTAAAAACAGGAACAAATTAGTGCATCCAAAAGATAGGCTTCCAAATTAAAAACAAAGTACTGTATGTTGTGTGTAGTTTTAAGGCTTATTTAGTTGAAAATTATATTTTATGGAGACCTGGGAACGGATTATTCTCATTTTAATGGTTTCCTATGGGAAATTAATTTTTGGGATACACACTTTTCGCCTTACACAATCTGTCTGGGAACCAATTAAGTTCATAAGCCAAGGCCCCACTGTAATGTAGTTTATTCAAAACATTATAAAAATGAAAATTGTAAAGAGCAATACATTGGGGAGACTAAACAATTTCTCAAAAAAAGACTATCAACATTGCAGGAATAATACTAGTGGGCCTCAATCGGTGGTACATATGCACCTAAAACCTAGTAACCACACATTTGACGACAGTCAGGTTAAAATCTTAGCAAAAGAAAATAGATGCTTTGAAAGGGGAGTAAAAGAAGCGATTTTCATAAAACAGCAAAACCCTTCACTAAATCATGGCGGGTTGATGTTTAATTTGGATCGTTCGTACAGCAGACTTCTTAAACCAAATAGGTTTAGTTATGCTGATGAGGTGATACTAGTCGTAGACCCCATAATCAGGCAGGACAATAGAAGTAATCAGTCAGCACAATTGAAGTAATCAGTGTAGCCTCAGGGAATAGTCCTCTGCTCCCCCCAACCTGAGAGCAGGGAACTATCATAGCAGAATCTGGCGCTACCACGTCTGGACAGTAGGGATATATATAGGGCCAAAACGACCAGCAAATTTTTGTTCGCTGACGAAACCTCTTGGATAAGAAGCGAAACGTCCGACACCTTCAAATTTGTACAGATGACGGCCGAAGAAACCTTCTCATCGATGGACCACTCCTGTACGACTGAGAGCTTACACAGACGAACAGGAACAAACTGATTTCAGCAGTGCTTCTCAACATTTAGACACCTCGTTCTGCACACCGCGTGACATATTTTCTGAAGAACCACATCTTCACATTGAGATTTTAACGTGCTTTCGACACCCGGCGAGAAATGATGATGTTGGGAAAAAAACAAAGTCTCGTTTCCACCAAGCGAGACAGTTTACAGCCGTTCGAATGCCAGTGATTTTCTTTTGAAGCCGCTCGCAAATATCCTTCCGATCCCCTTTGCAGTACCGTTGGAATGAAAGAACGGAACTGTGAGGTAAAAAAAGTGACACAACATTATTCACGAGGTTGCTTTTTACGCAAAAATTCCAGCCCACGGCGGCTCTTGGTTTAGCACCTACGGGTGAGTTACACCCTGGTCCTATTTATACAGCGGATGTTGCTATCACCATCCTGCCCACACGCACCATGACTGAAACTTGATTCGGAAAATTCCATGCTAAACATAACAGAACCGTATCACACCATTGCTGTCGTTGACCAGGTTGGATTTTTAAAAAACGGCATTCATATTGCTGTCTTGCATAAAATTTGCGAGGGTTCTATTTGCACGGTCCTGCTGTTGACTAGATATACACTTCAGGCTATTTATTGTCTTCCACTAAAATCTTTTTTGCACTTCAAACATCTCTGTAGTCGGACTTGGTCCCACCAAATCCTCACCTTGCTCATCCGTCTCTCCGCACTTTCTGGACCCATTAATCACTCGGCAAAAACGTTGAGGTTTCTGCTTGAGGGCCCTGATGCGTGAACCATAAGAGGCAGTGGATCATTTTATCTGGCTGTCAGCGACGATGGTTGTTAAGTGCAGTCTGGGGAAAACCAAGCACACTGAGCGAAACGTTGCGTTTGTCATACTAAGGACACAAAAGACAAGGTTGTCCTCATATTTGACTGATATTGAATGATGTATCTTATTGAGGATCTTTTCACAGGATGGGTTTAACATTCGGGACCATATTTTAAGGTGCACGCAACAAGGTACCTTACATATGGATCAATATTCTTATTTTTTTGGACGTAGCTGTTATGAAAGCTCTACATTAACAGACGTGTGCAAAAATGCGTCCACTCCAGTGCCAGGGTTTTTGTCATTGTCACTCTAAGTCCAGGACCCACAGAATATTGAGATTTAGGACTATATAAACATTCAATGTAGCGTAAGAAACTGTAGACACTCTTCTTTCATCAGAACTAATGAGTTAATTCCTAAATTATATGGGACTGGAGTTATACGAGCTTGAAATGAGGGCAGCTATGCAAAATACAATGAAATACATATATATGTTGGTTTATATAGTGCTTTAACAACAGCTGAAGCTGAAACAAAGCACTAACATGAAAAAAGGGAAATGTTGATGCTTTGTGGAAGGGAAAAACATTGCCAGAGGCCACGGTCAGCACTTTATAGGCACCCAAGCATGAAAAAACAAACCCGAACAAATTCTGGAATGGTGCTCTATGTCATATTTTCAATTCTCGAAAACAAATTGTGAATGGCAGTTAATGAGTTAATAAAGCTGTATTGTATTGTATTGTATTCACTTTTGTGCTGCTCTGTCTGCTGGATGCATATGCAACCACAGCCATTATTGTAGGTTCTATTCTACGAAATTTGTCATGTAAAATATGCCAATTATTAAAGATACGCCTTATACTCCAAAGCATCTTATCGTGCGGAAAATGGGGTTTTATATGCTGACAATAGTTTATTGCAAGGTTCGTAAACCATTTTCGTGTCGTTGCTAAGCATGAAAATACTCCCGAAAAATACACTTACTAACACCTGCCAACTCAAACTCAAAATTTGGAAAGTTTTGCATATCGAGAGATATTAAGGCGAAATAGCTCTTTTGGGATCCGTGAGATATTTCTGCCAAAACACGGCTTTAAGAGTTTCTGGAAAACACCATAGGGCTTATAATAATTTGCATTTAAAATACCGTTGTCAAGAATGATATTCATATTTTTCCTTTGGTGCAAAACAGATACTTTCAAGTCAGCCGTCACGCTCCATTAAGAGGACGAGGCAGTTGGTGTCTTTTTGGTCTCTCTGGCGTCCATTTATGTGATTCTCTTTACTTCACTTCATAGGAAGTCGACTTTCAGTGAGGCAGAATCAGTTCAAAGATTGAGGAAAATATCCACGATTGCATTTTATACTTGTTAAATGTCTTGGGCAGACGCTTGACCATCGCTCAGTTAATGAGGTTCGAGTCACTGTCACGGTTTATTGTATTTTTTAATGTGTTTTATGCTGGGTGAGTATCTAAATCATCCATTTGTAAATTATCCACTGTGAGACTAATAAAGGCATATCCAATCCAATTTGGCAATCATGTCCGTCTTCATGTCTGGTATAATATTTAGCATGTGGACATTTATTCTTTTTTTGTTTTTCTAACCCGACTATTTCCATAGTGAAATATTAATTTTCATATAAATTGTCACCCTAAAAATGGCGAACAATTTGAAGATGATTATATGCTATTGAAAAAAACCTGAAACAGTAAATATTTTCTTTTTGTTGGTGTTTATGTCAGAGTCATGGTTTTTCATACGGGTTTCCTAAAATATATGCCACTATATAATTTACTATATATACAATCGTTTACTGTATACAGTACAAGAATACTGCATTCCAAACTGAAAAAAGATGCATTAGAGTTTATTGTTATTTTGCTAACTACAATCATTGACTTTTGATTTTGATCCAATCCAGATTTTTTTTTTTTTTTTTGGGGGGGGGGGTTCTTTGATATTTTATTGGCTCATAACTGAGCACTGACATTAATCGCACCAGATCCATAAACGCTTTGGATATCTTATAACATTGCACTCAATAAAAACTGCCAGACAGTTGCCATCGGACAAGTTGAATCCCAACGCCTTTGCCCGGATAATATGCAGCCTGTTTGCCAAATGCCTCTCTGGAAAAAAAAAGTACATTTCACAGTATCAAATGTTGAGATTGTCTGGGAGGCCGGAGGATATCATGTTGAGCAGTTTGTCAAAATAAACCTCTTTTATAGATCACTTTGAATGATTTGGACTTTCTCTGAAAGAAAATGGCCAACCGCGGCAAGCGAAAGTGCATACCCGGTGTTAATCCAATAAGTTTTTGGATCCAACCTATGAAGATGTCATGGGTGGTTGTGCGTACGCATAAAGCTACGGGCCTCGGTCAGACCGCATGTCTGGCTGAGGTATATAATGTGATATTACTTTCACGGGTGGAGTTTTGGAGCCGGGTAATACGTAGCGTGATATCATATGTTGAAGGCTGAAATAAGTTACCTCGATCGGCGATGATTTATCACAGGGCCACGCCTCGAGTTCGATTTTGGCAGATTTGGCTAATAGGATGAATGATGGGGATTTGAATAAAACGTCTGCGCCACTGCACACATCGAGATTCGTTTTTTTTAGCCAAGAAACGCTACTTTGAGGATCTGCTATTCAATCCGAGAATTTACATGAATTAAATGAAAAATACAAACGACATTTTCATGAAAAATGACTGCTAATTTATGTTTTTATTTGTCTTCTTGGGCTTTTAACTCATTCACTTCCATTAACGAATTTATTTGGAAAATATGACGTAGAGCGCCAGTCCCAAATTTGTTTGGGTTTTGTTTTTTCATGCTTGGGTGCTGATAAAGCGCTGGCCATGGCCTCTGGCAATGTTTTTTCCCTTCACCAAGGTGCAGCATTTCACTTTTTTTCCATGTTAATGCTTTGGTACAGCTTTAGCTGTTGTTAAAGCTCCATATAATCCACTCTATATGCATTGCATTGCGTTTTGGACAGCTGCCCTCATTTTAAGCTCATATAACTTCAGAATCATATACTTTAGGAATTAACTATTTTGTTATGATGAAAGAAGAGAGTCTAAGGTTTCTTACACTTCATTGCATGTTTATTTAGCCCTAAAACTCAATATTCTATGGGTACTGGAATTCGAGTGACAATGACAAAAACCCTGGCATTGGAGTGGACACATCTTTGCACTTCTGGCATTGAATGAGTGAACATGCCTATTAATTGTTGTGAATATGGACAAACTAGGACAAAAAAGGGAGGGAAGCAGGCACGGCAGGTTCATCCGTCAGCCTGTCTGGACTTCAACTTTGACGACGTATGGGGAATCGTTCCATCTCGTCCAGCTCGTTGTTTTTTACAGTAACATCCTGACAAGTCCTTGGGTAGATGCCCCAAAATATGATCGGCGCTGTACAACATATGCGACTGCCAGTGCCAAATCAGCACGCAAGAATTCATGACTACAACATTTTCGTTGGCATTCAAGCAGACCAAAATGTAATCGTGCGACTAAACTCTATAAGTCCAATGGGGTGGATGAGGAACTGTGCAAATATAACCCCAGTGCCAAGACCCCAGTATAGCAATGAAGACATGTGTAGTCTTTGGACAATCCTTGATAACAATTTGAAATTGATCCTTTCTTCAATGTGCAAGCTAACATGCAGACTTTGCTCTATGACGAGGTGTCAAGAAAAGGGGGCGGAGGAGGGGGGAGCTTTTATTTGGAGTTATATGAAATCAAATACATGGGAATATGAGCACATCTGTCTTTAAATAATTGGGCAAATATTTTGAATTAAAACAGCTTTTCCACTGTCAAACATGGTATGTCAACCGAGGCGGCGGCCTGACATGGCAGTTAGGGGGGGGGGGGTCGAAACCAAACGGACTCAGCATGCAAGCGCAAGAGAATGCTGACGACGCAACAGCCATGATGAACGGTTTGAGTTGGCATCAAAATTTGATTTAGGGAAATGTGTGGTGGGGGTGGGATTGGAAAAACAGGTGTTAAAAAGGTAACGTTGAACAATGGTAGGGAATGTATCTTCATTGAAACCATTCATGAAAGCGATATGTATGCATTGCATTGTATTTTGGACAGCCACCCTCATTTCAAGCTCATAACTCCACACCCATATCACTTAGGAATTAACTATTTCTTCCTGATAAAAGAAGATTTCCTACTCTGCATTGAATGTCTATGTAGTCCTAAAACTCAATATTCTGTGGGTCCTGGAATTCGAGTGACAATGACAAAAACCCTGGCACTGGAGTGGACACATTTTTGCATTTCTGGCAGTGAATGAGTTTAAAAAAAAAGCTCAGGCAATCTCGAGAGCATATTCATAACAGTATTCCACATACGCTTAATGTGCACATTCATCTACAGACTCACTTGCTTTTTTTTTTTTTTTCAGCTGACGCAGCTCTCCGATATGACGTCTACTGCAAATTTGCACACAAGTTTTGTACTTTTTTCTATGCACTTTTTTGCCCCGATTTACCGGAAGATATGCCAGTCTACACAAATGAACACCATTTAAAAACAAATTCCATTCCGGATTGAACAACATGTTCCTCTATTACGTTGTTGTCTGATGTTTTCTTGAGTGAGTAGTTTTACTTTATTTTAACTTCAATGAGTGATGCTGAAAGTTTGCACTGTAACAGACACGTACGAAGGGGCTTCAACATTTCCACACGCGCACAAGTAAACAAAAGGGACTTTCAAATCAGGGGCAGGAGTAACATTTTTACACAGTGTTTGCAAAAGATATGTGTTAAATGCACCCGACTTCTCAACAAGGTCAAACCAGTCATACCACCAACACATTAGTTTTTTTTTTTTTCCGTGAACGCCTTGAGCCGTGTCTGTTGGAGATTTGTGTACATACTGTCCACCACAAGTGTTTATCTAGCACTGAGATTCACTGAAGGACACCTACACTGACTGCTCTGCTGTTCTGCCTTTTGATTAAACATGGAGAAGGGGAGGGTGTTTGCCTGGACACGCCAAATATTTGTTCATTGGGCTTTACCCACCACTAAGCTCTTAAAATATGTAGTGATTGATACGAGCGCATAGGAGGTCTACAATTTATTTTTATTTTATTTTTTTTTTTTACATATACATGTCAAGAAGGCTTAAATAGAAGCCCATAAAAACTGATTTGCTATCAGGTTTGGTTTGAAAGCAATCAGGCCATTCGGACAGTTGAGCTAGTGTGGGCGGAGAGAATGCACGACACACCTATGAGAGGTGAGTAAACTTTATAGTGGAACTGGACTGATGAGTTTGAACTCATTCACTGCCATTCATGAATTTATTCGGGAATTGAAAATGTGACGGAGAACGCCATTCCAAAATTTGTTCGGGTGCTGGGGTTTTTTTATGCTTGGGTGCCGATAAAGCGCTGCCCATGGACTCTGGCAATGTCCATGTTAGTATTTTGTTCAAGCTTAAACTGTTGTTAAAGCACTATATGAACCAATATGTATGTATTGCATTGCATTTTGGACAACCACCCTCATTTCAAGCTCATATAACTCCAGAGCCATATAACTTAGCATATAACTATTTTTTCTGATGAAAGTCTAAGGTTTCTAACGCTCCACTGGAGGTTTATATAGTCCTAAAATAAAATATTCTGTGGGTCCTGCAATTCAAGTGACAATGACAAAAACCCTGGCACTGAAGTGGACACATTTTTTGCAAATATCTGGCAGTGAATGAGTTAATAAGGAAGAATGCTAATAAGAATAGAATACTAATAAGAATAATAGAATAAGAATTACAACAACAATAAGGAAGGGAAATGTGCGTTTTAACCACGTCAAGACAACAAGAACCACGCGAAACTAGTGCTCGCTCAGTTGACCCTATTGCCTTCATGGCCTCTACAGAGCATTGGAAACTACAATACGACTGTATATATAATGGTTTCTGCGTCCCTCCATCCTACTAGTGCAAACATTCTGATCAATATTACCATCAGGCATTGCCACCGTACAGCCCGAATGACATTGCTATCTTTTGTTCAAATCCCGCCATTAGCAACCTAATCCAAATGAGTCCAAAGGAAGCCATTTTATTCAGATTCATTGCGCTTTCAAGATGTATGAACACGATTTTCCTGCTGGTGCAACCGTACATTTGTGCAAATAGGAACGTGCAAGGGAAGACCAACATTGGGAGCTACTAAGACGCCCGGGTATTAACCAAGGTTGTCCATCAGGGGTCAGGCCGATTATAGAAGCGGTCACTTTTGACAGCTCTGACAATCTTACATTTTCCAGTCTATTTAAGATGAAGAGGCGGATCGCACGGGTGGTTCGCCTGCCTCGTAAGGTAATGACGGGAGAAAAAAAAAACAGGGTTATCGGCACTGAAAGACTCATCCATCTTCTGGCCGCTCCCGTGACGAAAAGCAAATACGTGGAACAAGACGCCCAAAGAGCGCAAGGGCACTAACACGCTTGGCCAAATAACATCTTTGAGAGATAACAAGACACTTAGTAGACGAGGAGGGCTGGGAGTAGGCCACCGCGCTGGAAAGTAAATAAATCCTGTTCGTTTAACATAAACAGCGAGAAAATCTGATGCGCGGCTCGAATTTGGGAAAATTGGGCGGCGTTCAAATGCATCATATGTGATCAGACTTTGAAAGAACGATTATGAACACTATCGGGAGTTTTGACAAAATGGTGTCACAAAAATATTCAAGATAAGATGACATGCATGTCTCCTCAGCCCAAACTGTTCCTCTAAGCTTTATTCATCGGTTGTAAAGCGATATCATCTGCGGACTATATCACCCCCCCGTCTCTAAACAAGCATTTCCCTCTACCATTGTTATTGTTTCTATATTTAGCCCGCAGAGGGTGAGGGACACACGTGCCACTCATAGAGGGACATATAGAGCCTCTGTTATACCAGTCAGCGTCACAACAGGCCACTGTGCTGCCGCTCACAGTGGACTCTGTGTCCCACTCACATTAGCATACAGGACAGCGGGTCACCACCATGCACGGTGGAACTCCAGCACCCCCTGCACCACCCTCTCCGCCACCCTCATCGTCGGTGCCAACTCATTGGATCCTAGTTTGTTTTAGACCTCAGATTGTGTATCGGACAATTTAAGAAAAAAAATGATTCTGCACAAACATTTGCACAAAGCTGAGCTGTTCTCCATTGCGGCTAATTTGAAGATGTGGATATTATATGCCAGCGTTGAGTTTAGACTCTAAATATTGGATTTTTGAGTTGATGTTGAAAAGCAAACAGTATTTTGGTCATTTGGTTGAAGATTATTGAAAATTAGACCGGCGGTGTACAAATTATGGCACAGGGACCAATTTTGACCTGTTTGTTTGTGTTTACCATCTGCATTATATCCTTGTTACAACCCTTTTCTAAACATCCCAAAATAAAGATTCATTTTGACTGCTTAACTCATTTTTTGGAGGTATTCAGTGGTTTTGGGGCCAAAGCTTATTACAAAAAAAAGTATGTGTAAGGCGAAAAGTGTGTATCTAAAAAAAAAAATTCCCATAGGAAACCATTAAAATGGGAATAATCAGTTCCCGGGTTTCCATAAAATATACTTTTTAACTAAATAAGCCTTAAAACTACACACAACATACCTTATTCTATGTATAATAAATGTGCTATTGTATTGTAATAAAAGAAATACACTACATTGTATCATAAAGTCACTTTATTTACATTTGTGATGGTCATTTATGGCTTGATGGAATGGCGTTGGAGGTCGAAGGTCAAAGGGAATTGCTGTTTGGAAAGAGCGGCGCATTACATGAGGACTGTAATTAAAGAAATAAACTTTGCTGTAAAATAAAGTTTTATTTCCGTTTTTGATGGTCGTTGATGGCTTATGGAAGGAGAGTCACCTTCCATAAGGACTGTTGGTAACTTAACCTCTGGTGCTGTTCGGTCGTGTGCTTCCGCCGAAGATCACTCCGCCAGCCGTGGTGGTTGTGTATTATGAAAACAGTGCTTATTATAAGGTTTAATTTTCATAAATTTGACATTTGTAAGATGAAAATTTTGTAAGATAAGGTGTTTGTAAGTTGAGGTCTCACTGTACATGGAAATTAGATTTGTCTGTTTTATTTTGAAATGCTTCTATGATCAAAATTACAAGTTATGTTGTAATAATTAATAAAAAATAACAAATATAATAATTAGTACAAAAAAGTATATATATATATATATATATATATATATATATATATATATATATATATATATATATATATATATATATATATATATATATATATTGCACTGTAAAACTGATGCGGACAGAAGTGGTTTTCAATGTACAGCAACAATTCAAGTTTCTGTTTTAAGGACTGTTCCAGTCCTTAATCACTTTAATTTCCTTTACTAAGCATAAACGTTGGCATGAATCACATTCAGGAATAAATATTATCTGCCCAAAAAGCACCCAAATGCAATTTCAAAGCACTCATTTGTCTCCCCATGAAGTCTCAGTTGGAGTGTGACGTCGCGGCCGCTCCAACGCCTCACTTAATATGATGTGAGTAAAATAACATTTGATGATGGTTCCAGGTGAGCGGACTAATTGCGACATTATGAATATGCTATATTTTCAGCATGGCAAAGTTTTTTTTATTCCTCTGGAAAGCTGTAAGGCAATAAAATATTACAACCTAATTTCTAATAGCTTACATTTCTTTTCCAGCAATGTCTGCAGGTTCCAAATTGTACAGCGAGTCTCGGATATACATCTAAATTTGTGGCTGAACTCTAAAAATGTCTGCCTCTATCTGCATGTGTAAATTGTGGATTGTGTAATTCAAGCCATATACAGTGTACTGTAACCCAAATAGAGAATGGCTAGTGTGGGAAGAAGGATAAGTGGGAAGGAAAAGAAAGAAAAAAAAAGAGGAAAGCAAAACAAGAGGGAAGTAAAACCCCAACACAGGAAAGAAAGAAAAAATAGGAGCAGACATTGCTTTTTTTAATAAAGAGAAAAAAAACATGCCTAAGCAGAGAACATTTTCGGATTTAGTCATTTTTTCTCTATTACAGTAAAGTCTCGTTATATCGATATTCAAGGGAGTCCGAAAAAATATCGATATAACAGGACTATCGATATATCCGACCCTGTTTGCATGTAATTTTCTCTGTGCGTGCATAGAAATAGTATCGATATAACCGGGACTATCGATATATCCGATATCGATATAACGAGACTTCACTGTATTTATATTTTTTTTTTTGTACTTTTAGCACATGGAATTTCAACTGTAGATTAACTCATTCTCTGCCATTCTAGAATGTATTCAGGAATTGAAAATTTGTCGTAGAGTGCCAGTCTTGAATTTGTATGGATCCTTATAAGGGGGCATCATTTCCCTTTTTTCCATGTTAATGCTTTGTTCAAGCTTTAGCTGTTGTTCAAGCGCAAAATAAACCAATATAAACCAATCATTTCAAGCTCATATAACTGCAGACCCATATAATTTAGAAATTAACTCTTTTTTTCCTGATGAAATAAGAGAGTCTAAGATTTCTAACGCTACATTGACCGTTTATGTAGTCCTAAAACTCAAAATTCTGTGGGTCCTGGAATTCGAGTGACAATGACAAAACCCTGGCACTGGAGTGGAAACATTTTTACACATGTCTGGCCGTGAATGAGTTCAAGTACATTGCTTTCAAGTAGAAATTTCAAAGGGGTCACGCTACGTGGACGGAGAAAAAAAATATATATATATATCAACAAAAGGTAAATGCAACGGCAGCAAATCATTCAACCTAAGTGGATAAAAATGGACAGATGAAAGCTCGATGGATTTTTCCTTCTGTGAATGATGATGATTATGATGATGATGATGATGACGACAGCGGCGGTGGTGACGCTGACGTCTTGCTCCTTTGGGAGTCCTTTAGATGCCCGGGGTAAGGAAAAAGCGTGTTGCTTTTTACCCCAGTCACTTCAACTAGACCTGTGACATCACAGGTGAGAGTCTGACTTTTTATTTGTCACCTCAGAATACAGTTCTCCGAGCACTCACTCCGTCAGAAACGGCTCGTTAAGTTAGCTTTGACGGAGAACAGCCAGCGACAGAGAGAGAGAGAGAAATATGACGTTTCCAAGCATTAAGTGCTAATTTGTGAATATCAATAGCATTCATTTGCATTCAAAGAAATATCTACATGATGATGTTTTCACACGGATTCCAAATAGTGTATACTCAGTTTTTTTCCATAGCACATTAAGTAGTAATTAGAAAAATCAAAAGTAATCATAATAATAAATATAGTAATATCGGCCTAACTTAAAATATCTAAAACACACATACAATAGATATAACGATAGCCCGGCAGACCGACCGAGCAACAGACCGACAGAACGACCGACCGACAGACCGATCAACAGATCGACAGACCGACCGATAGATCGAAGGACAGATAGATAAATACATACTGTCGATAGATACATCTCCCCCCCACCTCATCATATATGCAATTTTACACCAAAAGGCAGGCAAACATTTTCTCTGCTGAAATCACCCCTTTAACCCCACAACAGTGATCACCCAACTCAAACTGCAGCATTTACCCATAGGTCCCCCAAATTAGAGGAGGCATACAAAAACACCCCCTCCCTCCTGCCCTTCACCCCCCTCAATCGGCAATCAGTGCCTTTCTGGGGACAAGAAGCAGAAGCTGCCGTGTGAGCGACTGCAGTGATGCCAGCCTCGTGCCCGTGACCTCTAAGGGTGAAAAGAAAGGCCCAGAAAGTTTGCTTCCACTGCAGGAAGTCGTCATTCATTTTCGACCTGGAAGCGTTTGTCTTTGAGGTGTCATGACTTCCTCTTGACTTTTCCAACAATCTCACAAGCAGTATGACAAACCACATACGGGTTCAACTGAAATTCCCACGTGAAGGGAGACCGATATCGTCAAAAGCGATGCACGTCTGGACGACAGCTGACAGAGCTTGTCACCGTCGATAAATTATATCATTGCGGCCGTCATCCAAAAACCTCAATTTTCAAAAACCTCATTGCTAACTGAGCAAGACAGTCTGAATTTAACTCTCTATTTTCCCTTTGAGTCATCAGCTTTCAACATTATTCTTGGAGAGCCACTATGAGTCAAGTATCTAATTTGCTGCATTTCAAACAAAGACTTTGGCACCATCCCCGTCCATCCTGTGGACCTTTGTCCTCTCCCGATCCCAAACTCCCTCCGCTCAGTGAGCATATCGTGTTAAGACTGCAAAGCCACTCCCCTCTCATCTTGTTGGATTCTTGGCATACGGTTCACTGCAAGAGGTCCCGGCCTGCAAGACCTCAGGTTGTAGTAATGACACTGTTTTCACTAAAGCACTCTCTCAAGGCAGACACTGCCCGGATTGGATTTCCTAGCGCCGCTGGTGACTCATCAGCGTTAGCAAGGCTGTTTAGGTTTGCCCTGGTTAAACATCTGGCCAAAAGGAACCCACTGTAAAACGCAGCAGTTGCTGATTTACCTTCATTCATGAACAAATCCAGCTCATCTTATCTTTGCATCCATTAAAACTGAGCAGCTCTGCTTACCATTCTTTGTTTTTGGCATGATCGTAGAGTACACTAGAGTTGGAACGGTGAGTCAACTACTTGTATACAGGCAATGATAATCTCTGACTGGTATCTGTAAAATCCTGTTCAACACAACACTTACCCTGATTCTACATTCTAAAAATAGAACAAGCTGCATCTAAACATCTCCTCACTGACCTCTGTTCGGCCACCGACAAAAAAAAACTAGCCATTAAAAGGCAACACAAAGCGCCGAGAGCATAACTCATGCTCTGCGGGATCCCACGTGGTGATCTGTTACAACTTTCGCAGTGTAGCTACTGCCAGGAACTGTCACAGTGGCTTACAGTCTTGGCCGAGGGGTCGGCCGAGCAGCCCCAAAAGAAGGAACATCCAATGGCCTATTGGGCAGCTTGACAGGATTGTGCCAAGAAAGTTGCGAGTTTGAGTTCCAAAAAATAAATTGAGTTTTTAACCACTTGTCCTCAACGAGGGTCACGGGTTAGCTCTTTGCATGTGGGAAGCATTGCTGGACATGATTGAATGGATTTATTCTTCTGTCACTTTGATTGGGGGGAGATCGAATCTGCCCACAACGGCGCAATGGCCTTAAAGGCTGCCGAACAAATTTGTGGCTCCACTGTGTTGTAATATCATTATGGCTTCAGTCTGTTGATGCGCATGGGGACAAGCATTGACGCAAATCCTGCCAAATATGTTTTTACAATTTCCCCCAGTAGTTTTACATGCGAATACAACTGTGATGTGCTCAGTAGGCTTCCTCATAGACTGATTTATGTTTTGTAGTACTTTTAAATCATCGTCACAAATGTTCTCATCCCAAACTCATGTGAAAGCTGCTAAATTCACCGGAGAAATGGCAATTTCCCTTTTAAGTAAATCCAACTTGCAAAGCCGACTTGGCCGGTCAAATTATTTTCACCCAGAAGTTCTCATCCAGGGGCAGAGAGCAAGCATTTAAAACAAAAAAACAAAAAGTCCACAGCAATTTTTGAGCGTCTCGCAAGGCCTTGCGTGCACCTATCCAAACAACATCAGTGGATTTTGTTCAAGTTCAAGAGATGACCTCAGTTCTCCCCCGTCCAAATCAAGCTCGCTGATATCAGAGCCGGAACCGAATCAAAGAAGGGTGGGATGCGAAAAAGCAGCAGGGGGGAGGTGTTAGGATTTATCCCAAATGCTTTCAACATGCCAGAAAATGCAACGGGGAACACAACAGCAAAATAAAAAAGTCATATGTTGGTCATTTGTGTTTCTGGAGTTGACCTCAGTTTTAGGGAGTAGCAATCGCTTTGAGATTTCTGGGCCACATCTGCATTGGACAATTTAAGAAAAAAATGTTCAAAAAGCATCGATTTAGACTCTTGTGGCATGCATATTGTACACGGGATGGCCAAAAACTTCGATTTGAACCCAGAACATCAGAAAAGTGAGCCAGATTTGCTCATATTTATGATTCGCGTACAGTTTTATGATGATGGAGGAGTTGTTGCCATGTCACGGAGCACACAGTGAGTCAAGGTATGAACCAGAACAAGACGCAGTTGGACAATGTGCCAATTACTGTACCGCTCTGCCATATTCTCTGTGACTACAGAAGGGGGAAAAAATGGGCTGCAGAACAACGTTACGAGGCTGTGTAATAAAACTTCGTGGGGAAGCAGCTGTGGTCGGCGGCATTTTGCATGTCCAGACACCCCAGAGAGATGTCGGGAGTGAAAAACGTCTCTCAGCATTTCTGCTTCGCCCATCATGATTAAGTTCACGTGTGGAGAATTTGCCAATGATTGGCAGCGCGCAGAAGGTGATCTCCGTCTTACATTCTTCACTTCTCATAGGACAGTTTTACATGTGATACCCTGATCTGAATTCAAGCGCCATCAATGCCAATAAAGCCATAAAATGTCCCCCGATGAGACGTCAGGGGTCTTTACTGAGGTGTAACAAGCCGCTTTCTGTTTTATTCGGATGTTTTAAAGCGGCGAGTGGGATCTCGCGGTTATTCGGATGGAGGGTGAAAGAACCGCGGGCCGCTTCGGTTTTGATATCACATGGACAAACAGAGGAAACGGAGTGAGGTTTATCACCACCTCAGAGCAGGGGTCTGGCACTGTAACGTCTGTCCATTAGGGATACAGTGAGACCTCAACTTACAAACACCTTATCTTACAAACGTCAAATTTATGAAAATTAAACCTTATAATAAACACTATTCATAATACACACCCACCACGGCTGGCGGAGTGATCTTCGGCGGAAGCACATGACCGTCATCTCGTTTGACGTGGCCCACAAAAATCTTTGTAAATTATTGAGCCTTGAATATTCAACAAGTTACACCGCCAATGTGGGGGTGGGCAAGGAGGATTAACCATCTAATTTCCATTCAAACAATCGTGTGCCGCCGTGAAGAAGACCAACTGGGAGGTGAACGTGCCTCCATTTCCATGTGCATCTGTTGTTTGGACCATAACGCCTACGTCGAGCAACTCCGTAGGCTTGCCTTAAAGATCGTCATAATCATCTGGAGTAAAGCTGAAATGTTTTAATGTAATCTGACACGTAAAAAAAGACAAACTGGTCTCTTTAATATGCTGATCTGTTTGCCCAGAGTTTTGCTCCATACACGCCGCATCGCAGCGTTCTGAAGCTGGAGGTGAGCTGCCACCGCCTGGCTTGCCCTTGGCTTCATCAATCACAGCGTGACAGTGAATGGCAGGATAATATTGTTGCTGGTGCGTGATTGGGACGTCCCTCCCGACCCCCATCACCAGCCCCTCCCTCTGTGACTATATGAGAATGTTTTTATTTGTATGTATGCACACACATGTCTGCACAAATGGACTTGAATTATTATTTTTTTTTAGTCTGTGTGCTTGAGTGTCCGTTTCATATATATTTGGAGGGTGGTGAGGTACGGGGGGGGGGGGGGGGGGTCATGTCTCTCACACACACTGCACACACTCACACAGTAGGTGTACTTTAACTCCTTGGCGCCGGGGTCTTCCTGTAGTGCCGGAGCGGTTGCAGCGCGCCGCTGGACAGACTCTTCCCGTTAAGGGTCTTGTGGTTACAGAGGGACCATGTGCCCATTCACCACTGTTTGTTTTTGATGTCATTATAAGTCCAGCGCTCCTTCACTTGACCAGCGCCATCGAAATAGTCGCCTTTGTTCGATCGGGAGCCTCTCGCCCGTCACAGAGCCCCGTATAAAAACATTTGGCTAGATACACTTTAGAGGTGTATGTCCAAATTACACACACTGGACGGAGCCTCCTGCAATCGACATGCGTGCAGGTATAACACACACAGCTTTCCATTCACCTCCTGAATGTTTCTTTACCTAACATTTGAAGTTCCTGAAATAGGGAATGTTAGTGAATCCAAACACGAGGAGCTACTTGCTGAAACGTTGGGAGCGGCGATGTTTTCAGGGTTATTATGTTTGGGCGGTCCTCGGTACAAAATGTTGATTTGATGATGATGCAGCACGCGGGATACCGAATACAAGAGATATTTTGTCTATTTGACATCATCTTGTACGGACAGTGAAATTGTACTTTTTTTCCTTGAGTTGCTTTTCAGTATATGAGGTGGTAAGTGAGGGGTAGACGTGGGTAATTACATAAATTCTGTCAACGGAGGAACATTTGGGCATGCAGGTGGAAATAGGCCATAATATCCTTCTAAATTGGGGAACGGAAAAGAAAGAACATACCCTCGCTAACCTGTCTTCTGTGGTTGAGACAGACCGCCGTGAGTAAACCGGAGGGTGAAATAAAAAGAAAACACACGAAACCGGCAGGTAGGATATTTTAGGAAGGTATCGATGGTGCTGCAATCGGGTTTCTTCCTGTTTTTGTCTTCTTGCCTTGAGAAAATCGCGGAATTCACCAGAAAGCCGCTTTATTACAAGAGATCACTCGTCAAACAAGCTTTTCAATGTATTCACAATAAGTGTCGAGAATGCACCTGCGCTCATCTCAAATAGTTATTTCATTAATTATATGAATCTGGAGTTATATAAACTTGAAATGAGGGCGGCTGTCCAAAATACAATGCAATACATACATATTGGTTTATGTAGCGCTTTAACAACAGCTGAAGCTGGAACAAAGCACTAACATGGAAAAAAAGGCAAATACTGCTACCTTGTGGAAGGGAAAATAAACATTGCCAGAAGTCTGGGCAGTGCTTTATCGGCACCCAAGCAAAAAAAAAAAAAAAAAAACTAATTCGGGAATGCCGCTCTATGTCAAATGTTCAATTCCCGAATAAATTTGTGAATGGCAGTGAATGAGTGAAAATGTCGGCGTGTTATTGATATGTTGCACCACATATTGACACATTGTCACTCAGTTTGTCACGTGGAAGCTTTATAAAATAAATGCTCGACTGAAAAGTAGCAACGTGTGTTCAAAAGTATTTGGAAGCAAAATAAGTTGCATTCCAATCTGGTCAAAAATAAATACATAGATAAATAATTAAAAAAAAAAAACATGACCCAAAATGTTGATGTGCGAATTGTTCAACACACACACACACACACACACACACACACACACACACACACACACACACACACACACACACACACACACACACACACATTGGGTAGTTGCCTTTTCCAGAAACAACCGCAGGCGCCTTGACCTGTCTGCCTTGTCAGCGTTTGATGATATCATCTGGAGGCTTCCAGCTCGGTAGCCGTCACGCGGCTGCATGACTGGACGGGGCGGGCAGGTGCTCCGCATCATGGTCAATCCACACACACACACACACACACACACACACACACACACACACACACACACACACACACACACACACACACACACACACACACACACACACACACACACACACACACACACACACACACACTCATGCACATTTAAGTAAACACTGGGCAGCAGACAGCAAGGCTGCTGAGGTCTTGTGGTCTGCATGCACGTCGCGGGTGGACAGGATGCCCAAATATGAATAAACATGCTCATACTGGACTGGACATTTAAGTCAAATATCAAACCCCACCCGGAACAGTCATTTTTTTCTCTTCCAAAGCAATTTCTTCCCTAATGGTCCAAAAGCAACCAACTAACTACATGTAATCGCAGTTGGTGTCTTGAATTAAAATGAATTAACTCATTCACTGCCAGACACGTGTAAAAATGTGTTATTGTCATTGTCAGTTGAATTCCAGGACCCAAAGAATATTGAGTTTTAGTCCTACATAAACATTCAATGCAGCGTTAGAAACCTTAGACTATCTTATTTTATCAGATGAAAAGAGTTCATTCCTAAATTATATGGGTCTGGAGTTCAAAATACAATGCAATATATAGATATTGGTTTATATAGCGCTTTAACAAGAGCTGAAGTTGGAACAAAGCGCTAACATGGACAAAAAGGGAAATGCTGCCCCCTTGTGGGAAAGAATAACATCGCCAGAAGCAATGGCTAGCACTTTAGCGGCACCCAAGCATGAAAAAAAAAAAAACGGAACAATTCCTGAATGCTGCTCTATGTCATATTTTCAATGACTAAATAAATGTGTGAATGGCAGTGAATGAGTTAAAAGCCAATCAGGGACAAACAATTATAAAAGTGGGGTTGTTGGCTTTTATAGGTTACATCAAGTCATCAGGCTCAACCGCAAAAAAGCGGAGCTTCCAGCTTGCGGTTCCTTGCAGTGTACATTGGGTGCTCTCCAGTGTGTGTCGCAACTGTCATTTTGATGAGTCTGCCGCCAATAATCTCCTTATGTTTGCCATAAAAACAACAAATCAAGTCGACGTATAAATATAATAAAAGGGAGGCTTCATGTCAAACAACGCTCCAAGCAGGAACACCCACAGATGTCCTCGTAAGACATTGTGAGACATGTTTGGAGCAATCCAACTTTTCCCACTTTACAATTGAGGACATTAATCATTCTTGGAAATCATAAATCATTGTTATGATATTTAATGACAACCTGTTTAAATCTATAATAATGGACCTGGAAACTGATAACACGAAATGCTGTCCACTGTTGTAGTCGCTGCACCTGAAAGGGTTTAATCGATGACAAACATACCTTGCGATCCAAAGCGAAACTCCTCAAGTGAACTTTGCTACATCATAGATGTACCAAATGTTTCTTTGTCACGTTTAATGTTCCTTTTTTGAATCATTTCAAACACTGCACGTGAAGTGACTCGGGCACCGGTGAGCAAACCACTTGACCCCGCACTTGCAACAATAGCAGCACGACACTGACGCAGCTGCTCCGCAACCTGCAGACACATTTCCATTCTGGATGCAATTACAAATGTTGACGGAGAAAATAAAAAAAAAAACAATTACCAACGAAATTGTGGCTAATTTCGTTACTAGATCAATATTTGCTCCAAAAAAAAAAAAAAATCATGCAATCTTTTCTTGTTTGCTTTTGCCATGGTTGTATTTACCCAAAGGAGATTGGTGATCATTTGATGACTCCGCAGAGGAATGCAAAATATAATTACTGTCATATTATATTTCCATGTGGCGTAACACAACAGCGCGGATGTCGCCGTGTCAAAGCGTGCGTGCGTCGCGGGTCACACCCGGATACGTTTTCATGAGGTCGAAGGGATACTGTTTAGCGAGGAAATGGTCAACATGATCCAAGCTGCCAAGTGTAGCACTTTTTTATTTTTTTTTAACGACTCCATTTTGAATGTCGAACAGTTTAACAGCTTTGCCGGCTGCATTGTCAAACGTGCGCGGCTGAAAAATATCAACGCTGGGCGGCCGCGATTTATGAGCCACTTATGATGCTGCTGTTAAGCATATGGTGAGGTGGCAAAAAAAATAGGGGGTTAAATTTATAGCATTGAAGGATTGTGGGATGAAGTAAAACACATTATGGATGGTTCCTGTTCTAAGGTTGGGGGGAGTAGTGGACTACTCCCTGAAGCTAATCTGATTACTTTTTTTGTTCTGTCTGATTACTTGTCGTGTTCTATGCCTCACCCTGATTGCCCCCATTAGCTCTTCTTCGAAGCACTTCGGATGAGGAGCAAAACATCCAACATATTCAAAGAAGTACAGATGACGGCTGAAGAAACCTTTTCATCGATGGATCACTCCTATACGACCGAGCCTACACAGACATCATGGATGACTATATTTCGGCCCCTTTCACACTACAAATCTGTGTGTAAGGGGTGCAGAATGAGGAGGGTGAAGTCGATTGGAGGTTATGAAATAATAGACCAGATTACGTTCGCTGGCCTGTGTAACAAAACCCGTTCTCACTTTATGCATCATTCTAATGATGTGAAAACAGTTCTGATGTTCCAGTAGGCTTTTTGTGCCATTTTTTATTGCTTTCAAGCTCAAACTTTGCTAACAATAAAACACCACCTGCCACACCTTATCTTAATCTCTGATATATTGTAAAAAAATAAAATTAGACTGGAAATACACTGGAAATTGGACTAAATGAATATGAATTGCACAACAAAAGACGTCAGATAACCGCCGCAATACATTTTTTTCTGGCACATTAACACATTTAACCTGATCATCATATCAATGTTTATACAGTATTTTCTCTCTCTCTCTCACTAGTACAGTAGGTGTAAGCGAACTCCTTCCCACAGTGGTAAGTAATCCTCCCAGCGAGTGTACGCAAGCGTCATTGCTAATCATTCCAAGATTTTCATCTTATATGGTAAGATAATACATTAATTGCTCTGGCATGCTCCGCGACGCTATCCCGCCGGGGTCAGTCACCAAAACCCTTGAAAGTGAGCAGCCGAAGCCGATGCAGTCAGTTCAAGGCTTCCTCTCTCCACGCTGTGCAACTCAAGGAGATAATTAGAGACGTCCGCTGTGCAATTCTCACCCGATGATGAAATTTATTGCCGGTTTTACTTTGATTGGACGTCTGATATGGGTATGCGTTTGACTAATCATTGCTCTTGATGTTAGCAAGATAACAGAAGATTTTGTGAAACTGCACTGCAAGAACTTCACAACTGTATTTTGCATTTATCTTTGACTTCCTTGCAAGTAAATAAAAGTAGATCTATTTTATAAAATCTGAGGTAGCTTTTTTTTGTTTTGTTTTATAATCTTGGGAATAGACATTTTCTCTTCTAGCCAGACATATTTCGATTAAATGGTCCCTTCTGGCTCATAGGTTAGCTGCAAGTATTGGGTTTCACCTAAAATTAGCCATCGGTTTCAATTTATTGCCTCAATTGAGAGGCGCGAAAAGTGCCTATAACAGACTAACTTTGGTGCGGCCGTATAATGTTGCATTTTTATTTCGTCGTCGTCATTGCCAAGCAAGGGCGAGCCTATTATAACTTACACTTTTTTTTTTCCTTTTTACATTTTTTTTTCTGGGGGCGCGAGCTACAATATTAGTACAAATGTGTTAGGGAAAACATAAAAATCCAGGATCATTTTATTGAGGCAAGAATTGCTTTTTTCCCGTCGGCCACGTGACTTTTTTTACAGGGTAGACCGGTTCCAAACGTGGCGACAGACGACACGCATGCAGACTGCGTCACTTGAAAGCAGACAGGATGATTTATTATGATGATAAATCAACTTTTTTGGAAGTTGACAAATCTGATGGCGGCCATTTGGGCTTTGGCTGCCATTTTGGGTCAATTTTACGTCTTCTGCCATGTCTCGGCTTTGGCGAAATTCTCATTAAAAATATAAAAGTCAGCTTTCTAGAGCCATGTCGCCATTGAGTTCGCATAGTCAAAATTGTAAAATATTTTTCATCATAATAAAAAAAAAAACAGGTGTTTAACACCACCCCCCAAAAAAATATTGACATTTCCAATTCATACAAATTAAATATGTATATCAACTGTATAATGGTGTCCACGAATTTTAAATGAATGTGTCTTATATCCCCTGCGGTGAGATGAGACAGTTGTGATTAATGTTTACTTGAAGGTGTTGAGTTTATAAGCCACACACGTGATTTTTTTCCGAATTCTGCACCTCTCTCTCTCTCTCTCTCTTTCGTATCTGCAAGGGAACTATCAACAGCCACTTTGCTCTCTTCAAACTATTCTTAGTTTCAGCTGTGGCTGCTGCCGTAATATTTTCAAAAGTTATCGTATTTGCAAACTTTTTTATCTACCCATAGAGTTTCCACAGTTTCTTATTCACCCTCCATTTTTTTCTTACTCGTGAACCCCCCCCCAACCCCCTTTCCTCCCTTCCTCGCGACAGCAATCTTTGGTTGTAAAATAATAGAGCATCAGCCAGCAATAATTTGCAGTCCAAACAGAGCAGACGCTGGCTGACGTTCATTGAAACCTCATCCCCCCGCGGGCCCGTTTCCCTTCCCCAAAACCCACCCACCCTCCTTCACCCCCTTCCCCTCTCAATTCCGTTGCTGAATGTTTGCACAGACAGGGCCTAAGTCCTGGCCATTGCTCTTAATAATGAGGCCTATGGCCGGCCTTGGCTTCGGCTTCGGTTGGGCGGGGGTAGGGAGTGAAGCAGGGGGGTGGGCAATGCTTTCATTGGCTTTCATTAATCCCAACGTCGGCAATGGAGGCGACGCTGTCAAACAGACGGACAACGCTTACCTACAAGTTAGGCCGGTTCAGGTAATGGGGGCCCAAATCTGAATCCCAACTGGGAAGAGTGGGAATGTCTCAGATGTCATTGGGCTAAACTCAGCAATGGCAGCATGATGCTTGTATTATTTTTTATATCACAGTTAAAATATGATTTATTAGAGAGGCATTTATGTTAGGACATTAAGAAAGGTCAAGGGGCAAAAGTAAGGTCAAAAAGGCTGCACTCATGCAGTCTTGTTTCAATGCCGCTTGTCTGTACTGGGGTGGTGGGTGAGCTGGACGCTTTGCCAGATTCACCCAAGACTGGTCGCCGACCATTCGCAAACAACCAGGGACACTCCCACTCATGTGTATTTCAATCAACATAAGCTGCACACATTTTAATGTGGCAGCACACAGAAATCCCAGCACAGAAAATCGAACCCGGAAGCTCGGAACTTCAAAGCAGACCTGTGAACCACTACTCAATGGTTCACCAATATACTAGTGATGTTTTTTTTTTGTAACATGAAGAGATCAACAGATGTTTTAACTCATTCACTACCAGATGATGTGCAAAAATGTGTCCTTCCCAGTGCCAGGGTTTTTGTCATTTTCACTCAAATTGCAGGACCCGCAGAATATTGAGTTTCAGGACTAAATAAACATTAAATAAACCCTTACTCTTTTCTTTCATACTAAAAAAATACTCAATTCCCAAGTTATATGGATCTGGAGTTATCTGAGGTTGAAATGAGGGCGGCTGTACAAAATACAATGCAATACATACATATTGATTTATATAGTGCTTTAACAACCCTAACATGTACAAAAGGCAAATGCTGCCCCCTGTGGAAGGGGAAAAACATTGCAAGAGGTCTGACCAGCGCTTTATCAACATGCCCTGCAAAAAAAAAAAGATACATTCGAGAATGTCATACTTTTAAATACCCGAATAAATTTGGGAATGGCAACGAACGAATGAAGTCTATATATATATATATATATATATATATATATATATAAACCAGATACTGAAATAAAGGCTTTGCAGCAGTGGTGAAAGGAAGAACCCCCCCCCCCCACTCCACACCTCCTTTAGGGATTCAATTAGCATTAGACATGCTTGTTGAACATTTCAAACCAAAAGAGGCTGACCAGGCTAAGGGGATCCCATTCAGCCTGTAAGTGAGAGAAAGAAAAGAAGAGGTGGTTCTCAGGGAAGTCAAACACTAATCTTCTCCTCGCTGTCTCGAGCTCCACTTACTGGAACTCCCGCGGATTCCTCTGGTCAGCGGTCGGCTAAGGCAAACTAATCACCACATTCATTGTAGTGAGGTCTGACCGCAATGCTGCCCGGTACAAGGCCTGGCAGACTTAAAAAAACAGACAATTCGTTTTCCAGCATCATCGCCATCGCTGGCGGCGAGGGCCATAAAGCTTTCCCGCAGCATTAAATATTGTATCAATAGCAAAAAAAGCTTGGCAATTAGTTACATTTCCTTGTCAAGATCGGGGCACGGCAAATTGGCTAGCTTTAAGTGGACTTTTAATTGTATAATATCTGGCGTTTGGCAAACCCTCAGCCGCAGACAGGTTGGGGAGGTAGAAAAAAAAATCCATACGTTTGAGGAGACACAAAATAGTTCGAGGGGCAGGCTTATGTTTCCTTCTACAGAGCTTCTGTGGCCAAGAACAATCTTCAAGAGCACGGCTGAATGTTTTCATTGTGTTTCTTGTGCTGAGGTGGGCACAAGAGCGGCTTCCCGTTTCTCGCCGAGGCTCCTTCTCCAATCTCACACCTAACGCAGACTTTTACAGGGGAAGATAACCAAAACCATCAGGCTGCCAATTTCCAAATTTTCTCCAGGGAGCCATCACGGGCAGAGTGCCAGCAAATTTGAGTCCTTTGAATACTTTCATAAACTCCCAACATTATGGAAAGCATGTTCTGAGTTTTTTCACCTGCTCGCTGTCTGCCATTGCTCACAATCATTTTTTGCGCCTTTAATGGGCAGTATTTTCACAGCCTTGCTTAGTTCAGCAGAAAGATTGGTGCTGTTGGACAGTCTGCGGCTGGATGGATACATGGCTTGAGGAGCCCATGATGAGAAGAAAGGAGCAGAAGCTGATAAACGGTCGCAGCTTGGAATTGAAGCTGATTTATGTGGGACAGGAGATGGGAGAAAATCTCTTTTTGTCAATAGATGCTACAGCTTCGTGTTTGCTTTCAACATTTAGCTTGTAGCAGACGTGCATATTTCAACATGATGTTCCTGATCCACTGGGGAAAAGGACACTTTGATCTAATCATCTTTCATTTAGAACTGCTTTATACAACAAATGGTGCAGAAAGTGATTTAGATTGAAGACTGTCTTTTGGGTTGTGGCACATATTTATTATTATTTGTTTGTTTTTCTCTTTTGATTTCAAGATGGCGCCGGGAGTGTGGCTGCCATTACCGACACTCTTGTATTTTGTTTTGGCTGCTGTGAAATGTCAATTTCTCCGCTGTGAGACAAATAAAGGCTCATCTAATCTAATCTCATTTTAAATTCTCAACGTGGCACTCAATGGTTCGACATCAACTTGAAAGCGGAGAGAAAATGGACAAAATCCGGACGGCGGAAAAAAAAATCATTGGCACAGCCCTACCCACTCACACTGCAAGAATCCAAACACGGGCGCGGAAAATCCTACTGGACCCTCCGAATCCTGCCCACCACCTTTTCCAGCTACTCCTTTAAGGCAGGCGCTACCGATCCATGCGCACCAAATCCAGCAGACAATTAAACAGCTTCTTCCACAGAGGCATTAACTCTCTAAACACCAACTCAAATAGAACTGTATAGTGCGCCTCCATTTTTCTCCTTTGTTTTGATGATACTAGTGCAGCGTGTTTTACCGGAGGACAAATTCCTTGTGTGTTCTACATACTTGGCAATAAAGATGATTCTGACTCTGAAATTACTCCGAACCTTCGCTGAGTCTTTTGTTGTTTTATCATGTTTAACTGGCTAGGATCAAACAACAAGAATAGCAAAAGTTAGCCATCATCAAAACACACGCCATGCAACATTTGAGCTTTACATTGTGAGCTTATAATTAACCCTCAATTTCATTTTCATTCATTCATGCATCTGTCAACCGCTGAAGACTATTCTGGATGACTTTTTTGGGAGGGAGTCTCCTCGAATGTTCAGGAGATGCAGCAAAAGAAAAGGCGGGGGGTGTGGGAGTGAGCAATGAAAGGGTGAGATGGATGAACCCACTTATCCCTCTATTTTCTTTCATGACACTGAAGCGCACGGCACAAAGTGGAGTCGGGAGAGAAGGGAAATAATAAAAATGTGTCGAATGATGGAGGGAGATCATTAAAAACGGCCTGCACTTTCTAGCCGAGCTCGCAGATTGGTGGTGTAATTAACCCGTTACATTCTGTACCCCTCCCCCCCCCCTCCCTCCTCATAATTTTTCTTTGAGGCTGAAGCCTTTTGGCAGGGCAGTGTTTACGTGTGCACTACATTCGGTCCACTCCAACGTGCCGCAGTGGTCATTAATCATCAGCCAAGTTCCAAACGCTTCATTGAACACTTTTTGGCTTGGGTGAAGAAAGTCATAAAACGCATTTTTTTTTTTTTTTTGGTCAGAAATGATACAGGAAGTTGATCAACTGGAACTTGAGATATGATCTAATGGCCAAATGATGACAAGTATGATATATAGAGGCAGATTCGGACATAGGGAGGCTTTTGAAATACCAGAATCATCCATTGGCATCCATTTTTACCACCCACGTCATCATTTTTGTGTCGTGCACTTGAAGTACAGTAGCCTATGTGGGTCAAATAGCAGCACAACTGTATCAAAATTAGTTCAACGGGTCGGCGGGTTGAGCCGTGCAATTGCTTGACTCATCCTGGGCCAAACTGTTACATCATCAATCAAGCCAAACGCATGTTACGGTTTGTTATATTTTTTTGAGGACGCAAGAATATTAATGATGTGTTAGCTACCATTAAAAATGATGTCACTAAAATGTAAAGCAGTTGTAAAACCCACATTTTTTTTTTTTGCAAAGCCTACAAAGAGTTGGAACGGAATGGGTTTTGGTGGGTTTTGAGGTGAGATTTGAAAGTAGGAAGGGAGTCAATGTTACGGATGAAGTGAGTTCAAGAGTTTGGGAGCGGAGCGGCTGAAAGCTCTGCACCCCATCGTGGTGAGACACGGCAGAGGGCATACATATGTGGAGGGAGGAAGTTTTATTGCATTTCTCACGCCTATATTGGACATTTCAATGTTTCATCATAAATTCATAACTGCGACAGTGATATGTTGACTACTCTACATCAACTTTTCTGTATGTTTTTTTTCAGCTACAAAAAAAAAACATTAACTCATTCACTGCCAGGTGATGTGCAAAAATGTGTCTAGTACAGTGTCAGGGTTTTTGTGATTTTCACTCTCAAATTGCAGGATCCATAGAATATTTTCTTTTAGGACTATGTAAACATTCAATAGAGCGTTAGAAATCTTTGACTCTCCTTTTCATCAGAAAAAAAGTTAATTACATTGTTCTGGAGGTATCTGCGCTTGAAATGGGGGCAGCTGTACAAAAAAAAAAACCAATACAATACATACATATTGATTTATATAGTGCTTTAACAGCTGAAGCTGTAACAAAGCGCTAATATGGACACAACTACAAAAATGCCTCCTCTTAGAAGGTAAAAAAAAAACATTGCCGGAGGTTTGATCAGCGCTTCATTGGCACCCCCTGCAAGAAAAACCAAAACCTGAACAAATTCGGGAATGGCGCTCAATGTCACACTTTTAACGTCCACAATAAATTCGAGAATGGCAGCGAATTAGTTAAAAAAAGATATATAAAAATAGTCCAGCATCTCCTTTGGATTCCAAGAGATATTTTTTTTGAATAAAGAGGAAAGTTGTCTGGACTGCAAGTAATGCACTAAGGTACCTGCACTCGGGTCTATTAAAACAATGCTGTGGTAAGTCTTGGCATTGTCATTGGCAGGCAAAGACTTGGTGCAGATGTCTGGACAGCAGTGAATTTTGCTCCATAACCAATCTGCAGCTTGTACCATTAGTGGTGCCCTTGTAGATGATTAAGTTACATGCGTGCTTAGTGCCAAACACACACACACACACACACACACCAACCCCGCCAATTTGTATGATCCAGATTGTTGGCCTTTTAACTTTTAAGATGGTAACAATCTTCATGCCGCATTTTTTTTCACCCAAGGTTAACACCATGAATTCCAAAAATAATTTGAAAATGCAGACTGGTATGACCACAGCACACTTTTCCATTAAACTAATGCCACACTTGCTTTTCAAAATAAAACTAAAACTACATTAAGTTTCCCACTTGATAAAATACGAAAATGGGGAAAAAAAATGGATTGAAAACATTGCAGGGGAGTTTTATGAAGACAGCTCATCCCAAAGTCAATTAAGTACTCGTTATTACCATCTCAGACAAAACGGTCACATGTGATTCAGCTGATCAAACTGAGCCCAGAGTGCTGCTGTCGCCATTAGCCGGGACAGGCGTGATTAATGCGTGGTGAACCTGCGACCTGCCGCCTGTAGGCGCTTGCGTCATGACCTTCTCTCGCCTTTTCGATCTCCGGATTGAATTATACAATATTGAGTCAAATTGTGATTTGCTTTCAAGACAACAATAACAGAGTCGGAAATACCCGTCAGCAATTGGTACACCTCGTCTAGCTGGCTTGAATTGTTACCACACTTGACTTGAGCTTTTGCGCGCCAATCATGGACAATCTCCATGACTGAGGTGGGATTTTTTTCGATGGCGTGTGTACACCGAACCTGAGCTACTTATTTTGCTCCTGGTAAGGCTGCCTGGGATAATATTTCTCATCTTAGTCTCCAAAATGATATCTTGCGTTGCCATGGATGGGATTGGGGCAGAGTAAACATCAACAGCCCGTGCCGCTGGCCTCATCTGTTTGCCTTTGTGAGCTCGTCGGTGAGATTACCAGTGAAGGGTTTTACACGCAGGGGTTGTGCTCCCCCCCCCCCCCCCCCCCCCCCCCGCTCTCTCTCTCCCAGCCCACCTTAGCTGTGACCCTCTGGGACTCAGTCAAGTCCCTGCATGAGGCTAAGCGAAGGTGAAGCACATCACGGTCAGTTCCGCTCAAATGCCACTTTGTTTGTCGGAGGCCTCGCGGTTCAAAAGTTCGCTAACCCGTTCGCTGATCAGTCGGCAACGCCGTTGTGCTTGTTTTGCCATTTGTTTTTTTTTTTTTTTAACCAATGAATATTTGCATGTAAAGGAAAAGAAATCGGCAATGAAAAACCACCGGAGAGCTTCTCATGGTGGATACAGTAGAAGCAGAGTCGCTTTGTTGAAATAAAACCCAGACCACCTCCCCCTCCAAAAAAAATGATGATGCTGCATAAAACAGGCTGAAAAAATTGCCGCCCAAGTTTGTTGGTGGCTTATATAACAATAATGATGATGATAATGATGAAGACGATAATGATAATTATTATTATCATCCTCATTATTATTGTTAGTAGTCGTAGTAGTATTACTTATTTTATTATGTTGTTTTAGTGTTATTTATAATAATAATAATAATTATTATTACTATTATTTCTTTTTATTCTATTTTATGTTATTATCAGAATCAGAATCATTAATTTATTGTTTTATTTATTATGATAATAACAATGCTAACAACAATGATAATAATAATAATAATAATAATAATAATAATTATTATTTCATAACTTACCTGCTGTGAAATGTAAATTTATTATATAATAATAATAATTATTATTATTATTACCATGTTTAGTATCATTATTTCTATTCTTATCATTATTACTATTACTATTATAACTGTTACTATTACAGTAAAGTCTCGTTATATCGATATTCAAGGGAGTCCGAAAAAATATCGATATAACCGGGACTATCGATATATCCGACCCTGTTTGCATGTAATTTTCTTCGTGCGTGCATAGAAATAGTATCGATATAACCGGGACTATCGATATATCCGATATCGATATAACGAGACTTTACTGTATTACTATTTCTATTATTACTATTACTATTACTACTATTACTGTTATCGTTACTGTTGCCGTTGCCATCATTACTATTACTATTACTATTACTATTACTCTTACTATCACTCATAATTACTTAAGTCTGGTATTAGAATCAAAGCAGAAAACAATTACAAGAGTCTTCTTAAAATAAAATGACCGCCCCGAAAATAAACTCTTCCAACTGGGAAATTGTGCGAATACTCTGGTGTTTTAATGACACGCAGCTATTCCCGTGTCCACCTACTAAATCTTTTTTGTTTTTTATGATACAAACTGTGCCAGATTGCGTAGAAGTCAGGAAAATCATTTTTTTTTTAGTACAATAAAAACCAAAATGATGTTATTGAACCGGGGCATGTTTACCACCACTGTGGTGTTTCCCTGTTTGGTCTATCGTCATGGTGATGAGGCAACATAGAAAGGAGGGATTGCATGAGCCAATACGAGGTGTTTCAGGAGGTGATCCAGTCTTTCGGACTTTATAACCCTTGTGTCAGTGCGCTGGATGAAAGCGCCGTCGGGTTGAGCAAAAGACTCGCACAGCGCTGGGCAAACTATTTTAAGTTCCTCGGGAAGCCAGAAGGGGCTAGCGAGAGAGTGTAACTATTGAGTCGCAACTTTGTACATCAAATACAACTGCTGTGTCATCAAATTCCATTAATTCCCATACAAATGAACCAGAAAATGAAGTTGTAATGACATCAATTCAAATATAATTATCAATTGTTCTGATGTGACCCCAAAATATATTGAGTCATTGCATGTTATGAGTATCTTGGTAATAGCGGAAACACTTTAAAAAACACTGGAAAAAAAGGTTGAATAATGCATGTGTGGTCGGAATTCAAGTGAATCCAGATGCTTTATCTCCACTTGGGGAGAAGATTCAATCCAAAAAAAGCTATCAGAGCGACCAAGCCTTTTTGTGAAGGTATGTTGAAAAATATTTGCTGATGGGATGCAAAAATGCATGATTCTCTTCGCATTTCCAAATCGAACGTAATCGTTTGTATAATATTCTTTTTTTTATCGTCGAGCCAGATAAGGCGACTTCTGGTTATGAGGAATTTGAGTTTTATTGACCCGAGAGATGTCAGAATTGCTTAAAAAAAATCACTTATAAAGTGCACTTTAAAGTAACTCCCTCAACAATACTGTCGCGGCTTGGAATTGAAGCGGATTGACATGGGACAGGAGATGTGAGAACAATCTCTTTTCGTCAATGAATGCGACGACTACGTGTTTGCTTTCAACATTTAACTTGTAGTAGATGTGCACATTCCACCATGACGTCCCTGATTCACTGGTGAAAATGACGCTTTGATCCTCTCCTTTTTCATCTAGAACTGCATCATGTAACAAAGAGGGTACAGTAAGTGCTTAAGAATGTATGACTGTCGGTGTCTTTTGTGTTATATCGCATTATTTGTCTTTTTTTTTTTTTTTACTTCAAGATATCACCGCCAGAGTGGCTGCCTTTATAGCAGCTCTGTATTTTCTACTTCTTCCTTTCCCCTTTCATTACTTTGCTGCTGTGAAATTTAAATTTTCTCCACTGTGAGAAAAATACATTTGAATCCAATCCAATATACTAAAAATAATTAATACAAATCATCCAATCATTTAGCAGTTCACTGGCCTCACTGGACAGGTTACATTTTACTGTGTATGCTCCATAGCATAAAACACACACACACAAAAGCCTCTGCGCCATCCATAGCTCCTCACAATATCTTGTCGTCCCTACAAATTTAATTTTTTTCCTGATCTTGAACCCCTTTTCTGCTGATATCACCAATTACAGCATATGTAGGTGAGTTGGCGTGCCTGCGAGCAGCAGTGCAACAACCACATCGTCCATCTCCACCCTACCCCAACCCCCTCTCAATGTTTTTACAGGGACCAAGAGCCGACATTGAGGTATTTGGGTTATTCTTTTGGAATGACGTGCAGTGCGATTGAAAAAAAAAAAAAAAAAAAGAAATCCCACAAAATTGAACGGCTAATCGAGGGTTGGAAGGGGTGACGGGATGAATATAGACTCAAGTCCATGACCTCTTCCTTGCAATTTCATTCTTTAGCAGGAGAGGCTCATTGGGGATGGGGGGGCGATGGGGGTGTGTCTATCCTTACACCGCCTCATATACGTAACCTGGGGCTGAGAAGAAAAAAAAAAGTAAATCCAATAATGCGGTTCTAGAAAAAAAGCAGTTGTGGTATAGCGGGGGCATTTGACCAGTCGTGATCAGCGTCCGATTTTCCCAACACACTCATTATCCCAAATCCGTGCTTTCCGTGCGTCTCCTATACCCGCAAGCCCAATTTTCCCTTGTATTTCTCCAAGGTGTTTATGTCCATTTTGACATGCAAAAATAAGAGATGGAGGACAAAAAAAAAACGTCATTCAAATGTCGAGTTTGTCCTAATCAGATGCAAGAGTCCAGAACGCTTAAACCGAGATGTTATTATAAGTGGTTTTGAGGGTTTTTTTCCCTTTTTTTGCCATGTTTATATTTCAAATTTTTAAGCAATACATATATAACAAATTATGCACATCACCTTCTCGTATTAGGCACCGGGCTGCAGTTGGTAAAAAGTCCGTCCAGGCCAAAAACCACTGGAAAAAGTGTGTGGGTACAGACGTCTGATTCAGTCAGGTCTTTGTAACATGTGCATGAGATTTGTTTCGAGAACATGTCTCAAAGAATGCAGCTGAATTAATCAGATTTACCCAAGGAGTAGACCCCTACCTGTCCAAATAATGAGACGTGGAATAAAACTAAATCAACAATAACAAGACGGCGCATAAAAATGTTGTACTGCGGTAAGACTTTTGCCTCCTAAAACATTAGGGTATGTTAAAAGTGTCAACGAGTGTGGAGGCAAAGAGGAAGCTGCCCCCGCCTTCTCTCTCTGTCTCTCTCTCTCTCTCTGTCTCTCTCTCTCTGTCTGTCTCTCTCTCTCTCTCTCTACCGCCCCGCCGGCAGAGATCATCGAGAGATGACTGGAGTTGAGCTCTTCATGTGTCTCACATTTCCCATTCCGATTTAAATGCAATGGAGCGTTTCTTCACATTTCCCCTTTTAAGTTTACCCGACTGCGGTCGGAATCTGGGTTATTACGAAGAAAGGGTCGAGAGAGAGAAAGTTGTTGGTGATCGGAAAGCCCTAATATACAGGCGGGTACAATAAAAAAACATACATATAAATAGACAACTTTTGGGCCATCTTCATCCCTTACTCACCAATTGAGCAGTTCAAACGGATCTTCATCTAAATGATTGCAAACACATGTTTCATTTTAGCAGCAGTATTCTATTTAACTAATTTACTGCCATTCAAAAATGTATTTTCATAAAATATGACAGAGCGCCATTCCCAAACTTGTTCGGGTTTTGTTTTTTCATGCTTCGATGCCGATAAAGCGCTGGCATGCCCTCTGGCAACGTTGCATTTCCCATGTTTGCGCGTTGTTCCAGCTTCAGCTGTTGTTAAAGTACTATACAGACTCTCCCCTACTTACGAACATTCGAGTAACGAACAACGGTACATACAAAAATGTTTTGTATGTAGATAAGCCTTAAAAACCATTCTATAAAAAATATAGCACTGAAGCAACTTACGAACAAATTCACCTTATGAACAACTGTTCGTAACGTATATCGTTTGTAAGTTGGGGAGCATCTGTATAAACCAAAATGCAGGTATTGCATTGTATTTTGGACAGCCACCCTCATTTAAAACTCATATAACTCCAGATCCATATAATTTAGGAAGTAACACTTTTGTCTGATGAAAGAAGAAAGTCTGAGGTTTCTAACGCTGTATTGAATGTCGATGCAGTCCTAAAACTCAATATTCTGTGAGTCCTGCAATTCGAATAAAGATGACAAAAACTCTGGCACTGGAGTGGACACAATGTTTCACGTACATGTCAAACAAGCTCCCTGAATGTCTTGTTATTGTGCTTTCTTCTACTAGTCTACAATTTGGGTTAAAACAGTACATGCATCCTATGGAATTTGGAAAGCTCCGTTCTAAGCGGGCGGTTACAGAGGTGTCACAGTCACTTTGGTGAGTTAGAGCGTCACATGAAGATTGAACGGAAAAAAGCTTTCATTTATTATGCAAAATTATTCACCCTTGCGAATGGGAAGTTGGAAAATTCTGCTCAATCGCACTTCAACTTCAAATCTTCCTCGGCGAGAATGGAAAATACTGATATTTGGGACCGGCAATAAACAAATGCAAAGGACGACACTCAAAAGAGTCGCAATCTGGAGAAACTGCACTGTATGACGTTTTAACATATTCTCATTTTGTTCTTTTGCCCATTTTGTGCAAGTCGATGCATAATCAGGCCTACAGCAAAACACACCCTCGACCATCATCCGCATGGGAATTCACGCATTCCACTCCACGGTATTGATCTGCATCCCTCTACTACCTTGGCAACGGTGTTTGCTGCATAAACTTCTGCGCAAACAAACCCGACCACATAACATGACGCTCTTTAATGAGGGCTGGTTTGTACTCGGGACAGAAAAAAAAGGATATCCCATAATTTACTTGCAGTGTTTGTCAAGCAATATCCATGTCAAATTTAAACATAAACCATTTGGCTTTTTGGGGTTTTTCAATTCCTAAATGAAACCATCTTAGATGTCTGTTGACAAGTAACACTACACTGGATTTAATGGCAACAAGGTTGTTTGTGGTCATTCAACAACTATTATATACAGATAAATCTGAGACTATTTAAAACATTATTTCTTTTTTTTCGTGTGTTCGGTAAGAGGATACAAAAGAGGGAATGTGTATCCCGATTAGTTAGCCAACAGTCATCGCCTAAAGTGCACCTTTATGCATTACGTGTACTTACATGTTGATTTTCGTCAATGTCCAGTGTTTGTTTAGAAGTTGTCGACTATAAAAGTGTTTACTTGGCCGGTTGCTTGCAACTTATTAGTCATGGGGAGGGTAGATACATTCTTTCCAAGTGAAAACAACGTTAAAACTGCAACCAGCGGTTGGGCATCAGGGCCTGCAAGGCCTTCTCTGCTATCATAAAACTATCTAAATTATAGACTAATGTGTAATTACATTTTGTCCATGAATTCTTATTAACTAATTCCAAATTGTCTTTCAGCTTCTTTTCATTGATGTTCCCCTGTTGTGCTGCTCCCAGATTTTTCTTATTGAAGCATGTAACCAATCATATTTCAAGCATCATTTGTTACCAAAGTCAGAAATCTACCTAGACGCCTTCACAATCGCAGGCTCTAGAGCATAAACATTAATGTACAGTAGATGAAATTGTTGCTTTAACCAATCAAGAGTTTGGCAAGCCAAGGCCTGCTCAGAGGCTCTGGCAACGCCAGAGTTTTACATTGGCTAGTCACTAACCAATTATAGTATCACTAGCCGCTAGTGATAAGCGCATACTGGCCAGAGCTAGCACACTGTATCTATAGTGAGCTGTATAAGAGTGACATGCACGGCCCGCGACTGACTGCAAAAGACTGTAAATGACTTTTTAGGAAACACCCACATAGGTTGAAAGAGTGTTTAAATCTCGTGATCACCAGATTTAAAAAAAAGGTTGGATGATGAGAAAGTTGCTGCCGATGAGGAAGAAAAAAAGCCAATGAGTGGGAACCAGTTGCTTGTGTTTTATGTTGTCTGCCTGTATGTCTTGGTCCATTTGTGGTTCTGTTCAGAATTCCTTTACAGACCACTACAGGCCACATAAAACAGTGCATGTGTGTGTGCATGTGAGATCAGTCCATATTTCAACAGCACATTTATACGCACCCGCGTCTGGGCCATCCCCCAGCACTTCCACAGCGCACAGCATGGAAGCAGATTTACGGATTCTGAGTAAATCTCACACAAAAGGGGGCGGCCATCACAACACCACTCAATTGTCAAGAAAAACACATCGAAGGAAGCCGAAAAGAAAAACAAAAGTATTGGGGATGGGAAAAAATACAAAGCACAAGGGAAAGAGATAATAAAGCATTGTGTTGCATTATTCTGCCTCTCACTTTCAATCGTAGAGTCTTCCGTCAAACGGGCCACCCTTTCACAAATGTGTGGGTGTGTCTTTGGCTGCCTTTACATGAAACCATCGCCACCATGCAACCGCGAGACTATGTCAGCTGGCAAAAAATATGGCGCGACACAAATAATAAGGTTGTAATCAGTACACCAGACTATAGATAAACTATGGACCCTCCTGGAAGGACCTTGTGGGTGTGTAGAGGCCAAGACGTATGGAAATAGATGGGTATACATTCAGTTGTGATGGGAAGTGATGGCTTCCCACCACCACAGCGGCTTGGCAAAGGGACTTCCTGAAGCTCGCAAGGGAAAAGGGAGTGTGTGGGAAAATGCTCCGTCGGAATGGAAACTGTCCCTAATCCCATAATTCACGGTAATGTAAAGTTTCGGACATAAAAGTCAAATGACGGCGGACATGATAATCACCGCGCAGTGCCAGTTTGACTGTTTTGCCGGTTGAGCAAAAAGGAGCAAAAATGGAAGGAATTGGACTGCGTGGTAATTATGTTTGCAGATTGGTCGCGGTTCGGCGTAATTATACATTCATTAATCAAATTGTCTACAAAAAAATTGTTGAGATGACATCATTGCAAGAATAGCAGGAAGCCATGTAAGAATGCCAAAGCCAAATTTCGAATTGTGGCACAGATGCTGAGCTACTATGACGCCACGAGGTTGTAGGATTATTTTAAAATAGCACATAAACAATGCATGATGGAAACAGAAATGTAGTTTTAAATCCCAATGTGGAAGAAAAGTACCCTTTAGCAAGGCCCTCCTTTGAGCTAGTCTAAAGTCAGATACACACGCAAGGCCTAGATCAATCTCTATTTTATTTATGACTATTACGGATTTGTCTTTGACTGTAGAGTTCAAGGTCAGACCGCCTCCTGCCTGTTGTTCCTTAAACGACTCACCGCCCTGCTTTCTTCCATTGACCCAACCACTTCCTGCCGCCTCTCCTCCTCCATTCACCATACCGTCCTACAACCCCCGACCTCCGAACTTTCCGACTTGAATCACGGGGCCCATCATCGCCCACTGCTTTTGTACGGGTGTGTGGAAAAGAGACTAATAAAACACCACGCATGAAAGTGTGATGAAAGAGACGTTGTCTTGTCGAAAGATTAATCCCAAACGGGACAACAGGGAAAGGGGGCTTCCCTTTCCCTTGGCTTCCATTGAGCCGAGTCGCAGGTGGCCTTCAGATGTGTCGCGGGTTCAACGGCTGCGGCGGAGCGTGGGTGTGGGATGTAGGATGTGGGAGAAGCGCTTTCACTGACATTCAAATGGAAATTATTCTTTTTTTAAATGTAAAAAAAAAACTGTAAATCCGTCTCGATTGCTGCATTTCTTACTTTTAGGTCCCAGTGATCCTGATTTGTCACCCATCTCCGTTAAGCACAAAAATCACTTTTCGGTGGGCTTGAATTGGTATGAAGGGCTCAGGAGGTTATAAGCCACCGACTGGCTCTGCGAGTTTTGGTTATTCCCTGGTAATTGGACAACGTCTATTGCAAACAGGATCACATCTGAGTCCCATTAAAAAAAGCACAATTTAAATAAGCAAGAGACCGAGTGGGGAAACAGCGGTCGTCAAGGAGTAGTGGTCACAGGTTGTGTCAAAGTTTTTGGACCCAACGTCAACGTGAGGCTACATCATGAAGTACTTTTCCGTGATTTTAATTAAACACACTCGAGCGCTTTGGTTTCTGCCTCGGCAAATATACAAATTAGAAAAAAACATTTCCTTTGGTGATCAGGCAGGAGGCGTCCGACGGTCACGGTTACACAAATCACCAATGCGGACGACCGTGCCACACGTACTCCATATCGTCTTTGACGATGACGAACGATACATATGCACTTGTTTAATTTCTAGTGAGATAACCTGAGCACCCCCCAAAAAACTAAATGAGAATAAAACAGACATAGACACACCCACTTTTGTATTTGTTCTCCGTTCCCAAATAACTCATTCAAATTTGGGAATGGCGCTCTCCATCATATTTTCAATTCCCGAATAAATTTGGGAATGGCAGTGAATGAGTTGATATACATGCATGTACTCCAATACGGGTTGTCCACTCCACTCCCCCACTCCCCGACCCCTCCAAACCCCTGACACACACATCCATAGGAGAAGCATGGAGTGTCAGTCTACAATGCTGTCAGAGCCTGTTCAATGACAGCCTATAAGTTCCCCCCCGTTCCATTTTGGAATAACAAGCAAGGTTTATTAAATAGCCTCTGTTTCACCTTACCACCATCACCACTAACCCCCTCACCCGTAGTGAGCCCCTCATCTCCATCCAAAACCAAATGTAAGCTCAATATGAACCAGGCTGCACCTACGATTGGTAAATCCACGTACCTTAACCCAGCCGCTACAAATTACAACATTATAGGACTTACGGGGCATTACTTTTGGGAGGCCTTGACCCAAATCTTCTTCTTTTCCTTTCGGCTTTTCCCTTCAGTGGTCGCCACAACGAACCAGTGTCCTCCATCTAACCCAGCTTTGTGCATCCTCTTCTCTCACACCAGTTACCTTCATGTCCTCTCTGACAACATCCATAAACCTCATTTTAGGCATTCCTTTCGGGCTGCTGTCTTGCAGTTCAAGGCTATTAAGCATCCTTCTTCTGATATCGTCACCGTCTCTCATCTGGACGTGTCCAAACCACCTCAGTCTGGCTTCTCTGATTTTCTCTCCAAAACCTCTAATATCACTTGTACCTCTGATGTACTCATTCCTGATCCTATCCAACCTGGTCACTCCCAAAGAAAACCTCAACATCTCCAGCTCTGCTTCCTGTCTTTTCTTCAGTGGGACTGTCTCCAGTCCAAACATCATTTCTGGTCTCGCCACAGTTTGTCTGAATTGCTTTTGTCTCTGTCGGGAAGACACTGATGGGGGAACTAATGGAAGAATGAGAAAAATACAGGGAGAAAAGATCATCAATTTTATATTTTTGCTGACAATCATAGGGTGTGTATGATACCAGATACAAAGTGACAAATAATCTAAAATGACCAACTGCTGAAAATGTCTACAGATGGTCAAAAGGTGATCCTCGTCCCTGCTCCTCAAATCCCCAATGACAGTTTACGGAGCAGCCATTTCCCCCCTTTGAGGCGACGTAACTGTGACTCACGCCTCTGATGACTCAGCATCCAATATGAAAGTCTCATTAATTTAGACCACTTAAGGCGATTTTCCAGTTGGGCTTGTTTTCTAATGAGGCAGGGCAATTAGGTGATTAGTGTTATGGCAGTGCCATGTTTTTTTAGGCATATAGCAGCGGACAGAATCTTGCTCACTGTCTAAACTGTGAAGGAGTCATTAGATAAATAGATGACAACAAACTGAAAAGGACTGTCGGACTCCACGCTTCAAGGTTTCAGTCGTTCACTCGGCAGGTGTGGTCGCGATGCGCATTTTTAATTTGTCATGAATCTAATACATTGGCATAAAACATGTCAAACGTCTCCATACTCACACAGACGCGGAGAGATTTTTGTCGGCTCTAAAAAGGAGGTCAAATGACGATAATGAACTGCAGTGCAAGTGTGGCCTGAAAGGGCCAAGACTTTATTAATCAAATTATTCAAATTAAAATCCACGTGGATTTCACTAAGGCGGTAGAGCTCCAATTCTAAACTCCCTTTTTTTGCGCACGTGCAGATTTTCAGCAACCAATGCTGTTGACAACAAATTGAAATGTGATGTCCATGGCATGTAGACACACAGCGGTTGGAGTATTTGAGTATTTACCAAGGCAATGGACGCAGTTTGTGTTGGCTTCACGGATGGTGACACAGTCCTGCCCTCCGATAGCCTTGGCAGTCATTTTGTCTCACTGTACCGTCACAGAAAATTCAGGTAAGGGATTTACTAAACAAAATATTGTCTTAAAGAGACCGAGGGGGGAAAGAAAAAGAGAGTGAAAGAAACATTAGGGGACCTCTCCCTATGTTTACTTTAGCAATTTTGTCCAATTTGTCTAAATTGCTTAGCTGACCTCTGTGAAAGAAAAAAAAGCATATGCTTAATGTCAAAAAGCAGCAAAATATGACTGATCACCTTCATTTTGTCCATTTGGCTGCTTGGCGCGAGACTCTAAATTGTGTATTCTTTCCATGGCGCCAAACCACCCGCCCTGCATTTAATTAATTTCCTCTTATTTATACGGCCAAACTTTACAGCACTTTTTCTTTAGGCAACATAGACCTTCCTGTCTTTGGAAAAGCAAGACTAGTTTGGGAATTGGTTCATCGTCTAAATTAAATTATCTCATTTGTCCGTCTTCATTTTTGTCACTCAGCAATTTGAGTTGGGGGGGTTTATATAGTCATTTGTGAGGACCACATTGCGATATGATGACATTGCTGCCATCAAGCACCGATAGGAGAGTTAACAGAGGAGGCAAAAGGGGTTTTTTATTTTCCTCTGATATTTGGCTTCCCATTTCTTAGTTGAAGTAATGCAGCAAAATGTAGGTAATACGTATATACGATATACTGCGATTTGTAAAGGGCCATATTCACAATCCCAACACGGGGACAAGCTTCCTGATACCATCTTAACGTCATCTCCAAATTTGGTAAAACAAATAAAAATAATTCAACCCAAATAGCCCAAGTCACATTGGTTTTACATACAGACAAGTTGGCCTGATGTAGAAGATGGAGGGAGAAAAAAAAGGTTTCGGGTTTTAATGCACATTCCCATCGCCATTGCTCCGACCAACCATGTCTCCATATTTAATGCATTTATGCATTTGTTTACCTGAAGGTCTTTGGCCTTTTCCCCCTTAAGTGAGCCGTCAATCCATCACCTCACCGGTGGATGACAAAACCGGGCCTTTTTCCAGAAGGGTGGAAGAACCTCTTTGGGAGAACTTTGGTGGGTCTTAAACCGGGATTTCTCAAATGTAATGGCTGCATCATAATTTATTGCATGGATGAGACAAGCAACACGAGCATGATGTTTACGAATCAAACTCAAGGAACAAAAAGCCAAGAGTTGGAAATCAACTCTATTGTTGAACGAATCTACAACACGCAATTATTGGTAAAAAAAAAAAACAAGGAAATAATTGTGACTGGTACAAAAATCATCTTTTTCACAGTAAAACTAAAATCAACTTTATCATGTTGGACTTGAAATTAAACAGTCAGTCGAGAGGCAGACGATGCAACGCGACGTGAGCGACAATCCCAATCAGCTAGAAGACCGCAACAATAACAAACCAGTATATACAATGGCATCATTTTAAATGTCTTCAAATATCATCATTTGTGGATGAATTCTGCTTTAAAATTAACATTGCTACTAATATAAGCAAAGAGACAAACGTCAAGAACTATCGAACTAAAGACACACGTCAAGACTGACGTAACTGATGGAGAGTGGACAAATGTACAGTAATTAGTGAACACATTTGCACTTTGTGCGCACGCAGGACACGCCTCACGCAGTGGAACGAGCAGCATCCGAGCCGAGTGTATTATTCCACTGACCCAACCTAAAATAGCACGGTGACACTTCATTTATAGTGGAGCCTTGTTTGTGTGCGGCGCAGTGTGTGACACACGCTCGTAGGCATAGGAGGAGGTGTTTCCCCGGCCCTTTAAATACAAGCAAGAGGATTCCCTGCTCTATTTTTGGCTTACACGCTTGACTTGCTCTCACTTGCTCTCCAACTGCTTGGTTTTACTCCTGCGGCAACGTTTGCTTTTAGGCCAAATCATAGCGTCAAATAGCTGTACAAGTCGTTCCTCTACTTTGTGATAATTATGCTTATCAATGATATCTGATAAGCTGGACAGATCTTCTTAGCATTAAAACAATATAAATCAGTTTGTGAATTTGCAACAGCAGGATTTGGGTTTGAATCTCAGCCAGGGCCTTGTGTAGTGAAGTATATAACACGCGATCAACCGGCCTGAGTCAGTGTCGGACATATGAGTTGCAGCTGTAGCACATGTTGAAACTCGGCAGGGTCTTGTTTTAATTCAGCAGCAGTGCAAAGGTAACATGTGGAGAGCGAGTTTAATCAGGAAGGTGTCAACATGAGATCCTAAAGTGCCTTGATGGTCGACAACATCATTGGACTCTCTTTTGTTTATGCTACAAAAATGACCGAAAATCACTGTCACCGACTCATTGATTAGGATTTGGGGCCTCGTTGTGTGGCAAAAAAAAAAAAAAAAAATGCTCGGCTAACCAGCTGCCTTTCCATCTCAAATTCCAAGGCTGATTTTGGGGCCCAATGCACCTTTGCTTCAACGTCCAATTTCTGATTCAATACATAATAACAACATTTCTTTTGTTTATTTTTATTTTATTTTAAATCACAATCCATGTGATGTTTGTCATGACCAATACATATAAAACATGTTTTATTTTCAAAACTAATCAGGTCTACATGACATATCGTCTACACAGACTCTGTATTTGTTACATACCGTATTTTCCGGTGTATAAGGTGCACCGGAGTAGAAGGCGCACCCCCATCGAATGTTGTATTTTCAAACTTTTTCCATATATAAGGTTCACCTTCAATGAATGAAACAAGTTTTCCAAATTTAACGCATTCACTGCCAAACGTGCAAACGTGTTAATTCCTAAATTATATGGGTCTGGAGTTATATGCGCTTGAAATGAGGGTGGCTGTCCAAAATACAATGCCATACTGTACATTCATATTGGTTTATATAGCTCATTAACAACAGCTGAAGCTGGGACGAAGCGCTAACATGGAAACAAGGGAAATGCTACCCCCTTGTAGAAGGGGAAAAAAATTGCCAGAGGCCATGGCCAGCGCTGTATTGGCACCCCAGCAAGAAAAAACAAAACAAAAACGAACACATTCGGGAATGGCACTCGTGTCATATTTTCAAGGTTTTTCAAATCCAGAATAAATTCGGGGATGGCAGTGAATGAGTGAATATAGAAATATATAAACGTTTTTCAAATATAAGGAACACCACATTATAAGGCGCTACATTATAGGCTGCGGTTACACACTACTTCTACAGTGGGAAATTGAGTCGTGGCAGCTGACAGTAATGGCAACACCCGTTGTGGCTTAATATTACTTCTCATATAAGGTGCAGCTGCGTATAAAGTGCGTATAAAGGCTTTTGGGTGCGCCTCATACACCGGAAAATACGGTAATTCTTGCATAAGAAATGACAAGAAGCGCATAGAAATGCAAAAGGGGGATTATGAGTATTAAACAAGTGTCTCTGGTTTTCTGGGAGTCTCATCACGTTGCCGTGGTTGTTGAGGCAATTCACTGGTGTGTTCAATGAGGGCTGAAGCACATGCTTCCTGTCAGCACAGATAGAGTGTGACACTGGGATTTTCTCGGGTTCAATTGAGGATAACCCGCAGACTCTGCGGTCTTGAGGAGGGCAACAACAAAAATCATGGAGGGCGAAAATATTTACAGCGCAACTCTTCCAAATTTGCTGAATTTATTCATACTGTCGTACTTCCCCGTGGCGTAAAAATTACTGTCATGCAAAAAAAAAACTTGATATGTTTTATGTTCCTGGAAAGGAACAGAACACAGCGCTATATCACACAGAGAACCTTTTGAAACTGTGTCACCATTTATTTATTTGTTTTTGGTTTCCTGACAGGGGTTTATTTACGCTTCCCAAAACGTGATAAATAACGGCATGAAAACATGGACAGTATCATGACACAAGTCACGCTACGTTTGCATCTGTGAGCCAGGTTTTTGATGAGGGCTGTAAATCGCTCTTCAATGTCATCGCTCACAATACAATTACGCAACACCAGAACAGATGGCCGGAAAATGTAAGTAGTGTGCTGCATACAAATAATCTGATCAATGTGGATAAATGGACGGACGGACCGACGGACCGACCGACGGACGGACCGACCAACGAACCGACCGACGGACCGACCAATAGCATTCCACCAATATCACCAAAACTGTTGGGTCGACTTCAACTTTCCATTGCAAGTCAAGAAAAATAACAATTTTGATAGCCAAGATAAAAAGGCTTTACCTCCTTGCCTTGCAGTTTACTCAATACCTTAACTAAAGACCGTTTTTTTCTCCTTCTGAAAGGCCAGTGAAAACAACGCGACAAAGCTCCGGTCATTTAAGGGCTACTTTTGTGGTTTTCGAAAACACATTATAGCGTGTGGAATATTCCCATGGTCTTTCAGCAGAAACGTTACACAGACTGAACGACAGTCCGGAATCCGTTGATCCACACAGGCCACCAGACACACGGCTATTTCGGTGAGATGTACGAACGGAACGTCGACCTCACCGCATTGTGGCCGCAGCCATGTGTTCACACGTCGCGTACATTTATTTGACACGCTCCATAGCATTCATTAAAAGTTTCCCTCGCTTGTTACGAAAATGACTGTGAAACTTATTATTCACCTAATTATGGTTATGCCTCCATATTACCCTCTCTCTCATTACGCTTAGAAAAACACATAAATCAGAAAAGTATACACCGTAGGCCCGCAACAAAATGCACGGGGGGATACCCCTTAACTATCCTCACACGTCTCCCCATTCAAATTTCGACTGACATTCCAGCTCCCCGATCCTCAGTTCAGGTGTCAGAAAATAACAGCGAGGGAACTAACGCTGCGCTCTCCCCAGCATTATTCCCGTTCCAAAGGTAAACAGAGCGAGGAGCAGGTGGTTATGGGGGATTTCAACCGAGACTTGGATGTCATGTCTGGTGGCAATTAGGTGTAATACAGGATGTCAAAGCCCACAGCCACTAGCCTTAGATATATGCTGCCTAATGTTAGCTTTGCAGATTCACTCTGGCATATGGCTTTGACTGCACAGCCCAGGGCCAAATTAGTGAAAGCTATTACCTCCTTTCCCTCCGTGGCAAAGGGCACAGCAGGGAAGGAGAAGAAACAAATGGCAAATTTAGGGAAGGCTGAGCAGGACTTCTTGATTTCAAATAAATAAAAAAATAAACAAATTAAGAATAATCATACCATACGACATGAATTATGTGATTGGATTGGATTAGACTCGCAGTGGAGAAATTTACATTTCACAGCAGAAATGTTTTTAGACAAAGAGGAAAGGAAAGAAAGAAATAGAAAAAAACAAAATACAAGAGCTGCTAGAAAGGCAGCCACTCTCGCGGCGCCATCTTGAAGTCAAAACAAAAAAACTAAATAACAAATAATATGACAACACAAAGACACAGACAGTCATTCAATCTGAAGCACTTTCTACACCCTCGTTGTTGCATGAAGCAGTTCCAGATGAAACAGGAGAGGATCAAAGCAGCCTTTTCACCAGTGGATCATGGACGTCATGATGAAATTGGCACGTCTGGCTACAAATTAAAAGTTGAAAGCAAAACCAAAGCATTAGCATCAATTGAAAGAAAGAGAATGTTTGAAATCTCCTGTCCCACGTGAATCCACTTCAATTCCAAGCCGCGACAGTTCCACATACGGAACATCCTTTCTTCTCATCGGCTGTTAAAATGCTGCCCACATTTACAAAAAAAGAACAATAGGCACAGAGCTGTCCAGCGATGACAGTCAAATGGCACTGACATTCCTCCCAATCAAAAACACTGCTGGCATATGTATGCTGCCGAAAAGCTGCAACAGCTCAGCACATTGATGAATGTCGTGGCCAAAAATGCTGAAAAACAATCCAGATCTGTATCACACTACTACGCACACACACAAAATTACAAAAGAAAACACAAAAACAACACAACAACTACAAAAAAAGCAAGATGGCTGCCTATTCAGGCACCATCTTGGACATCATACTAGTAACTGCTGAAAGTAGATACAGTTTTAGGATTGTTTTTGGTACTCTGAGACATGTTTTCCCCCTTATTGTACTTTTGGCTCCACGCCGCACTGCTTTTAACAAAAACATACTTCCCATTGTGGATCAGATGACTTCTTTAAGGTGTTACCTGAATTTTGAGGAATCGTCGGTAAGGTACAAAGGCCTCGCAGCAACAAGCCGATCCCCGATGAAGGGAGTGGTATTGCTTACGCAGTAACTAGATCGCTGATCTCCTTCAGAAAAGGCTACGACAGTCCGGATTGCTTCAATGCAACACAGATGGAGAAGGGTGGAAGAAGCAGAACAACACCACACAACTAGCACCTTGCCACAAAAAAAAAATGTTTCATTAGTTCAATTTCAAGCTTCCAGACCTCACTTGTCTCATTGTGTCCCCACATGCCCCAGAATAGTAAAGGAGGAAATTTGAAAACCCAAAACAGTCCCATAAATCAGCATGACTGCCATACAAGATCCATAGTGTCTCCGCTTATAACCGCCCTTCCAAAAGGCACCAGACAGATTGCAATCTGATCTCAAATAAACACCGCAGTGAATCCATTGCGAGTCCCGCCAAACAAGCGGCAGTCAGCACCACAACAAGGCCTGCCGAACCCGATCCTTCCACGAGTCAGCGCACAAAATGGACCGAACCGTGCGCGCGAACGGTGAAAGTCACTGGAAAGACGTCTGAAGAGTAAGAAGCCGAAACTGCGGGAGGAAGTTGTGCGTCAATGTTTTTTCTCGTGCATGAAAACGCTGGAGGAGTTTGCCAAGCGTCACAAGCAATACATGTTAGTGCGGCGCTCTGACGGGTTTCACGTAACCGGCCGGGCTCTTGAAACCGTTGCGTGAAAGTGACTGGACACGTCATCAAGGGATGGAGGGAATGGAGATTTCATGCGAGCAAAACATTGCATGTGTCTGTTTCCTTTTGGGATCAACTCATAAAACTTGGTCGATTTTCAACTAAAAAGTATTGAGGCGTTTATTTTTAAGTTGGTCATGATTCTTCTTCTTCTCATGATTGCAAAAACGTGCATAAGGAGAAAAAAAATAAGCATTCTGATAGCATACAGAAAGAGAGCAAAGTATTAACTTGTTATTCATTTCTCTTATTGTGAAATCCAACATTTGAGAAAGAAAGACCAATTACATGGATTGTGTGTGTTTTATTAACGCATCTAAAAATTAAAAATCATGTTGCAAAGAAAATGATAAAATGCCACTTGGAAAATGTGCATTTTAAAATGACAATTCAATGCATTTTTTATGCGTTTTAAATCTGCAATCATTAATCAATCACTCTTCGCGTGGTGATCATCAAATGTCAATTAACTCATTCCCTGCCAGATGTGCAAAAATGTGTCCACTTCAGTGCCAGGGTTTTTGGCATTGTCACTCGAATTCCAAGACTTACAGAATATTGAGGTTTAGGACTACATAAGCATTCAATGCAGTGTAAAAAAAACCTTAGACTCTCTTCTTTTATAATAAAAAAATTGAGTTAATTCCTAAATTATATGGGTCTGGAGTAATATGAGCTGTCCAAAATACAATGCAATCAATATGCATTGTATTGTATTGTATTGTATTGTATCGTATTGTAAACAATGCTCCTCTGTGCGATTTCAGTGTCGCCCGTCAGTTGTTGAACACTTAGAGCGGGACAAAAAACAGGTTGTGCACCGATCCTGGCGTATGCAGAACTTGGTCAAGCACCAAATATCTTTGTCAGCCATCCAAGACTCAAAACCCTTGAAACAGCCTTTTTGCTTAAATTGAGACAAATTTTATACTATAAAACTAAAAATGGAAACAAATGATTACATATTTCTCCTCCACTCTGCCCCCCTTATAAAATTTCAGGCAAATTGGGCAAAGCAAAGTGAAGTTTTACAGCTTTACTTCATCACCACATCGCGGGAGTGTCATGAAAGCGCCACTAGATCCTGAAATAGAAAAGGTCTCCTATGCCCGCTTGCCATGTCTCTCTTACAAGACCAGACAGAGGGTATTTCAAATAAATACAGGATGCCGCAGAAATGTACACTTCCCTCTTGAGGACGACTGGCCAGGACTGGATCTGCGCTCTTAAACACTATATTCATTATACCTCGGCGTCATAAAGTGATTACATTTGAACTCGATGATTGGGATGAATTTGCTGCCAGGGAGAACTTTTCCGGACTCAAAACGGTCCCCTTTTGCTATTTTATCACTCTCAAACACCCAATTTCATTGTCAGAGTTGCACCCCCGTCTGAAAACATACTCGCCCGTTCTGTCACTTACTCCCAATTGGAGTGCCGGAGCGCAGTGTGCGTTATGGGCCAGGTAACATCGGAAAGTTAAACGAAAAAAATGGTGGTGACAAAGTAGTGTGCTCGCAATCCAAACTCAGCATAGGAAGGCTTGAGCTGGAATCAAACCCGGTAGCTTTGCAGTGCGAGCGCTAACCACGTAACCACTAGGCCACCCTATTCTCTCTTCATAAAAGTCAAATTTTTCAAAGGCTAAATATAGTTGTCTAATTTTATTTCTCTCAAGGCTGGATAATACTGCGCTACAGATGCAATTTGGGGAGAAAATAAAGATCCCTACATCAGAAAAACAAAACAAAAACGCAGCTGTTTGCGAACGTTATAAAGAGCTTGTTGTTGTGTTGCAGTTAGCCATCGAGAAGCGCCGAGGGTTTGGGGCTTGTTGTGACACCCGCCTTTGTTTTTCTGCTTGACCTGCACTGATTTCAAGATAGAAGATGTGACGGATAAAGAAAAGTTGATGAAAAAGTCCATTTTGAAAAGCAAGTTGACTGCATCTCAGCGCACAGTTAAATACTTTGTCGCCCTGAAAACCTTACAGTTGACCTCGAACGACCGTCGACAGAATACAGAATACAGAGTAGGGGAAACCAGCGGCGATGGGTCCCGCTCTGCGTTGTCATGGCGACCATTCATCTTCTCTCAAGCGGTTGTGAATACACGGCGGGGTTGAATGTTGAATGCGGTGCAGCTGGGAGGCTGCTGAATGACGGCGGCGTCCAATAGGAGGGATATAAGGCCATCTTTGTTCACCGCAGGTGTCCGTCCATTACACATGCACGGTCATGCTCACGCACATATGTGAAAGTGCTGAGAAATGATGTGTATCTGTAAGCGTGTTACACCCCCCCCCCCCCGCCTATATCAGAGGTTCTTGTTTCGCTCAGTCGCAGAGTGTAAATCACAGTAAAACTGAAAGGCTGATAATAAGAAAGAATAAAATGAAATAACTGAATGAATTTGTGGAAGAAAAACGTTGCTTAGTTAGTCATTTCAATCCCGCATCTCCGTGCCACCAACCGCTAAATTAGTGGGGGAGGAAGCTAAAAATGTTTACCGAAAAAACATCTTTTGCGGTCGCCAAATCGAGATTTTTTTTTTTTTGCGAGCCACGTTCCAGTCCTGCTGCCACCCGCGGCCTTGAATGGTTTCTTTCATAGTCCGAGCAAGCTGACCAGTGAAGCTTTTTTCAGCCCGTTCGACTCCTCTCACTGATGCATCCTGAACTCATTCACTGCCATTCATGAATATATTCGGGAATTTAAAATATAACTGAGAGCGCCATTCCGAAATTAGTTTTTTTTTTTTTCCATGGGTGCCGATAAAGCGCTGGCCAGACTTCAGGCAATGTTTTTTCCTCAGGCAATCTGCAACATCTCCTTTTTTTCCATGTTGACGCTTTGTTCCAGCTTCAGCTGTTGTTAAAGCCCTATATAAACCAATTCCATGTGTATTGTATTGTATTTTTTTGTCCAGCCGCTCCCATTTCAAGCTCATATAACTCCATATTCATATAATTTAGGAATTAAGCATTTTTTCTGATGAAAAAAGAGAGTGTAGGGTTTCTTACACTGAATTGAATGCTTATGTAGTCCTAAAACTCAATATGGTATGGGTCCTGGAATTCAAGTGACAGTGACAAAAACCCTGGCAGTGTGCAGTGGACATATTTTTGTACATTTCTGGCAGTGCATTAAGATTTGCACCTAGTAAAATGTTTGATTCATCTTCAACAAACAAGTCAGCTCCATTTGCACGTACGCCCATTTCAGTCGCCCAGTTGACTAACCCCTCGTCCGTTGACGTGTCGGGACGCCCAATTTACAGCCCCGAATGGAAAGGTGACCGCATCTCTCTTCTTGGATAGCTTTAGATTTCAAACGAATGCCGGCGGGGATCCTTTTGCGAGGTGGGACCACGGTGCAGACCACCTGGAGGGGGTGGAGGGTCGTCGGGGCTCGCTGGCTAAAAGCCTTGTCTGTTGACTGAAGGAGGCTGGCATGTATGCGTTGCGTGGGTGGTGCCGCCACTGCTTGAGATAGCATTTGAATGTAGCTTTTTAGCACGATGCTATTTTCATCAGAAACGGGGATGGCAAACTGTGGTATACTTTTCCGGAGTGTGAGTTTTCTGATAGCGGAGGGTGACAAATTCAGTCATTGGTTCTGAATGGGAAGAGAAATATGTTGAGCGAGAGCAGACTAGTCTTTTTTTTTTTTGTATTTAAGCGGATATGTCATGAGAGGTGGACCGATGAGGATGGTGGAGGCGGGGGGGTTTACTTCTAGGTGGCCTGCGGTTTGAAGAGAAGCGGTCAGTAGATTTGTTGTCCCATACTACTGCTCTAGTTTGCCAAAGGCGGGAGCAAAATTATTGCAATTTTTCATCAGGAAACGCCAATAATTGCCAAAAATTCCCATTGCCAAATACAACCGCTGGTTCATGAGATTCAAAAGCTAGCATAAATGCTTCTTTAGGGACTCCATAATTACATGAGGTGATGAAATGTCTAAAAAAAAAATCACCTTGTGTTTATGAAAGTGAACAAGGATTGCGAGCACACTGGTTTGGCTAGAACATGCTGGAACATATTCACTTATACTCTTAATGTACAGACTGTTGATTATTGCAAAGAACCGATGCAGAGCGTAGCTCTGTCTGCTCCCAATCGCAACTTTGTGCCTGACCTTTACAGTTTGGATTTGAATGCAACATGTCACAGGACTTTGAGCATGTGCTGATGTCAAGCCCCGGACATCTAATCTTTCACTCCTCTTCTCTTGATGTCCGGCACGGAGGTCAAGGAACATAGAGAGATGAAAGCAGCTTTTAAATGAGTACCTCGCTGTTGGAGCGATGACCTTTCAAACCTTTGACCCTCAACAATGCCACACAGCCCTCCGGCCGTTTCACTACAGGCAGAAGAGACTGCCGGAGGATCATTTGAAGCATCATGAAGACCCAACAGGCATGCAGGGGTCTTCTTGCTGACTAAATCAGAGTTGACCTGAATTCTTATTTGGGCCAAATGTTGAACGGAAATGTGGGGGGTTCCCCTTAGCACAGTGGCGAGCGGTCAGGGCCTGTAAAACCTTCAGTGCAGGCCTAAACATGATCAGAAACACGAACCAATATTTTGAGCTAAATTACAGTTTTTATGAAATGAAATGCTTTCTTCATTTCTGATAAAATTAAAATAAATAAATACAATATGGTATAATAATAATAATAATAATAATAATAATAATAATAATAATAATAATAATAATACATTATCGTTGCACTAAGTTCATCCTGTCTACTTGATATCTAATTTTATGACAATGATACAATGATAATATGATAATTTTGCATGTCAGCTATTTGAACACCTACACTGTCTGTAAGTAAAGAATCTGCTTAAAATTAAATTTAATAATACATTATATTTCTAAGCACCTTTCAAAACTCAATCCCGGTCCCCCCGAAAAAAAAAAATGATTTACCAAAATTTGAAAAAAGTGAAATTATTTCCATTATTTAAAAACACTGGCGGGCATTGCAGGTCAACACAAGGCCTTCAGTAGTGCTATGTCTGAATAAATCCACATCTGCGAGTGTGATCCACTCGATGATGCTGTTAGCTAGGAAATAACTTATGACTTGAAAAAAAACAGAAGAAATACTGTGATTAAACTGTTCAAATGTTTACTATGAACGTGTGTATTCATGATAACTTCATAAAATTGCAATATTATTTGCTATTTTTGCTAGTTTCAGAGCCATCCAACCTTTCTTAATGATGTCCATCTATTTTTGAAAAGTCCGTCTTAAAAATGGCATTAACCGTATATCTCCAACCAAATCAATTTCTTCTCCTCCTTCAGCCATTGTGGGTTGACAAAACTGCTATCAAATCGAAAGAGCAATACATTTGCTTATGCAGCTCCAGACAGGTAAAGTGTGCTAACTCTGGCCAGTATGCGCTTATCACCTAGCGGCTAATGATACTATGATTGGCGAGTGACTGATTGGTTAAAGCAATGGAGTCATTGCCACCACGTTTAATGCGACAGGGCCCACTGAACTGATTGTGAAGGCGTACGGGTACATTTCTGACCCTGGTAACAAATGATGGCTGAAATGTGATTGGTTAAATGCTTAAATATGAACACACACATCTGGAAGTAGTGCAATAAGGAAAAAGCAATGAAAGGAAGCTGAAATACAATTTTGAATTACTTAATAAAAATCTTGAATAAAATGTAAATAACAGTCTGTGATTCAGATATTTTTAGGCAAGCAGAGAAGGCCTTGCAGGCCCTGACGGTCCACCACTGTTTAAAAATTCCTCTTTTCCTCCATCAAATAAAACGTTTGTGCTAGCAAGGACTGCACCCCAGCACTTGCTGCTTCATGTGCATAAATATTTAAACACCCAAGAGAGCACAATCCCCAACATGTACGCGCAAAGGCGCTTTCTTCAGCACATGCTCAATCATTGCGTTTCTCTTTGGCCCTCCCCCCCTTTGGCTGTGATGTCACGGATGAGGTCACTGCTTCGGTCTCCCCACACGGCATCGTTGCTCCCGCCGCGGGAGCTGCTGGTAATTATGATGTCATGAACGCATAGATATGCATCAACGAACATGCACATCCATTCGCAGTGGTTCTGCTTTTGCAGGTTTGATCGGCTGGCTCACGATATTTACTGTTCAAAAAACTTGAGGGTGACTAAAAACTACACTAAATGAAGCGTAACCTTGAATTTGGACTTGCTATTGCAAATGATTCCAGTCCTGCTTATCACATCCAGCTAAAACCTGAATAACGTCATCCATTCAGGCTAAAGTGCGTCCGTTTGTTTACAATCACATGCGGGACCGTTGGCGCCGAACTGAAGCGGTGTGTATGGCTAACATCTCCGCAGTGTAAAAGATGGACCGTTCTAAACAGTTGGAGACAACGAACGCACTAACGTGTGTGTACAATGTTAATTAACCGCAGACCACTTTGCACGTCAAACACAAGCAAACACGAAGGAAAGTGCGGTGTCGACCCAATGAACCGCCACTAACTGCTCGAGCGAAGAGAAGATTTTAACTCATTCACCGCCAGACGTACAAAAATGTGTTCACTCCAGTGCCAGGGTTTTTGTCATTGTCACTCAAATTGCAGGAGCCACAGAATATTGAGTTTTAGGACTACATAAATATTCAATACAGCGTTAGAAACCTTAGACACTCTCCTTTCATCAGGAAAAAAAAAGTTAATTCCTAAATTATACGAGTCTGGAGTTATATGCGCTTGAAATGAGGGCAGGTGTCCAAAACACAATGTAATACATTGGTTTATATAGCGCTTTAACAACAGCTGGGGCTGGAACCAAACGCTAACACGGAGAAAAGGGGAAATGCTGCTAGAAAAACATTGCTCGAGGCCATGGCCAGCGCTTTATCGACACCCAAATAAGAAAAAAACAAAACCCAAACTAATTCGGTAATGGCACTCTATGTCATATTTTCAATTCCCAAATAAATTCATGAATGCGTAAAGAAACAATAAATAAGCACAGCGATAACCCTGGCAACACAGGTGTGTGCGTACGCACATCATTTAAGGTTGTCTCAGCACTTTTGCAAGGCGCGTTGAATGTTTCTAATGTTTATTTTCGTGTCAAGCAATAAATTTATTAGCATTTTAGCATTAACACAAATGTTCTGAATGTAATAAGAGGATACATTTTTAACAAGTTCATCCTCAACATCTGTTATTTAAATAAAACATCACCCCTCCCCCATTCAAATGTAACTTTTTCAGGTAAGCGCCTGAGTGACGCGGGACCACCAGCGTACACAGTGCGGCAGTTTGGCGCGCCCGGCCACCTTGTCGCTCTGGCCGTGTAAGCGTGTCCCCTGTGTGGCCGAGCGCGACCTGAATGTAATCAAGCCCCCCAATCTGGAGTAATGGACTTTACATGCAGCTACCCCGCAATGCATCCTAATTGCCCACAGGAGGCCGAGAACTGCATGTGCGCGTATGACATCATCGTAAATCACAGATTAAACTCCTTAATGAGCGTAAAGCACAGCGTAGGCAAAGCGTGGACGAGATTGTCACAAGCGGACGCTTGTTCGCCTGATCGCTCCTATCGCCGCAAACACAAAAACACCAACGTTTGGAATTCCTGCACTGATGCAAAGTAAATTCGGAAATTAAATACAAATGTCGTGCCAGTCATTGCAAGTCGGGACGTTAGCAGATGCAATGTGGGGGTTAAGATATGCCGCTATCCATTTCAGTGGCGGGCCGTGGATTTCATCGCTAGGCCTTCAATAGTGCTATGTCTAAATCCATCCAGACTGAGTGGTGTGACTTACTACAAGTCCACTAGAGGGTAACATTAGGCAGGAAGAAACTGATCGATCTTTCTTAATGATGTCCATTTTTTTCTTGAAAAGTCAACCATGAAAATGGCTTTAACATCTGCAGCCAAATTCAGCCGTTGTGAGTTGACAAAACTGCTATTAAATCGACACAAAGTGAACGAAAGTGTGCTAGCTCTGGCCAGTATGCTGTTGTCACTAGCCTTTTTGATTAGAGTAGTTTTCACAAACTATGACTGTGAAAACTCTGATGTTAGCTGGCGCCTTCAAGAAGGCCTTGGTACCCTTTTGGATTGCCAACTCAAAATCTGATTGGTTAGAGCAGCAGTTTTTGATGCAACAGGGCCTGCAGAACTGATTGTGAAGGCGTCCAGGTAGGTTTCTGACCCTGGTAACAAATGACGGCTGAAATGCTTAAAAACAAAAACACACATCTGTAAGCAGCGCAACAGGGGAAAAGCAATGAAAGGATGCTGAAAGACAATTTGTAATTATTTAATACAAATTCAGATATGATCCATTGAGTGGTCAAATAAGAAACAATAAATATCTTATGTTTAATCATGTCGTGAAGCAAATTGGACTTTTCATAGTTTGCACTTGGTTCACAGCCATGTGACCAAATATATCAATAATAATTTATTTGTCATTAGGGTTTTTCTTTGTGTAAAGTGACGAAATACAGATGGGTCGCAGTTCAAGGCGAGGTATTTAATTTTTGACATGGATAATTTAATTCAGGCGTGGCATTCATTTTAGCGAGGACGGTAATCACTCATCTGAGATTAAAAGGCAAGAAAAATGGCATTGCCATCTTTTGTGCTACGTTTTGAAAATGAAAAATTATGAATGCCACATATGCATTTTAGTACGGAGTAAAATACATTAAATCATTTAAATTTTTGACAAACAGTGAGCTGTTTCATCATCAGTATCATAGTTGGTTTGATTGTACTAGAAGCTTCTAAAATTCCAATGCATCTGTGTATGCATATGTGGAATGATGTGTTCTATGTATACCTGTGTGCAAGCAAAGTGGTTGTAGGGGAGATCTGGCAGCCATCCGACTCAGGACATTTGACCTTGGAGATTTTTTTTTTCCTCTCACTCTCTATCCGCAAGTTTTTTTTTTTTCAGACCCTCTCTCCTTTTCCCCTAGCAGAGGCTAAATGGCTCAAAAAGGGTGGAAAGCAAAATATTTTCTTTAGTCTCCTGGACGCCAGGTCGCATAAAAGGTTCCAAAGCCGTTTGCATCAAACCTCGACCGTCAAAACCACAAATGCTGTTTTTCTAGCCATAAAAGTCCCCCTCCCCCCACCCCCTGCCCAAAAAAAGTGGAGGGAGAGGGGGGGAGGGGTTGAAGTAAAAGATTTCCATTCAGTCGATTCTTATAAATTTAAATGAACTTTTTTAAAAAATGGTTTACTCCCCAAAGAAAAACACAGAGTTAAAACACGATGTGTGTCTGTGCTTTGTTAAGGACAATAATGACAGATTGCTTGATTATTGTGATTGATTTAGCGCCGCAATCAGAGTCAACCATAACACGCAATTCAGTCAACACGGCGCAGCAATTACACCTTGAAGTAATTGCATAAAAAAATGTAAACTGTCAATCGTTTTCAATAAAGCTCGCAACATACGAGTTCAAGCTGGCCCACTAATGTACTTGACGGAAACTCAAGTCGAAATTTTACAGGATGTGTTCATGGAATAACAAGTTAACGGGATTATAAATCCGATTGGGAATGAATTACCGGCTGGCAAGCTCCTAGTTACTAGCCGCTGTACAATTTCTGGCTTGATAATTGAATCTGTCCAATCTCTTATTAAACATTGCTAAATATTGGCAAACTCTGTATGCTTTTGTGAGAAAATGAAGCAAACTATTTAAAAACTGGCGACCCTGTTGGTCAGCTTTTGATTTTAACTCATTGACTGCCATTCACAAATTTATTCTGGAATTGAAAATATGACAGAGCGCCATTCCCAAATCTGTTCAGGTTTTGTTTTTTCTCATTTGGGTGCCGATAAAACGCTGGGCATGGCCTCTGGCAATGATTTTCACTTCTACCAGGGGGCAGAATTTCCCTTCTTTCCATGTTAGTGCTTTGTTCCAGCTTCAGCTGTTGTTAAAGCGCTATGTTTGCATTGCATATGTATGCATTGCATTGTATTTTGCATTGTATTTTGGACATTTCATGCTCATATAACTCCAGCCCCATATAATTTAGGAATTAACTCTTTTTCTGATGAAAAAAGAGAGTCTAGGCTTTCTAATGCTGTATTGAATATTTATGTAGTTGTAAAATTGGCCCTGGAGTGGACATACTTTTGCACATCTGGCGGTTAATGCGTTAAATCCATTTTTTTTTTCAAACATATACACAGCAGTGTTGATTAACACCATTGTGGAGCAGCAATTTTGGGAAATCTTGAAATTAGTTCCCCTCTAAAATTTGATTACGGTAGCATGCACACGAGACTATCAAATGTTCCTACTGTAGGAAAGAGTGTGATCGCGAAAAGGGGTCACCCAAGGGTCTGCTAAATATGATACATGGCCTTTCAAAACCCAAATATTGCTCTTGTTTGCATTTTAGAAGAATTAATAAACCACACACAGAAGAACAACTGCAAGTGAATGTTGTGTTTTACAATGAAAGCAAAAGACAACAAAAAGAAAGGTGAAATAACTGCTTCAAGAGTCTCTTTAGTTAAAAAAAAAATATGACAATAATCAGACACATCTACGTAATCATGAAACGGTTCTATTCCAATAATCAATTGCCACAGAATTAGGCATTACCATGAGCTATAGGTGTTATTTTTACCTCTTAAGCTGAATTTGCTACCCTGTGCAAGTTGATGGTTGACTTGAAACAGACAGGCTGAATTTATGAACCGTCTTAAAAACGCATGCAAATGTGGCGCGGCGAAGAAAAATGATTCCAAGTCCATTTCGTCTGCACTTCCTCTCGTATGCAAGCCTAGAAAATGCACCAACCACCTTTTTCAATTTGTCCGGAAATGGTGATACAGTTCAACTTGATGAATGTCTTGTACAAACGAAAATGCATGTGCAACACCCAAATAACAAAACCTATTTGCACGCTTGGTCGCGTGTCGCTGATGCGCACATGCTTCGACGGCATGCACGTAGCACTGTTGACATGTTTACGGAAAGACCACACATTGGCCGAGAACGAGTGTCCAGCCTGCAAAATATCCAGCTGCAAGTGCATCAACACACACACACAGACGCTAACACACTGTCCATACAGACGCACACGTGTGTAAAAGCCACAGAAATGTACCTGGCAACATGCTATATTTTGCATTAAGTGCCTCTCCCACCCATCCAGTTAAAGTTTGTCAATAGAAAGCATTTCAGCAAATATTCCTTGAAGTTGGCTTGCGTGTGATGGCTTTGAGTTTCATGGTATATCAGGAGTCCTGACAAGTGCTCCTGGAAAGCTTCCACTCAATTCATATGAAATAAATCATACAGTTTGCTATTTTTTTTAAAACACATAAAAATTTAATGAAAGCTGCACTGTTTTGCTCCGAGGCTGTGGTGTTATATATGATCTATAGGGGATTTCATAAATGGTAAGGAAAGCACTACAAAGCATTAAAGACGGTACAAGAGGAATCTTGAAAATGAGGGACGTAAAGGCGAGATAAAATGCGGCATCCCATAGATAGATGAATGAATACATTAACGAACGAATGAACAAAGGAAAGATGGAAAGACGGAAGCAAGGAAGGAACGAACCAACCAACCAACCAACGAACTAACCAACAAACCAACAAAGGAAGGAAGGAAAGAAAGAATGACAGTAGGAACCAACGAACCAATGAATGAACCAACGAATGAACCAACGAATGAACCAACGAATAAACCAACCAACAAAGAAGGAAGGAAGGAATGAAGGATGGAAAGATGGAAGGATGGAAGGAAGGAACCAACTAACCAACCAACGAACCAACCAACAAACCAACCAACGAACCAACCAACGAACCAACCAACCAACGAACCAATAAACGAACCAACCAACAAACAAACGAAACAACGAACGAACCAACGAATGAACAAAATGAAATGAAATGAAAGTCCAAAATCGGAAATTCCCACACTTAAATACACAAACAAATATTTACCTACAACCCCAAACCTCCCAAGTCACCGATGACAGCAGGTTTACGTCGATGAACATGTCGGGTTCTTGCTTCCACTTTGACCTTTTGACAGTTTAATGATGGCCAACCTGCGACCTGTCGCTGTCGTCACCTGACCCGGACAGCCTCGGACATAAAAAAAAAGACATGATGAAGGATGGGAAGATTTGGAGTGGGGGATGTCGGGCTGAGGGGGGCGAGTGGTGTGCTGACGTGTTGACACCGAGATTCTCGTCAGACTTGACAGCTATAGTTGGACTATACCTACCTGTCTCATATCTTGGATGACAAAGTGCGCTTAGCCGATTGACGTTAGACGATGTTAGAAGGTAGCAGGGGGAATCTCTGGTACTATCCGAGTACATGCATGATCCCGGGCGCTGACGAAGTCAAACTCTTATGAATCATCTCAAAAGCAAGACTGAGGTCCACTCAAGAAAAGGCAGAGAAGGTGGCCGCAAAAGCTGAGCTCAAATAATAGTCCCATGGAAAACAGAGGATTCATGAACCTCCCCAATAAAAGTTCTTCATTTGATGTGAACATCAAGCGCTCAACGGACAGATTTCATTTTTAATCCGTTTGGCTTCTTGGTATAGGCAAATGATCTGGGGGGCACAGATTGGGGTCAGATATCGTTACAATGCTTGACCGATGTACCAAATTGGCAAAGAAACATACAAAAAAATCTACTTTGCTGATGGGACGTCTTAAAAGTGACACGGATATTCCAAATGATTAGAAGACTTTATCAACTGCATATGGTTGGGCGTTTTAATCTTATTGCAAGCAGATGCACAAGTTGCATGTGTGCCTTCCCAAATAAAATTAAATATTTGAAACCACGTTAATGACAAATTAGCATTGCGGCTCAAACTGGTGCCAGTGTGTGGACTCAGCTGGAGGTGACTACCTGGCCTTTCGCTGCCCTACTTCCTGCTGTAACTATCGCTCATCGTGAACCCGCCACCCCCTCTCACCACCCCTCACCCCCCTGCCATTACCATAAAGCAACACAGTGTGCACAATTAAAGATAATTTAAGACTTAAGCAATTAAGGTCACATCTCCTCTGGAAACACACGCCCATGGAGGTCCTGGTATCTGTCCACCACAGGATGAATTTGGACAGCTTTGGTCATGTGTGTGTGTGTCGCACAGCTTTGTAATTGCAGCCACAGTGTAGGGTCAAGCGGGGTCTATGGCGGCTGTTTTTTGCCTGAATTGCCCAGGAGGAGATTAGGGCAAAATGGTACGCAGTGCCTACCTGTGCTTTAATTACATCAAACTAAACGGTCACTAAAAAACAGTAAATCAGCTTCTGTGTTTTGTGAAAACCTGGAACCGTCGGGATGAATGTCTGAGGTCAAATGAAATGTTCCTGGCTGAATGTGGTCTCCGAATTGTATTTTATCCAGCAAAATGTTGTTACATTAGGGTTGTAAAATTTGTGGCTCCTGGGCCAAAACATGGCCCGCCACGGGGATTGATTGGGCGAGCGCGGAAAGCTTTCTCAATTACGGCACAGCTCATTATTTTTGCGCCATACCGTACCAACAAACGTAGTTGACTAATAGATAACGGGGAACCATGTTTACATCTGATTCAAGAGCTTTGTTTTGTATACTTTTAGTTGACAGTACCCTTTTCTAACCCTTTTCAAATTTGTTTTAGTTCCTTGCGCATAGCTTTTAATTGTACAAAACAGTTGGGAGATTATTTCATATTTGCATTATCTTTGTCTAACATTATCTTGCATGGCATGAGGAGAATGTGATGAGAAGGAGCGTCAGCGCAGAGCGCCAATGCGTATGCGGGCTTGTCGCTGCTTGGAATTGAAGTGGATTTATGTGTGACAGGAGATGTGAGAGTCTCTTTTCGTCAATGGATGCTACAGCTTTGTTTTTGCTTTCAACATTTAGCTTGGAGAAGAAGTGCACATTTCCCTGATCCACTGGTGAAAAAATGCATTGATCCTCTCCTCTTTCATCTAGAACTGCTTCATACAACAAAGAGGGTGCAGAAAGTGCTTAAGGTTGAATGATTGGCTGTGTCTTTTGTGTCGCGTCACATTGTTTGTTATTTAGTTTTTGGTTGTTTTTTTTTTCACTTCAAGATGGCGTTGCGAGAGTGGCTGCCTTTCCAGCAGGTCCTTTATTTTATTTTTCTACTTCTTTCTTTCCGTTCCTCTTTTTTTCATCATTTTGCTGCTGTGAAATGTAAATTTCTCCACTGCGAGACTAATAAAGGCTAATGCAATACAATCCAATCCAAGGCTATAGCTAGTGCTTTGCGTAGTGGGAGTCAGTTACTCCTCCACTCATCAAAGACACCCTCATTTCTGAGGGTTAATGTGTATCTGGCTGGAGAGTCTTTTTGCCAGATTACAAATTGCTCCCGATAAAACCCAACGAGGTGTAATGAAGTGAGAGCAGTTCTGGTTATTAAATTGAAGATAACGACAAATTAAATTATGTATGAACAGCATTAATTTGTATCTGTCTGCTGACCATCATTGCAGAATTACACACAGCTGACTCGTGATAACCCCTGTTGCTCTTCTCACTCTGTGCGGGTGAACTTTTGTACTCCACTTACCACCGTGACTTGTCACCTCAGGCGATAGGGCGGGTGGCGAGGAGGCGGTGGATGGGGGGGATTCAGTGCATTTAGAGTGGGCAGAAGACAATGTGTTGCACATGTGACACATCAAACGCATGCCGCTACTTTGTTGCCCTTTGTACAAAGCAACAGGACTCCAGCTAAGAATTTGCCCATCTGAAGGTCAGAATTATTGGTAGTGTTTTTAAGAATATTGTTCGAGGAATTCACAATGCAAATAATATATTATTAAATAACGTAAACGCTGGTGTATTTGAAATCTCACGCAACAATTGATCGAGCGATGTTTTGGAATGGCTATGCTATGTTTTGGAATTAAATCCTCCAGGCTACGCGGAACCGTTAGGACCAGAACACGGGGGCGAACAGACTGAAACGCAATACTGGAGAATAATAATAACCGGTTAAAACCTGTTATCCATTCGGAATGTGCAGTGTCAGAAATAAAGAAACGCGCACATCCAAAAACAGCACTGCCGAAGATTATTTTTGTTTTGAACCAACTTTGAGGTTACTAAACTTAGCCGTCTCCGGGCAACCGTGGATTTGACTGCCATTGCTGGCGGAGACAATTATTGAAGTGGGCTTGAGGTCAATCTAATGTGAAGTAAAGACCATTTGCAAAGACACACACACACACGCTGTAATCAAAGCATCACATGGATGAAAGCTTCAGTAACCCCAAAATTCGACATGATCGGTGAACCGGTGTTCAATATAACCAGTGATTCAAGTAAGCCTGAGGCATGGCAGTTATCAAAAAGTTGACTTATGTGCAATTTGAAGAGCGGAAATTTGCTTTTTGCCTTTAACGACTGAAAAAAATATAGGTATTCAGTGACATCAATCCTATTGGGTTGGGTATTGTTCAAAATTGAGACAGTTCTTCCTTTGATAGAAGACTTATTAAACTCGTGGGGGCCATATTTGTTCAGAACATGGACTATGGAACCGCGCAGCCAAGGGCCTTTATAAGCCACAGGTTTTTTTAAAAAAAGGCAGGTTTTTGTTGGAAAGATGCTGGTCTGGTCTTGTGGCCTGGAGCAAGTCTATGTGTTGACAGAGACCAATAAAAGTCTTCCAGTGAAAAAAAATAAATAAAGGGTAGAACAATTAGAAGGATTTGCTATGGTCCGAGCTACGTCAGTACGGTTCTTAATTTGATGCAGTAGTTCAATCTCGGCTCCTCCCAATCAGGGGTCGCCACAGTAAAGTGACTCACATGATGTGCTTGGCAACGTTTTTTTACTCCAGATGCCCTTCCTGACAAAACCCACCCATTTATCCTGGCTAGCGGCAGGGTGTTGGGTCACCGGCCGGAAATCGAACGGTGCCGTCTGCACGAAAGGCAGTCGCAATAACTCACCAATCGAGCAGGGTGGAAATATTTGACGTCGTAGCTCTTTAGGTGCTGTGATTGCTGACTGGTAGCTTGTTTCGTCCGTTATAAAGAACAGAACGTGTTCACACGGAGCTGATTCCTTGCTAACGCTAACCTTTTTCATTTGCACAGCCGATGATTCATTTCCTCCTCATCATAATCATTTTATCCATCATCCATCCAGCTCCAGTTCTCTCGTGCTGAATCATGAATCATTCCCCGCTGCCTGTTCAAGGTTCCTGGGAGCAAAAAATGCTGATATTGTTACATTCTTAGCCCTGACACCCATCTCCACCGAATGTGTGGAATTGCTAACACAGTGTCTGAGGTCTGACAGATTGGACGGAGTAACACAAATCTTGGGTGAGTCTTTTGCTCAAGCTCAATAACCCCCCCCCCCCTCTCCAAAAACCGCGACCCCTGAGGCCAAGAATCCCAATACCAGAAATAAGATGAGAACACGTGGAACCAAAGCCTAAACACCTGCTTTGGCAACCAAAAACACCACTTGTGGTGTTTGACGGGGAATCTTTTCATTTTTTCCATTGCAACACTTTGCCAACATTGCCACAAAGCAGAAAAGGAGAAAGCGTTTTACCTTCACCTGTTATTTTGTGCTTTTTTTTTGTCCTCCCACCGCCGTCACCCCCTTTTTTTCATTTCTACCCACCACAAAACCCACCAGACTCAGACATCTGGTACCCGAGACAAGCCCATTAGGGCCTGTATTTTCAACCTTCATTCATGAGACATGAACGGAACCACACAAATTGGCTGAGGGGAGCTGTCCCATTCTGTTCTCGCCGCGGGAGGGGAAAATAAATGCATGCCAAGCCCGACAAAAAAAATCTGTACTAATAGAACTGCATACCAATATAAAATTGCCCATTTTGTACGTGCATGTAAAATGCCTGAATGACTCCTAAGTGTGCCCCTCATGTACAATAAAAAATCATAATAATAAAAAAAAATACTGTAGAACAGCTGAAACTCTCCGGTGGGCTTGACTTCAAGTACAAATGAAAAGAACTGCCCACGGTTGGGTTACACATCAAATATTCTTTCTTAGTCACGTCGTGGATCACGCCCACCCACAATACCGCCAAGACGAGGAAGTGAAATGAAACAAACAAACAAAAATAATAAAGAAAACGAGCCATTTTAAGCCAGTTTATAGCCAAAGCGAGATGTCTGTAATTGATTGAATAATATGGAAGCAATTATCCCTTGGCAAGGAAAGCTCTGGCTCCCTTTTGCGATTTTGTTGGAGGCGTTCGAGGTCGCCGATGCTTACCCTCGTGCCCTGCGACTTACATGCGCTATCTGGTCGTATACGAGTTTTACAGGATTTGAAAAAAAAAAAAAAAAAACAGGTGGCTGGGGAAATCCACTCAACAATAACCGGAGTCCTGATCAATAAAAAAGTCTGGTGTAACATAATGAAAAGTCCTCCGGTGGTCCATCTGCTTGCCAGTCCGAATTCTATTCCATTACAAGATGTGGATCGGATTAATACATGGAGAATAATCAGCACGACACATCACTGGCCCGGATTCCCGATGGCGCCACACTTAGATTCATTTGGAGTCATGACTGATGAACATGAGATCGCAAGTTGAGAGGCTGCTTAGCGTCTAATCGCCATTTTCTAATCAGACACTTCCTGGATTGCAAAGATTGGGGTGAATTCAACAGGCCCTTTGAGAGTCCTTGTGGATTTATAATACAAAAGCATTGCATCAAATGGTGAAAGTTTTCAGGTCGATTGGCATTATTCTAATTCTAACGCCTTGCCCGTATGAATCTTTATTCATGGTCAACCGGGACTCTCATTTCTCCATCGTCCTCAATTAAAAAACAGTTAACATTTTTTAACAACCTCTCGCCTCCACCATGACAAAAAGGCTGTCCAGTTCATTCATCCAGTGGAGGTTGTCACTATACATACCCCGCAACTGCACCATTACCACTACTATTTCCTTTCAGGAAATGAATCGGGATTCTGATTGGCTTCGGTCCCTGTCTGGCTCTGGATGAGAGCAACGTGATTGGCAAGCCAAGTGAGGGCCAAGCGCCAGAGCGCTCGGCGGGAGGCGGTTCTGAGAACAGGGTTCCTGCAGACATTCATCCACACGCGTATGTACACATCCCAAGCCGCAAAGCGCCCGGTCCCCAAAAACTTCAGATAGAGCCATCAGCAAGTGCGGCAAAAATGGAATTGTTTTAGGAGGAAAAAAATCTCAGATGTATGTTCGCATATGGAGCGCGACGCTTTAGCCTTCCGCGGAGAATGACGAGTCATACTCGGGAACATATGTAGTCACAGTTGAATTACAGAAGTGGGGGTGGAAACAGGCAATGTTTCAAGAATGTTCTTGAAACTTACTACTCGAACCCTTCAAAATGCCTTTTAAATAATCACAGTGAACACCAACTCGTAGATGTGATTTATGGCGGTGCAGACAATTCAAAAAGTAAAGCAGATGGCAACAAAGTAACCACATTCTCGTACAAAGGGGAGTCAAGTGTGATTTGGAGAGAAACGAACTGTCCCGAAATTGACCTCACTAACCCGATGCATGAAAATTTCTTTTTAGACTTGACTGAGCAAAAGAATCTCGAATGAGATAACACTGACTTACAAATGAATCGCATCATCGCATAAATCAGACTCAAAATTATTGGATTGCGTAGACAAACAGAGTATATGACATCTCCGGTTAGGAAGGTTTCACTGGAAACGTCACTGTCAGAACTTGCAAGGTGGTGGTGGACCCCAAAAAGCAGGCAGGAGGTAGGAGCAGGGTGCATTTGACAAATGGTATGAACTAAAGTCAGCAGGAACGAAATCTCAAACAACAAAGAACATCAGAATAAAATGGTCCAAAGTAGCAAACAATACCATGATAAGACGCAACAAACCTGACAGGGTGAAACAAACACCGACCCGACACTTAATGGTCGTGCCGGGAGTCCTTTTAACTGCAACTGATTAAAACGACAAACACCAGGCGGGGCCGCACAGTGCCACCCATTGGCCACAAACGTTAATCATAATTAAGAGTCCATGATAGTGCCGAGATGGTTTTGATGGATGGGTGGTTAAACGAAGAGCTGGCAGTGTGGCAAAAAAGGCTGTCGTCTGCAGTGATTTATCGCCGCCGTTCAACACCGTACTCCATAAGTGCTGCGGCTAAGGGTGAAAGTCATGTTTTACACCTCCCACCCACCGTCCGGGTTTTGAGGAATGACAGGGAGAGCACGAGCCAGTAGCAGATTAGGTTTTGTTGCCAGAACATGACACATTGGCTTTTGCTTTGGTGAAACGCTGCCCTCGGAGAATGCCTCTGCTGCTTATTATTCCACTTGTTGAGTGTCCATCACATACCCCCCCCCCCCTCCAAATTTATTTTAAAGGAAACAGACTCAAGGAGAATTGAGAAGGTGGAAATTTAAAGGATTGATGTTGGCTCTATCAACGTACTATCCACAGTACCCCAAAGAAAAACTATAAAAGTGGACCAAGATGGACTGAAGGCAAAACTAAAGTACTAAAAAGGTCCATCCTGAATTCTGAAGTAAGAATATCGTTTCCAAAAACAAAGCAGAGAAATAAATTCCACCCATGGGATATGTTTTAAAAGCCCAGAAAGCAAAAGTCGGGAATACATTTGCCTTTGTAGCATTCCTTTTTCACTTACCTTCTCAAATGTTGTAGCAGCTCCATAAATTTGTCATGCTTAACGCTTGACAGCAACACCCATCAAAAAGTGACAATGTGTCAGTTCGAAACGATTGGTAATCACTATGAGAAAATGTATTTTTCCACAATACAATAGTGACTTGATCGAACAGTTAATATTCGGGACCACAACCAACAAATGAAATCATTTGCATGAAACTCATTACACCCACCCCAAAACATAAGCAAAATATGATTGAATATTTCTAAAAATACACGTTCTATTCTATTTAAATTAAATCTAGACACTTCTTACCTTGTACGTTGCTTCAATTCAATGGACAATGTTCTGCTCCTTCTTGTATATGTGCCTTGGTTACCTAGAGGCAAAATAATGCACATGAATAATAACACACATGAATAGATGAATTGCCTTTATATGTGTGTTGCTGCACAGTTTGTATTCAATACTCTTTTATCGTGTTGTCATTTTGTCTATTTAGCCACAAAACGTTAGCATCTCCACCGAGGCTCATTTGGATGGCGAGCCCTCTCTGCGCCAACCGACTTAGCTACCGTGGTCTGCTCTGTGTTCAGCCTAAACGCTTGTGATGTTGCTCGCTTGATAAACGACATGGTGTTGAAGCGGCGGAAATGGAGAACTGCTGGTGCGAGGTGTTGTTTTAACTGTGGAGTCGAAAAAAAATAATAATTAAAAAAAATGTTCCCACTCCGTACAGATGGATGTATGGATGGATGTAACCTCTCACAAGTCATCTAACTCTTGTAAAATAGTCTCGGAGACAAATTGAAGAAGGGGAAAGTAGGTAAGCACTTAAAGACAATTTTTAATCCGCTCCAATCCGATCTAACAACCTAATTTCCTTCACTTTATTGTCCTTTTTCTGTATTTTTTTTTCTTTTTTGCTGTCCAGCAGGTGAATTGAAGTTTCCGAAGCGATTTTAAAATGGGATCATGGCCTCCTCAAAAACCTCATTCATCTCCATATGCCCACAGTCGACCTCACTTTGGTCTCCGTCAGATGAAGGGCGACGAGTGCTATGATTGATCAGCTTTTCCAGCAGGAAATGACAGGGCATCTCTCGGAGGCCTTTTTAAACGGCATGTTAGATGGTTACAAAGTTGTTCCAGGATGGCTTTCACGTGACGGGGGCCGACCTGACTCATATTTGCCTTTCAAGGTCTTCATGTCGGAGTTGTCATTGTTACATTTGCATGGTTGCAGCATTCACTTTGGAGGGCAATTTATAAATAAAATGTATTATTATTATTATTATTATTATTATTATTATATTACAATATTATTATTATTATTATTAAGTTTTTAAAAAATAAATGAAACTATAATAATCACATTCCCCTCCCCCTTTTTTATATGAGTCTATAGTTTTTTAGGCCAGTTGGCTCCTTCCATTAATAAATAACAAAGCCTGGAAATATTTTTATTAATGGTCATTTCCATCCAAGTTCTGCCCGGTTAGCTTGGAACGAGGACGCAAATTGAAAAAATAATTTAAAAAAAATCTATATTAATAATAAGCAAAATAACATTAGAAAAGTTGACTGACTGACAGCTGAAGAAAGTGTGGGGGGTTCATGTCGTGCTTAATGTTTCTTGTCATCCATTTTGTACTGAACGCTTGCTGTTAATTAATAAAAGCCACACGGCAGAATGATTGTGACATTTTCACCTTTGCAAGCACTCCCTTTACATTGGCAATTTTGTGTTCTCTGACCCTCCACTCCCACCCCAGTGCGACAATAGAAGAGTGGGGAAGAAGGAACATGGAAAATGAGTTCCTTTCTATTAATCCAAACCAGACTTTTATGCAAACGGCCAGCCCATTTGCGGGCAGTTTCAACCTCAAAGAATGAAGCGGGCCAGGGAGGGGGGGCAAGGGGCGGGGGTGGTCATTTGTCGGTCCCAAACACTGCATATTAATCAGCATTTAATAAAAAGAAAATAAATTGCCCTCCACTCCAAATATTATGAGTGTGACGCTACCTTTATTTTCATTTCGTGGCAGGCTTGCCATAGCGCCACCCCCCACCCCAAAAAAATCTAACTAAATAAGCAGGCGTGTTGAAAGAAAGGTGAGTGAAAGACAGAGATATATGACTGTGAATTTATGTACACGTGCAATGTGAAACTATAAATCTGAAATCAAATAAATGGACGTTGATGAGGAGAAGAGGTTTGACGCGCTTGGTCTCACCTTGTCCGCCGTAGAACCGTTTGTGGTTGTCACGCCATGCAGACACTAAATTTCCATGCTAGGCAGTTTTCCATTGGTCTTTTTTTTCATTTGTTCTAATTAAACAAGGAAATCAGCGCTTTCGTGAAAGTACTGTAGCTGTACAAGTAGTTATGACTAATTAAGCGTCTGATTAATCAGCACCGGAATCAATAAATAAAGATGATTACGTACAAGAAAAAATGGCTACTTTGCAATACTTTCCAGTGCAATTATTTAGTTTTTTTTTTGGGGGGGGGACTTTATAACTTTTGAAGCAGTGCTAAACATTACACGTGACGTCAAACAAAGGCACAATAGTGTGTTAAGGATTAAAAATAAAAAAGATTTACATGCAACTTCTACATCACTCTCTGATTTATGTCTATCCGACAAATACAGTGAAAACCGAGCCGGGGTTCAAGCTCCAAATAGAAACAGCATCTCTTCCTCTGTTATCTTAGAACAAGGCGTTTAACGTCCCTCCGTTGCGCCGCTTGAAAGAAAAGAAAACTCCTGTCGCCCGGAGCGACTCCCACGTGTCAACGTGCGAATGAAAAAGGTCAGATTGGCCTCATTAAGAATCTTAGTGACTGCTTAAAGGTTAAAATAAAATATATAGAGCCCGTGCAGTCTTTCATTGGACGCGAAACCCGGGCTGCAACATCCTCTCGATATTTTTCAACAAATTAACTCATTCACTGCCAGACGTGCAAAAAAAGTGTCCACTCCAGCGCCAGGGTTTTTGTCATTCTCACCCGAATTGCAGGACCCACACGATATTGAGTTTTAGGACTACATAAACATTCAATGCAGCGTGAGAAACTTTACACTCTCTTCTTTCATCAGAAAAAAAAACAGTTAATTCTTAAATTATATGGGTCTGGAGTTATATGAGCTTGAAATGAGGGTGGCTGTCCAAAATACAATTCAATGCATACATATTGGTCTAAATAGCGCTTTGACAACAGCTGAAGCTGGAACAAAGCGCTAACATGGAAAAAAGGGAAACTCTGCCCCCGTGTGGAAGGATAAAAAACTTGTCAGAGGCCATGTCTAGCGCTTTATCGGCACCCAAACAAGAAAAGAAAAAAGAATAAATTTGGGAATGGCGCTTGATGTCATATTTTCAATTCCCGAATAAATCCGTGAAGGAGTTATAATACCAACGCAAAAAAATTCAGATTCTTATGTATGCATGTGCACAGCTGTTTTTATGCTCCAACTAGAGTGCCCTTTTCTAGTATTTTGTGACAATGCAGCTGTGCAAGAGTGAGTTGAGGATATTCCTTTCGACAAAAGTAGCGCTTAGGAATCATCGTGTTGCACGTTGGACAAGTTCTAATGATCATTTAGCAGAAGCGACACTCCTGGCCTGTCATCCACACAGTGCAGCGGCGGCGGCGACTGGAAATCATCACCAGGAATGACAACGACGAGCTAACGCTGGATTAAAAAAATACTCCTGGATACCAACTAACTGTCTTTGAAAATCCATCTTGCGTGCTTTGCTTATATAACCTGGATTGAATTGAGGGACATATACCCCACCGAAATTTTGGTCGGACTCCAAATTGACCATTTTGGGGCGACCGAGCTGTGAATGTGGTCCTGTATGCAAACGCACGGTGAGTATGAACAAGTCCACACTGACACACTGCAGCCTTTTTTTTTAATACCTGCAGGCTCTGCTCTCGCTCCAAGCCCAGTTTCAAGTTACCTGTTTTCCTTCGTGTGAGTGCAAAGTGTATTCATATGCTCCTAAGAGAGGCCGGATTGGAAGGGGGACTGTTTAGCCAGAGATAAAAATCACTTGGCACCTAGCAAAGGAGGGAGAAGGGGGGCCGTCATTGAAGTGCGGGACAGCGAGTCGGAACGGCACATCGCAATCACGTCACGAGACGTCGCTGACGAAGCGTCAAGAGTACACGCGGCGTTGAATTAATAGGCTTGTGCAGCTGCAGGGAGGAAAATAGGCAAACATTGGAAATAAACAGGACAAATATCTTTGGAGAGGGAAAATCAGAGTGCTAACCGAGACTGTGAATGCGGCCCTTTATATTATACTACGGTAATATATCATTTTAGTCTTTTTTATGTTCCACGAAGGAACATTTTTAAAGCCGTTATTGCTCAGCAAAATCATGATCACAACATTGTACGAAACGAATCAAACGAAGATATGACGCCAAGCTATTAAAACATCCAGATGTCTTGCAGATTAAGTGCATGGAAAGAAGCAATGACGGTATTTGGAGTACCTCGATGCTGACTTTGGCCCGGGGGAAGACATCTTGTCGACATCCCCTGCAATCATAGAGGACATTTGTTCACACTCACATTAACACCAATGGACAACTTGGAGTCTTCCTACAAATATTTTTTTTCCAATGACCATCGCTCAACCCTCAATACAAATATGATTTTTTTCTTTTGGGTGACTTTTTTATTCAAAAAGTTGGTATGGTCCAAAAAGTCGCTAAGAACAACAACATAACTGATTCTGTAACACAGATAAACAATTGACAAAATTATCTAGGGTTTATCTAGGGTAAGCTATCAATGTATCCATTTATCAATTCATCAATGTTTTATCTATTTTTTAATCATTTTTTAATCTATTTTTTAATCTATTTTTTATCTATTTATCTTTTTAGCCATGTATCTATTTTTTATACACGTATCTATTTTTTATCCATTTATCCATTTATCTATTTTATCCATTTCTCTATTTTTTATCCATTTATCCATGTATCTATTTTTTAATCTATTAATCCATTTATCCATGTATCCATTCATCTATTTTTTTAATCTATTTATCTATTTTTGAATCTATTTATCTATTCATCTATTAATTTATTTATCTATTTATCCGTGTTTTTATCAATTTTACATTATCTATGTCTGTTTTTTATCTATGTATCTATTTTATTCCTTGTGTGTTCTACATACTTGGCAATAAAGATGATTCTGATTCTGATTTTATCTATGTATCTATTTTTTATCTATTTATCTATTTTTTATCTATTTATCTATTTTTTATCTATTTATCTATTTTTCATCTATGTATCTATGTATATATTTACATTTATCTATTTAAATTTATCTATATAAAATGTATCTATTCATGCATTCATCTATTTATCTATGTATCTATGTATCTATTTATTTTTTTATAATGGATCAGTTGCATGTATAAAATATATCTATATACAGTAATTTATAGATTAGGATGCATCAGTGTAGAAACAAATCAAAACAGACCACCCGTCAAGTTGTGCAATCTGAGGGCGGGGGGCTTGTTCATGCACAAATAAAAATCATGTCTCTGCTTGAACACATAAGCGATGTATAAGAAAGTGATTAATTTATTTATTTTTGCATTGTTAGCTACTTTCTGGAACTCAGTGACACCTGGCCCATCTAAAAAAAAGCCTTCAAGAGCCCAGCACGCAGAAACGGACCAGCAGAACCTCGCCGGCAACCCCTCCCCATCAATGTCTACAAGCTGACCTCTCTCGCTTCAGATCAACCCCCGAAAGACCCCCGTGACGAGAACACGTTAAGCGTGTCCCACAAAGGCGGTCTGTGAGCAAAAAACACCTTCAGGGTGCCGTGCGTCTTCTGGGAAGTCGTCTAAGCTTTCCAGTAAGCCGTATTACCCAGACCGACGTCAAAAGGTTTTAGCTTGTGTTTTGCCTCTGCATTAACACTATGTACAGAACCCAAATGAGTTTATTAAAAAAAAAAAGTGGTCAATCCAAGCAAACGTCGCGGATTGCCAACATTTTAAATCCACATGAGGGGCCTTTGATATCGAACCGCGCTCATACTGTATATGTTTAGCTGGATGTAGCCAATAGCCAATGCCCGTGAGTGAATAGCCGGTCAGGCTATAGTGAGCACTTATCTGGGCTGTTTGTATTAGCTCAGTCCCCCCAAAAAAATCCCTTATTAGAATATTAAATTTGACTCAGCAGGACAAATGCCAAAATGATTCAGAGCCAAGCTCGGCACTTTCCCGCTGTGACTATTTCAATATGCAACGTGTCCTAATGTCGAAAAGTGAATACTAAACACAGGCGTCGGTATCTTGACCGGGAACCACCTACGTCGCTTTCGGACTTGCCAAAAACCGCAGCACTCAATGAGCCTATGAGATAGACAGAGCGTCGCCTGTTGAATGCGGTCCTCGAATACTCCGTCACTTGCTTGCCGAGGCAATTTTTCGAGGGGCGGGGCATGTACGCAAAAGGCACATTTCATGACAACAACTCGGTTCTTTTTTTCTGCCCCTTATATTAATAAATAAATGGAATTTTTCCAGTGAGCAAGAAAATGAACATCAAACAGTGACTTCCTAACCAATAAAAGGCCAACCAGTCAGTACTGCATCTCTGGAGTAAGACAGCGAACCTCACAAACACACTACGGCCGCCCACAAACTGCATCACATCACAAACAAGACCACTCTGGCATCGTGACGGCGCTGTGTTTACCTGGCAAGCATCTTGTTTAGTGGTCACATCCAGCCCACCCTCGTCACCTAAGAGTCAACATCCCTCATTACTTCCCAACCTTGCCCGGTACTCCATCCAGTGTCAATGATAAGTTCCTCCCGTGGATCCCCCCGAGGCAGTCTACTGGCTGGTGGTATCACTGAGCCATGAGGCTGAACTAAAATAAGGTTAGGAAAATGAAACCGGAATTCTTTAATTTGCCACCTTGGAGTTTAGCCAATGAGATTGGATTGGGCTGCATTAGTCTCACCGTGGAGAAATGTATATTTCACAGAAGCAAAGTTATGAAAGGAAGAGGAAAGGAAAGAAGTTGAAAAATAATACAGGAGCTGCTGGAAAGGAAGCCATTCTTGAAGTCAAAACAACAAAAATACGCACTTTCTGCACCCTCTGTTGTATGAAGCAGTCCTAGCTAAAAGAGGAGATTATCAAAACCTCCTTTTCACCAGTGGCTCAGGGACGTCATGGTGAAATGTCCACACCTGCTACAAGATAAATTTTGAAAGCAAACACAAAGCTGTAGCACCCATTGATGGAAAGATATTGTCTCACATCTCCTGCCCCATGTAAATCCGCTTTAATTCCAAGCCGCGACAGTTCCAGATATGCATCGGCGCTCTGCCTTTCTTTCAACCACACGGTGCCTTTACAGTATTTGGTTCTGAGTTTTCTTGTATCCTCATGAAATGTGCCTCTCTTTCCAAACAGCAATTCCCTTTGACCTGCGACCTCCAACGCCATTCCATCAAGCCATCAATAACCATCACAAATGTAAATAAAGTGACTTTATGATACAATGCAGTGTATTTCTTTCATTACAATACAATAGCACATTTATTATACATAGAATAAGGTATGTTGTGTGTAGTTTTAAGGCTTATTTAGTTAAAAACTATATTTTATGGAAACCCGGGAACGGATTATTCCCATTTTAATGGTTTCCTATGGGAATTTTTTTTTTAGATACACACTTTTCGCCTTACACACTCTGTCTGCATGGGAACCAATTAAGTTCATAAGTTGAGGTCTTATTCTCTCTCATTCGGCAAATTCTCTGTGTGTTTTGTGCATACGTCACACTGCCCTATTTGGTCAAGATGTGTAGTGCAGAAAGAGTCTACGCAGTAAAATGACGACATTAACTGGGCTGTACCAGAGGGTCATCTTTTGGGAGAAAAAAATGAATATAATAAAAATAGCAGCATAAAAAGTCAGTAACTCTGAAATAATGCGATATTTTTTGATACTACTAAAAAAAAGAATACAAATAGTCACCAAGTTCTTGTACACATAAATTCATTTAACACGTTATGATTATTATCATCACCATCTTTATTACATTTTAGTTTTTATCATGGGCGCGCATTTGATTTCCCAGCCATGTTTGCTCAGCATGGTGTTGAAATGATGCATATCATTTATATTAATGCAAGAATCAAGCCTTTTTTTAAAAGAGAGATTCTAATTACATTTGTGGGCTAGAGGAAAATAATATTCAATAGCATTGAATCATCGACAGTACATTAGCTTGCCTGATGACAACTTCTCTCAGCGTTTAAAGCTGGAAATTGAAGTGGACTACAATGCATTTCACATTTTTTCCCCTCTCTGGTTGCATCTTCTTCTCCTGTCGGCCTTATCTAGATTAAAACATCATACATTTTACAGCTCCGGTTACCATCGGCTTGATCTGTAGACAGCGAGGAGGGGGGAAGAAAAAAAAAAAGGAAATCAAACCCTGCTGGCCATGAGGCAAAAAACCCACGGCGCCCTCATTAGACCATTTTGTAGCGTTCAGTTAGCTGCATATAAGCATCGCCACGTTATGGTTGGACATCCTCCCCCGGTATTGTTACGCTGTGTCAGAGGTTTTCTCCTTCAATCTCCGCTCCCATCGCACATCCGCCAGTTTTCCACAGCGGCACGAGCCACCTGCTGACAACTGCCATCCGTACCCTCCAAAACCACCCGCTTGGATACGCACGCCGGCCCTGACTTAAACCCAAACAAGCGCTCAACATTAAGGTGTGGATCTGTCATTAGTTAGCTCTGCGTGGCTGCTTGAGACCATTGTTATTGTTAAAAGCGAGGGTTGTTTGCACAAGCCATATCTACGGTGGGAAATGGTACTCCTTTGTGGCTTTTTGGACTCGGCCTAAGTGGATTGGGTTTCCTCGCTGCTCGTACTGTTTGCGGTTTGATCGACTAATGCACATATTTTAATCAACGGCACGTCAAGCCGCTGAGGAAAATGTCTACTCACTAGACATAAAGTGATCATTTATGTTTCATAGTTGGACTGGCATTGCCTACTAAAAGGACAACCGACACCTTTTTTTTGTTTCCTAACTGACATCACAAAAACGTTTTATAGCATTTATAATACACAAAACAAGCAGGCAGATATTTTAGTCAAATGCAAAACACCAAGAAAAATGACTTACAGTGTGCTAAAACTATGTGTTTTTTCTTCTTAATTATACATTTTTTTGGCTGGTGCGATTTATAATCGGCCCGGTAGTCGAGTGGTTAGCACACCGGCTTCACAGTGCAGAGCTCGCCGGTTCGTGTCCCGGTCCGGCCTCCCTGTGTGGAGTTTGCATGTTCTCCCCGGACCCGCGTGGGTTTTCTCCGGGTCCTCCGGTTTCCTCCCACACTCCAAAAACATGCATGGCAGGCAGATTGACCACTCCAAATTGTCCCTAGGTGTGAGTGTGAGAGTGACTGTTGTACGTCTTTGTGTGCCCTGCGATTGGCTGGCAACCAATTCAGGGTGTCCCCCGCCTCGTGCCCGAAGACAGCTGAGATAGGCTCCAGCAACCCCCGCGACCCTAATGAGGAATAAGCGGTACGGAAAATGAGATGAGATGAGATTTATAATCCGGAGCGACATATAATCCGAAAAATATGGTACCGCAAAATGCATTGTGCATCGCTTTCTTGGTCAGGGGTGTTCCAAACGTGACGTCACGTAAGGGATCGTCATCAACTCAAAAACAAGACTTCCTGAATATTCAGCACAAGTCTTAAAACATAAAATACAGCTATATGCGGTGGAATCTTTGTAAAATACGCTCAGTAGAAGTCATTTGAAGTGATTTTACAAATTATGGACGCAACTCGTCCGGTGGCGTCGGTTGTCCTTTAATTAAGAATGGATGAGAAGGTGAACGAAGCGTCAGCGAACGAAGCCTCTTGGAGAGGAGGCGAAACGTCCGACACCTTCAAAAAAGTACAGATGAGGGCTGAAGAAACCTTCTCATCGATGGACCACTCCTGTACGACTGAGAGCTTACACAGACTTTAATTAAGAACGCTTGATCTAAATGTCTTTTCACGGTACAAAATTCACATTTCCATCAAAGACCTTCAACGCCCGTACGAGAAGCAGACAGAAGCGATTTGGTCAAATGATTGATGGTCAACGGTGTCATCCTCCCTCATGGGGAGCTGCCCGGGTCTTCCCTAAGTGTTGTTCAAACAACATGAGATGCTGAATGACGTTGTGTCAACAAACACTCGGAGCTCAGACGCTCAGATCAGAGCGGAACAGCTGTGCAAAAGCTCGAGGCGGCCATTCATCACGTCAGACTTTCTAAGAATGGCATATCGCACCTATCTGAAGGCTGCACACACCCAGACATGAGATACTTTCCTCAAATTCTCTCCATTTCCTCAGTATTTCAATACACGTCACGCAAGGGGCCACTACAGCTATAAAAAGTAGGGTTTTTTTTTCAACAATTGGCCTTCCTGCGTTTTCTAGGGGGGAGGTGAGGAAGACATTTGGATATTCGGTTTTTATTTTTACACCTACGCAATTATTATCACTGTTCATTATGGTATGCTTTATTTTTAGAATCAGAAAGCCTTTAATAGTCCCGCAATGGGGAAATGTGCAACCTACAACAGCAAAATTGAAAGAGATGGGGGTGTCAATAGATAAAACAAAGTATTCTATGCACAAAAGAAAATGTCAGGAGACTGAAATGTACAACTGCACAAGAAAAGTTTCATAAAACAAACTCTAAATGGTGCAAATTATAAAAATATATCAACGTGTCTGTGTCTTTGTGTTGTCATGTTATTTGCTATTTAATTTTTTGTTGGCATCGCGAGAGTGGCTGCCTTTCTAGCAGCTCTTGCATTTTGTTTTGTTTTCTCCTTCTTTCTTTCCTTTCCTCTTCCTTACATAACTTTGCTGCTGTGAGATGCAAATGTATCCACTGCGAGACGAATAAAGGTACATCCAATCCAATGCAAGTATAAAAAGCCTATTTGCTATACGTACGCACCGTATTTTCTGCACTATAAGGCGCACCTAAAAGAAAAAAAAATTTTTTCAAAAACTGACCATTGCGCCTTTTGTATGGATTTGTTTTTAAATATGTTATTCATTGAAGGCGTCCCTTATAATGCGGTACACCTTATGTATGGAAAAGGCTTTTAAATACAGTAAAGTCTCGTTATATCGATATCGGATATATCGATAGTCCCGGTTATATCGATACTATTTCTATGCACGCACGGAGAAAATTACATGCAAACAGGGTCGGATATATCGATAGTCCCGGTTATATCGATATTTTTTCAGACTCCCTTGAATATCGATACGAGACTTTACTGTATGTAATTCATTGAAGTTTCACCTTATATTCCAGAAAATAGGGTAACTGTATTGACTGAACATAAGTTGGCTGTGCTATTTGGTTTTTTATCCATTTTTATTTATTTTTAATCCTTCAAAGTCAGGATAATGAACAAAAACAAAATATGTTCAGCTATTGTAAATCATCAGAGTGCACATGATTTAAAAAAAAAATCTATATCATCACAATAATAAATATTGCTGATGTTGAAAGACTCTGCATTACTATCGTTGCAATACAAGACATTTATTGATACTGCTTTTTGCGTAAGAGCTTGGCTGGGTGTACCTTCTATTGTGACAGCTGAGTGTAGTCAACTCCACAGAATAAAAATGGACGCCTAAACGGACAGTTTGGACAACACAATATAAATATATATACATACACAATATAGAAATATGAGCTGTAGCCATTTTGTTCTTCATGTGTGTAAAAATGAAATGCAAAGCAACCCTGCAGGGACTACACCCCCCCCCCCTCTCTACCACCACCTCCATGAAAGAAAACGAAATGAGAGTTTAGCAGTTGACTCTCACTGTTTGCTCAAATTTTGACGCTGTAGCTTCAAGTCAAGATGAGAAGTTTCCCAAGATGTAATTCCCTCTTGCCGCCTTCAGCTGCAACTGAGGTGTACCAAAAAAATGAAATAAATAAAAGGTTAAAAAATATTTTCGCAGTACTTTGTTTGCATCCAAATTTGAATTTTACTCTTTCCGGAATGTACCTCCACTTTATGCTTTTTTGTTACGCATCCAGTTATGAATATGATTCAAATAGTTCTGAAGAGGAAAGCATACATGTTTGCAATCGATTAAAGAATTTATTCCATGCCATTATGAGGCAACATTGAGGGGAAATGTCTCAACGAAAAAGAGGCACAACATGGCGACCTCCTGTGGCCACCTCCGTTTCCACAGGCTGATCAATTCCTTAAATGGAGCTTGGACGCCCTCTTCTGGCGGCTTTTGGGGGCAACGCGAGGTTCCCAGACCAAACAAGTACAGTAAAATACATTGACGTGATGGAAGGAGGCTACAGTGCGTCTTTTTTCGGTCAGGGGTGTTCCTTCAGTGACATCACGTACGGACTCATCACCAACTCAAAAACAAGACTTCCTGAATATTCAGTGCAAGTCTTAAAACGTAAAATATAGCTATATGCGGTGGAATCTTATTAAAATACGCTCAGTAGAAGTCATTTGAAGCCGTTTTACAAATTATGGAGACCACTTGTCGGTTGTCCTTTAAAGGATATACTGTAGACTCAATACAAATGTGTCGTATTATCTGTCATGCATCAGCAAAAAAAAAGTTTGGAAATGACTTTTTATCAAATCGTTTTGAAGGGACCATCATATTTTTTTGCGGCGTGTGGAGGAGGATGAGAGGAAGCGTTTTGGGCCATATGTTGCTGTGTTTATGCGGATCTTCTGTGGGAGGGGATTTCCTTTGAACTGTGTTTGGTACACGATGTAAATTTGACGGTGGAGGTATTTAGTTATATGTGGATATGTCCCCGGAGTATTGTTTTTGTTTTTTTTTAGCTTGTTAGTTAGCTGAATTGTGTAAAACTATCTTTAAATGGGCTTAAAATGTATAATTTGGTCATGTAAGACCAAGCACTTTCACAGCCCCGATCTGTTCAGCGGAAAGGTTGGTACTGTTGGACAGTCTGCGGCATGATGGATGCTTGGCCGATGCGGATGTGGAATTGTCGCGGATTGGAATTGAAGCGGATTTACGTGGGACAGGATATGTGAGACAGTCTTTTTTCGTCAATGGATGCTACAGCTTTGTGTTTGGTTTCAACATTTAGCTTCTATCAAATGTGCACATTCAACCATGACGTCCCTGGTCCACTGGTAAAAAGGACACTTTAATCTTTTTCTCTTTCATCTAAAACTGCTTCATACAACAAATAGGGTGCAGAAAGTGCTGAGGAATGAATGACTGTGTCTTTGTGTTGTCATATCATGTTATTTTGTTTTTTTATTCTTTTGACTTCAAGATGGCACAGCGAGAGTGGCTGTCTTGCCAGCAGCTCCTGCATTTTGTTTTTCTACTTCTTCTTCCTTTCCTCTTCCTTCCATAACTTTGCTGCTGTGAAATGTAAATTTCTGCACTGCAAGACTAAAAGAGGCTCATCAAATCCAATCCAAAAGATAGCATTGTGTTGTTAATCGTGCTTTGCAATATTTTACGGTATTTTCATACCATTACTGGATAGAAATAAGTGGCATTGCCGTATCAGCAATATTTATAGCATTGCACAAAAACTATTGATAAACATCAACTTTTCATCCAACCATATTTTTAGGAGTGAGCTACTCAAACCAGACCCGTCGGACCTCGAATCCAATCGTCAACAATATTAGTTTGGATAAACTTGAACACTTTACTGCTATTTGCAATTATTTTGTACTGCACAGAACATAATTGACAAAATAAAGTACATATTCGGTTTAATGCCACCACCTTCCCATTACTCCTCACTCTGTCTGATTCTCTCCATCCGCTATCCCTTTTCTGCTTTTCTTCTTTGCACACCTCCAATAGCAGTATTTACTTTTTGGAGAGTAAACAGCACCTTTTCCAGCAGGCTGCCACAGCTCTGTGACTCAATGCGTTCACGCCTCGCTCGTTCTCGCAAGCAAAATGGCGTCACATTTTGACGAGCTGGCGTCGCGGCACGCTACGCGCACGCGACTGCTAACGTGAGCTGCTGGCCTTTTTTTAATTTGTGCTCGGTAGTGCGTACTTTCAATGTCTGATGTTAATAAACCTTAAGAGGGACGAATGAGTGCTCAGTGTTTTTAAAACCGCACGGCTAATTGGCCAGCGAGAAAAAGGATTACAGGAGTGGCGAACAACATCTTGCACCCAAAACTTTTTTTTTCTCTCTCTCTCTTTCTCTCTCCCGCATGACCACATAAACAGTTGAACAAGTTCTGCATGTTAAAATAAAGGCTGTGGGCGTCTGTAATCTGCAAGCAGCCACATTGAAATGACCTGACATCTGCAAACTATTAAAAGCAACTTCAGGTAGCACATGTTGTCCACATTAGCTCAGAGCCAGATTTACATTTCCACATCTCCACGAAGCATAATAAACAATCAAATGGGGCGTGTGCGGGCAGGTTCACTTCACTGACCGTTGCAGAGCATTTGGTGTCGCAGTGTTTGGCGAAGGCGAGAAGACACAATTTTGTGGATGCATTTGTATGTGTTTGGAATTTTGCTTTTACCTGTAGAAGTGGGAATTAAAAGTGTGAAAAAAAAATGCTTAGTTTGCATTTGTTTGAGTTTCATCCAATTTTTATAGCGCTTGGAGGGGTTACGGTGATGTGAAACCTTCAATAGAAGGAGGAATACGCCCTAGATTGGTCACTAAACAACATGACAGGATATCATAGTGATTTACTCTTGCATTCACAATTTTGAGCCGTTAATGCACCGATCATCAAAGTAAAACGCGGACAACAACGCACAAGTCCAAAATTGTGTGTGATGTTTATAAATGTTCGTCCACTAGGCTGCTTGTGTTTGGCATTTTTAAATATATAACGTTTTACTTCTGTGCAAGAAGTAAAGCTTTATTGTCATCATGCTTATGTTCATAGATTGTTGATCTCGGTAAAATGTGAACAGCCAATTTTCAGTGGAAAGGAGCGTACAAATCATGTTATTAGTTTTCATTAACATGATGGTGAATTGGGGGCGGGGGGTTTAGTGGGTGAGAGGGGTTGGATCTAAAGGCCTGTCATTTACTTTGCTGGTTAACAGCAACAAAGACAACAACCCAAAAAAAAAAACCTGAAACTGCATTGGTCAATTTTAAAACGGTTGGTTTTTTTTTATTCTCAACACAGAAGTTGTACCCAAACAAGTCAATTTATGCTCCTACTGTAGCCAAGCACCCAAGCACATTGATGAGAAAGATAGTAATTGAATCTACTGAAAAAGGCGATTCTATTCATCATGATTGGTCGGTAGGTAGGTAGTTAGGTACATAGGTAGGTTGGGGTTGGGTAAGTAGGTAGGTAGGTATGTAGGTGTGTCGGTAGGGAGGTAGGAATGTATGTGGGTGAAGTAGGTAGGTAGGTAGGTAGATAGGTAGGTAGATGGGTACTTGGTTCGGTCTGTCAGTCAGTAGGTGGGTATGAAGGTAGATGGGTGGATGGATCTTGAGTAGGTAAGTAGGTAATTAGGTAGGTCTGTAGGTGTGTAGGTAGGCAGGTGGGTGGTTCGGTCAGTCGATCAATAGGTAAATGGGTGGGTGGATAGGAGCTCGGTAGGTACGTAGGTAGGTAGGTAGGTAGGTAGGTGTTGGGTAGGTAGGTAGAGATATAGATATAGATAGAGATAGAGATAGACAGACAGACAGATAGTGAAGTCTCACAGCCAGAATAATCCCACCTCTGAAATGTGATGGTATCAAATCAGAAGCTGAGCTTGTTGCAATGTTGCAGTCTCGTAGTTGTGTGTGTAGGGGTGGGTGTGGCTGCACCCTCCCTCTCCATCCAAAGAGAACATCTCCCTCCCTCCCTCCCTCTCTCCACCGGGCATGGGTTCTGGCAGACTCCTGTCGCCCCCCATTGGCAAATACGATGTACTGGATATAAAACTCGCCCAAGAGTTCCATCACTGTTTGGTTTTTCATATATGACGATATTAAATATTGTATTTATTTCACTTGTTTATGAACTTAATCAAGAGGGGTAGGTTTTAGGTGGAAATACATGTTTTTCTTGTGTGGGCTTCTTTTGGGGACCGTACGCTTGGAGCTGCTGTGCAATGCGCGTTCTTACGTGCGCGTAACTTGCCCCACAAGAGAAATTGGTGGTATCAAATTCCTCCACGTTGACGTCCCACGCAACCCACCAATCGCGCGAAGGCTTTCCTCCGCGCCATGGTAACGTTCTTATAAAGTGCGCGAGCGAGCGACTTTGCAGTTCAGAGCACTCACGCGTTCTGGGATTCTATTCTGGAGACGAGCAAGGAGAAATTTACCAGTTTTTTTTTCTTCCCCCAAGTCAGACACCGAGTTTGATTTGCTTGCCTGTGGATCGACGTTGGATGCCCATGCGTCAAGGCATTTCTTTGCAAACCAAGTTTACGCAGAAAGGGAGACTTTTGGTTCATTTTTAAAAGACTTTGACCGGATTGATTCTGGCAAGTCGCTTTTAAAGCTTTTCCTGTCTTTTTTTCACGTGACGCGTCAGCGTTAACGTTCCCGTTTCACGCGTAAATTTTGGCATCGACCCGTTTCTCGTATGAATCTTCTCGACCCCTACCTGAAAATGTCGGAGGAACAAGACAAGTGTCTTTCCGATGCCCCGAGCCCGAGCATGTCCGAGGACTCCGCGGGTTCTCCGTGCCCGTCCGGCTCCGGTTCGGACACCGAAAACACTCGACCGTCTGAAAACGCGCTGCTCCGCGTGGAAGCGGCTCTGGGTGAATTCAAGAAAGACGAAGACGATAAGTTCCCCGCTTGCATACGCGACGCCGTGTCCCAGGTGCTTAAAGGTTACGACTGGACTCTGGTTCCCATGCCCGTGCGCGTAAACGGATCTACCAAGAACAAGCCTCACGTGAAGAGACCGATGAACGCCTTCATGGTTTGGGCTCAGGCTGCGCGCAGGAAGCTGGCTGACCAGTACCCGCACCTGCACAACGCCGAGCTGAGCAAAACGTTGGGCAAACTTTGGAGGTAAGTTTTACTCGGACTTTGAATAATGAATCATTCTGACGAGTTTGTTTCTCACGTTATTGTTTTGGTGGTTTTACGCACAGACTTCTAAACGAGGGTGAAAAGAGGCCGTTTGTGGAGGAAGCCGAGCGGTTGCGCGTCCAGCACAAGAAAGATCACCCAGACTACAAGTATCAACCGAGGAGAAGGAAGTCGGTGAAGAACGGACAGAGCGAAGGGGAGGACGGCAGCGAGCAAACACACATTTCGCCCAATGCCATCTTTAAAGCGTTGCAGCAGGCGGATTCTCCAGCTTCCAGTTTGGGAGAGGTGCACTCTCCTGGGGAGCATTCAGGTGAGGTTATCTACAGTTTTGTTCAAACATATGTGCTATGAAATTTTAGCAAGTGACGTCATGAACAGACTCCTTACGAGTGTATTCATTTTTTTTTTTGTCTGTAAACATATCACCGTATATCAATCAAGTGTTATTTTGTTTTAAATCAACCAGGTTCCCAGGGTCCTCCAACCCCTCCCACAACCCCAAAAACCGACACCGGCTCCGGCAAGATGGATCTTAAGCGCGAAGGGGGTCTCCGATCCCTCCCCGAAGGCGCAGGTCAGCGTCAACTGAACATTGACTTCCGCGACGTGGACATCGGCGAGTTGAGCAGCGACGTCATCTCTCACATCGAGACCTTTGACGTCAACGAGTTTGACCAGTACCTCCCGCCCAACGGCCACCCGGGTTCCGTTAGCGGTCCGGGGACGCCGGTGGGCTACAGCGGTAGTTACAGCATTAGCGGCGGGGCTCCGGTTAGCCCGGCGGCGGGAGCGGGCTGGATGCCTAAAAGCCAGAACCAGCAGGGACAACAGCAGCAGCACACCCTAACCACCCTGGGCGGGTCCGAGGCGGGTCAAACACAGCACAGGACCCAGATCAAGACGGAGCAGCTGAGCCCGAGCCACTTCAGCGAGCAGCAGGGCTCCCCGCAGCACGTGGCCTACAGTCCCTTCAACTTGCAGCACTACAGCCCCACCTCATACCCGGCCATCACCAGGGCGCAGCAGTACGACTTCACCGAGCACCAGGGGGGCGCGCCTTCGTTCTACAGCCACGCAGGGGGCGCAGGTCAAGGCTCGGGCCTCTACTCGACTTTCAGCTACATGAGCAGCCCAAGCCAGAGGCCCATGTACACGCCGATTGCCGACAACGCAGGGGTGCCCTCCATCCCCCAGAGCAGCCCTCAGCACTGGGAGCAGGCTCCGGTTTACACGCAGCTGACCAGACCCTGAACCCCGCCCTCAACCCCCTTCTTGATGCATCCAACACACGTGTACAGCCAAACACATGTATCCCAAAACACTTTTAATTCAAGGAATACGTCCCCCTCGTTCCATCCAGACGCCCCCCCCCTCCACCCCAAGTCGACGAGGAGGAGAGTCGCACTTGCGATTGGCTCACGCTGTGCCTTATTATTGTACCGTGATTTTTTTTTTATAGATATAAATATATATATTTTTAGAGAGCTGAAAAGACTCCAGGAAATCCTCTGTGAGGATTTGATTGTTAATATTTCTCTAGGTAATGTATGTTTTTTTTTTTTGTCTTCATACGCTGGCAGTTTGTAACCCACGAGGTTGTTTATGAAGGTTAAAAAAAATGATAAGAAGACTTGTTTTAAATCCGCCTGGCAACATCTGCTTATTGGTTGTGTTATTGACTATTTTATATTTTTCAAACCTCCTCACGTGCCGTTACAATAATGGAAGAATCATTGGAAAACATTGTAGGAGAGTCGTAGGGGTGACTTCCAAACCACCCGTGCCTTAAATCCACTTCCTTTTTTTTCCTCCCGCTTTTGTATCTGCGCACCAACAGCTGAGATTACACTTAGCGTCCAGCAGCGTGTGTTTGACCGCTACAGGATGTCCCCTTTGACCTCTGGGTTCTCCCCCTGCTGTCTTCTTCCGCGTTGATATAACCCAATACCCTTTAGCCTTCCCCAGTTTCAAGAAAAAAATGTATCTATTTATTTATTTCTTTTAATTTTATTGCGAGTGAATTATGTTGCATTGTAGTCTTATTATTATTGTTTCTCTCTTTTTGTTTTTTTTTTTTAATAATGTACACAGCATATCTCTTCTTTCTCATTTGGATTTGAAACCCAGGAGGTACTAATATGAAATGGTACGTGCTGTAATCGTCTCGTTCTTTATTTATCTTAACCTAAATCTCTATTTTAAGTATGTATTTGCCTTTCTTTGCGGGTAGGGGAGGGGCGGGGGGCTAATTTACAATGTTTTTTTTTTTTTTTGTAAATTGTCTTGAATATGTTGAACTGAACTAGGGCTGAAAGAACTGGAAAAAAATATATCACTTTTTAAAGGGGTTGTTACAGTATATATGTTTTGCTCTTTTTTTTCCTGTAAGCTCCCAAGCCGCCTCCCAGTACCCCCCCCCCCCCTAACCCCTGAACACTTCTGTTCTTTTGCAAAGTATTTGTACTGTCTTTCAAAAATCTTTTGTATCTGTATTTGCAATAAAAGTGAAAATGCAATTCAACCACCATGTCATGTTGGGTTATTTTCTCGGCGTTTTCAGTGGAGGGAAGAGTTAACGGACAAGTGCCAAGTAATCGGCTTGTGTTTGTTTTCCCAGAAGCCTTGTTTTCTTTTTGCCTCCCACTTTATTTTCTTCCTCTCTCTCTCGTGTCAGCTGCTTGCGGCAGGAGGTGGTCAGGCTACGTGGGGCCCGAAAGAGGGTTTTTTTGGAGGGCGGGGGGCATTTTACATTAGGTCAATAAGAAGTTTTGATAAATATGACCCCAAACCACCAGAATATTGACAATACAGTGCAAGCTAAGAATATACATGATGTAATGGTAATGAGCTGATCGGGACTGGACCCTGCAGTACGTTTCATAAGAAGGATCATGAGTTTTACCATTGCCCCGGTTTACTCGGGTTTAGAAAATCGGATTGTGACACATTCCAAATATTTCAAACAAAAGTTCAGCAGTTATAATTCACTCTTAGAGCAATAACACCTAACATAGTTGCATACTTTTTCTTGAATTTGGCTAAGGAAGTAGCCATTGCCGATTGTTGGCAGGGCTCCATCGGTGCTGCTGTTTTGGTTAGCAACAAAGTTGAAACGGCGTCTGTACTAAAAAAAATAATAATCTTCCCTAACAAATTAAAATCCTGGTCTAGATATTTTCCGACTGATATTCTCGATTGTAATGTTTTCTTTTGAAGATGCAAGAGATTTCATTTCCCCAACTTCAGATGAAATTAAACGTCAAAAAGACGAAACTCAATTAGATAGGACAGATCAGATAAAATATCAAATATGTATAGGGGAGTGGTAGGGGGTGGGGGGCTTTTCCCCCTGGATCTTGTAGCGCTCCAAAACACATCAAAGACCTTACAGGAAATAGACTGGGGGATTAAAAAGACTTAATAATGTCAAGATCCTATATCCAAAATGAATATATGGCCTTGGAGAAGAACATGATTGGAACTAACGCACACACAAACTCCTCCAGCAACCAAAGTGCTTCTTCTCATGATGAGAGATGCTGCGCCCATGTATGCAAGTGGCCCTGCAGCGTAACTTCATTGATTATTTCAATCTCCGGACATGCAGACAGAGTTTCCAATTCATCTGCATACAGTCCTTCTGTTCCATCCCTTTAGCAAGGCGCATTTAATGGAATAAAAAAAGGCTTATATAGTTTGTTGTCATTGTTATTTCTTTTGCAAATGATAATCATCGATGCTCATAGGACTTTGTTGCAAAATACGATGGCGGCATGCATTCAAATAGACCAGGAATCAGCTTCCGGGTTTCTTCATTTGACTATGTTCATGTTAGCTGAAAATAGCGGATGTGACAGTGAGAGGGAGTGAAAATGGAAGCTGCAGGTTTGTGAATATTGACTGAAAAACTCAAAATTAGCGGAAGCCAGCTGGCCTTTGTCCAGGGATTGAAATCCACTTCCAGATCCCAATCAAAACGCTGGGGATTCATATGAAAAAAAGGCAATTTGCAATGAAATTGATGACAGGCCAAAAATTTTGCATGCCGACTCAATGTTAAGTTTACGAAAGACAATTAATTATGAGCTGAAAATCACTTGTTACACATTTAGCACAAATGATTCCGCAAGATTTTTTCACTGTGATGACATTTCCCATAACCGATTGTTTTGTTTTACATTGAGCGGCGGATGCAAATGGCCGCCTTTCTTTTAATCCGCCCCACATTTCTTCTTCATTGACTTCAGTTCCTTTATGCAGATCGGGGGAACTCGGTGAAAAGACTCGCCAGTTTGAACGTGGGCACTTTTCCCAGGGAGGGGGGAGAGGATGAAAAAAAAGTGTAAAAGGGGTGAAAGACAATTAATATTCTAAAGCGACGCCGGACTGAAAAGCCCTCCTGGACTCACGGGTGGTCTTTTCAAATGCTAAATACTCTGCGGTGAGAGCAGGATGGCAGAGCAAGAATTTGATCGGGTCTATGGAGGCTTTTGATATTAACATGCATCTTGGTTGACATCGTCACAATCGGACAGGTGTTCATTGGGTAAATCCATACTAATCAGTTATCCATAATGGACCCATTTTACATCAATGGACAATCGTTTATTTATTGTGATTCATTTCTTAACTCTTCTATATGTGTTTTTTTTTTTCAAGCTTCCTAGGAATGAATCACGTCCTATAATTTCTCCGTGAAGTCGTGAAATATAACTCAAGCAAGACCCAAGATGACCCATTTATCTCCCCGGAGGTGTGGGCAGTAAGTCACTGAAGAACAAACAAAAGCAAAATGCGGGAGGGCCTGATCTTCGATCACAAATGAAATTTTAAACAGCACAGATTTTGATTGATGGTTATAAGGTGCTTTTTGCAGTCAAGTGTGTCATAAAGAACCAATGAGCCAAACAATCGCCACAGAGCTGCTTCAAGAGTTAACTCATCCACTGCCATTCACAAATTTATTCAGGATTTGAAAATATGACGTAGAGCGCAATTCCCGAATTTGTTCGGGTTTTGTTTTTTCATACTTGGGTGCGTATAAAGCGCTGGCTAGATCTCTGGCAATGTTTTTTCACAGCCTGACCAGATAAGGTCAGGCTGTTGTTGAAGCGCTATATAAACCAATATGTAGTAGGTATTGCATTGTATTTGCCACCCACATTTCAAGCTCATATAACTCCAAACACACATAATTTATGAATTAACTCTTTTCTGATGAAAGAAGATAGTCTAAGGTTTCTAACGCTGTATTGAATGTTTGTGGAGTCCAAAAACTCTATATTCTGTGGGTCCTCAAATTTGAGTGACAATGACAAAAACCCTGGCACTGGAGTGGACACATTTATCTACGCCGGGATGTGAATGAGTTAAATACCAAGCATGAGGCTAGGAAAAATATTTTAAAGATTTAATCTTTGAGTGGAGACATAAGAATAAAAACATGAAGCACAATAAGTGCCATTTCCCGTTTTTCATGGCATTGTTTTGTATTTATGGCCTAAAGATTGACTGGATTGACTCGACAAAATAAAAATCGAATTATTTCAACCAACAAACATTTTATTTTTCAGCATACAGACATCCGATTACATGATCAATTCCTCATCCCAATCAAATCGATTGAAACGGAGCCTTACGGAAGCACCGCGAAACAAACGAGTGTTAAAAGCAGCTCGTTTGTTTAAACGCCAAACTTGTGGTGCAAACACGCTAAAAAATGTAACGTTTGTTGACGAGAGGGAAGGAAAATGTGATTGGGGCACCGACTGTGTGGGTGGATTGAAGTTCAAAGATATAAAAACAATAACAAATAAATAAATAAAGAGTGTTTGTTTTCAAAAGGTGGCATTTTAAGGCCTGCCAAGAAGCAGAATGCGCTAATGAAACTGACTTCAATTGCCTCGCTGCTGTAAAAACTGTAAAAAAAAATCAAGCACTTATACAACAATGGCGGGGCTGCATTGTTTTCACTAATGTTGCCGGGGTGAAGGGTGGGGGAAGAGAAATATCTCCTGGAAGATTTGGCTTCAGCACATCATTAGCTATGACCTCACCGCAACCATGAACGGCCACACGCTGCGATGCTTTTGACTCGAAAAACGGCGCCAAAGCGCTTTGTCATAAATCGCTTTTCATTTTGTAAATATACAATCAGCCCTGATTTACATTCGGCAAACGGTGACGACATTTTGAAACATTTGCAGAGTCACTCGCGAGCTGTTTCTTTCTACCCAGATTCCAGTCAAACAACTACCCTCCACCACTCCATGTATCGTTCTCAAATATGTCACTGTCCATCTTTCCCTATCTCTCTGTTCTTCTCCTCCCACTGATATGCTCAACGCTCCCCCAGGAACCTTTGGACCCTGAAATGTGTGAACCAATCCGTCTCGTTGCGCACACAAAGTGTAAAGCCGTTCGCACATAGACGGAGTCACTGCATGAAACGGTCGTTGGGCCCTGATAGATAGGCCCCGGCTTGGCCTCGTGACACTTAGGATCCATCACCGGAGCTTATCTGTCGAGAGTTTCGACAACAACATGGCCAGATGGAAGAGGGGCGGGTGGGGGCGGGGGATGAGCCTGTTGCTCCTCTGCACGCCACCTGCACTGTAGCAGATATAAAATGCAACATTTAAGCTGTCGGACGGATGAAAATGAACGAATGAACATTGAAAGTGATGCAGCAGATAGTTTGCACAACGTGGACGGATGAAAAAGATTGAGAGTTGTCATCCTCTTTCTTTCTGGATTATACTTTCCGACCAAACTCTTCCAAAAGCGTTCGCAGCAGAAGCAAAGCCTCATAAATTTCCCCCGATTTAAGTAATCGATAGGCTGTCTGGGAGAACATTAGCATTCCTGCAGCCAGACTCCCGTGTCTCATCGTGACCGAGCGTGAACGTCACACACGGGTGCTGGCGTCGAGAAAAGGAAGAGTTTCAATACGGGGGCGGCTGGGGAATTTGACAAGAGGAAGAGAAAGTGACAAAGTGACCGGGAAAAGGTGTGGATGACGGATAAAATAGGACGAAAGAGAACAGAGGCAACAGGAAGAAAAGGGAGGAAGCAATAGTCTGTATTTTGTGCCCAGGAATCAAGTCCGAGAGCAATGAAATTTAAGTAGCGGAGTGGGAGAAAGTGCACACACACATACTAACAAATGCTTCAGACAGACCTGATTGAAAGAACACTCTGCAGTGATGTGTCACCATATCACAGCTTTTCATAACATTACAAATTTCACTAACGTGTGGCTACGCTGTAAAAGTAATAGCGGTAGCAGCAGCCTGTCTGGCCATGACGCAGTCATGTTTTTGCTCTGGAATCACATTTAAAATGGCACTTCATCATGGTATGACTCTCGGAATATCTAATGGGAGTTGCAATACAAACATTCACAATAATGGAACTGAGGCTATGATGCAAAGTTAAAAGTTAGCCGAGTGAACCGTAAGTAACAAAATGGAACAAGTGGTGATTTTCGGATTCACCGCAACCTGACATTATTTCCCTTCCTAATGCAAGCGACCAGAGGGAACATAGGGTACCTTAAGTCTCAATAATGTTTGGGATGCTACAATTTGAAAGAAATACATGTATAACCTTGTATAACTTTTATTTTCATGTGCAAAGCGGGGGAAAACACCCACGCTGATCATATTTTGAAGTATTGCAGATGCAAATGAAAATATTGTGATAAAAATGAGCTACAAATGGAGAGGGGAAAAAATGGACACGCTTCTTCATGGTACGTGGAACTCTTTAAATCGCAACCAGAGAAAATAAATAAATAAATACATAAATAAATAAATATGCCCAATAAAAATACATTAATAAAAAAATTAAACAAATATGTAAATAAATAAATACATGGATAGAAAAATAAATAGATTAATAAATAGATGAATAAATAAATAAATAAAAAAATAAATAAATAGAAAAATAAATACACAATAAATGAATAAATAAATAAATAAAATATAAATAAATAAATAAATAAAAATAAATAAATACAATTAGGTTTTACAAATTCTCTTGAAGGGTGCATGTACGTCACCCTCGCCTCAGGATGTTTTTTCCTGCCTCGGATTTAATACTAAATGCTCCAACATACAATCCTCGCCCTCCGCTTATTCTGCTTTTTCCATTGTTGATTTGAGTTGGTCTTGCATTACCTGTATTTTTTAGGTGGGATTATGTATTGTATTATGCCTTTGCTGGCAGCTCGAAATTCCCAAAAGAAAAGACGATGAAGTATTAACCTCAATAATCTTTTACAGATGGTGATCTTTTCTCTGATTGTGGGTATACGTGGAACAAAAAAACAATGTCATGTTATGTTGTCTATGGAAATAAAGAGTACTTCGTTTTTTCAACCAGATTTTTTTCTTCAACTTTTGTTTGGTTTTTGACCAGGGCCAGCTTTTCATCCACAACAACATATATTTACTTTTTTGGCTTCACAGAGGAACTTGGCATTTGCTTTTGGCTTTTTGTTGGGGAAATTTTAGTGACGCTTAAAACATAAACAAATTCAGGTAGTTTGCATTATTGCTTTAGGGTGATTTGATTTCCGATGGGACACTTTTCTTTCTATTTTCCTTACTACCCTCCCCCAAAAAACTTGCGCTGCATGAGCCTATATAGCTACATAATGCCCAAAGTTGTACACATGCTATTAATTAGTCAAAAAGGAACATATTTTCCAGCATCAAAAAGATAAACATGCAAATGGCCTCATCCGTACCTAGCGGCGACCACAGCCAGTGACAGTAGCCCAATACTAAGCGGGCCTCTCAGCCGAAAACGTGAGCATTTGCACGTGAAGAAGCGCTGAGGGACTCTTTACAAGATAAATAACATTCAGTCAAGTAAAATAAAGCACAGCAGGCTAGCCCAGCTAAACCTCGCACTGTGCTGGAGCGCAACACGACACAGTTTAATAAGAAACTTCTCTGACCTTATCATATGGAAGCCATCATTTATTTCCCTTCAACTTCACCCACTGACAAGCTGCAGGGATGAGCAATAACAAAAGACCCAAACTAGAAGGAAAAAAAAAGTCGACTTTGGGCTAGGGTCACTGTCAAGAACCCTAAAAAGGTTTAAGAGGCCCTGAGACTGAAGTTATGACTCAAGTTTAGATGGGATGGTGTTGTCATGGAGGATTATCAGTCACTGTGGGGGCGTTGGATGGAGGAGGCAGACAAAGATAGACACAAAAGGCCTGTTATCGGACTATCGGCGCAAGAGAGGATGTTCACCTGGAAGCAAAACATATCTGGGATGATTCCAGGAACATGTAAATGGTTTGCTTCGTGCAGGAAAGCCCTTCAGACCATCTTCGCGACTTGATTTGTGTGTACAGTGCGGTTCAAAAGTTTAGAGACAACTTCTGATTCTTTTTTTTCCGTGTTTCAAGAATTTGCAAAAAAAAAAGATTTATGTATCAAAGTCAGACACCCTTGTTTTTCCGAGTCAACTTCATGATGTTTCATGACCCTGTATGACCTTTCCTTCTTTTTGACTTGGGAAAAAGATTTCAAATGGTTGCTGTCGTTCTTTCATGCAAATGGGCTTTCCTATTCTAAGGCAATGACTCCCAGATAGAGATCGTGCCGTTCTCCTTTCTGCCGATGCAGATACAGATGATGTGCAGGGAGGGAAGAAAATGAGAGGAAGAAGGCAGAGGAATTTAGGAACACCCCCCCACCACCACCCTGACCCCCTTTTCCTCTGTCAGGAAGCCCCCAACAGAGTTGAATAGAAACCAGATCTCCCGTTTCAAGACTTCATGTGCGGGGATGTCGTGGCCTCATTATTATCTCGCTCGTTACCCCCTCCCTATTCTTCATTGAGCACGAATACTATCTCCCACGTGTCTTTATCTGTCTCCATCTTTACATCCTCGACTGCGGATCTCTTTGCCTCTCCCTGCCGCCCACCTAAAGGGTCCCAAGTTCAATGTTAGAGGTCCGGTGATGTAATCAGATGGTCATTAGTCATTTTGATTGACAGCGAGTATGACGGGTGGAGGAGGGTGGGGCGCATTATCGAGTGGGGGACTCGCGGGGTGTGTGTGCATGTGTTGTCGGGAGCTGGGAGAAAGGCTTGTCCTTCACATGTGAAGACAGTGAAAGGAAACAGCTTCCTGACAGAACTTTCCCTAAGGCGCACTTGTGACATCATAAATGGCTCGGAAGCTAATTGCGTTGCACTAAGCAAATTACACAAATGACTCGTTCATTCTGCTTGATTCCATTTGTGTGGGGAGTCTGTTCTCACGATAGATAGATAGCAGGACTGCAAAAAATGTAGAAATCATGCATGGTGAGGATTGAGGGGTTGGAGACACTTGAAAAAGCGGACTGTAGCTTTTTGTTTTTGTTTCCTACAGTTTTATATTTTGTGTTTAAGCCAACAGCGTGATAGTCGTACCATTGAGACTCAGACAATTTGCTCTTTAATTAAACTAAAGTGCATCAAAATAAGTTTTAAAATCTGAATTATTGGATATATTAATGTCGAAATGATGAACATTTTATGGGTAGCGATCATGGGGTTCGACTGTCGTCTATTTCCAATATAACGACTTTAATAGATCATTGTAAAATGACATTGTTGACGTCATCCCACACAATGTGACAACAGACCGCGCTTAGGCGCCCTGAAACAATATCTCGATTCGGTTAGCCTGTCATACAACGCTGTCATCTCATCTTACCGCTGATAAAAATATTACAGGCGGCGCTAACAAGTGGCTTCGGAACACGATAAATCAAACAAGGCTCATTTATCAAATCTGTCATGCTACTGTCCGAGTGAAGCGGCCAAGAACAATGCGGTGGCCATGATAGATGCCATTTTGAATTCACGTGACCTTCACCTATCAAACAACCGGATGTCATTCATGAACTAAGTCGGGAAATGATTCGCTCACAGCAAAGGATACATTTTCATCAATTAGTGAAGAAAGTACAGATGAAAAATAGCACGTCCCCCTTTGCGGCTGACAGACGCAACATTCTTGTTAACTTGCCGCTGTCCGTTCACTGTCGCATACTTTCAGAGATGTGCCCTTTATTGAAGACGCCCTTAATCGTCCTCTTCAGATTTGACAACTTTATAATCATGTCGAACACGAAGGATGGGGTACTTGACAGGAATGGACACTGGAAAAGGCAAGGGAAGATGGATGAAGGCTGCGGTAGATGGACAGGAGGAGCAGGGGGGGTCTGGCATTGATTAATGAGAGTCAGAGACTTTGTGTATGTGTGTGAGCGAGAAAGCGAGACAGAAAGAGAGAGAGAGACAGATGAGTATCTCTAAGACATTTTTGCTTTGGATACATTGCAGACACATGGTGCAAACCATCTCAAGACCCAGATGATGACTATAAGACAATACAGTTTTTTAACAACAAAGCAATGCCGACATGCAACCAAATGAACTTTACAACGTTGCAAATGATCTTAACGTTGTAAAACGCGCATGCCAGAATTCAAACAGCATGTACGAGCAACCCCTTAATGATGCACAGCTCCATGCTCTACTTCGCACCACAATCAAAACACAGCCAGTGGTGCATGAACGTTAAATAGCCCAAATGTAGTCCACATGCAATTTGGGCTCCTGATTACTTTGCACCTAATGACAATATTTGTAGATGTTTGAGCGAACTAAAATCAAGAGAAACTGATTTTATAGCCGGATTGCCTTTCTGAAAGAAAATGTGCGTAAAGAAAAGACGCAAGTTGTAAAGCGTTGTGAATTTTTAAAAAAGTGCCTTGACCTCGACTAAAGGAAACTTCCTGTCATTAAGTGGCCACATGATAACATCCTGATGACATCACTGGCCATCCGTCATTCGAGTGTCTGGTTAACAGCGTGCGGTGATTACTGGGTCATTGATAGTGATTGGGGATTGTGGCGTTATACTGATTGTGATAAAAGCTCGTGCAATCGTGCGCGAATTGTGTGTGTGTGTGTGTGTGTGGCCGCATGGGAAGCTCCATCAGCTGCAGGGATGCGTTTATATTAAAAAGCTGATTGCCTGCTGGAGCAACCTGCTGACCTTGACAGTGACTCTGAAAACATTTCCTTCCAATTGCATCTTTTCCTTGTTGTTGTTTTTATTAATTTAAGCGCAAAGCCAAACATTTGAAAGTTGCCTATTGATTGAAACAACAACAAAAAAACGTTTTTTTTTTTTTCTTTTACAGCAAATGTATCTTCTTCTCTGTTTTTGTTTGGATGCCATCTGGCGGCATTCCGTCTCTCACAGGTCAGTTTTGGTACTGCAACATTCAAATTCGCACCACTGAGCAATTTTGTCTGGGATTACACTCCATGTTTTTGGATTGTGACAGGAAACCAGAGGCCCCGAGGAAAATCATCCAAACTCGATCCCAGAGAGTCGAGATTCAAAGCCATAACTTGCCGTGAGACACACACTTCACCAAGGTCAGTCTGAGAGGAGCTGTCTGGATCTATAATGATAGATGGAGACTCTTAATCGAGTGAGGGAGGGTAGTGGTGGAGGGTCGGGGAGAGGGAGTGTGGGTACCAGCTATAACTATGAAATTATAATGTTTGTGGTTTAAATTATGACTACTACGAATTCTACTGTGTGTGTTTTCTTCTCTCTGTTCTCCCACCCACTGTGCCACTGGCAAATCAGGGCATTGCTCGAACCTATTAAATTTTAGTGTGCATCAGGTTAAAAGCTGCTAATTCAGGCTTTTCTATTTCTTTTTTTTTAAACATGTTTAGTCTCGTTGGAAACATTTCTAATATCTTCTGTCATCATTATCGAACTAAGAATTTAGCTTGTATGGCACAAACATGGCGAACTGCATTTTTGTTGTCATTTGGTATTGTTATTGGGTGACATTCAAGTATGAGCGTAAAAAAAATGTTGGACAGCCTCAACATTTTCAGTTCTAAAAACGAATAAAGCTGCAAAGCACATTTACGCGTGTGATTAACAGAAACCCACAGTGCTCATGACCACCAGTTCAAGAACAAATGCTCGATAGCCCAATGTTGCGGTTGCATTTGGGGTAACTCTATCTTACCGTGAAGACACACAGAGCTCACCAGCATTGCATGTAATTATAGTCTCTTATGTATTGAGGGGAGTTCAATAACTCCCATTGCTCAGGGTCTCAAGAAAATATTGGTTATCATTTCTTTCCATTTGTGATTTGCAGACCACAGTCATGGTCGTTTTTAAGCCTGAGTTGCAACATCGTGGAACCATCTGGTCCACGAGGGCGAATAAAGGAAACTGATCCGGCAGCCATGCAAAAACCTCGCAACCTTCCACCTCATTGCTTTCTCAAGTATGAAATGACTGGAAATGAACACAAATCCCAAGCAATCCTCTTAGGTTGTATTTCTTCCTGGTTGTGGGTTGCTCTTTGCAGTTACGACACCACACATACACACGCACGCACACTTACTTTATAGCCACGCAACTGTATTTAACACTTCGGGCTTCCCCACTGTGCAACTACCCTATTTTGATTCCCATAGCCGTCGTTTGAATACCCGAGTGCTCTGAGCCAAAATGCCAAAAGCCAGAAAGACTTGGAACAAGTCGCTTTGAGCTGAACTTTAGTTGAAAAATTGCACGAGACCTTCTTTGTCATTCGGTGGGATATCGAGCCCGGTCAGCAAAATACACAAAACTGACAAAAATGCTTTGATATCATTGGATAATGACTGATCAAGCAGGAAAAAACAGCTTCTGGACTTTCCAATGACAAATCATTGGCAAGGTTGATCACCATTGCGATGATTTTAAAATGATGCAGGTGAACCATGACCTGGTTGGGACTTTATGCTCGAGACTAATATGAGGGCACAAACATTCTCAAAACAGAATACAAGACTCCAAGTTAATGTCAAACAAAATTAAGATCAATCTATAAAGTTCCTACGCGGTTGATTCTGTTTAGGATGACGCGGAACTGGAGTCTTGGCCAGCGCTCACCGATTCGTCACATTGCCCATTTAGACTAAGGCAACCATTCTGCATGGAAGTAAGGCGAATATACCATAACAACACCAGTGACAAATATTGAAGTATTACAACTGTGTATTAGTCACTGTGCATTACTGTCACACGAGCCTCCCAAAGATACATATTATCCGCCTCATGACTTCCTCTCCCTCTGCTAAAATAATCCGTCCAATAATTTCTGAGCTCAAGTCTGTGGCTGACAGTGCCTTCCAATGATCCCGGTCGTGATACAAGCAAACGTAGCAACGGTGTCAAATTCTAATGACAGGAAACATCTTGGTTTCGATGACTTTATCACTTGTTTGACCGCCTTGTTTGGAAAGCATGTTGCCATCAACTTGTCCCTTTTCTGGCACGAGAATGCCATGATAGAAGCATGAATACACGTGTCCTCTATTGTTTTACTGCATATTTGTCTTATTAGCATTGAACATATCTGAGACATAGTCCAGAGTATAATAAAAGGTTGATGCAGTGGGAGAAGATGAGACCCCATGGGAGAGGGGAAATAATAGGAGCCCGGGGATGACAAGACAGGAAAATAGATTATGGAAAGATAGTTTAAAGAGGGAAATATAGGAAAAACACGAGAGGATGAAAGTTGGGGCTTGGGTAAGAGGTGAGGAAACTAAGCAGAGAAAAGCAGAGGATATAGAATGTCATGTGGAAGGTTGAGAAAAGAAGTCACTGATATACTTTGCAGAATAGTTGTTTATCATCGCTCCAATCAAGGCAAATTTAATGAGATGTCAAGGAAAGGGGAAAGTATATTTTAGGATTCTGAGTCTGAACAATCTCAAGTACACCTAGCGGTGACAACATGCCTTGGATGACAAGGTATTGATGAGCTAGAAGGGCTGGAGAGGTAGAACAGCAGGGTTAGCTCTTCCCTTTTCTGAAACCTGATGTCAGCTTTGTGAAATTGTGATGACCACCCCACCCCAAGCTCTACTCCCCTTGCTCTTTGCAAGTGCAACACCTCGACATTCAATTAAAAAGGGGCAGCTCATTCATTGCCCTTGTATCAAAAGCCAAACCCCACAATCCATTTTGAGTGACACCTAATCCTTATGCCAGATAAGGGTTACCTTAACAATAGAGATTCAGTAATCCCCGGAGAGGGTGACACGGAACTCTGATCCCCCGTGGAATTGACTCGATAGATTTAGATTAAATCATACTTGCTTTCGTTCCAACTGTTCAAGTCACAAAAACAAGACGCGGTCAATCCACAAGTACAAACCAAAACAAAACAAAAACAGTTTGACATGCTATATGGAAAATCTGAGGAGGTAAGAGCATTGACGTCTTAGACGCTATGTGAAATGGTTCTTTACAAATGTGTTGCGAATAGTCGCACTAGTATAAAAAAAAATGCATTGCTCATTGCGGTGAAAAATCTTTTGATGTTTACAGTGTTCTGTTGAAAACACACCTCAAATAAATCTTTCTTGAGCGACTATCTTCTCCCATAAACATCCGTTTTATTGGGCGGGAGACTGGGTGTGGTCCGAAAAAGGGTGGCGAGGGAACTTTGGCTTCCTCTCCTGTTTTCCAAGGTGAAGAAAATAAGTCTATTAGTGAGGTGGACTCGCGAGCAGAGTGTACCTTTTCTTCGGGACTAGCTTGTGTGTGTGTGAGAGAGAGAGTATGAAACTGTTTTGGCAGGAACATAAGTTGTGGCTCATCGCATGAGATGTTGTGCTAAAATGTTAATGCTAATTTCAATGTAAATAGCCAAAAAACTGCCGTAATATTTCTGTATCATGTTGCATTTTCATATTCACTTTTCAAAAACTACTCGGCAGAGAAAAATAAATGCAGGGAAAACGTAGCTGGTCGCTCACCTTTTTTTCTAGCTACTGTTGGGAGAGCTGATAGTTTTGCAAAAGGGGAGCATGGCTCTGTATTAATTCAACTCCTTCACTGCCATTCCCAAATTTATTCAGGAATTGAAAAGATGACGTGGATCGCCATTCTCGAATTTGTTCAGGTGTTTTGTTTTTTTACGGGGTTGCTGATAAAGCGCTGGTTGGTCAGACCTCTAGTAGTGTTTTTCCCTCCCACGAGGTGGCAGCATTTGCCTTTTGTGCAGTTGTCCCCATTTCAAGCTCAGATAACTCATGATTCATATAACTTAGGAATTAACTTTTTTTTCTTTTCTTACACCGCAGTGAATGTTTATATTGTCCTAAAACTCAATCTTTTGTTCTTTGGTCCTGTAATTCAAGTGACAATGACAAAATCTCTGGCACTCTAGTGGACACATTTTTGTATGTCTGACAGTGAATGAGTTAAATTTCAATTACATCCATCATTGAAGAGAAAATAGCACCATCGGGTGTCGCTCTATTACATAGCTTTTTGTATATACTAATTGGACTAAACACAATCAGGCGAAGGGAAACGCAAATAGGTAGCAATGTTGACATATTGTTGTAAACCATTGCCCCCCCTGTCTCTTTTCCAACCAAGTTACCCCCCAAACACGCCCCCCTACAACCCTTCTTTTTTATGCTGCTGTTTGACAGATGGGTACAACGAGTTCTGACAGTCGTCCTCGATTCTTTGCCTGTGGTCTGTCAGAATGAAAGATTATTCCTGGCACAGAAAAATTGGTGGGGGAAAAAAAGAAAAAGTGTCTTTTTGCTGTCACATAAACACTCATCAGTTTTTGGGGTGGGGGTGGAGGTGGAGGGATGGTGGTTGTGGGGGAGCAAATGTGTTTTGTGTTTTTGGGGTGAAAGATAATGAAGGCGCGAGAGCAAGCAAGGCTGTAATTTTAGCAAACCGAGAGCTTGCTTGGTGCACCATCATGGCAAATCAAAATGTCTGAGTCACCCACCCCCATCGCTCCCCCCCCCCAATCCTGCTTCTTCTTCGTCTTTTCCGACAGGCATCTCGTGGTCGTGCATGCTCGTGCCCAGCTGCTACATTGAGGTCAGAGTCACTATTTCTAAAGCATCTTCTTCATTGCATCAGTTTTGTGTGTGTGTGTGTGACCCATTTTCAATGCCCCCCACAATTCCAAGATTAGTCAACCTGGTTGAGGTAAACCTGCAGATTGATCGATGAATTTGGTAAATCATAACACAAAATGTTTTGTCGTCGCAATATTTTTTTGGGGCTGGTTACTTGAGCTTTTCTTCGACTCTCTGCTTACTTTCTCATCAAAACTATGACTCAGTGCCGGAATATGAGACGGAGGCTTCAGAGTGACAGAGTAATTTGCAGGCACATTGGTAGGACTGGGTGGGTGAGGGGTAGAGGGGGGTGAACGATTGAGGGTTGACAAAACAGCAAGACGGATGAGGAAACCCGAGAGTTTCCAAACATGGAACCGGGCAACTCAAAAAGAATTTCAAACAAGTCAATGTCGAGTTGCAATGACGAGATGATTTCTTTATAATGGTTGAGATCATTAGTTGGTTATTCTTAAGTGACCATTAAGGAAACAAAATGTCAAGAAACTGGACTTCCAACGAGGGCATGTTCAAGAAAGAAACACTTCAAAGGTTTCAGACGTGTATGAAGCTGCTGAAGAATTTTTGATTCTCTAATATATTTCAAGCGATTATTACTTATCATTGATCTCTCGTTTTCCACAAATGAAGTTGATGTTGTACTGTATTGTTTATGTTGTTGTCATCAGCACAATTTGGTGACTGGGGGCCATTGACGGATGGGCTATGACGGATTGCGGTGACTCAAAAGCGCTGTTTGGATTTCGCCTACAGTGAATATTGTTTATTAACTGGAGTAGCAAGAAAGACATTGATTAAAGAGCACAAAATGATTTCTGGGGGGAAAAAATATCTTCTAACTATTGGGTAATAAATGAGGAATAAGGGGGCGTGTGACAAAAGTGAACCATATTGACATGGACACCCAAAGAAAAGCCAAAAACTGTACATATAGGCGAACTCGTAACTCCTGACCGAAATAGGACATCGTCTCGGCAGCCATGTTTGTCAGTGCTGGCTCAAAAAGTGCTTTGGCAACGACTCAGAGTCATTGTTTGGCTTGTGGGAAAAGAGGAACACAAACGGAACATTTCTATCCGGAGGCAATCATCTTCATCGTCATTCTAATTGCCCCCCCTCCCTTTTTTTCATAGAGCTGTGGAGAGGGCATCTCATGTATCCCGATGATGAAAATGACTTTTGTAGTGCGGAGGTGCACGGGAAGGCTCAAAAAAGCAAACGGCGTCGGATCGGCAGTCAGACTGATCCAGACGGGCAGTCAGACAGATAGTCATCCAGGCCATCGAGCTCACCTTGTCCTTAGAGAGGCTAAAGTTTCTGGGGAAAATCCCACTCGGGTTATGCTGCCTCGCCAGTTCCTCAAAGCTGACACGGAGGGAGAACAGATGCAAGGAGGGAAAAGGGGCCACATAAGCGAAATTAACTAAACGCTTGAAGCGGGTTTATGTGTCGTATCTTTTTGTCATCAGTTCTACCTGCAGCAAAAGTTAAAAAAAATCTGCCAAAGCAGTTCAGACATTTCCCTGCAGTTCTTCAATGTCACTCCGTCTCTGAGAAATTACTGCAAGTCCCCGCGTTAATGGAGGGAAAAGCCTGAAATATTTGACAGGATGCTTACGAGGGAAATTAAGGAGGGTTGGCAAGCACACTTTTTTTTTCTCAACTGTGTTTTTGCTTCAACGCTGATTTCTCTTGACTTCAAGCAAATTAGGTGCCATTATTGGGCTGACAAAGCTGGGCATTTTGCACCATAGGGGAGTGTCAGATTTGGACGGCTTGTCCAAACAAACACAGTATTTTTTTATTGTTATACTGGCTCAAATTCATCCATACACACTGGCTTAGACCACGATTGTCAATGGAGCAGCTTGTCATTTAGCATCAACTTGATTTGGTTGAAGAAAAAAAAAAGTGCCTTTCCGCCCCACTAATCATAATACTTTTTTGCGTGGGTTTTCCTTTATATATATATATATATATATATATATATATATATATATATATATATATATATATATATAGCTAATGTACCAGAAATAGTGGAAGTAAACGAGGAGATTTCAGTCCCTCAATCTAGTTGAAACAGCGGTGATTCGAATCAGAACTCGCACCCCCATGCATATTTATAATCATTTAAAAACGTCTTTGGAGGCTCTCAGTCATACCGGAGTGGTCCATCGAGGAAAATGTTTCTTCAGCCGTCATCTGTACTTCTTTGAAGGTGTCGGACGTTTCGCTTCTCATCCGAAGAGCTTCGTCAGCGATCTAAAGTTGTGCTGGTAACACAGGCCCTATATCACTAATTGACAGAGGTGGCTGTCCCAGACCTCTGCTCCTATATTGGCTAATCAGGTGAATCTAGAGCCAGGGAATAACTATAGAGGTAATCAGAGTGGAAAGGTAATCAGATTAGCTAATGAGGTGAAATCAGAGCCAGGGATAAAACGATAAAAGCAATCAGGTTGGCTTAAGGGAGTGGTCCATTGCTCTGCCAACATTAGAGCAGGGACCTATCAGACGTCTGTCCATTAGGGATATAGGGCCAGGGTTATCAGCAACACTTTTATTCGCTGACAAAGCTCTTCGGATGAGAAGTGAAACGTCCGACACCTTCAAAGAATTACAGATGACGGCTGAGGAACCATTTTCCTCGATTAATCATGAAAAGTAAGAAAAAAATGTGGTAATGTAACGTCGTATAAAGGGTGCCAACTTGGTGACAAACATTCGCAAAAAATATAGAGCTATATATCCTTTGGTTTTCCATTTTACAACTCTTTTACATTTTTGGTCCATCCAACTGTGCCTTCGTGTATGTGTGAGAACTATTGGTGGTAATTCCGCATGAGCTGGCCTCTCTTCTGGCACCAGAAGTCTGTCATTGTGCTAGTGAAGTGGCCATTTAAGAGCACAGCATGATTGGCAGAGCAAGGCCTCTGGTTCTTAGCGGTTAACCCGCCGTCCCGCAAGGCTTTCGCCACTCTCTCGTCCTCCCTCAGAGTATCTCTGAGAATCACATGACCTTATCCTCCATAATTTCCGCCGAACTACAGAATCGCAGTTGCCGAGGGGGCTTACTGCGAAAAAAAAAAATCAGTCAAGAGCATAATGAAAATAGTTCCATTTCCACAGATAACTTTGTGTCAAGGTTACACAACACCTTGCTCCTGACTAATGACCAACTACTTCCTCCACTCCTCCAGTCCGTCCGTCCTTGACTCCACTTGCATTTCCTGTCCTTTTCTTTTCTCTGTGTGCTCCCATTGCTCGAAAAGTTTATCTGCTTCCCCCCCCTCGCCTTGTACATTTTTATCACTGTTGCCCTCCAGCTGCATACAGTAGCTGAGATAATTGGCCTTTATTGCACCGAGATAATCCAGCCAAGTGCCTCGCAGATGCACGGTAGCTTTTAAAATAACACTTTGAAAGCAAGTCGGCTATAATGGCGCCGTTATTTTTTTTTCAACACAACCGGCTCATGCTGTGTTGCTCGTTCAAGCCGAGAGATCATGAAATACGTCTGTTTTATTACTTCTCTCATTTTCTGCCAGTCCATCCTCCTTTTTTTTTGTATTTTTTATGTCGGTAATGATTTCTCCATGTTGTTCTACGACGTGGAAGCTCATATTTGTTTTCCTTAGAAGGGTATATTTGTCAATTCTGTGCAATAACTGATAGTGTTTGGTCCCAGTGGTCCATGTACATCTCATCCTGTAGACTTGGGCCCCTTGGCTCTTTATCTTAAGTCAACAGTCGCAAACTTGGGTCGTAAACTGGAAAGTGACTTTAAAATCTCTCGTCTCTCAAGAGCAATTTGAAGCAGGAATTCATGCCTTTTATCACATCTCGGCTCGATGACTGTAATGCACGTTACTTTGGACTCAGCTAATCCTCCATGAAGCATCTCCAGCTGGCCCAGAATGCTGCTGCTCGTCTCTTGACTGGTACTGGTAAGAGGGAGCATATTACTCCTACTCTGGCATCCCTTCACTGGCTACATTTTAGAGTAATTTTCAATATATTTTTATTTGTCTTTAAATCTTTAAATGGCCTCGCTGATCTGAATATTCGGCAATCTCCATCGGTGCCCATCTTTAAAACCTGTCTCAAAACTCACTTGTACTTTTTGGCATTTGACTTAGCATGATTCCGACTTGATCTTAGGTTCACTCTCTGATGCTTTCTACTATCTTTGTCATTCCTTTATTTCTGCATATGATCGCTGTCTATCTTAAGTGCTTTGTTACAGCGTCAGCTGTTGTTCAAACGCTACATAAATGTATTGTATTGTATAATACCAGCATGTAATCTGCACATCTACTCACAGATGGTAGTTTCCTCATATTGATTGAAGTAATGAAGTAGTATCTTAACATTTGCATTTGGAAAGAACCATACCAAATCATTTACTTCTGGTTGCCGTAATACCTGATACACTATCATTAGTATTTCAGTAGTTTTGCGGTATTTGGCTTGATGCTTCATGTGATTTCCTCCGTTGTAAGCCGTGCTTATGGATAGGAAACTGCTGGAAAAGCAAACAAATCTCATAGGAGTGTTTTTTTTTTTTTTTTTGATTCTGCGGTGCTCTCATTGTATTCGGTAACATAGATAGTGTTGTCATGCCAAGTAATCACGTATGTGAAGCGTGAGCAAATCCCAAGAGTGGATGTGATTCCAGCGATACTTGATTCAGAGTGCGAGGAGTTACAAGCAAAAAAAGAAATAAATAAACACATTAACGGTCAGACTGCATAACCAACATTTTTTTGGTTCTATTTTATTTTCAATTTGTCACTAATGCGTTGACAAGCATCCGCACATGATCTAGCCAAAATGAAAAATGATGTCTGAGGTCCAGATTTACACAGAGACGACTTGGATGATTACACACCAGAATCGTAGACTGATTTAAGAAATGGAAAACTACAGCGGCCGATGAAAATCAACTGCCGGGGTAATTTTTTGTTAAAGGTCTTGTAATGGCGTTACCTTGAAGAACAATGACAACACTTAGATTGTATTAAGTCATTCAATGTCATTCACAAATTTATTTGGGAAATGAAAACATGACGTGGAGCGCTGTTCCCGAATTTGTTTGTTGTTTGGGTGCTAATAAAGCGCTGGCCATTGCCTCTGGCAATATTTTTTCCCTGCCACAAGGGGGTAGGATTCTCCTTTTTTCCATTTTGGCACTGTGTTCCAACTTCAGCTGTTGTTAAAGAGCTATATAAATTAATATGTATGTATTGCATTGAATTTTAAACACCCACCCTGATTTCGAGCTCATATAACTCCAGACCCATATAATTTAGGAATTAACTTTTTTTTTTACTGATGTAAAAAGAGATTTGAATGTTTTTTATGCAGCATTAAATGTGTATGTAGTCCTAAAACTCAATATTTTGTGGGTCCTGGAATTCAAGTGACAATGACAAAAACCCTGGCACCGTAGTGGACACATTTTTTGCACATGTCTGGCAGTGAATGAGTTAAGCCTACAATGTACATAAAGTCAATTGGTGGGTGACATAAAATTTTGTGTCTGAGTAGAAAGTTTTTAAACCGACCCTTGTTAAATTGTCAAAGTTCTTTAGATATCATTTATCACCATTTAAAATGTTTTTTTTTTCGAAATGGAGACTAGCACTGGAGTCAAATCCTAATCGTTTCTGACACTAAGTGCAATACGGAGGGACACCTCTGAGTTGCCAACTATCTAAATTGAACGGCATCATTATCGTGAAGCAAGGTAACGCATGACGGCTCGTATCGGGTCTTTGCTAATTAATTCTGATATCATGAACGCGTGGTGACTCACATGTCCCCTGTTGCTCCTTCACTGAGTACATTCTCATCACCCGGAAACCGTTATAGCGTAGCGAGATGGTTGACTGACCCAGGTTGAGTGATGTCATCGAAAAACATCATGCAATAGCATATCTGTGATTATTTACTGGACTTTGTAAGGATGCAGATTATTTTTTTTTGGGGGGGGTTAAGTGTTAATCAATGTCACATAAATGCCAACAATACATACCTGCTCTTGTATGTATAACGTTGGCAGTGTGTGTGAAACTCACGGCTGCCAAGTCATCCTGGAATAGACAAATTGTAATTCCATGAAGGGCCGGATTGTAAACATTAACTACTGATGTCACTTACTGTTGTGTTATCATGAGAGGAGACAGAAAATTACTGCGGCTTTTTTTTTCCTTTTTTGGGACAGTTATTTTGACTTGTCACAGCAGGAAACGGGTAATGATTAACAGTTGCGATGGTCGCATTCCATGACAATGCTTTAGGGTTAAGACATATGTCTGTCGGGGGGGTGCGGGGGACAAAAACAACCCAGTGAGAAAAGAAAATAGGAGAAAATGGGTATATCGTTCAGTGAGCCACGGTGTCCCAAGTATATTGTTGAAGTTAAATTAAGGTAAGACTGCCTATTGAATATTGACAAAGGCCACGGGAGAGTAAACAAAACAGCCCTGTCAATGATATGAGAAATTACACTTATCGCAAGTTAATGCCCTGCCTCAACAGCCCGCTGTCATTTTCACCCACAGATGTGTGACCTGTGGGTGACCTTAGGGGTGAAATGATGAAGGTCAAGGTCAAGTCTTCCTCCGATGGTTCGAACCCACATTTCTTGACAGGGCCTCTTCGTTGGAAAACATGGCCCCTCTTTTTGACCCTGAGCTGCAAGCCATTGCGTTGCAAAAAATCCGAGATGGTAAACATTTTGAAAATTAGTAAAATAAATCTCCTCTCTTCGAAGAGTCTGATAATCCCGCACATGTGCTACCCACCGGAGACATCATCAGGCTCATCGCTGGGGGACTTTTTTGGCTTTGTGGGGTCGGGGCAATCAAAAATGTTGACGATATGGATTAAATCCTTCAATGATTATTTATTGGACTCACTGGGAGATATTGTGACTGCGATATTTACTACTTGGATATTTATGAGAAAAGCATCACCCATTGGAGATTTGGAATTAGCTCCAGATTGCCTCGGCTAAACATTTACCTTGGTTCCCAAATGTGATCGCTTATCACGCTAGTGAATATTTACAGTGTCGCCACTCTAATCAGTTTGGCTCCGTGGAGAAACATTCTCGCCGCTGCGGGTTTGCCTCTTGATCTTTTGCCACTTGGATTCTGATTGTCCAGAAAGACATGGCTTTATATATTAATTAAAAAAAAATACATTGTATACTTGTGGCTGAAAACTAACAAATGCCTCATGAGACGCATTTCCAAACTGTGGTTTGTGCAGGCTTGGGAGTGCATCAGTGCCCTTCAGGGGTTGTGCGTCATGAAAAGTTGAATTGCAGCCTGGTATCATTATTATTTATTTGTTTAGTCATGTAAGTGGGATTCTTTTGTATCCAGAAACAAAATGGTTCCTCAAAAATCCATTTCTATAACTTCTGATGCGGAAATACACATTTTATAAAACATGTTGCAATAACCTTAAGCAGATTTTTACGAATCTGTTCTCATGCTTCCACTGTCGACTATCACGTAACAATTCTTTGAGGAAACAATAAGATTCCCTCATTCGTGCAGTTCCCTTTAAAACGAAGCCTCGAGCTGTTTGTCATGCTCAGTTGGAATTTACTGCAAAACCAACAAATAAAATAAGAGAATTAAAAAGGGTGCTTATTTGATTTTATTTTTTTAAATATGGCATGTGCAGTAGAGTGGAAACGCCGACGGCTCTTGAATTTCGTACTTGCGCAAGGCCCACTGCCGCTTTGTCAATTTGGCAGATGGTCTTCTGCCAAGGTGGGTGTACCAGCATATTGAGCATTGATAGTTTCTATCTTTGGAATGCAAAAAAAAAGTCAATCAAAACGTGCCCTGCTCAGATCTTGGACCCTATTTGCATGCATAACTTTGTCTGTGGGTAGAGTTTGGCTTTGTTTTGGCACTTTTGCTGTCTTGCGTATTTAGAAATTGGACTTTGCGCAATTTTGAGTGTAAACACAGCCGAATTAGAATGGAAGAGACTCCTTTTACTGCATTGTCTAAATGCCACAGGTTTAGTGTGTGTGTGCTCGCTTGTGTGTGTGATCTGACAGAAGCTAAGCTAAATAAATAAAGAATTCCAAAACAAGGTGTCGTAACGATGTGTGAAACTATGTAACTCAAGGCCTTTCCGATGTTGACGCTCGCATTGGTTCCCACTTCTCGTCGCAAATCACCTGCATCAGTTAGGAAGTTACAACGGGTCAATATTTGTCAGGCCGTTCCGGCGTTGATCAATATATTTTTTTTTCACATAGTTTAATCGTTGAGCTAACTGCGATAACCTGTTATCTATGGTCTTAGGGGAGAGTGCGGATGGGTAGCGGGGGGCACTTTTGCTTACTTTTAAGCAGCACTGTGACTCATGCATTGATTAATTATATGTCCCGCTTGTCTTCATTAGGTTTGACGATGAGCTGGACTGGAGTTTATGTGAGAGGAGGAATCTTTCCTGGATTGGTAAAGCATACATGTTAAGTTTCAGAAATCAGAAATCGAGAGATTTTTGTACTCTGTGGTGAAAGTCAAAATAATGTGAGTGTTACAAAAGTGTAAATTAGAAGTAAATAAAACAAAAATGCTTTCATTGTTAATTTATACATTCAATTAGTATAAAAATGTATTTTATTTTTTTATATTTTCCTTTGTTACACCTTACAAATGACCTTTCTGTATTGTGTCAATAGTTGCTTTTTAAATTGAGTATTGTGGTCAAAATCGGGAGTCTCCCGACCATACTTAATACATGTATGGAAAAGTATATATATTCGTATGAGACAAGTAGTTGTTAGGTTCTAATTACATATTTAGTGACAGAATAAAACACAATAAGGCGCTATATGCATGCTTGGAAAAAAAAAGGTTGCTTTTCTTATTCTACCCAAAATTGCGACAATTTCAGTTTTTTTTAAGACAAAGTATCATACAATAGAAATAGAACGCTGATTCAATCACCATACACAAGTCATAAGCTGACACCATGTCGAAAAACTGAACTTTTGTTTTTTGTTTTTTCTTGGGAGGTCAATGGGGTCATTTATCCAAATTTCCCAACTGTCAGTAGCTATGGACGGGAATGCGAAAGTGGTGACGGTAGGTTCATCGTTAAATGACGGAGCTCCACCCAAAGAAAAAGGCAGGCGTGGTACACACAATGGCACCGAAATGGTTCTGACGGTTTCGGGATTGGAGCAGAACAGAAACGTGGAGGTGATGTATGACGCTGGTAGCAAGGGCCATGTGGCTATTGCGTTGATCCGTGAGTGTGTAGTCATATTCCATGTGTGTGTCTGTTTAGTGTAAAAGGGCCTGTAAATGTTGTGTGACTGTAGAACTGCGTTGCACAGACGCAGTTACACACCAGGCTAAATGAGGCTTATCCAAAAGTCTGGCTGTAGGTGTGTTTGAGAGAAGAGGGTGTGTCGTAGGATTGGAGTGTTCTTTTGAGTTCCAGTCTTAAATGTTTATGTATTTCTCTGGATGTGAAAGGACTGAAAAGCGGTCACACAAACTGTACATTCAACTGTCTAAATGTCTAAGTTATTTCTTTTTTTTCTAATTGGGCAAGTATGTGTCCAATGTCACCACACATAAAAAAATAAATAAATAAAATAAATCACAAAAGGACCCTGACCTCAAAGCCTGTAAGGCCAAAAAGTGTTGTGTGAAGTGAGGCGAATCAGGATTGAGCTCATGACTTTTTCCACATTTGGAACATTGTTTTTGCGACACTCCCAATTTTGATATGTGAGCGTAGTCTACTCTTATTTGGAAAGTTCCTTTTCAGGAGTGGGCTTTCCCCGAAATGACCATATTCTAACCGAGAATTGCAGCGAGACCTGGTATTACAGAACATAAAACTGCATTTATTTCAATCACTGTTATTCACACATTAATTTGGATATTGAAAATATGATGTAATTCCTGATGTAGTTTTTTTTCTTGCTTGGGTGCCGATAAAGCGCTGGCCAGGCCTCTGGCAATGTTTTTTTCCCTTCAACAAGAGGGCAGGATTCCCCTTTTTTCCCATGTTAGCACTTTGTTCCAGCTTCAGCTGTTGTTAAATAGCTATATAAACCAATATGTATGTATTGAATTGTATTTTGGACAGAGGCCCTTATTTCAAGCTCATATAACTCCAGACTCATATGGTTTAGGAATTAATGCTTTTTTCGGATGAAGGAAAAGTGTTTAAGGTTTCTCATGGTGCAATGAATGTTCATGTAGTCCTAAAACTCAATATTCTGTGTTTCCTGGAATTCGAGTGACAATGACAAAAACATTCACTCGAGTAGACACATTTTTGCACATCTGGCAGAGAATGAGTTAAAATGAAATTCACATTCACAATTTTGATCACAATATATATATTTGACCGTAAAGCAAAAAAAAAAAAGTCAAATCACTGATTTTAAAGCCATTGTGTCCAGCACAGCTCTGTTTACAAAAGGGAATCATTCACTTCCCCTTATCGCTTTACACCCACGCTATCTTAAAGCCACACAAACACACAGATACCGATTTGCGGTTGTGTTTAGATGGCGACGGCCCGGACACAATGCAGAGGTGGGAAACACAGTCTGAATTACGCAGAAATTGGAAATTTGGATGAGTGGTTCAAATATATCAAGGTTGGACAGGAGGGAGAAAAAAATGAAATGAATATAAGTAAGGAGAGTTAAATATGTATTCCCACCATCTTGATTTCATCGTGACAGCAAACCTCTCTCTAATGGAATACAATTGAATTAAGCTTTAGACATTACCAGATGCGCGAGGCTAGGAGAAAACATGCTGTAGTTCCATTAAAATCGTCTCTCTCAAGGCTTCGGTTTGTGGCGAAACAGCCCTACTGGGTCGTTGAGTATCTATCCTCTTTTAATAAGTGATGCTTTATTTGTCTTTTACTTCCTCCCTTGTCAGCTGTTAGTTAAACAAAACTTTTAAACAAAACTATTAAACCAAAGTGGAAATATATTTTACAAAAATGATCAAGAGCTTGCGCGAGGTGATTTGTAGCCAAGAATCGGGATCTTCTCTTACTGTCGTGTGACGAAACGCTAGAGCGGCGACCGGATGACAAAGCGCAGGCCAGCTGTGGGCCTTATAGTGAGAAATTGAACACATCTGGATACCATCAAGAGAAATAGATACAGTGAGTTTCTCAGGCACAGCACCCAAAGTACCACTTTACTTCAAGAACGTGCCTGGAGTTGAAAAAAAAAAATCATGAAAAAACACAAATGGAAACACAAGCATGTCATCGGCGAATGATAAGTCTCAAGATTGAGAAGCGGACCGGAATGTCATTCCAATTTTGGCAGGGTTGCGTTCAAGGAAAGCAGCCTGACTGGATCCCGTTTGAATTTGGAGGTAGCTGATCAGCAGCCAGCCGACTTAAAGGTCAAGCAAGGTTTGTACTGGCTTGGGAAATCAGACATTTCAAGATTTATGAAGGCCACTAAAGAAAAGTCATTTTTATTACTAATACTGTCGTGATGCCAGTTCTGTGCAGACAATTTTTAGTTTTATTCTTCCGCTAATGACTTTGTAGTAGAAGTGCAGCCAGCTCTTTGCATGCAAGATTTTAAACTCCGCATATTCGTTGAATGGCATTGAGACATTTTCTCAGAAATAGAAATTGGTTGAAATTTGATCCTGAATCGACGTACAAAGGATTTTGTTGTTGAACACATTTGAAGGATGAAGCTAGAATTAACTCATTCACTGCCATACATGTGCATGAGTTTTTTTTTTTTTTTGTCATTGTCACTTGAATTCCAGGACCCACAGAATAATGAGTTTTAGGACTACATAAACATTCAATACAGTGTTATAAACCTTAGACCATCTTGTTTCATCAGAAACAATAGTTAATTCCTAAATTATTTGGGTTTGGAGTTATATGAGCTTGAAATTAAGACTGCTGTCCAAAATACAATGCAATACATACATAGTGGTTTAGATAACACTTTAACGATAGCTGAAGGTGGAACAAAGTGCTAACATGGAAAAAAGGTAAATGCTGCCCCTTTGTGGAAAAGAAAAAAAAACATTGCCTGAGGCCATGGCCAGCGCTTTATGAAAAAATAAAACCCGAACAAATTCAGGAATGGCGCTCTACGTCACATTTTCAATTCCCGAATAAATTCGTGAATGGCAGTGAATGACTTAACATTAGCATAAAAATGTGTCGAAGCATCATTTCGAGGGATTGTTCTGTCATTCTTGTTCCTAAACGTCGGGTATAATCCATTCGCTGGTATGGAAAAACTTGGGGTGGGAAAGGGGATAGGATTTTTTTTCCCAGTGAATTTCCAATCTTTTGTAAGCATGCATTTATATTAAGTCTTGATTTTACATAGTCGAGTGTCTCACCCCACTCAAGAGAGACGACTTCATCGAAGAATGATTACGATTCGAATGAGACAAACCATGTCCCGCTTTGATTCATTTCCCGGCCTTTTTAAACAGCGGCAACGAAAAAGGGAAAGGAAGCGACATTTCCTCTTGAGAATGGAGAGCTAGGGGAGTTTTGAGAAAACACGCTATTTGCTTTGGCTAATTCCCCAGTAAAAGAGCTTGAATAATGATTCTGAGTCGTCGAAAGCAGGTGAAACAGAGTGTAGGTAGGTGGAAAAAGGGACGTGTGCGGATCCATGAGTGGGAGGAAAAACCTGGAGGTGAGCTTGTGGCCAAGAGTGAAAGAGGACAAGGGGGGGGGGGGGGGGGGGGCAGGAAAAGACGTTGAATCCAAGTGATGAAAAAGGGATGGAGACGAGACTCGAGAATGAATAAGCACATTGCAATTCCTTAATACAATTACCCAATTAGCCGAGAGGCGGGCAAGTGCCAACCCAGAGATTCGTTCCGCCTTTCGGCCAATTCATAAACCGGCAGAATCAAATGGAAAAGTGCTTGATTGAGTTTAAACAGGACTCATTTTGGAGGAACACTTCTGTCCTTATGTCGGTGGACGTACAACACTTGGATGCCCTGTTCGTTTGAGTTTTTTTTCTCTCTTTAGGAGACAAATGGGAACGATGCGGCTGATGAGGAAAATGTAAGCAAAAAAGAAGAAAGATGATCCGCCGCGCTTATTTCGGCCATCTCTTTTTTTTTTTGTGCCTTCTTCGCTTGTCCGCCAAAGCTCTCATCTCTCTGTCATCATCCGTGTGTTTATTCGCCACCTTCCATTAGTCCAAACCGTAAAGTGGCATATCAGAATATCTCAATCTCTTATCCCCATCATCATCATCCGTGCCCCTTTAGTGTCCCGCACTCAGCGTTCCACTCGCCTGCGGGAAAACTTAATTTAGACTTTTCATTTTTGTCAGCCTCGCAAAGTTAACACAAAAAAAAGTCAGAGAATGATGGAAGGATAGGAAGCTGAAATAAAATGTGCTGTTTTCTTGTCAATACAGAGCATCTGGCTTTCACTGTGACCAAAAGACGGAGCTGGGAGGAAGGCCGCCGAACTGGTGGGAGACCAATAAAGTTTAGCAACGAGGTCAAACGAATAACCAAGGCGCAAAACAAAACACCAACACAAGAGAAGGTTCTGATTACACCACTGCCCAAATACAGGGTGACCCAAAACGATGCATACCCATGAAAATTTCCATTGTTGCCTTGATTAAAAAGCTATTTATTAGGAATTACAAGCACACATTATTCAGTTTATGGAAGACTATTCACCAGAGTTTTAGCTATTTGTGGCAATTTTAGTCAATTTATGGCTTTCCCAAGATGTGTTCCAAATGTCCACCATTTTGTTTCAAGCAAACCTGTACTCGTCTGACAAAGTTGTCAATCACTTTTACACACTTTTGGAACACACCTTGGGAAAGCCATAAATTGACTAAAAATTGACAGAAATAGCTTAAACTCTTCCATAAACTGAATAATGTGTGCTTGTAATTTGAATTAAATAGCTTTTTAATTAAAGCCGCAATTGAAAATTCATGGGTATGCGTCTTTTTGGGTCACTCTAACACAAAATCAACACTCCAACCAGAGACTGTAACACAGCTTCACCTCGTGTCGTGTGAAATATTATAACATAGCCACAACCATATCATCCTTTTTTATTGTTTTTTTTTTGTGTTTCACGGCAGTTCTCCTCCTGTCTAAATATCACACACATATTCCTCTCAAAATGACACCTCCCTTCCCCCCTAACTGGGCTCTCCTCTGTAATCTCTTCTCACTCTAATTAATTCTGCTGTGAATTAATTACCGTGAGAGGGTGGAATTTTCCCAAAACAGAAGAAAGGGGGCAAATAATAGGGATGGGATCTGCATTAATCACCTCCCACAAAAAAAATAAATAAAAATATAAAAGATAAAGAACAACAAAGAATTAGAATCTTGAACAAACACTGGTGAGAACACTACAATAACAACAAAAAAAACCTACATGACAAAGAAAAAAAGCTGTTTACTTCGCCCTCACCTCTGTTTCAGAATCCCCACGGGGATGTGATTAGTATAACAGAGCCTTTCCCCTCTCTTTTTTTTGCGCTTTAGTTATTTTTCCCCTGCCCCTCCTTACGCTACTCGTTCATCTTTGATGATGATGTGGGAGTTCAGGGAGAAGCGCCTTGGCTGGGATATCGCCCAAGCAAAAAGCACGATGGGAAGAGCAAACTATAGATCAGGGGCCAGGAGGGGTGTCTACGTAGCTTTGTAGCTGCTCGCTAATTCTCTGGAGTACCGTTGTGACTCATGTCGACGTAAAGCAAACTTCAAAAGTGAAAACTTGGAAGTCGAAGCGCTGCTTGCTGATGTTAACTCACATGCGCATTCACCTCACTGTCCCTTTACTTTCTGCTGTTGGATACATTGGTTGTTTAGCATCTCCGTTCTCCCCCTCCAAAAAAGAAGAACACAACAGGAATGCTTGTCAGATTTCTCAGGGCCTAACAAAAGAATTGTTCAGTGCGGCTAATGCCGATGTTGCCGGGGTAACCTAGTTAGAGTGATAATGAGGGGATATGATGTCACGATAGAGCGAGCTGATTGGACAAAGGCCGCGAGAACGTCCAACTTTTGGACAAGACAACCAAACTGGGCGAGCGAGGACATTGTTTCGAGGCCCGGTTATTCATATTCAAAACCAATGACGTCTCTGAAGCGAATTAAACCGTCTTCCCGGACAAAAGCAAACTTCAGCCGGTGTGTATCATAGATGCACGGCTGCTGCTTTTATATGTCTACAAAAGAAACAGGAGGGAAGTCTTTTGAATAACATTTAAGTTGAATTTGAATGACCCATTTAAAAACACTAATTCACCCGAACAGGTTAAAAACTGTATCAAAACATATTTTCTCTGCAGATTTTTTCTAATTCATTCACTGCCATTTGCGAATTTATTCAGGAATTGAAAATATGATGCGTTTTTTTTCCGGACTTTTGTTTTTCTTGCTGGAACTGCAGATAAAGCGCTGGTCACCCCTCTGGTAATTTCTGAACACCCAAGGACACTTTACAATAAAACAACAATACTCTGAACAATAAAACCATGAATAAAATGATAAATGATAAAATAGCTGATTAAACTAGACCATAAATGCAATTTTAAACAAATATTTTTTTTTTGATTGACAATGACAAAAACCCTGGCACTGCAGTGGACACATTTTTGCCCATCTGGCAGTGAATGAGTGAATAAAAATGAATTCACATTTGTCCTATGCCACCCTTTTGTCCAATGACACCCCTTCCCCTTCAACTCCCATCAGTGTAATTAAGCTATGACTCAATCCACCATTTACCTTTACTCATTTCATCAAGATTAGCTTTCCTAAAGCTTCCAGTGAAATGTCAACATCTGTCTCCGCATCTCCATAAAATTTTGCGAAAAAGGGTTTTCTTCCTGTTAGCGACTAGCGATTTGTAATGAATCCCGTTACAATGTGTTTGACGCGTGGAGGGAAAGCTTAATTGTAATTCATTGCGCACTTTCTCATGCCCGGCCAAATGAAACAAAATCAAACAGAGAAAACCGCTTTGCACTTGAGATGTACCGAGCTTGACCCTCCTGTGCCCAACAGTCTTGCTCCACTAAAAGCTAAACATAAATACTGTCATACGTGGAACACTCATCACCAATGGGAACGCTGGCCAACCATTATGAAGCAAGACAGTAGCCTGCAGACAAAAGCAACAGCGAAAATAATAATAAATAAGGATAGGATGAACATTTGCAATATCATAAACGTTGTTTGCAATATCATAAAGGGGTAAGAACCAATACATAAAATAGAAAGTGAGTCAAAGCCTTCTCAGAGGCCGGAAGTCCAGTTTTCAAACCTGAAAACAAAATCCTGTGCATGTTCATCATAATGCAACTCAGGGGGGAAAAAAGTGGCAAATTCAAATTGTCTATTTGAAGGAGAATATTTTTATAGGCTTGAGAGATGATACTAATCAAAAATAAATATGGCTGGAAAAAGATTTCGGATTGAGTTTCTTGGGGGTGGGTGAAAACGTTGCCAGCATATTACGGTAAATGACTGCGTTGGAATGAAAGAAAAAAAACTGCAGACGTATTACATAACTTCTAGAGGGGGAAGTGTTCTTGAAGTCCCAAGGTTCTTTTGAAAGACTATGCATATTTAAAAACCATCGTTTAGATAATCAGAGCGGTCGGGCTATTCTCTTCCTCTATTGTCAGAGTGGACCTCACATACTTCCTGAAACAAAATGATCTCATAAAAATGAATCAAATGACTGTCGTGCAATCTGTGGAGGGGGTGGAGTGTGGGTTGGGGGGAGGCATGTAGTCCACAGATCTGTTTTATGCCAATGGAAAATCCATTAGACTGAAACGTAATTGGTGGTGGATTGAAAGTCATGTCATTGGAGCCAATCAATATTGTTCAAATCGGCAAACCTGCATGTGTGCAATAGTTCTGGGTAGTGGTTAGGTTTTATAAACACCAGACTGTCCGAGTGTATGTGTATGATGACTCGGGTGAAGTCTTTCAGAAGGGAGTATTTTACCAGAAATGGTGGACACTGACTTGCGAACTTCTGACGTAAAGGACATTTCCTCATATGTTGAACTAAGTTAGGATTTGGTTGTGATTTTTTTTAAATCGCTTTCGTTTTTAAGTGATACTCTTGGACTTCCACATGCTTTCATTCTATCTAATATCGCGTCACAGAATACTTTCTGAAGTTATTATGATTTTTTTTAAGTAACAGTTCATAAGGTGAATACAATTATTTGCTGCTCTACCCACTTGTGGATCTCACCAGGTCTCCAAATTTTATTGAGACAACGATATTGGACCTTCAACGGCTAATAAGATTTTCCCTCAAGGCTCGTCTGATATATTGTGTTTCCAACACTGCATAATATGCACAATCCGAGAACGCAATGTCTTCAGCCACTGTAGCCAGCGCTGTTGCAGATGCATTAAAAGTGAAAAATGACAAGAGGCCTAACAGCTGTGACTTCATTCACCATTTAAGTCCATTAGTGGTTTGGGGTGTTCCACTAGACGATGCTTAGCTTATGTTGTGTGAGTGAAAGCATGTTGACATCTTACTATCACCCCATACGTAAGTTCACACACAGTCATTGAAAGCGAAATTGAGGGCCGAGAGGCCATAATTGGGTCACGGCTGCTTTTTCATTGAGCATAATACCAATAAAATGACATGTTATAAAAGTATCAGAGGAGTTACGCGAGTGGTCACAAAACAGTTTGCTTTGAAATTATTTTTGTGCCAAACTATGAGCTACAAGATTCCCCTTTCTAAGCAATCGTCTGGAGTTTGATACAAGTTCTTTGCTGGTGGGAACTGTCACATCCTCGGGGCATTGTGAGGGGCTGCGTTATGTTGTTTGCAGTTGCGATTATGTTGCCTGGATTTTTTCTGACACACCTCCTATATTGTTGTATACATTAAAAAAAGTAAGTACTGTATATACAAAGCGCATGAGTGCATCACCACAACGCAGTCGTTGGTATTTATTTATGGCCCACCCAAGACCAAACAGTATTTTCCTGTGTTAGAGTGTATGGTCAGAATGAAGGATTAAATAGAAAAACAAAACACACAGAAACATTTTTGCCTCAATTGACATCACCAATATTTTTTTGGCGCTTCATTAAATTCACCTTGGTATTGTTCCATGGAAATGTGAGAAAATTGTATGTGTGTCCTCTCATTGTGGATGCATAACGCAAAGACTTTGAAATGAATCAAGCGCTTGACACGCCATGTTTATTCATGCTCTACGCAACATGAAAGGCTTGACTGAGCGGTAATTGCATCATCACCACTATCCCAACATTGCTTCCTCATTATGGCGGCGTGCTGGTATGGGGGGTGAAGCACGCAGTGACTTTGGTTAACTCTTATTTTTAGCTACAACAGAATGGTAAAAATCCCCAAGATATTTATCCAAGCACTTTCGTGTACGGTACATTTTTAACTTTTGCTTGGAAGAATGGAAAAATGACTGAAATGACTGAAATACAGTTTGTGTTACAAAATGTGGAGTTAGTCTTATTTCAAGGCGACACTGCGTTAACAACACAAAGCCCAACAGGGCGTATGTCACGTGTTTGGTGGTTATGTGGTCAGGAGTACCTTGTTCCAATGCGGCGGTGCGTCTGTTGTGAGTTAAAAGGATTCCAGCATCTGTAACACCTCCCTCGTCTGGGCCAAAACCCCCTAACCACAACAATTCAGAAACAAACCTCGAAACGGAGTAGCAACATGCTGCATGTTTGGATCTCCTTCCTAAATATGCTCATGTATTCCCTCCCAAGGGTGAAACAACAGATCCAAAGACCATCTGTAGCCACATAAGTTAGATAATGAAAGGACCCCACCTTGCCTTTCCACAAACTACGCCTGAAGATGACATGCCAAACTGGAGGAGTCGGCAAATAGGTGCGCGTGGCGTCGCCGTTTTGAGAAGATGGTTCGATTTTGTGTGCCTCTTTGGAAGCTTCCAAGGAAAATCCACAGCAAGACCGATTGAAAGATAAATAAATACATAAATAAATAAAAACACACAACAAACTTTAGTGGACGAGGCGGCCAACATGAAACCTGGGAGACTTTTTCACTCTGACAGATGTTTCCTCTAAAGTAGCCATCTGGTACAAAGTCGGTGCTATCCGCCAATATCGACTCTTAAGTGCGCCTATTGGACTTAGGAAACTTCGAAACTCTCAACGTGGAGAACCATTGTTGTATTTTCTGCGGCGGCGAAACGGCCTCGGCCCAGCCTGAGGTCGTCCGTTTCTTTTCTTCATCGCGGTCCAGCAACGTTAAACTCTTCCACATTGGTGGTACGGCATTCACGTTGGTCCTAATTATGTTCACTACGCTACAGCCTTCTCTGACCGCACTACCAAAGGTTTACAGTGCTCTCATTATACACTTAGGCTTAGACTCTAAACCAGGAAACAAGGAGCCAATAAGCCACCGCTGCAAAAACCACACCACTTCCTTGCTGTATGTTTCAAAAAGTTCTTTTTCTTAGTTTGGCCCCCTGTGACGATTGTCAAACGATTCAATGTGGCGAGAATAAAAAAATCGAGGGGGATAGACGGAAAGTGAATTTATGATGATTATTTTTTTGTTTCCTGTAATCAATGCACCATGGAGTTACCTGTCATTTAATGGGCAGGACACATCAATGAATTGAATACTGAAATGCAGCAGAAAAACATAATCACTGTTTAACTCATTTACTGCCATTCACAAATGTATTCGGGAATTGAAAATATGACGTAAATATGACATTCTTTGTTAAAACTAACTTAAAACTATGGTGAAATTGTAGGCACTGAATACATCTCGTGGGTTTCTACCATTAATTTGCTCAATCTGCTTCAACAAAGACACCTCAGACCACCTAAACAACTTAAATGCATCAGTGTTGGTGAATTGTTTGTTGTTGAAAGCATGTTATAGTCAAGTCGTCATTTCGACAGTGCTCTCTTGGGTTTCATTACACAGAAGACGTAAATTCCAGCCATGACCGTCCCAATGAGATGCTATTGGCAACGTTGGGCCTTTGTCTATTGTTTGTTGACCTACGTGGGACTATAATTTGCGAAAAGCGACACAGGTATACGTGCACCACAGTTTCCATAGGCATGGCACAGCGATGGCTTATCATGATCACGAGTACACTCGGCGCTGATAAATAACCAATCGAAATACCAAAAAATCTGGCAGAGAATTTGCCTGTGAAGTGCCCCAAGGAGCCAAAGAACTTGCATTAGTCGAATTAGAGGGTATTTGAGAACAGCGACAGCTTAAGCCAAGACTATTGGACATACTGCTGAGGATTAAATCCAGCCTGTGCCACCCCCCCGGCAGTCCCTTTCTTTTTTTTCCAGGCCATTTCTGCAAGAGATCAGCCTCGAACTGGCTGTATACTATTGCGCTAAGTGCCACAGATGGAGGGAGCGGTGCTGAGCCAAGTCCGCCGGTCCACTGGCAGCAGAGGCTGGCACTCAAAAAAAAACTGCATTGGTTAAAAAAATGAGCCAAAAGGAGATGATTGGCATGGCAAATTAGAGCCACTTGTCAAAGTGCATGGCAGAGCGTCATTATTTACCATTCGTCGCATCAAAACAGAAACCAGACATGCGCCATAGCATTGCTTTCTCAAATGAGTCTCTGCATTTTGTTTAATCAACTCAATTAAATTCTGCAGAGAGACAGAACCAAAATGTCATCAGGATTGAATAGGGGAGAAAAAAGATGACCCAGAAACTTCTCTCGAGTCATCCAACACTGTTAATCCTTTGTGCGTTGTGCAACAGCCTTCCAAGGAATGCCGCGTTCCGCCATGACGCATGGCAAAATGACAATTTGCACCTTATATGTATTTGTATATTTTTTTGGTTCTAAAATTTAAAAACAATGTTGTGCGGTCGAATATACGAACCCTTTCAGGGACAGCGGTTACTACAGTGGACAGTTGATAAGGTTAGCAATTTGGGGTGAATAGACAACGGTGTCAACCAAACTTTTCTTTAAAAAGTGTCGCTCGGTGCTTTGGATGGAGAACAGTGGCTGTGTCATCAATTGGATTTGGTCTTTGTGCAGTTTTTGAAACTCTGGATCTCAATCTTTCCGACTCCATCCACTTTATAATCCGCTTACCCTCACGAGGCTGGAGCCTATCCGGACTAAACCGGAATACGCGGAGAAAACCCACACAGGCACGGGGTTTACATGCAAACTCCACCACAGGTAGGCCGGAGCCGGAATCGAACCCTGCACCTATGCACTGTGAGGCGGATGTGAGAACCCACCATGCTGCCCTCTTTCCGAGTCATAATCTTTCACCCTTTTGTGCACTCTGTAACCTGATAACATTGGGTTTTAAAAGGGTTATTAAGTGGACATTTTTAATGAACTACTCTGCAATCCATGTTCCATCTGGCACACAGGTTCTCGTTAAAAATAGTCAACAATAAGCTCGTACAATGTTTTTTTTTTTTTTCAATTTTGAAATCCAGGCCGCCCAAAACGCAAGGAAAATTTTTCATTAAGATGGCAACCACTTGTCACGTTGCAAATCTGACTCGGGTCACTCAACAAAGGACGATAAAAGCCCTATAGTCCCAAGGGGTAGGTTGATAACAAACGGCAGGAAGAAAAAGATCAGGTGGGAGAAAATAGAGCTGTGTCCCTTGCAGAGCTTTTCAGAGTTTTTTTTTTTTGTTCGAATCCGCGGATCGGATTGCAGCACTGAGCCCCACCAGCCGCATTTCTTGGAGCGCCCGTCGCCATATTCTGCCAGGATTGTGTCAATAGTCAGTGGCAGCGTCCCAGTCCACTGCCTGATTTTCACCGCACGCCCGCGCAGGCACATAAACAGCCCAGTGCACAAATGTCCAACAAAACAGACTCGCACATGACTTCATTTGTGCATGTTGACGTTAAAAACAAGTGGCATGTTTTTGCAAAGACAGACACAATGTACTTTTTTTTTTTGTTCCTTGGAGTTAGACGCAAGGCGACGATTTAATATTACACCGTCGGAATGGATGATTCATCTAAAATTCAATTGCGAAGGCATCCTCATTGTATTAGTGTTGTTTGTGCGAGTTTATAAAAGTATTGGTTTCTATGTTTATATCCCATTTCTATTTCACGCGTCTGATTCCTACGTATTCTTGCCTCCTTCGAGATCCATTCACATCAACGTGATGTCATTTTTCGTTATGTCCTCGATTCATCTCAGTTTTTACACAATTAAAATTTCTGGTTATGGTAGTGACTATAAACTGGAGTCGCATCCGTATCCCCTCATCCAACATTTCAGGCTTAATCCGGTGTATAAATTCCAGCTCCTGTGCCAAGCCTCAAGATGATACAAAGTCCAAGGAGAAACCAGGTCTAGGTTGAGTCCAACGTTTACGTGTCTCTGGATTTAATCAAATGATTTTGGCCTCAGGAAAACACACACCAAAAACATTTCAGGTTTACTTTGACACCAGATGGGAGCAGATAGAGGAAGAATACATTCACATGATAAATTCCAAAAACAGACATATTTCTATAAATGTCTTATAGGTACTTATATTTCCTTTTTCAGATACAATTTCACCGTGTTATATATTTAAGGTGCACGGTTTCAGATTTGTTTCTTTGAATTACAAATGTTCCTGCATTAGATGAGTTATGATCTTTGTGTGTGTACTTTCACAGAGACGAGGGTTTTTGTCATTGTCGTTTGAATTCCAGAACCCACAGAATATTGAGTTTTAGGACTACATCAACATTCAATGCGGCGTGAGAAACTTGAGACTCTCTTCTTTCATCAGAAAAAAAAGAGTTAATTCCTAAATGATATAGTTCTGGAGTTATATGAGCTTGAAATGAGGGCAGCTATCCAAAATACAATGCAATACAAACATATGGGTTTATTTAGCGCTTTTAAGATGGAACAAAGCGCTAACATGGACAAAAGGGAAATGCTGCCCCTTGCGGAAGGGAAAAAACATTGTAAGAGCTTGCTTTATCATCACCCTAACAAGAAAAAACTCAAACAAATTCAGGAATGGCAGTGAATGAGTTAAAAAGCAGACTTCATCCACATTGTAACAGTATGTTGATGCTACCTGCTGTAATCATCTGCTATCCAGTCTTAAATGAGACTGACCGGTCGGTGACCATTCCAACCCTAAACCTGAACAGATTTTGAACATTATTCGCAGAAGAATCCAAATCACAAGAAATAAAATGGTTCAGATCCCCGATTTATTATCTCACAGCATCCACGTGATACAACATAAAATCCTCCCTTACTCCAAAACATCCAAAATGGGATGCTCTGTTGCAATCCAGTTTTGCAAGGATACACACTAAATGCCAACATCTGCCGGTCCAATCATGCACATCCATATGCACGCACGCACACGCAACAAACCAATTTGGAAACCTCTATTAAGAAGCAAGCACATCCATGGAATCACCAGAATTCCAACCAGGAAATGGCCCACCGATGCCCGACCGCTTTCTGATCCGCTGGTGGGAACACTAGTCAGCTGACATTTCCACAGAGAAACCTAAACTTCCCGTTCCAGTGCGGGGTTGCCAAACACATACACAACCAAGTCCATGTAAACTGGCCGCACGTGCAAAAGACAACTGTGGAAAAAAAAAGAAAAAAAAGGAAGCTTCTGCTCAATTCGGATCCAAGTCACACCTGCTGACCACAAGTACTTTCCCTTATGACGGATTTTCCCCGGTTCATGCTTATCACTGGAATACTATTTAATGTATGCACAGGGGGATTAAAGGGGTAATCAATGTGAGCATCCGCCATGCATGTCGTTGAAATTGGCTGCAGAAGGAGAGCATTTCAAAGTCACTGCAACATCCCGAAGCCCATCTTCTACAAAACAAAATGGTGGATTCCATATGTGTGTATTCGTCTCCACCTGTTCTTGTCTGTCTGCTTATCAATCACTTCCCTCCAGTTACTTGCGTATTTTCCTCATTGTGTCTCCCTTTTTTTTACCGTATTTTCCGGTGTATAAGGCGCACCCAAAAGCCTTCATTTTCTTCAAAAGATGATCCTGCGCCTTCTGTGGAGGTGCGCCGTATATGTGAAGTAATACTGAGCCAAAACAGGCCTCACAACAAGTGTTAGCAGCCATTTTCTCCTGTAGAAATCGTGCGTAACCTCAGCCTGTACTGTGGTGCCTTATAATGTGGTGTGCCTTATATTTGGAAAACGTTTATATATTTATATCTTATTTGGAAATGTTTCTTTTTTTTTCATTCTTTTGACTTCAAAATGGCGCCGCGAGAGTGGTTGCCTTTTCAGCAGCTCCTGTATTCTGTTTGTCTACTTCTTTTTTTTTCCTTTCCTCTTCCTTTCATCACTTTGCTGCTGTGAAATGTAAATTTCTCCACTGTGAGACGAATAAAGGTAAATCCAATCCAATCCAAAACTATTTTCATTCATTGAAGGTGCGCCTCATAGTGTGGTGCGCCTTATATATGAAAGCAGTTTTAAAATACACCATTCATTTGGAGTGCACCTTATATTCCTATGCACCTTACACACCAGAAAATATGTTATTTCTTTACTGTATTTTTGACACCTTTATTCTGTCTGGCAAAAATTCCCCTCAAATTGAGTTGTTATTCAAACATCATCTCTAAATGACGATTCCAAAATAACAACAATATTAAATCGGCCGGAAAATGTGATTGTGTTTGCGGGGGCTGTATACCGCCAACTCGCAGGTGACCTCGTTTATAATTGAGGCGACTCAGAACAAGTTTGACTTGTTAGAGAAAAGGCAGTAAACCTATGGAAAAGCTGGTACACGCGGGTAAGTGTGTAGAGGAAGGATTTGTGTGTGTAGTATATTTAAATATGGGTTTCTATGTGTGTGTGTGTGTTAGGCTCACGTGTGTGTTAAAAGCATGTGTGAGTGTGTGCGTCGGCGTTCGGAACGCCTGCCAGTCTGGGGCTCTCCTGGCAGTCTCGGCTTCCCACTGCAGCATCAGATGTGACGAGGTGCGAGGGCGTACACACACACACACACACACACACACACACACACACACACACACACACACACGTGAACACAAAACAAGGGTTTTCCTCAACCTATTGCCAAAGTAGGGAGAGGAAAAGACCAGTGTGAGGTGCTGGGAAATAAGCAGCTGCCTTAAAAGAGTGAGGACTTTTTCCACTGGCGCCTTCCCACATCCAACGAGTGACAAGTGACCCCGACTTGGCGCGAGGTTTACCAATACGCAAACAAATGCATGAAAAATGAAAATCAAAATAAAATAGAAGCGCAGTAATATGCGGAATATGCTCGGGTTTGACATACGTTGGCATGCGAGACTGCACAATTCATTGGCTGGATGAACCCACGTATACATTATAAGGTCACAGCGTTTTATGTTCATCGTTAACGTAGTTAAGCGCACCCCTGAGGGAAAAAAAGAAAAAGAAACTTTCTTGCTATGTTCTTCTGGTTTGACTTGGATTTTTGCCTATGGAATCAGATTTAAGCTGTAAACTTACGCAACTTGTGCATTAGGTGTGAATGGAGTTTTCATATTACTAGTTCCATCACTCAACAAGGTCCCATAAAAATGGAGCTAGTTCACTATTTTCCTTTCCTCCACTGCCCGCTCTGAGATAATTAAAAAAAAAAAATCTCAGCCACATATTATTTTAGCTACATTGAGTTCAAATGACGACTCACCGCATCTTATTTTACAAGGAATAAAACAAAGACAAATCGTAATGCATGTTCACGACTAGCGAATGTCAGATATTTACCAAGTACGTGCATCTGTGTCGGCTCTCAGTTGTACAGGGGTGGTCCATCGATGAAAAAGTTTGTTCAGCTGTCATCTGTACTTATTTGAAGGTGTCAGACGTTTTGCTCATCATCCGAAGAGGTTCGTCAGAGAACTAAATTTGTGCTGGAAACTCTGGCCATATTCATCAACATTGCAGGGACAATGCCAGTGGGCCTGAAGATGCATTACATATGCACCTAAAAGCTAGTAACCACGAATTTGACGACAGTGGAGTTAAAATCTTCGCTGAAGAAATTAGATGGTTTAAATGGGGAGTAAAATATTTTTTTTTTTGTAAAACAGCAATGCCCTTCACTAAATTGCCATGGTGCATTAGGTTTAATTCCGACCGTGCTTACATCATTAAGATGGCAACCACTTGTCACGTAATTTCGACCGTGCTTACATCGTCGTTACCACATAGACTTAGTCATGCCAATGAGGTGATACCAGGGCTGATGGGGCAATCCGAGCCAGGCATAGTTCATTAGAGGTAGGGAGTCATCTACTGTTGTCCTAACTTTAGAACAGGGACCTATCAGAGCAGAGGTCTGGCACCGCCACCTATGTCCATGAGGTATACATATAGGGTCATAGTTACCAGCACAACTTTAGTTCGCGGACGAAGTTCTTCGGATGAGGAGCGAAACGTCCGACACCTTCAAAGAAGTACAGATGACGGCTGAAGAAACCTTTTCATCAAGTATTACGTGCAAAAAATGGATACAAAAGGCTCATCTTTCTTAAAAAAAAATCAGCCAAGGTGGCTCTTCCACCAATTCCAAGAAGCAGCCTGTGGCCAGGGTCTGCTAGATGTCAGCGTCATCTCTTCGCAGACCTCCATCCTGAGCAACAAGAGGAATAATACATCTTCGCGGGAATCCATATGCTGCGTTGTGTTCTTGCCATTTTCTTTGGCCTCAGATGAATAAGCGGATGAAACCAGAACATATGGAAGAGAAACGTTGTCAGTTCATTGGCCAAACTTTGTCTTTTCGCCTTTAAACACAGCGGCATGAGAATTTAATTGTCAAGTATTTATTCCCGCTATGGCTGACTTGACTATGTTTAAAGGACAACCGACGTCTCCGGACAAGTTGTGTCCATAATTTGTAAAATGCTTCAAATGACTTCTACTGAGCGTATTTTACAAAGATTCAACCGCATATAGCTATATTTTCCGTTTTAAGACTTGCGCTGAATATTCAGGAAGTCTTGTTTTTGAGTTGGTGACGAGTCCGTACGTGACGTCACTAAAGGACCGCCCCATGACCGTAAAAAAGACACATTGTAGCGGTCCTTCCATCACGTCTATGTATTTTGCTGTACTTGTTTGGTCTGGGGACCTTGTGTTGCACCCAAAAGCCGCCAGAAGGCCAGAAGAGGGCGTCCAAGCGCCATATAAGGAATTTATCAGCCTGTGGAAACGGAGGTGGCCACAGGAGCTCGCCATTTTGTACCTCTTTTTTTTGTGTGAGAGATTTCCCCCCAATGTTGCCTCAAAATGGCACAAATAAATTATTTAATCGATTGCAAACATGTATGCTTTCCTCTTCAGAACTATTTGAATCATATTCATAACTGGATGTGTAACAAGAAAACATATTCCCCGAATCTGAAGCCATTGTTTTGATTCACTAGCAATGCAAGACGTGCTAGAAATGCCCAATTCGCAGCTCAATGGACACTTTAAGTCATTTTTATTGGTGTATTGAATTTGACTAAAAATATCATCCTGCGTGTTTTGGGTATTTTAGATGCTATAAAACGTTTTTCTGATGTCAGTTAAAAAACAAAAAAGTGACGTCGGTTGTCCTTTAAATGTAAAATAAAGTTCAGCACCCACCATTTGGAATCGGAGTACATTAGCTTCATGGGAAAACTTGAGCTCCTTAGGGAGCATCCCCCATTTTGCATCCGCACAGACCTTTTCATTGTCGCTGCATTTTAAGAGGTCAGGAAATAAAGGGGCTCTGTATTGAAATAATAAAATCACAAATCCCTCGCGGGTACCGCAATGGCGTGCGTGGGGCAAGCCAGTGACTCGTGAGGTCCTCCAGAGTCGAGTTATTAGCGTGCGTGATGTAGGCTGCTGAAAACGGGGGAGGGGGGAGTGGTGGCTATGAGTCACGCCAGTTTCCTCCTCCGCCATTAATCTGTCAGGGAGATCTACACACTCATTCGGGTTCAGGTTAATGCTGTTAGTAATTAAAAGTGTGTGCAAGTCAAGCGGGAGCTCCAAATGCAATCTCATGTCCATTTGTCACCGCGGTGTCATTTGAATGAGCTCGTTTGCTTCTGTGACAAGGGATGAATTCACTGTTGGAGTCGTCAACAAAGAGATGATTACCATATCCGGGACACAAGATGCAAAATGTTCAAAATGAATTCATAGGCTAACGATGCAAAGAAAGTATGAAGTGACGAGCTTGTATTGACATATCAGTTTTGACTTGAACTAGTTAAAAATGGGGGAAATAAGCCCTAGATAAAATAAATTAAAAGCCACAACAGCACCTGAATATGCAATCTGCATCCACTAGATGGAGCTACGCTAATGGAAATCCAACTCAATCCAATCCAATACAGATTGCATTCTATCAAGCTTTCACAACCATTGCAGCTGCAACAAATCGCTTTGCAGGATTTTTTTAAACGCGACATCCAATCAATCAGAACAATGTTTCATATAGATGCCGCATCAGATGATAAAACACACTCTGCTTTTTAACTCATTAACTACCAGACATGTGCAAAACTGTCTCCACTCCAGTGCCAGGGTTTTTGTCATTGTCACTTGCATTCCAGGACCCACAGAATATTGAGATTTTGGACTACGTAAACATTAAATGCAGTTATAGAAACCTTAGACTCTCTTATTGCATCAGAAAAAAATAGTTACAGTAAAGTCTCGTTATATCGATATCGGATATATCGATAGTCCCGGTTATATCGATACTATTTCTATGCACGCACGGAGAAAATTACATGCAAACAGAGTCGGATATATCGATAGTCCCGGTTATATCAATATTTTTTCGGACTCCCTTGAATATCGATATAACGAGACTTTACTGTAATTCCTAAATTATATTGGTCTGGAGTTATATGATCTTGAAATGAGGATGGCTGTCCACAATACAATGCAATACATACATATTGGTTTATATAGCGATTTAACAACAGCCAAAGCTGCAAAACGCTAACATGGAAAAAAGGAAAATGTTGCCAGAGGCCATGGCCAGCGCTTTATCGGCATCCAAACATGAAAAAACAAAACCCAAACAAATTCGGGAATGGCGCTCTACATCATATTTTCAATTACCGAAGAAATTCTTGAATGGCAGTGAATGAGTTAAATGCCCCTTATAGTACCGAAATTATGTTTATTGAGGATAAAAGTAAATAATAATCTTAAAAGCATGACACTTCACTGAACGCTGCACCTGTCAAACTTCGCAAATTAAGATCAGGACAGCACAATTAGTTTTGATTGAAACACTGATAACGGATTAGTCACCTGCTCTTCAGTGCATCACATGTCCTCTTAACTGTCATTGTGGCAAAGCAATAAATACATAGATATATCACTGCCAGGAGAATCACAGTTCAAGTTTAAAAAAATGAAGCAGGTAAAATAGGTTGAAAAGATGTTTGTGTATATGTGTGTGTGCGCCTGCAGTTGCCTCTAGCGACTCAGATGCAGCTGAGCGGACAGGAAGTGTGGTGTTAAGTGCAATCTCTACTGCAGCAGTTTGCCGGTAAAAAAAGGTGCCACAGTGTGATAAAAAAAGGGTTAAATGGAACCAGATTGAGCGCAACGCATGCGTAGACACACACGGGGGGACCAACATCAATATGCCCACATGGATTGTGCACAAGATAGTGAACTTGGAATTCAATTTGAAAGAAATGAGTGCTTTTGTTTTCATATTCCCGCTATACCGTTGCCACACCTGTCAATGGCTTTTCCATCGGCGCATCATTAAACTATTCATGGAAGCTTCGACAAGTGAGGAAACCGCTAAATAGATTGTCTCCATCAATTTGCGTTGTTCTTTTTTTTATTCCTCTCTTCATCTGCCGCTCTGACGTCAACGCAATCGAACACTCGCTATCCGCAAACTTAATAACATATGTAGAGTCGCGTAACCGCAACCAGTTGTGTAACCCCGGTGGGATCACATTCTCTTTCTATTTTTGCCCCGTATTATATTGGCCACAGTCACTCTATTACACAATAAAAGCCTTATTTCCGTACAGTCTCGCTAATTTAGCTTTTTTAAGGCTCTGAAACAATAAGGATGAGGTACAGCATTTGCCTTTTGTAGACAGCCATTTCAAACTCAGATAATTCTAGACCCATATAACTTTGGAATTAACTTTTTTTTCTGATGAAAGAAGAGAATCTAAGGTTTCTTACATTGAATTGAATGTCTATTTAGTCCTAAAACTCAATATTTGATGGGTCCTGGAATTTTTTGGTGAGAATGAGTGGGCACAGTTTTGCTCTTCTCGCAGTGAATGAGTTAAAAAAAAAATCATTCCAAGAATAACATCATCTTCTTTCTAAGGAACATGTCATATTCTTTTGCTTCATTTTCTCATCATGCCATTGCTTCATTAACAAAAACAACTAAAATACCAGTCACGACAATACTTTGGTCCACACACTATCAGTATAAGGGATAAAAGCAGCCATTCTAAAAAAAAAATCCCCATATTAACGCGTGCGCTTCTTCAACCTGCTATGCAAGGGGAAGTGATCACTTCAAAGACGACAAGTAAGAGGAGGACGAACCAAGTTTCCCGGATGCTCACCGGGTGATAGCTTTTCCCCTTTTCATCCCAAGAATAGAGAAGATAGCTGCTCTGTACCAAGAGGGCAGTTGGGCCTTGGAGGTGGGGTGGGTTATTGTTAGTTTAGCCAAAGCATACGGAGATCAGAGGGCGATGAGTCTGCGGTCAGTCAAAAAGAGGAAACCGCCATGGTGAGATATGACCTCAAACACCACCGGGATTCATGTTACCTCGATTGAAATTAAAATGTCATGCTTAGCAGATGGGCTTCATTCAAATTGACCAGATGTAATCAGCAATATAAACTCCACCAAGGGAGATTGAAGGTCTGCACTGTGAGGTCGACGTGCTAACCACTGGACCACCAAGCCACTTATAGTAAAATATACACATAGGAAATAAACAGATGTACCCTACAGAGAGTTCTTTAGGCAAACTCGACCAGTCAGACAGAATCATTGCCTGTTGCGTTGACAGTGTCGAGTTGTCCTAAACGGACCCCCGGTCGGAGTAGGGGATTGAACTCACGACCTTCGGACTGATGTGTTGCATACGGTGCCATTGCGGTTCATATGTTTGGCTCGGTAACTACATCTGGGTTGTGAGCAAAACGACAGGCTTGGGTGGCAAGGTGAGGGGTTCAAGCAGGCAAGCCCTTATGTTGCCCTCAGGAGAATTCGAACAGTTGCTCTACCAGCTTGCTGGATAGTTCCCCAGGTGCGGTAACGTTCCAGACATATCAACCTCCGTCGACACGTCAGAGCAGGTAGGCTTTGGGTGAAAGGGGGATATTAAATAATCTTGCAGATGGCCTGGAAGTGTATTATTGGAGATGCAGGGAGTGGTAGAGGTACTAGATAGCTTTGTACATATATGCGGCGCGACACGTGTAAACACCTTCAGCCATGTTCCTGGAATCATTGGGCGATTCGGTTCTTTCAGCAGTCAAACGCCACTTCTTTTCCAGGTGACCCAGCTGGGGCGTATCAAAACCAAGCTTGCATCCAGATGGTTTGCTACTTTGATGCTATTACTGTCCTTTCCTTCGCAAACAAGTCATCTGGAAGCTCTCTCCGCCACATCTGCAGATGACTCTCCCCATCCTTGGGTGCTCCTCCTTCCAGTTCCCCAGGGTGCTGTCCTCAGGAACTGGCTAGGAACCGCCACACGTAACCTCCACTGTTCCACCTCACGTCACTACGCCCCCCCCCCCTTGATAACAGATGCCCATTTGTACAATGTACTTCTTTTTAAAGAGCTCCTCGAGCAATATTCCAAATGGTTTGTCAGCTTCTGTAATACGGCTTGTGCTGCTCTGTGAACTGCTACCAGAACTCAGCTGAACTTTGAGGGAGATTTAACCATTTAACGGACAGTGGTGACTTCATGTTATAATGTACTATGTAATGAACTGTGTACCCTGGATTGTTTAGCAGTCAATCGCAAGACAAAAAACAGGACATGTAGACAAACACCTATGAACAATTTATAGTTTTTGATTTGGAAGCCTGAGCGAAAGCCAAAGTAAGCCTCTGAGCAATCAGGCAAGAGACAAGATTCAAACCATCAACCTCCAAAATCAGATGGGTTGCCAACCACTACGTTTGACCTTTCACATTTGACGCCAAAAGGAGTTTTTCTGACTTTTTCCTGATGATTCTTTTTCATGTCACATGAAACATCTGTCCATTGACACACACCCTGCGCACACACACTCACACACACACACATGCTCTGGGATAGTGTTGTTGTTGTGAGAGGAAGAGGGGTTAATTATTCACATTCTTAAATTGGAAACATCTTTCCACCCCCACATCCTCTCAATGACTATTTTAAACCTTTTTTTTTTGTTTTCTTCCCTATTACCAAACCTCTCCTCCCTACAAAATGATCAGTGCATGGAAATGTGTTTGTAAGTTCAAGAAAAATTCGCAAACAGTTGCACGTCCAAAGAGACGAAACAGTTCCATCCATTTCATTTTCTTTTCTTGTTTAGAGCACAAGTCAATTGTGAAAAGAAAGAATGGAGGGGGTGGAGTGCTCATGAGGATTTGAGCTGCTGGTATAATCATCATTGCAAACTAACTTTTTTAATGATGAAGCAAACGTATGGCAGCTTTTCATACATTTGTTGGATAGTCGACTGCTGTGTTTAAAAAAAGAAATAAATAACGGGGGAGGGGACTATAAGCTATTCATTTATTATGATAGAACTTTGCTTCCATCGTGTGGTTAAAATGTGTAATGTCACTTCAATATTGTGTCTTGTTTCCAAGGGCTGAAAATGACTGCAGAAATTTGGACAATACTCTAGTCGGAAAAACCACAAAGTCAAGAACAGTGTGGGTCAGGCAATTATGTGGTTATAAAAACGTCAACTGTATTCATAATCACTACAAATATGCTACAATTGGAAAGCATCAGCTTGAGACAAAATATGAATGGACGTTGCAGACCTTCATTTAGATTGACAAAATTGCTCAAAGGTGAATGCAATCTCACCCGGAAGTCGCTGCCACCTGCTTGTGGTTTGTTATGATATCATTGCGTGTTATCCATTTCTGTACAAGACTAGCAAACGAAAAGCTGGCCACACGCAGAGTGATCCAATGTGTCCATAATAAACAGCTTGTTGCCAGTTATGACTCATCGGATGACCTGCCTCGCATGCACTTTTCCTCCGTTGAATTATTCCAATATAACTCTGTCAGCGTGTTTTTTTTTAATGGACTTCATTATACAAATGGACCTAACAGCTCATCTTCTTATGTATTTGAAAGAAAATAGTAAGGAAGCATAGGGGGTCACTAATAAATATGTTTGTTTATATTTCGCAAATGCATTTTCAGGATATTTTGTGGCTTGTTACTGAAAATAGGGGCAAAGTGCCTCATTCACTGTAAATCCATAGTTGATGATTTACATAAGCGGTCTCAAACTATTCTGCTACGGAATTGGACCAAAATAGAATCATAAAAGAGCCAATTTTGGGAAGGAAATGCAGCCTATTATTTTCAGAGCACTCGTTAGCAACAGCATCCAACGGCCCAAGGCACACGTGTGCGCGTGCGTAATCGAGCGTGTGTCTTGGAGGGTGCTGAGTAACAGCATCGCGTGTGTCCTCAAACTAAGACTTTCACCTCCATCCTTCGTAAAAGCGATGTTCGCATAATATGATGGCTTTGTAAAAGCGGGTTATCAATTCACACTTTAATTTAGCTCGTCTGAAATCTACAACCGCGCACACGAGATAAGGAATGACGGAACAATGACAACGTTTAATCACAAGATGGTCGCGAGAACCGATCTATAACGTCACTGCAGCTCAGGCACGGAATAATAATGACGTAAAAGTCAAATATCACAATGCTCAGTGAGAAAGATTGACCTTCCAAGCAAAGACAGGTGGAATTGATTTGACAGGGATGTGTGAGAGGTCTGCTCATTCATATATTAGAAATGTCACAGTGACACTCTCACGGAGTGTAGAAATCCATAGTCCGGGTAGAAAAATAGAGGTCAACCCAGTCCAGTCCTTAAAAAAATGGCACATGGAGGAGGAAAAAAATACTTCTAATGTGTTGACATCCTTAGGATAACAAAATATGTTTCTATATATTTAATAATATTAAAGAAAAGGTTTATTCAGCCGTCATCTGTACTTCTTTGAAGGTGCCCGACGTTTCACTCCTCATCCGAAGAGCTTCGTCAGAAAACTAAAGTTGTGCTGGTAACCATGGCCCTATATAGATCCCTAATGGACAGAGATGGCAGTGCCAGACCTCTGTTGTGATAGGTCCCTGCTCCAGGGTTGAGGCACCACTCCTTGAAGCCAACCTGATTACTTCTATTGTTCTAGCCCTGGCTCTGATTTCACCTCATGAGCCAATCTATGACCTTTCCACTCTGATTAGCGCTATAGTTCTATGCCAGGCTGTGGATTCATCTTATTAGCCAATCTTATTACCTCGAATGTTCTATCCATGGGTCTGCTTTACATTATTAGCATTAGCATGACTAAGTCTACGTGGTATCGGCCTAAAACGTTTGTTGGAAGTACGGTCTAAATTAAACCGTCAACCACCATGGCCATTTAGTGAAGGGTTTTCCTGTTTTACAAAAATTATTCTTCTTTTACTCCTCTTTCAAACTATATATTTTATTTAGCTAAGATTTTAACCACACTGTCATCAAATGAGTTACTGCTAGCTTTTAAGTGCTGATGTACTGCAGATTAGGGCCCACTAGCATTGTCCCTGTGATGTGGCTTCAGGGAGTGGTCCATTGCTCCACCAACCTTCGAGCAGGGACCTATCAGAGCAGGGTTCCGGCACAGGGACCTATCAAAGCAGAGGTCTGCCATGACCACTTCTGTCCATTAGGGATATAGGGCCTGAGTTACCAGCACAACTTTAGTTGGCTGACGAAGCTCTTTGGATGCTGAGCGAAACATCCGACACCTTCAAGGAAGTACAGATGACGGCTGAAGAAACATTTTCGTCAATTGACCACTCCTGTAAGATTGAGATCCGACACAGACATGTTTAATAATAATAATAATAATAATAATAATAATAATAATAAAAATAAAAATAATCTCATCATACTTTTTGAAAGTCACCTTATCTCAAACGTGGTTACGATGTATTGCGGCTTGTCGTAATCCGCAGCTTTGTTAAAGCCTTTGTCAAATATCAGTTCTATCTTCACCTGCCCTTCCAAGCAAAGCCACTTTTAATCCGCCGTTCAACTTTAGAAAGCCACAGATTTTCTTTCTTTTCTCAGTGCCAATTAGACTTTTTTCTAATGGTTGCATTTTTGGGGTGAGTGATCTTCCCCTTAATTTGGTTTTTCCATCGTCCTTCTCGTACGATTGGAATGAAAGCTGTTTTGTTCTTTTTAGGAGCGCGTGCTTTCAAAGAGTGATACAGATTTGGATTGCGGGGGTTGGAGGGACTCAACCTTACAAACGGTTGGAAGAATCATTCTTCCGTCGAGTGGGTGTGTGGGCTACAAGTGGACGTGGGTTCAGACGGTGTATAAAGAGCTAATGCAAACAAAGAAATCCACTCAATTTTTAGTGCCCTTCTGCAATGCTGTGTGGGTTGTGCTGTAAATTCTTCCTCGGCATGGTACGCGTTTTATTTTCAGGCAGCTTCTAAAGGATGTGTTTTAATCCCCCCCCCCCCCCCCCCCCCCCCAAAAAAAAATACAGTGAATTAAACTTTTTCTCTTGCCCATTTTCAGCTTTGGAAAATGAATATTATTCACTCATTGTGTTTGTTAAATGAGCCAAAGTCTTGGTTTTAGTTAATGGTCAGAGTCATTACAGCTGCCATGGGAACAAATGCCCACCGAATAAAATAGTGCATTACGCATTAAAAGCAGAAAGTGGATCATCTTTTCACATCATGTCATTTAAGGAAAAAAATGTATCTATAATTGTACCTTTATAATAGGACTGATCCTTTTTTTCCTACTGGGAAAAAAAATCTAGAATGGAACAAAATCATGATCAACCTCCCCCCCCCAAAAAAAAAAAAATCTGGCTCCACAGCAACCTGTTGCCAGGTGATGTTACTGCCAGGTGGCTGCAACAATGTCAAACCTCAAGGCAGAGCCACTCGACAACCCCCCCCGCTCCCATTCGCAATGATGTCTTTGGATATTCTTTCATCGCAGCCACCAAACGGAAAGCATGCAAAGCAGTCTCCTTCACTTCTGTATCTCATTTCCACACTCACTCCGCCTAATAATTAAAATGCATTGCTTATTTTTTTTCCTACACATCCCTGCCGCCCGGGAGCCATTATAAGATAAGACATACACGTAAAAAAAATAATAATTTGAAGGGCTTAGATCCTCAGTTTCACGGGATGGAAGGTTTATTAGTCGTTCTTCGCGGAGGATAAAGACTGTATGCCATTGAATATTGTTTGTTGTCTCCTTGCAGGACGATTTTTTGAACAATGACAAACGAGCTTTCTTTATTGGCTGCATTGTGTCACCTATGCTGGTAAAGAAAGGTGAAGCAAATCATGAAGAAGTGAATCTTTAATCATGGACAATAAACAACCTTCCACTTTCCATCCGGTTACTGCGACTGCTGACAATGTCTGCGGTGATAAATCGCTCCCCCATTTTAGAACAACAGGTGGCATTTCCGACCAATTTGCGGCTGTCATTGATAACAGAGAATGTATGCAATTGCACGGTTAACCAGAATGTTCTATATTTTTTACTTCAGTCGCCAACACGATCATTTTCATCGTGCTTTTGTTTGCGTTTGCCAGTAGGATCACAGCGCTAACAACTTGATCTCCAAAATGTGTATTTCTATTGTGGAACTGTATTCATTAACCCTTTTATGCACCCTGTAACCTGATAAAATGTCCACAGAGGTTGAACAGATCGTACCAAGAAATAAAAGAGCAAACCGTTTTTCCACGAACAACGGTGCACTCTGACCAATGAATGCAACAAACAAACAAATAAATAATAAACAAACAATGTGGTCAAAGGGTCTTTTGAACAAGCTTCGAAAAATAAATAATTATGGTAATCCCATTCAGTCAAATGAATCGCTGTTTCCATCACAGGATCTGAACAATCGTTAACACTTGTTGGCAATTTAGCAGCCGCTATTTGGAATTGTAGTCAATGACATGCAACACACACACACACACACGCACTAATAGCACATAGTGTTAGCGCAAACATGTAATTCAGTGCCGACTATTTGAGATGTGTATCAAGCAGGCCTTCTCTGTACTATTTTTATCAATGCCATCGCCCAAAGGACTGGCGTGGACGATCATCAGCACCGGTCCTGATTTTTTTTTTTGTGTCATTTGTCCTGACTTGACATCAGCCCGCATTTGCAAGCATCACAAACCAATATGACACTTTTAAGAGAGGTGGAAGAAATGGAAAGTACGATCGGGCGAGCGGCATAGCAACATGCAAACTTGATCCTCTCCTCTTTTATCTAGAATGGCTTCATACAACAAAGAGGTTGGACAAAGTTCTTAAGATTGAATGACTGTATGTGTCATTTTTGTTGTCTGACATTATTTCTTTGTGTGTGTGTGTGTGTGTGTGTGTGTGTGTGCGTGCGCTCCTATACTTTTATTTTACTGCTGTGAAATGTAAAATTCTCCACTGAGAGTCAAATAAAGGCTCATCCAATCTAATCTAATCTAAATACAGCTGGTCATTTGGTGTTATTCGATTTTTTTTCTCCACATTTATCAACTGTCCTGCCTGAGTAAACAAAAAGTATAATAAATAATAATAACGGTCCTAGAAAACATCCTTCAACAGGGATCTGTCTTTCCCTCATCCCCTACTTTCACTGTAAGTTGTTTGAATATCCATAATAGAACAATCACACCCTTTACCCCGAGGAAAGAAAACACAACTCGAGCACGAGAATTTATTCGGCGCTTCACGAGGAGAGGTATATCAACTTCAATCTACGCCCACGCTTGGAGAGTAAAGAAAAAAAACCTGCACGATATATCCACTGTCTCCCAAGGGGAGGCCTGGAGACTGGCTAATGTGTCTCACTGTAATGGGGAGAGGCGTGAGAGACATGGACACATTGTATTTGGGAGGGAATGTCACACATAGTGGTCGGCAATGCCATCCTGCAGGGGGTTGTGGATGACGCACACAATGCGAGTTGGGAGGGTGCGATACAAGACTGAAAACAATATAGCTGCGGATTGTGTTCTTTTGTTCCCTATAATTGGGCGAGAAAGTACAATATTGTTAATGTGATAACTTGAATGGGCGGTAAAATGATGCAGTCGAATGGCATCGCCTCCCCCCCTCCCCTGAAAAATCAAAATCAATTGTCATTAGATAAGAGATGGCGGGATGAGTGTCTCATTTAGATTAGATTTGATTAGCCTTTATTTGCCTCACAGTGGAGAAATTTACATTTCACAGCAGCAAAATCAAAATAAAGGAGCTGCTGTGAAGGCAGCCACTCTCGCGGCGCCTACTTCAAGTCAAAAACAAACAAAAAAAATGAGATAATAATACATTCCATTTATAAGAGCCTTACAAAACTCTCCAGGTCACTTTACACTCACAGGATAAGTTTTTCTGTGGGTGAGCATCAGCCACACGCACCAGGGTTCACCCAACCCGGAAGTAACTCAAATTTCTATCTATTTGAGCTAGCTAGCTAGATAGGTTCATGTTGTGTCCTTTGTGACCATGAAAATGTGATTTTTCATTTCAATAAAACATTCAAACATGTATTCGAAGTGCCAAGATTGTTTACATCCCAGCAAATCAATGCCAATTGTATGTTAGGAGGTACTGTAAAAAAATGTTTTAACCCTATCGGGGATAGTGATTACTGTAGTGGACATTTTATCATGTTATCAGATTGCAGCGTACGAATGAAAGGGTTATATTCCATCTTGATACCTTTTTATGATTTCATGGCACTCATGTTCAAGTTGCATAATACATGAGTACCACTGAATGAGAGTGCGCGGCTGCAAACGTCACCCAAAACTCGTCCTTCTGGAGACCTCTTAGCTCTGTGAGCCTATCGTATCGCTGCAAAATGTTCAATCGCTTCCGATGAGCCCCTCCCCCCTCTCATTAGTGAGTATAAAAAACCGGGACAACGGCAACACAGATGCACGCACGCACGCCGCGGCTGGTGCGATGAGGCATGCGATGAAGACTTCACGTGATTGATGGATAGTGAGAAAAGCAGGTGAGCGGATTCCGTTTGGTCTGTCGTTGCGTGATCTTGGAGTGCGGCTAAAAATAACCCGGCTGCATTAGTTCATTTTTGTGGTCTCGTAAACTCCAGTTCACTTCAATGCAAATGTTTCCTAATGTTTTCAATTTAAGTCTTCAGTCTTTCTTTCAAAATTGCAGGCACTCGCTGGCAAGTATCGAATGCAAGAACAAGAGTGACACGGACAGTCGTGGAAGCAGCTGGTGTAGTGAGGCGAGCTCCAGCAGCAATCAGCCACAACCGCACGTTCACAGAATCCCCCCCGCCGCACTCCGTAAACGGACAGCTTTCCTGCGTCACTCCCCAAGGGCAACGGCTCGGAGATGGGTTGTTTCTCAGGGTGCCAGCCCCCCGCCCCGGTCCTTCATCCAGACTTGGAGTGTAGCCGCGGCAGCGACGCAAACACCCTACCGCAGGACTCGGAAACCCAGAACGTAAACAGCTCGGGAACTATGGGGGGACGAGAAGTCAAACCTCCGGAGTCCCACCCGACACTCGAACGGCTGGCTCAAGCAACGGGGGGTACAGAAAAGTCCTGGTACCGCTGCGTATTCCCTTTCGGGGTGATTTCATTGGTGATCGGGATGGCGGGGACGGGGGTGACATTCACGTTCAACAATCTGCTCCAGACCAAAGTGGTTTCTGTGGCGTTGCTTTGCATCGGTGTCGTGATGCTGCTGGTGGCTGCCGTCTGTTGGCGGGCCCACAGATTGAGGAGGAGGAAAAAGAAGGAGGGGGGGTTCTTTACCACAGATCTGGGGACTTTGTGATGGAAGGAGGTATGCGGGGTGGGGGTGAGGTATATCCCAGATGGAACACTTTGAGCTAGACTGTCACTGACAAGGACAGATGAATGACAATAAATAATGGACCGAGTGTCCGATTAGAAGTTTGGTGTAATACTGTGACCGCACGGCATCATCGCAACTAGACAAAGCGTTTCAAAGACGGATCGCCACCAACTTGACCGCTTACAGGTCGTGATATTAAAGACCCTCCAATCTAATGATAGCTTCACCCTAAAGATGCCTCCTCATATCAGGGAACTGAAGTCAAGATATGCAAGAGTTCTAAATACAACCTGATCCTTAACCTGAAACTTGATATTGCAATGTTTACGTCTAGGACAACCATTTTGTAGCAAGGAAAATATGAGGGGAAGACAGGGTGATGGGAAATCTGTGGGTTTTTTTCAATTGGCATCTGTCAGGAAGCCAGTGAAAATCATTTGGAGAACCAAATTCCGCCTGCCTGGAGAACTACTAAAAGCTCCAGGCTCTGAAAGGTCAACACGTTCCCCTACTGTCTCCCCCACAGCCCCAGCTTTGTTGTGATAACCACCACACCATCCAGCTGTGTGGAATCAATAGAAATAGCTGTGATGTGAACGATGAAGCCTTGGCGGGAATGCACTGTTTTTTTTTTTCCTGCAGATGAAATTGCTTTGCCGAGCTGCTGTATGTCCTCTCGTTGGTGACCCTTTTATTGTTTGGCAAGCAACTCCCATTGCAGACATGCCTCAGTGATAACAAACAAAACCACCACCAACAACAAAAAAGAAAGCGCAACCGTTCTTTTGATCCTCACTAAATCAAAGGGTGCTACTCCCATTGATATGATCGGTCGGTGGCAAGTAAACAAGGCGAATCAAATTCTCCCTCTATACATTAAAAGATTCCCACGTATTGGTTTCGGCAACATGAGAAAGGAACACAATTCGTGCAGACAAAAGCTTAGCGTTTGTGAGAATCCTTTAGAAAGTGCTGCCCCTTTCTTGAGAAACCAATTATAATGTCTCAAGCCAAGACGTTGTTGTGGAGCTGACATGTAGCATGTACTGTAGGTCAGTCAGTGTACAGTAAAGCACAATGTCGTGGTGATGTAATCATGGCTGGTGGTGTGGTTAGAAGAGCCGGTAGCATTGACTTTGCTGTAGCAATGTTTTTGATCATTAATTGCTTCGATTAATTGTTAACCGGGTTATAATTTTTCTTCTCTTTGTGCTTTATAGAAAAGCCCAAATAGGCAATCAAATATTGCCGTGTGCTAAAATATCCTAGGTATTAAAAAAACATTTGAATGTATATTGAACAGTAAGTGTCTTATTTGTACAGATTGTAAAGCTGTAACTTCTATTTTGTATCGTGAAAAAAAAAAAGATTGTGTGTTTGTATATTGGAAGCGGACTGCTTTTATTTATTTATTATTTTTCATAGTCACAGTGACGACTGTAGAAAACATTTTTAAAGCTATTGTCACTTTGAGCAACTGGAACAGGTCTAATAAAACTCCTTGTTGGCTTTATTGGCATGAAACAGCTTGCACCTGAGTCCCTTCTCTTGTCTCTTTCTTATTTTATAGATTTTTTTTTTTACTTTTCATTGAGGCCACAGGTGTTTTTTTCTTGACACTGCAGTAAATGCAGACAAGCAATCAAGAAAGGCAATTTTGTGTGATGCACCGATGGAAAATATTACCTATAACAAAAGCTGTTGCCATTAGCAACTCTCGCAGAATGGCAAATTGCAACATACCATCTTTCTGATAGCCTCCTGTTCATGAGATTTTTTTTTTTTTTTGTTAAAGTGTTCCGAGACCATCTCAACATAACTTTTCTCCAGGCGCATCTTTGCAAAGATGGGAGATAATTAGCAACCAGCGGGATAGCAGATGGGCAGCTGGTGACGGTTGGTAAGCTTGATTATCTGAATAGTCAGTCACCAGGCGGATACAAAAAAAAAATATGTTTTTAGCAACGAGCCTCGAGCAAGAAGAAAAAAAGTGTGTCCACGCACCAAGTGTTCATCTGCCTCAATTCAGCGAGTGTTGAAAAAGAACGACGAGCCTCAAAAGTTATTGAACTTGCAGGAGGACTATGGACCACGATAGTCTTGACAGTAAGACTTATCTTGGGCGTGGAAGGACTAATATTAATGCCGCACCGATGAGCTGATGTGCACTGTTGTTTTTATTTTATTTTTCTTGTTTTTTGGTGCGAAGCCTACTGACCATTATGACTGTATGCTGCAGAACATATAAAATGTATTATTATTATTATTATTATTATTATTACCATACTTTTAAGATGTTTTAATATGAGGAACAGAAGACTTGAGATACAAGTGTTTTGTGTCCCAAACGTGGTCACAGACCAAATTCAACTCCTGTCTCAAAGCCCCACTGTAATTTGATCGCCTGTCATCAATTTCAGCTCCATCGGGCAAGTCAAAATCCTGTAAGAATTCAGTGCACACTTCATGCTCACTACCCCAACACTTGACAGGAAAGAAGAGAACGTAACGTTTTGCCCCCACAAAGGCCAAAATGTCCCAGGGGGACACGGCAAGATGAGCAAAAAGCATCGAGAAAGTCGGCTAAGAAAATTAAATGAATTCGTGAGTGTTCCAATTAAGTCGTTAAGTCTGATACTAAGTAATGATTTTACTAGACACGTCCGTGCAGGCACCTTTTGTAAGCACAGATGTCAAGCGGAAGGATTCCTACAAGCATGCCACCCAACCCGTCTGTGCCCACGCTTTCTTCTTCCCACTCTTTTTTTCCCTTTATCTTCACATTCACCCATTTATAAGGGATTATGTCATCCTTACTCCTTCTTTGCTACCCCCCAGTCCCTCAACCCCACCCACGCCACTGGAACAGTCTAAAAATAAACCGAGGCTGACTGGAAAGAACAACGAAAAGAAATTGGGTAGCTATACAGAATAAGCTGAATTGGTTGCAGCAAATATTGATGCACGAAGGTACATCTTTTTTTTCTACAAAACTGCTCTGAGTCACTTTAAAGGCTTCACTCAGAAGCGTTAATTAAAATTTTCAAATTCCACACTCCCTTCCCCTTGTTTGTTCACCAGCCTGTTCTGTGTTTTCTTGGGAAAGAAGATTACAAAAACTAATCTAATTAGCATCTTCCGCTAATTAGCACGCATTGAATAATTTTTGCCTCACTTGATTTTTGAAGGTTTGAAGTTTTAAGGTTTTAGCGGGCGGCAAGGTTGTCGCTTTTCGATCTTTCACCTTTTCATCTTCCTCCGCTCAATTCGGAGAAGTTCAAGTTTTTAGAAGTTCGCTTTTACATGGTCGAAAAGATGAAAAACAAACAGAGCATATGAGGCAGGGAGCACGTTTGGGTTGGTTTTGTTTTGGTGCCATCGCATCAATGGCGTGCTCATTTCCGGTGCCGGCATTATGAGGTGATGGTATCAATTATTTAGTTATGTACGTGCGAAAAAAAAAAATATGAAGTTGTTGATGTGCACTATCACGTAGACACCACAGTGGAAAATTGCAATCATATTTTATTTAATTACGTATTCATTTCGGATTGCTTAAATATTTAACCAGGAAATGAGTTTGGATATTTTTTTTTTTTTTATGCTCCACCAAACATTTGGTGACACTCCAAAAAGTCAAAGTGTAGAGCAGGTTTAAAACCTTCTGAGAAAGAAGAATGAGAATGCAGTGATGCTCATCATCAGTGTATAAATAGCATACTTCGTATATTCTCTGTAGAGAATGTAGCTGATTGAAACTATTCATATGATGAGGATGATTTTTTTTTCTGATTGATCATCAAAAGGGATACAAGATCATCATTTGACACCATGTTGAATATCACGGTTAAAATAAGCGCTTTGATTGTGGAGGTTCCATCACCATTGTCATCCAAGTGATTTGTCTTTCAGCCATGTGAAATATATGCATGAGTGCTCCTGCTTTGCCGCTAGATAAACTAGCTACAGACTACAGAAGGGGAAAAAAAATTGCATGAAACCGCCCTAGATTGCACTATCATGCTTGGCTTCATTCTTATAACCGAAACATAAGATGGAATCAAGATGGTTAACATGGAACTGGCGCGGCTTGGAATTGAAGCGAATTTACGTGGGACAGGAGATGTGAGACAATCTCTTTTCGTCAACGGATGCTAGAGCCTCGTGTTTGCTTTCAACATATAGCTTGTAGCAGACGTGCACATTTCACCATGACGTCCCAGATCCACTGCTGAAAAGGATGCTTTGATGCTCTCCTCTTTCACCCAGAACTACTTCATATAAAGAAGGGGCTAAAAGTGCTTACAATTGAATGACTGTCTGCATGTGTCTTTTATGTTCCGTCACATTATTAGTTGTTTACCTTTTTTGTTGTTGTTTTGACTTCAAGATAGCGCCGCGACAGTGGCTGTCTCAACAGCAGCGGTGTATTTTGTTTTTCTACTTCTTCCTTTCCTTTCCACTTACTTTCATCACTTTGCTGCTGTAAAATGTAAATTTCTCCACTGTGAAACTAATAAAGGCTAATCCAATCCGAGGCACAAACCGGATTTTCTACACTTGACTATCTTTGAATCATTTGCTTAACGTTTCTCTCCTTATCGCTAAATGAATGGCTCACTTTAGTTGAACTGTTACTTTACAGTTCACTCGGTTCGTTCAGGTCCAGTCGGTGTCATAAAGTGTGTGTCAAAATAAATCAAGGTGATGATTCGGTCACCGAAGGACTCTTGAATCAAAGGCATATTCTGGTTAAATTTTAACCTGAGTCCTTGAGGCGGTCGAACAAAATTCAAATGGCCAAAAATTAATTCAATCTAATGATCAGGAGTTTCAAATTACTCACCGTTGCTTATACACGGCGCATGACTAATGGTGCTTAATTTACACAGTCGGGATTGTCATGGGGGTGGACCGCAACCTGCTTTCTGAATCTGCGCCCTCTTCCCACTCTTCACAGTCATAAAAAAAAAACAATTATTCCTTTTCAACATGTCATTACAAGATGTAGAAAAGCAATGATACAATCAAGTCAATTCAGTTGAACAAAATGTTTCCTTGTTATTGCTCCAAATAACGCCTTTGTTCATTTATTTTTTTCGGGGTGTGAGAATGATTCAAGTTTGGAAGGAGAAAAAAAAGCAATACATTGAAAATAGAGCTGAGAGCAAGGCTGATGTAGGAGAAACTTGCATTATTTTTAATGATCGTCATGGTTTCCTTCTTTCCGCCGTTTTCCTACGTCTTCCCTTGAGTCCTTCGGATGATTGCTTGAAACGGTGCTATGGCCATATCGCTGTCAACTGATACGCTTGCACTCTTATTTCTCGCTCTTTGTATGTTAATTGTCGTTTTGATGTACAATATGGGCTGGATTTACTATACCCTACAGGTGCAATGCCTGTGTCAGATTTTGTTTTCTATTTCCATGAATGCTTCAAAGAACAAATAATGTGTCCGTACATCATCATGATGATATATTGACCAAAATAAGAATGCGTCACCGCTCACATATCGCCACTGATTTACACAACAGAGCGTGTGTAGGCCTAATCTCATGTTAGCGTGTAGGAAGGTGTGGCTTGAGTCACATAGGGGAACTATAAAAAGGTTCCCAAATGACAACAAAAGTGTTTTCACGGCATTATATGAAAAAAAGGAGTTAACATGGAGACATTTTTGTTTACTGGAAGACCTGTTTGTTTGATGCTGCAGCACTCTGGGTTGATAAGAAATGAGATTGTGGACAAGTTCCGTCTAACTATGCCTGGAGGGTGCTTGAATCCTGTCGCAGACACTCAACAAGTGGTTCGGTTTGCACACGGGCATGATTTCATCCTCAAAACATGAGCTGTACTTGAAATTCTAATTTTGCAGAGATGAGGGTGCTCATTTTTGATTGACATTGCATCAGGGTGATGCTCTATAAACACTTTCATTATTATTTTCAGTTTATTTTTGGATCTCTTATTTGGCTGCTCACGACTTCAAACACGTTTTGTTTTTTTGCTACTCATCGGCTACTCAACTGAGATTCCCTATGAAGAATGACAAGGAATGATGTGTGGTGACTCATCCTCTCTCTCGCTCGTTCTGCCGTCGCTGCCTCTCCCTTATTTCTACATCAGCGGCCACCACGCCAGGCTTATCCACCCGTAACTTTTATGTCCCTCATCACTCTTTAATGCGCTCGGCGTCGGGAAAATCCAATGCACCCATTTGTCTTTTTTTAATCTGTGAAACCAAAATAAATGTTTCTGTTTTTCAGGTTGCAGGATGACTCATCGTATTTATCTTAGTGGGCATGGTGGGGAAGTGGGCGAATGGCTGCTGTCTGGACCGGGGGCGATGCAACAGGGGCAAAATGAGATCCTGGTCCTTTTTTACCATCTTTAAATTCAAAAGAATTCATTGGATTCTCTTTTTTTTTTACATATAGCAGTTACCAAGAAAACATGTCAGCATATGATTTATATGTAAAACATTCATGAGCCATATTTTTAATTTGTAATTCCCCTCCGGTTTTCTCCTTTGCCTATTTTGAAATAACAATAATATGCAATATTCACTGAGTCAGCACAGCTAGGAGAAACTCAAAGCTATATCTGCCCTCGAGACTTTTAGTATTAAATAGAATCTGAATGCGGTATAATGAAGTAATTATTTTCAGCCTCCACCGCTGAGCTTTGCCGAAGAGTTTGGTGTCAAGGAGTCCCCAGTATGTGTCATTTTAAAATAAGAGAATAAGTAGCGTGAAACATGACCTTGCATCACTGTGTGATAGAACACAGCCTCGCATTTTGATTTCAAGGTGATGAGCTAGTGTCCTTGTGTAATTGATTCAATTAAATATGACTGCTGGTTTCGCGCTCATAAATCTACATGGCACTTTGTATTATACATGGACAAAAAAAAGTTCAGCTATGGTCAAGTGAAATAATATGAAATGATCTTTTGGAGGTTGCGAATGAGCTTGCTTAATAACTCGGGCCAATACAAATTAAATACATAACATGAAAATTTCTGTAGAGCCCACATTTTATGCGCATCAGGTTCAATACTTTGACAAGGACCAAGGTTACCTACCTTTTATGAGGAACAGCATGACCAAGATCACATAAGCGGGTGTACTGTTTTTTTTTTTTTTTTTAATCATTCAAATTAAACAATATAAACTACTTCTCTGTATGTTTCATTTAGCTCAAAGTTGCAACTTTGGTTCAAAATTATTTTCCACTATCTCCGATCTTTCATACTTGTCTTTCTGCTTGGCAGAGTTAATGGTCCATGACTTTATCTGCAGTAAAACTACATAAACTTCCTCCATTCCACAGCTGGTTCACACATGGGTGGACATTTTTTAATATATTTTGGGTCTTCCATATGAACTCGACTGCAAGCATGAGATGATGACAGTCCAAAATGAATGGGGGGAGGGTTGATATTGCAGTGGGGATTATGAAAAAGAGAATCATTGTGACAGGACAGAGACGAGTGGATTCACACTGTCAGCAGCACACAAATGAAAGCTTCAAAGAAATTTCCTGTCCTGACTGAAAGGGTTCATGGAGGTTTCCGGCAATATTATTAGATTTCATTTGAATACCGGTGCATATTTATTTTTATCTATTAATCTATTCATCTGTTTATTTATTTATTTATTTATTTATTTTGGGGTATTTATTTATGTATGTATTTGTTTATGTATTTATTTTTTTATTTATTTACTTATTTATTTATTTATTTATTTTGGGGTATTTATTAATTTATTTATTTATTGCATCAACCAGCCAAAAGCAACGACAAACATTTCGACTTAATATCACATATTTCAAGGGCCCCCAGAACGCTTAACTGTGTGTGTCCATTCTCTCACATAACTGGGTACTCACCCTCACACTTGCGTAAATAATAGCATCGGGTAGGTCAGACGTGGAGACGAAGAGCCACTGGTGCAGGAGGGGATGTTAGCCAGGATTGTGTCAGTTCTTCCACCTTGAACAAAGAGTAACATTGAAAACAAGAACAAGGCTTCACTTGATCAACTCATAACAATGCAATACTTTATTGCATTAGAGTTTTGTACTGTACTGCAAACATGTACTCTGCTTCTTTATGCAGGCGCTGTAATGTGTTCCACTTATAAATATTTTTTGTGCTCATACACATGTAAATTTACCAATAAATGTAGGGTACGCTACATTGCGGTTTTCAGTCTATCTCAGGTGGTACTGGTCCGCATTTCCGTGATAAACGAGGGATTACTGTACAACCTAAATGGTACCTGAATGATGCCTGCCTGTGATTAAAAAGACACAACATTATCAGTGAATAGGTGAGGACATATTTAACAGGATGCATGTGTCATAAAACAAAAACAGGTGTATAAATGCATGACTTGGTTGAAAAGAAATGACGATTCAATTTTAATGTGATTACATAGAGCGCCACAAACATCCACAAAGAGGGGATACCATATTGTTATGTCGGAGGAACGAGAGGAGACGACTTGTCTGTGCAAGGTATTTGTTTCAATTACCATCATCTTAACTTATTGCAGTCAACAACCCTGTTTTACGATACTGCCGCGACGTCATGTGGCAGTGTGGCATATACTACACATATATTTTGGACGAAAATGTCATAAACATTCAAACACTTAAACTCTGAACGGTGCATCTTGCATTTTTTAATATTAATAATGTTTTGCGTGGTTAGTAGTAGGTTGAACTCTGAGCTCCTCACTTCAATGGAAATGAGTGACCTAACAGCAACGGCAAACCTGCAATTTGGTGCAACGCCACTGTAACCTCGCTCTGTTGTTAAAACACCTCTCGAATGGGGAACACCATTAGCTTCCATGACTACGTGCACCTGCAATGCATCGATTTGCAAGTCATCAAAGTAGCAATTTAGTATGTTTTGACCCATCGGTCACGGTTTGGATCCGTGTCTGTTTTCCGACCACTCTGATCGCCGTTTGTACTTCCATCGCGCATCTGGATATTGTGATTCTCTGCGGTATTTAGCAGTCTGTTGTTGTTCGATAATCATTCGATCGGCTTGTTTTTCATTTACCGTGTTTTGTTTTGCTGCAATTGAGTCTTTTTTCTTTTGCGCTTGTAATCGGGTAATGCGTCAATCTGTCATCAACCCCATTCAGGTGAAATTGAGGAAATGTGGATTCTTGCGGCATACAAAAATATAACAGTGTAAGATGGTTCAATAAATCAAATTTCAAATGGATTCAGTCTCTCCTTTTGCCGTTTCACAAACTAAAAACTCTCCATTTACATATAGCAATCATTATTTAATATTTTTTACCTCGTCACGGTGATAAAAACCATAATTGAAACTGCAGTCTGGTCTTCTCTCAGGATTTCACTTGGAAAAGGCCACCTGAGTTCAATTAGTCATTTGTTCAAGATGTTCAACGTTGTTAATTAGTATGGGCTGAATTTACAAAAATAAGATAATGTTTCGTTACTCAAAAAAAACATGCAAACAACCAAACAAATACAATAAAATGAAATAAATAAATGTTTAAATAGCAGATGTGTATACAAAGCTACTCTCGTTTTTAGGACACATTACAGTGATATGACGTACTTCATCACGAGTCAAATACAGTTTGTTTTATAGGGCCCCGAAAAACGTTTATATTTGGGCTAACCAGTCAATATAATGACATCTAGTGGCGATGTTTGCAAACATCGTCCAATCAAACAAATAACGCTACAATAAAATACACAGTTGGACTGTTTAAATGGCATAAGTGATTCTATACACGTTACAGTGTCGAGTTTAGGCAATAATCAAACACGTTCAGTCAAACGTAATTTTCGGTGTTTATGTATTTATTTATTTTCACTGCTAATTTTTTTTTTCCTGTTCTCTATATTTTTTTTTATTATTCTTGAATGCTCAACAAGTCCATGTGCACCAACATAAAAAAAACCTGAATTGCTCATTGTCGAAAGAACAAGAAAATTATGCAAAGTATGACACAAATTACTGGAAGTGAGATGTTCTCACGAATCAATTTGCATAAAATAAATACAGTATGTAATTATTGGAGAAAATGAATCACATTTACCTTTTAATCATTTGAGCTGGTGAGGAAAATGGGGTCATCTCGTGGCAAATTAAACAAACTGCATGCATAGAATTAAAGACAAGAACACAACTGGTGTCAATGTGAGAAAATAAGTGTTGGGTGGCATTATTTGTTCTTAAAAAATCTGTTAATAATAAACAATTTGAAACACATGTCGCTGTAATTTCTGTGATATCTTAACTAGGCCATAAAATGACCACAGGTCCTCCTCCCTGTGCGTTTCCTTGCCAACTGAGTTTATCAAGAACTTATTCACCTCCCACTCCCTTCTCCCTGGGCCTGACTGTCCGTCCATGTTTTCGCTCAAACTTGGCTGTGATCTCAGCCAGGCTCTTGCCTTTCGTCTCTGGGAACGTGATACCTATAAACAGAGCCGACAACAAACACACAACCATGAATGGTAGTAAGCAAAGGCTTCCCAGACCGCTGACGATGAAGGGAAAAATCATGGCCACCAGGAGCAGACTTAACCACGTTAGCGACCCGGCGACCATATACGCCGCTGCACGAGCAGACTGGTCAAAGATCTCCGCCGGTAGGACGCCCGTCACACCTGCCGGGCCTAAACCAAAGCTGAGGATGTAGCCGAACACGCATACCATGCTAAGGTAAGGCATCCCTTCTACTCCTTGTTTTTGGAGTGTGAGAGCGACGGTGAAGACGATCGACCAGAAAGACATAAGCGTGTAACCCCCAACCAGAAGATACTTGCGCCCCACTCGTTCAATCAAAAAGTTACTCAGAATGGAAGCGGTCAGCTCAGAAGCCCCTGTACCGATGGTGGCGTATTGGATTCTATCTGCAGGGATGCCCGCCTGAAGAAATATGTAGGAGGCGTAGAAATAGATGGAGTCATTGCCGCACAGCATCATGGCACTGCTTGCTACTGCGACTGTTCGAAGTTGAGGTCTTAGATCAGGATCCTTAAAAAGACACCAGAATGTCTTCGCCGAAACCGCTGATCCAGAGTCGGTGTGCATCTGCTGTTCTTCCAGCATTTCGTTCATTTCTAAAGTTGGAGCCGCACCACCACGGAGTCTTTCAAGCGCCTGGACGCATGCTTCCATGTCTCCTCTGTCAATGAGCAGGTATCTTGGGCTTTCGGGGAACCAGGGTAACGTCACTACCTGGATCAACCCAGGAAGCATGTTGCTGGCTAGTAAGTAGGGCCAAAGAGGTTCAGTTCCCATCACTTCGGTCAGTCCAACAACTTGGCCTAAAAAAATCCCAAAGGCTGTAAAAACAGCGGAGGAAAAAGCCACGGCGCCTCGGAGGTGTTTAGGGGCACTTTCCCCAAAATACATTGGCTGGACGTTCATGCTAAGACCTGAATTAATCCCCACAAGGAACCGAGCGAAGATAATCATCTCGAACGATCTTGCGATTCTGCACAAGAGAAAAAACAGGCCCCCGAGAAACAAAAATACATTGTTAAAAAGCAACGATTTTTTCCTTCCAAAGCGCACCGCCATCGGACCGGCTAGCAAGGCTCCAACTAGACATCCCAGTGAGAAAGCCGATACAATAAGAGTCCAAACCAGAGTCACATGTGGCGTATCCAAGCCTGTGCCCCAGCGTGCAACATAGGTATTATTGATGAACGTTTGGATGTAGATGGTTGGAGAATTGATAATCGAAATATTGTATCCATATTGGAAGGTGCCTCCAATGGCAGCGGAGCAAACCGTCAGAGCCAATGTTTTGGAACTTGATGGCTTTCTGCTTTCTTCTGGTTTCACAGTTCCCGGCGACTGCATGGTAGGCATGGTGGTACTTATAATAATAATCTAGAGAAAGAATGAAATTATCCGAACAATGATCGAAGATTGTTCTTTCTGGACTTGTCTTCTCATACAAGGAGCAGCGTCGTTATTGACACCCTTGTGTCAGCGGCGAAATGGTTGAAAAACTGAAGTATTCCAGTCAAGTTAAATATCAACCATATACTGGGTAGTAACATATCGACCCTATATAGCGTAAGTTAGCTTTAAAAGCAATGAGATGGTACGTGTGATGACCTTCACGGTTGACTTGAGCACCAACAGTAAAAACTGTTTCAAAGTCTGGAACACAATTCAGTTAGGGGGATCCCTTGAATACCGTTTCTTATGTCTGTGGAAGATCTCAGTCGGGAGCTTACACATACATAAGAAACCTCTCAGTCAGTAGTGGTCCATCGATGAGACGAGAAGGTTTCTTCAGCCGTCATCTGTACTTCTTTGAAGGTGTCGGACATTTCGCTTCTTATCCAAGAGGCTTCGTCAGCGAACTAAAATTTGCTCGTAGTTTCTTATCCAATGATATTGTTGAACTCATTCACTGCCATTAATGAATTTATTTGAGAATTGAAAATATGATGATTCATGCTTGGGTGCAGATAAAGCGCTGGCCATGGCCTTTTGAAATGTTTTTTTCTTTTCCACAAGGGGGTAGAATTTCCCTTTTTTCCATGTTAGTGCTTTGCCCGAGAATTTATTCGGGAATTGAAAAATATGACATAGAGCGCCATTCCGGAATTTGTTCAGGTTTTGTTTTTTCATGCTTGGGTGCCAATAACACGCTGGCCATGACCTCTGGCAATGGTTTTCCCTTCCACAGGGCGGTAGCATTTCCCCTTTTTCCATGTTAGCGCTTTGTTCCAGCTTCAGATATTTTTAAAGCGCTATATGAACCAATATGTACGTATTGCATTGTATTTTGGACAGCCACGCTCATTTGAAGCTCATATAACTCCAGACCCATATAATTTAGGAATTAACATTTTTTTCTGATGAAAGAATATAGTCTAAGGTTTCTAACACTGTATTGAATGTTTATGTAGTGGGTCCTGGAATTTAATTGACAATGACAAAAACCCTGGCAATGGAGTAGGCATTTTTGCATGTCAGGCAGTGAATGAGTTAAAAACTAAAAATAAAATAACACTGCATTATTAACTCTTTCATGCACCAATGAAGACAACCTGTAAAATAAACATATACGTATATATATATATATATATATATATATATATATATATATATATATATATATATATATATATATATATATATATATATATATTTTGGATAAGCAATATTGCCAAACAGTGTAGTACGGAGGTGTGCATCATGCATGAGCAAAACCTGAATTCCCTTGTTTGCTTTTGGATCTGACTTGACATGATTGATTCTCAAAAAGAACAGGTTGCCAGCAGAATAGATCTCTTTGGATTTGTGAGTACTCTGACAAATAACCCCTGTGGTCTTGACGAGACCATGTATAAAAGTAGCAGCAGTTTATCTCGCGATATATTGCATCACATTCAAATGACAGGACAGTAATGAACAGTGATTTTTGCATGGCTGCGTTTCTGCGTTCATAAACTTGAGCATTGCTACACGATGCCGTTCATTCAACTGAACCCTCATTTAAAAGAAAAACAAACTTTGCTACGATAAATGATTACATGCATTCAAATTGTAATGTTTAAGGTATACGGTTCAAATGATGCATACATTACAAATGGCGCAAAACAGTGAAGCGTGATACAGTACTCAGTTTACACAGCAGGGAAGTGCAAGTCATAAACATGGTTGACTTATTCTAAACATGCTCTCTCTCAAGGGCACCTTTCCCATTTTTTTAACGGCCATTGCAACAAATGTCATTTTATGTCGTAGGCACATCAGTGAGGTGAGACGAGACAGTATGTCGTCTTCCAACAGCATGTGATTGAATTAAATATATACAGTGAGACCTCAACTTACAAACACCTTACCTTACAAACTTTTCGTCTTACAAACGTCAAATTTCTGAAAATTAAACCTTATAATAAGCACTATTTTCATAATACACACCCACCACGGCTGGCGGAGTGATCTTCGGCGGAAGCACACAACCGAACAGCATCAGAGGTTAAGTTACCAACAGTCCTTATGGAAGGTGACTCTCCTTCCATAAGCCATCAACGACCATCATAAAGGTAAATAAAACTTTATTTTACAGCACAGTTTATTTCTTTAATTACAGTCCTCATGTAATGCGCCTCTTTCCAAACAGCAATTCCATTTGACCTTCAACCTCCAACGCCATTCCATCAAGCCATAAATGATGTAAATAAAGTGACTTTATGATACAATGCAGTGTATTTCTTTCATTACAATACAATAGCACATTTATTATACATAGAATAAGGTATGTTGTGTGTAGTTTTAAGGCTTATTTAATTGAAAAGTATATTATATGGAAACCCGGGAACGGATTATTCCCATTTTAATGGATTCCTATGGGACATTTTTTTTTTGAGATACACACTCTGTCTGGGAACCAATTAAGTTCGTAAGTTGAGGTCTCACTGTACATTACATACATATGCGACGCTGTCCTAAAGGGTCAGAAAATGCAAGCTTATTTTGGTGGTGACGCAACAAGCAATTCTGCTAAACTTTCAAACGCAAAACATCTGAAGACAGAGATTTTGAAGATGCATATGACAGTTCCCTGAGTTCAGTTTTCTTGGTCAAGGTCTTTTGGTGAGGACGAGAGGCTGCTGATTGTCCCCTGCACGTGTTGATCCTCCACTGCCTCATTCGCCTGCTTCACCGGCATCTTTTGTCCATTCTTTCGATCAAACTCCTTGGTGATCTCAGCCAGGCTTTTGCCTTTCGTCTCAGGGACCGTGAGCCCCAAAAACACAGCTGACAGCAAACACACAGCCAAGAACGGCAAGAAGCACATGCTCCCAAGACCGCTGACGATAAAGGGGAATAACATTCCCACCAGGAATAGACTGAGCCACATTAGCGATCCGGCGATCATGTAAGCCGCCGGTCGGGCCGTCTGGTCAAAGATCTCCGCGGGCAGGATCCCCGTTACACCTGCTGGGCCCAAGCCGAAGCTAAGGATGTAGCCAAACACGCATACCATGCTAAGGTAAGCCATCCCTTCTACTCCTTGTTTTTGGAGTGTGAGAGCTATGGTGAAGATTATAGTCCAGCAAGACATAAGCGTGTAGCCCCCAACAATAAGAAACTTACGGCCCACTTGTTCAATCAGGAAGTTACTCAGGATGGAAGCGGTCAGCTCAGATGCCCCTGTGCCAATGGTGGCATATTGGATTCTATCTGCGGGGATACCTGCCTGAAAAAATATGTAGGAAGCATAGAAATAGATGGAGTCGTTGCCGCAAAGCATCATGGCACTGCTTGCCACCATGACCGTTCGGAGCTGAGATCGTAAATCGGGATCCGTAAAAAGGGACCATGGTGTCTTTGCAGAAACTGCTGATCCAGGATCTGAATACTTCTGTTTTTCTTCCAGTATTTCTTGTATTTCTAAAGTTGGAGCTATACCACCACGGAGTCTTTCAAGTGCCCGGATGCAACCTTCGCTGTCTCCCTTGTCAATGAGTAGGTATCTTGGACTTTCCGGGAACCAGGGTAGGGTCAGCATCTGGATCAACCCTGGAATCATATTGCTAGCTAATAAGTAGGGCCAAAGAGGTTCTGATCCCAATACCACAGTCAGTCCCACAACTTGACCTAAGAAAATACCTAAAGCCGTGAAAACAGCGGAGGAAAATGCTACGGCCCCCCTGAGGTGTTTCGGGGCACTTTCCCCAAAGTACATAGGCTGGACATTCATACTGACCCCTGAATTAATGCCCACTAGAAACCGTGCAAAGATGATCATCTCGAACGACCTTGCGATTCTGCACAACAGAACCAAAATAGTAGCTACTACCAAAAAAGCATTGTTGAAAAGCAGAGAATTCTTCCTTCCAAAGCGCACTGCCATCGGTCCGGCCAGCAGAGCTCCAAGAAGACCACCAAGTGGGAAAGCTGATACAATCAGAGTCCAAACCAGGGTCACGTGGGTCGTCGCCAAGCCTGCGCCCCAGCGTGCTGCGTAGGTACTATTGATGAACGTTTGGATGTAGCTGGTGGGAGAATTGATAATCGAAATATTATATCCATACTGGAAGGTACCTCCAATGGCAGCGGAGCAAACCGTCAGAGCAAGTGTTTTGGAACTTGATCCTTTGCTGGCAGCTTCCTCTTGCTCATTTCCTGTGGCTTTTGTGTGAGACATGGTTGTGTCACAAAGGAAAGCAAGACAACATAACAGTGCGTTGTCGTAAGATCACATTTGCAACGATCAGCGTGTCTTCGGGTTCTGATAATGAACCTGCTGAGGTTTCCAGACAAAATAACGGTGATAAAGGAACCTGTTTTGAACGTGAAAAGGAACTCCACTCGTTTATGTCAGGAAGAACCTTATCGATGATCGCCTATATATTTAATAGTAAATCACACTTAATTTACAATATTACTGTGTATATACTATTTAGTATCTCTGTTACAGTTGTACAGTTTAAAAAAACAACATTTTATATGTTATCGACAAAAGCATTTTTTGCCTGAAAGACAAACGATGGGATGAATTTATAAACCAAAAACCTGATTGGGTTCTTGTTATGTCGTCATCAGCATGCGACTGTTATTGTCGCGTATTAGGGTGAATGTCAGTAACAGCTCATATATCTTTCCTTTTTTAACAGCCCACCACATTATAATAAGGAATCGGTCTTTATTTACAAACGCTTGTATATCATAAGTAGTGAGCTGCGCAGTACACTACCGTAATGCAGTGTTGTCAATCGTAGTGGCGGCTAACTTATTTTTCAGGCTACCAATGTATCCTGATTGGGTTCTTGTTCTGTCGTCATCAGAATGCAACGGTTATTGTCGCGTGCATGAGGATAAATGTAAGTAACGGCTCAATAATATTTCCATATTTTTTTTAAAGAAGTACACAACCCACCAGCATTATATAAAGAATGTTTTTTTGGTTTACAAACGCGGGTCCGTTGGGAGTGCTTATTCGGTTTATGTGAGGTACCCAGTTGTAGGTAATTGATGTAGGTAACAAGGCAATATGTTTGCTTTCGTGGTCAAAAACAGTGACATCTTTTTTCAACTTCAGTCAGTACAATTCGAAATATATAATATATAAGATTTTCTGTCGATTATGTTTTCATTGTTGTCTTTCCTTTTTTTAGTTTAAGCCACATAACTGACTGACATTAACTGGATTTTTCTTCAAAGCGGTTTTGTCACAATACAGTACACGTCGTGACGTCTCAATGTTAAGCTTTGCACTGACCCATTTCAGTTTTTTATAAATCTAAATTGTTGTTCAACAGGGCGCCTTCGCCCAGCAAAAAGGAGGATGACAAGAGTAAGCAAGTAGTTAAAAGGAAATTGGGAGCCTCGAAAGATGGGGCTGAAAAAGATCAAGGCACAGTGAAGAGCCAAACACGATCCGGTCCGCACAGTGGGACCAGCAGGTCAGTGCTTAAAAATATAAATGTGGAACTTGTCAGATATAACATTTAAGACGTTATATCCTTCAATGGTACTAAATGCTGTAAAATGTAAATTTCTCCACTGTGAGACTAATAAAGGCAAATCCAATCCAATCCTAAAGTATTCCTCCCACTTCTTGGCCCAGTTCTAGTTCCAGTAGCAGCTCAGGTTCAAGTTCCAGCTCATCCTCAAACTCCTCCAGTTCTTCAAGCTCCAGCTCATCTTCGCCGAGCCCCGACCGACAACAACCCAACCGACGACGCTCCCCCTCAAAGTACATCTCAAAATATATTTTAAAATACGCAAACAGTGACTGTATTTATTTTGAAGAGACTATCAGAACTCTTCTACCATGAATCCAAATTACTTTATTGCAGTGTAATTCGAATAAATTAACAGGCTATGGATATTTGCTGACTACAGACCTAAAGTGACCAAGAAGGACGATCGGGAACGGCGGAAGAGAAGTCCTGCTCCAAAACCCACCAAGGTCTATCTGGGTCGACTCACAAGAAATGTCATTAAGGTGAATGCATTAACACTTTGGAAAACTCTGCTTGAGTTGGGTTCTGTGACAATATCTGGTCTGGAATTCATACTTACTGAGACATATGCTAGGTACAAAAAAATGAGAGTATTGGGCTTTTGGGTGACATTTTAGAATCATTCAATAGAACAACACAACCATGATACATGAATTTAAGTGGACCTCTGAAATTTTCAATGCACATGAAAGAGTGATGTGACTGTCTCTTTGCCATGTGAAGGAACATATCCAGGAGATCTTCTCCACCTATGGCAAAATCAAGATGATCGACATGCCCATGAACCGCGTTCACCCTCATCTGTCCAAGGGCTACGCCTATATCGATTTCGAGACCCCCGAGGAAGCTGAGAAGGCTCTGAAACACATGGATGGAGGTAGATGATGCTATAGTGGGCTTTATAAGCTTGATCAATCAAAGCTAAAGAGAATGTTTCTTTTTTTTCTATCTTCTCAGGACAAATTGACGGTCAGGAGATTACAGTCATAGCCGTTCTAACACCGACAATCCGCGCCCCACCCCGGAGGATGTCCCCTCCACGCAGAATGCCACTTCCACCCCCAATGTGGCGACGCTCTCCGCCACCTCGCATGAGGAGAAGGTAGAACCATCTCGCGGGCGCGCCACTTCAAAAATAATTTATTTTTCTTGTCATGCAGGTCGCCAAGGCGACGCTCCCCAGTTCGACGCAGGTCACGGTCACCCGGCCGACGTCGCCACCGCTCACGTTCTAGTTCCAATTCCTCACGCTAGAAAAAAATACATCCCCACTGCAAAAAAAAAAAAAACATTACACTAGAAGAAACATTTATTGTGTGGGTGCACCCCCCACCCCATTCATTTTTTTATATAACTATTCAAAGCAATATTGCAATAGAACTGTTACTATGCAGCTCTTACCCAGTCCAATTATTTATGTTATGTATTTATTTATTTAAGACGTAAGGGGTCAAAAGGATAAAAGCCAAGATCTAGAATTGCACAAGAATTTCCAATCTGGTTGTTTTGGGGTCATCCCGGAAAGCTGCAAGTGGGTGAGCATGCACTTGTCATTGTTATATGAAATCTACTGTTTTCTAGTGGATATTTGCACGTCTTTTATCCACGGCAGGATTGACATTTTTTTTTCATTGTGTTGCTTTTTATTGATATTATGTTACTATTACATGTTGCATGGGGAAAACAACACTAATAAATTACTTGCTTTCACGCTCAGATAGCTGTCTTGCATGCACTATGTTTACGGTATTTTGTTTGGACTTTGAATGTAACTCAATTGAACTGCAACTTGTTCTGTGGTGATCCATGTGTAACCAGTCGCTGAATTTCGGCAATCAGAATGTCAATAAAAATTCTTAAGGGCTTAAAATGTACTTTTAGTTCAACTAGATATACATGTGACTTTCCTCTAAGTTTTCCCTCCGCTGGAATTGAATAAAAGTATGGATAAAGTTAAAATGTAAACTACATACTGCTGCTGCTGCGTTAATAGATTTAAAAAAATGATCACGATTGCTGTCATTTTCATGAAATTCTGGTAAAATGCAGAAAGTTTATTGAATTTACAACATTCATGTATGTTCCGATGACATTTCAACGATCCGAAAATGACACTTTGAGAAGCGATTCCAGAAGTACAGTGCTTGTTTCCCATTTAATCTTAATTGGGTTTGGGATTAGGTGTAAGCAATTAATAAATACAAGTAAAGTGGCACATGATTTTTTTATGACATTCTTTTACTCTCCTGTAGAAATGTGAAGTGGCTTGATTGTTGTTTCTACGACTAAAACCCTTATTCGGTTTGTGACACCGCAAATAAAACACCAAGCCATCTCCACAGGCCTTCGCAACTCAGCTTGTCGTTCGATCAACCACTGCCAGAGCTCCACCACGAGGCACGTGGCGACAGAGTGAATCGATAAAAGCGATTTTCACTCAAAACGCCAACTGTGACAAACCTGACAAAACACAGTGCGAATGGGCATGTAAATTAAATGGTTGGGTACCCGAAACACACACAGTTAAAGCATCATTACCCAAACTGAGTTTGTCCTTAGTGGCCCAGCAGATGCTGTAATGCTGAAGGAGTTGCTGCAAAAGCTCCTTCTCATCAAGGAACTCCAGCCGCTCAATTCTATGATGAAGTCACACCAAGAATGACACAAGTCAGTGTGTTAGTTTTTTTTTTTATTAATGTCATAATGATGAATATCAACATGTACAATGACATATTGACGCATAACATGATCCCATCCCTTTACGCAAAGTACCTTGCCACATCTTCCCGAGGAAGCATACTGTAGACTGTCACCATATCCAGAGCATCAGCATAATCCCAGCCAGTCCTAAGAAACCGTTCCTTCTGCAAACCATTTTGAACGGAGAAATGTCATAAGAAATGCATTTTATATTTGCTCGCAAACTGCTAGTTGTCTCTTTGGAGTACGAAATTAACACACCGATCACTTTGGAATAAATTGTGAGCCAGACCTGCGAGTCCAAAGATCGGCAGACCTCGACGCCGGCCAGTGTGCACTGACGCCGTTGGAGGTTCTCAATCATCACTTGGCCAAAACGGTCGCTCATGTTCACCTGGACATGGAACACCCACACAACTGTGAGATCATCTCAAGAACATTTCAGCAGGTACTTACGTTATGCATTTGATGTAATTGAAATTGTGGTTACCTGTTCGTAGTTGATGAACATGGCTGTGTGAAAGGTGTCTGCAGCCCAATGAACCAAATTGGAGGACTGCGTGGGTGTCATGTAGATCAACACACACTCTGAAAGCAGCAATGCAGGCAACCTAGAAGACAAAATTGAGCGCAGTGTAAAGATCGTCCGCTGTGCGTAAGTACAATTTTCATCTTCAATATAGAGATGAAACCCACATTTCATGCTCACATACTCTGGGTTAAGATGATACTTCTTCAGTTGCTCATCTAAAGTAGCTGTGTCTCGGAGGTCCAAGCCAATAATGCAATATCGATCGGAGTCTAGGCTGTGGGCATCTGAGAAAATGAATGCATAAAAGTACTCATTGCTAATATTTGTTGAACACTCAAAAACAATGACATGTGGTTGGAGGCTTACCTAGTAGCAAGGAATCTGTTGAATTGGTTTCGATGATAGGCTTAGATAAGTGTGGTTTGGTCCTATTTGAATAGACATTAGAATGCAAAACTAACCTTGGTGTTTCTCACACAAATCAGAACAACATTCGATTACAGTGATGTAGTGGGCCTTAATGTCGCTAAAAAGTCACATGTATTTGTGACTAAATAAGACACAGACTTCAATAAAAAAATAACTTGCAAATATTAAGTGCAACTGTATTATTCCATACAGATAAAGACAATATTACCAAACAACCTAGCTATCTTACTTTATATAGTGTATTTTCCTGGCCACGACAGTAGGAAAGTCGACTTCAAAATACTTCTTGGGCAAGAGGTCTTCATCCTGTTACGAATATTCCATGATCACACACTGTAAACCATTGATGCAGATGATGATGACAATCGTTTATACTCAGTTGGCAAGCAAACAGACCTTAAGTCTCCAGAAGGTGGTGTCCAATCCAGCACCAAGATTGATTACTTGACAGTTACGTTGTGTTTTCTTTATGAACGCATCAAGGAGATGGTTGACACCTTTAACACGGCCGTAATAACCTGTAAGATACATACAGGAACGATCAGTTTGACTAACACACTGGCTTGATCACGGAACTTGTACTTGTATAGACATTGATTACCTCTATTGATTTCAGGCGCCTTTCGCTCACCAAGAGATCTTACAAAATACTCGATGTAAGGGTCTTTCCAGTAGCCTTTACTAATGGCAAACCTAGAAGCAGACTGCATGAAACCTTTATCAAATAACAAACAGCAGTGCATGTTTCCGAGCACACACTTCACCTTTTGCACGCCGTAGCATCATCACACGTTGCCCGCACTGCTTCATCGGAAGTATCCGTATCCGTGTAGGGGTGACGAGTTGCCATGAACGATTCTAAATGCAACGTTTCCGTGATTGAACGATCAACTCTACCATTGCACTCGTTATTCCCCTGCAGGAGGTTAGCTACCAGGCTAACGATGCTAGCAGAGTATTATTACGGCACAAAGCAGGAGCAAATTAACACAAAATTAAACTCACTTTCAGTTTACTTGGTTAACAGAATAACACGATGACCGCAACGGTAATCAAAACATTTATTTCCACTTTACGCTGGAATATCATGCTTGCGGACGGCTGATTGAAATGTTTGTTTTGAACGGAAGTCATACGCTGGTACTTCTTCTTCGATGGTATTCATTGACAATCGGCAAACAGATTTGAGGTTCATTACCGCCATCTTGTGGACTGGAGCGGCAACTAACCTCTCTCTTGCTATCTCTCTGCCTCGTTCGAGCCAGCCCCTTCCACGCACCCCCTCCCCGTCTCTCCCCGCACTGCAAGCTTCAGTTCACTCTCTCCTCTCGGTAAGGATTATTCGACTCCCGATTCGCTTCACGCAGCGTTAGCTCGTCGGCTAGTGGGTGTCACCAACCAAACACCAAACGGGAACCGTCTTGCACCGTGCAGAGCGATGAAAGGCTGCAGGAACCAGTGAAACTTCCTTCTCGACTTTCACGCTCCAAAACATCGCCAAAAGCAAGTTGGTGGACCATGCCGTCGCACCTTTCCGAATACATTTCCACTTCGGAAAGGCTAATTTAGAAGCTAGCAAGCAACCAACTGTCGTTAATTGGCTTTTGGCTGCAATGGCTCGTGCATGTTTTTCCTGTCACAGCGATAGCTGGGACATTTGAACACGGACAGGAGCTGTGTGAACTTCATGACAATCCAAAGTCAACCTTTTATTTTGCAAGTGTGAAGTTTAGGGGGACCGAAAATGAAGAAGCAGTTTAATCGCATGAAGCAGCTCGCCAATCAAACAGTTGGCAGGTAAGTATCGCAAGTTGTTTATCCCACTACAATATAGCAACTGTGTATTCACTTAAACATGACATGATACGGTGTTCACGGTGTGTTCTTTCACGAAATATTTTTTTCCTTCCTTGGAAGTCTGTAAAAATGAGTGTACATGAATGGAGATGAGCAGCATAGTCAAAATTTGCTTGTTCAATCAAATAAGATTCCTTATCATTCACATAAAAATATGTTCACAGACGTGGTTTGCCCACTTGGATATTTTCATAAACAGTGAGTACCACCTAAAGAGTTCACTAAGTAACTTTAAGAGCCACAGCAGCTGTTTTACTCGTAATATCTGTTCATACAGCAGAGCAGCTGTAAATTAAAACTGAAAGGAACTTAATGTAGAAAGCAGAACCATGCTTGTGTGTGAGAGGAAGTGCAATGCTTTGAGACACAAACAGTCTCCTTCCTTCCCTGCAAGTTGTTGGTATGTCAGTTTTTTTTTGGGATGAGGGCAAGCATGGAACAACCCTTTTGTGGTAAGAGGTGGTGCCCGCTAGGACATCCGTGTCTGCAAGGGCGTCTCGGCTGCACCCCCTGGGTTCCTGCGATTGTCCGGCGGCAGAATATCTCCAGCATGCGGCCTCTGAGAGGAAATCTCTCCTTCTGCTTCTTTTGCAAACAGGAAAATGCCTCCCAGAAAGAATTTGGCACTTTTTTAGTGAGAGAACGGACAGTTGTTGTATCGAGTGGAGACTTAACAGCATGCCCACCGTACGCAGAATGTGGTTGTTTCACACGGCAGACTGTGAACTACTTGGCCTCATACTGTACCGTACGTAAACATCTGCCGTGTAGGTTCTTGTAAAGGTGTAAAGTCCGGTGAAAAGAGAACCCGAGACACAACAATAAAACATGACCTAATTTGGAGTTGCAGTCAGATGAAATTCTGAGAAATAGATTTTTACTTTGCATTCATTTTGCTAATCTTGTCTGGTGTGGCTCTGGGGGGGTCGTTTTCTCAGCGTTACCGAATCTGAATGTCACATTTGAGTAAAGAGAAAACGTGACATATTTTTTTTTTAACTGGGTGTCAGGAGACTTTGCAAGGTGTGTCAGGGTGTCAACTGTTTGTTTGGTTAGGTGGCAAGTAAAACGAGACGGCTTTTTGTTGTTGTTGTTAGACCACAAACATTTGGTTCTAATCCAATTGTAATGGGTGAGACTAAAAAAGCAACTCAGTTTTAAATATGCATTACTCCTGACATTTTATGCATTGTTTTGCACGTTCATTAGTAATGGTGAAGGTAATTCCTTGCCCAAGTCACTTCATGATTCTCCCAGTTCCTTTTTATCCCGGTCCAGTATCCATTACCGGTTGCCTCAAGCTGGCAACTGTTTCAAACAGAACGACCCTCCTTACTTCTTAGCCCGTTGATTGTGTTCCGCGTCTGCTCACAGAAGCTCTATTGTGCTTCCGGTGGCGCTATTCTCTTCCTCAACTCACCCCCCCCCCTTTCTTTTTTGACAGTAGATCGTCATGGTTACCATTCCCAAGTTGCGTCCACGATGGTCAAGTAGTCAGGTGGATCCTGTTTCAAAGGCTGCTGCTTCAGTTTACTGTGATCGGGGGGCAACCTCACTTTACTTAGGATTAGCTCATCACTTGTTGCCAAGACAGACAAGTGTTTTTTTTAACTCGTTCACTGCCAGACGTGCAAAAATGTGTCGACTCCAGTGCCAGGGTTTTTGTCATTGTCACTTGAATTCCAGGAGCCACAGAATATTGAGTTTTAGGACTACATAATTATTCGATACAGCGTTAGAAACCTTAGACACTCTTCTTTCATCAGAAGAGTTAATTCCTAAATTATATGGGTCTTACGTTATATGGCCTTGAAATGAGGGCATGGTTTTTGTCATTGTCACTCGAAATCCAGAAAAAAATAGTTAATTCCTAAATGTAATGGGTCTGGAGTTATATGAGCTTGAAATGAGGGCAGCTGTCCAAAATACAATACAATGCAATACATACATATTGGTTTATATAGCGCTTTAACAGCAGCTGAAGCTGGAACAAAGCGCTAACATGGAAAAAAAGGGGAAATGCTGACCTCTCGTCGGAAAAAAAATATATTGCCGGAGGCCATGGCCAGTGCTTTATCTGCACCCAAGCATGAAAAAAAAAACGAACAAATTTGGGAATGGCGCTCTACATCATATTTTCAATTCTAGAATAAGTTTGTGGATGACAGTGAAAGAGTTAAACTGCAAGCTAATAACTTGTCACAATCAGGAAAGGATGATTTATTTAATTTTTGATTGATTGATTTTTCCTCTCAATACCAGCACGATAGGTGACAAGTCAGCAATATACCAAAGAATTAAAGGGAACCGTAAAATAGTCATTGAATCACAAATAACTGACCCGTTTGCAATAGGATATTACAATTTATGAGGTTATTATTTGAGATACATGAAATATCTCCATTTTGGAGATATTTCATATTTATTGTTGTTGATTCAGGATGTAAATTCCTCAGATGCGTTGGTGGTGAAAAATCAAGGCATATTTTTCCAAAATATGTCAATTGATGCTCATGTTTTTTTTTTTTTTTACTCAAAATTTTACTAAATTTTACCCAACACGGTGCATTCAAACAGCTGCCATTTTATTGAAACGTTACATTTCCTTGTTGGTGTTTTGATTCAGCTTGGAGACTCTTGAGCCTGTGAAGTGGGCCAGATGCACTGCGGTGTGTTGAAGAAAAAAAAAAGTCATCGCTGGTGGGAAATTCTATTTGCAGCCACAGCGAATCAGCTCCCAAGGATTCATGCTGGAGCTGTTCGCTCTTGATTCAAGTGTTTTTCATCAGGGTAGTTCTAATCATGCGTAGTTCGATCGATTATGTTTCTTTGGTTAACTTGCAAATGTTTGATTGAGAATGTCGGGTTACAAGCTCAGCATGTTTGATGACTCCCATCAATTAACATTTAAACCAAACCACATAAACGCCTCGCCTGAGTTGTGCGCACCAGAACAAGATCCACCAAAAAATAAAATAAAAATCCATGCCGTGGCTTCCCATGACTTCAGAGTTTCTAAGCCCACCCTCCCCGATCTCCAAACCTCAGCATTTGTGTTTCTTTCCATGAAACCCCCAAACTAGGCTCCCCTGTCTTTGTCAGTCTGGTAATTTCTGCTTGCTCTTTGCCTCCATGTTTGTAATGGAAAGCAGCTGTCCTCTGTTCTGATGAGGTTACTACAGTTCATCAAGATGACGGTCTGAGGGAGAATTCGTGAAAAGCTCCGGTTCTTCAAATTGCTGGCGTCTTTACCAGGTTTATTTTAGTCAGCGATGTTACCTGCCTCACACGTGTTCAGCGACAGGGCGTGTTGCGGGGAAAGTCACTCAGTCGCCTTTGACTGTTAATTAGTCACATCTTACACAACACTTTATTCCATCCGAGGATAGTAACTTCTTTCATTGCACTCTGGAACTTGGCGACCATTTTTGTCCAGTCACTGAATCACTGCATGGCCTCCATCCATCCATCCATCCATCCATCGATCCGTTTTCCATATCGTGTGTCCTCATTTGATCTCCGGGTGAGCCAGCGCCTATCCCAGTGGAATTTAGGCAATAAGCAGTGTGCATCATTTACGATCAGCCAACAAATCTCATTTTCATGTTTACACCAAATCACCACGTGCTATTTAGTCTAGTCTGAGAACCTAACGTGCTTAGATGTTTAAAAAAAATGTTTTATATGGAAGGAGTACCCGCATAAAAGCCACCCCAAAATGCCCCTAGTGTGATGCATTTTTTTTAATTTACATTGTATTTCTACTGGACCCTCCGCACCCTGCCCACTACCTTTTCCAGCTACTCCCCTCAGGCGATCCATGCGCGCCAAATCCAGCAGACATTTAAACAGCTTCTTTCCCCCAAGCAATTAACTCTGGAAACATTAACCCAAATATAACTGTATAGTGCCTCTTTGCATTTTTTTTAATGATGATACTAGTGCAGCGTGTTCTACCGGAGATAAATTCCTTGTGTGTTCTACATACTTGGCCAATAAATATGATTCTGATTCTGATTACAAGCACCTTTCAAAACTCTCAAGGTCACTTTACCGTCACAGGATAAGACCATTTGGCATCGCTTAGTTAGCATTGCTTAGTTAGCATTTAACAAACAGTCTTGGTTGCTCTCTTTCCAACCAGTAGCAATCAATTGATGTGAATGTGTTTTTAAGCAAGCATTAGTTCCTCCCATATTGCCTCTTCTTTTAAGTGAATTTAATCTGTCTGACCTCACCGGGCCCAACTAATAGTCGACTAATAATAGGTTCGGGGAAGGGCACTGCTGTGTTGTTGCTCTGAGTCATCACAACTGGAGCTGAAGCAAGTCCCTGTTTGAGCTCCGCCGTTTGATCGCGTGCCATGCTTTTGTCATTAGTATTTTAGAATGTGTGGACTTTTGATTGCTTGCATCGTTCCCACAGACTTCCAAGTTCTATGTCCGGACTGGTATTTCTTCACACATCACACATAAACTAAAATGAAACACGGCCACTTCCGTCTCCTGTCCTTTTTCGTCGGTACTAATCGCTTCCTTTCTATTTTTCTTTTCCATCCGCAGGGCGGAGAAAACCGAAGTTCTCAGTGATGACCTTTTGCAGGTAAACCATTAATCTGACTTTGAAGCACTGGGGTCCAGTTCTGACCTCATCAAAGGGAAAAGCTCCATCTGTCGGGTGTTGGCCACATTTTCTTTTAAATTACAGGTAACATCTGATTTACGACCGAGTTCTGTTCCCACCAAACGGTCTTAAGTTAAAATGGTTGTAAGTTGAAATACATTCAAAATGTTGAATAGAGACTCTGAGGCTAAATGACTGGCAAACTCCCCCCTCTGGTGCCATCACACGGTCGATTGCTGTGCGAGAGTGACATGCTGGCTGGCTGGCCAAAATTGTTGTACGTTGTGATGCCAGGAGTAGATTAAAAAAAATTACAAATAGGGTCTGGAGGTCGTGGTCGTAAGTCAAGACGGTCATAGGTCGGATGTTACCTGTATTATTTTTCTTCCATGTATGTCATCACATAATTCCCAGGCGTCTTTTCAAGAATATAATTTTGATGGACATCTTGGTGGGTGAAGTCAAATCCATCTAGTGAATAAGTAGCTAGTGAACCAAACAAGGCATTCCAACGATGAAGCGTCTTTGTTTGCAAGTAGGGTGTTGTCGAGGGTGCAAGTAAAACAAAATGTGTCGGTTCCACAGCACCGCACGCCGTTTTGTGGGTGGCATTTAGGAAACGTTACTCATGGAAAATTGTGTCTTTTGGAGATGATATATCGACTGTACTGTTCAACTGAAGTATCAATTTGCTCCCCCCATATTTTCCCAATGAGCTGCCATTCCTTGCTGCTCCCCTCTAATAGCAGTTTGACCACAGTAGGAGGCCACAGAAATGCAGCTCCGACTTTCACAATCTGCTCTCTTCTGCTCCTTGAAAATTTTACAGCAGCCTGGTAGGGTATCGAACCAACCTCTGCTTTACTTTTGTGGTGCGAACTATGTTGACTCTGAACTCATTCACTGCCATTCACTAATTTATGACGTAAAGCGCCATTCCCAAATTTGTATGTTTTTTTTTGTCATGCTTGGGTGCTGATAAAGCGCTGGCCATGTCCTCTGGTAATGTTTTTGTTTATTTTCCACAAGGGGGCATCATTTCCCTTGTTTCCATGTGAACACTTTGTTTCAGCTGTTGTCAAAGCGCTATCTAAACCAATATGCATTTTTTGCATTGTATTTTGGACAGCCGCCATCATTTCAATCTCATATAACTGCAGACCCATATAATTTAGGACATAACTCATTTTTTATTATGAAAGAAGAGAATCTAATCGTTTTAACGCTGCATTTAATGTTTTTGTAGTCCTAAAACTGTATATTCTATGGGTCCTGGAATTCAAGTGATAATGACAAAAACCCTGGCACTGGAGTGGACACGTCTTTGCACGTCTGGCAGTGAATGAGTTAAAATTATATTGAGTGAGCCATTCCAAAGTCGTCCACACCTTTCTCTTGGTAACCAGTAAACAAATATAGGCGGCAGGATAGGCACTTTCTTTGTCATTCAGCGTGTCTGGGATTCCCTAACATGGAATACGTCATAGGATCGTCCCCCCCTTTGTTTAACTCGTCCATACTGGTGAGACACACCCTGCTGGTATCCTTTCGGGGCGCATAGCCAAAATTCTGCTCTGTTCTCTATCCTGTTTTGAAAGGAAACCATTTGCTAGCGATGCATACGCCAAATATTTCCAATACAGAGATTTGGCGACAGAAAGGGAATCCCCTACTTGTTTTTGCGCCAAACTGCGCTCAGTCAGCCACAAAGTTACAAGGCGATATAGATCTTTTGTTTTGGGTGTGCGCTCTGTGAGTTTGCACTCGACCCAGCTGTTTTTGGGAATGCCGAAGGGCCGCCGTGGGTCACGACTGACGTAAGAGCGGCAAAACAGTGGGAGGCACGAAGGAGACAGGCTGGATTAAGGGGGCGGATATCTGCTGGGGAATTTTGACGCTGTTCCGTTTTTGGAACACAATTGTCTGGTATTTGCTTGATCCTCCCTTTTGAGTTTGTCCTCTCCCGCCTCTCTCAACACCCAACGGAACATTGTTTTAGTGTTTTCCCATATCCTTTTATTTAGCTAAAGCTGACTGACGGAAATACCGGGCAAATTGTTGACAATGGACGGTCCAGTCAAGCACCTGGCATGACAAGGACAGTGCACGGCTTCACGTGGCCTCCCACCCAAAAAAAAAGCGGTGACTTCCGTAATTGACCAGCTAATCAATGACGACATTATGTCCCAAACAGAGTGGATCTGTGTCCCCCCAGTCGCAGATACAAGAAAGCTTGTGTAACCCCGGATGCCTCGACTCCGGACCGTTGCCATGACAACACTTCCGATGAGCCCTGCGCTTAAAAGATAACATTCCAGCGTTGCTCTGCGGGCTCTGACCTATCAATCGTGCTTGAACTCTGAACTCCCCGTAAGGCAGATGAAAATCAAATTACAGTGTTTTCCGGTGTATAAGGTGCACCGGAGTATAAGGCGCACCCCCAATGAATGTTGTATTTTGAAACATTTTCCATATATAAGGTGGACCGGAGTAAAAGGCGCACCCACAATGAATTGTGTATTTTCAAACTTTTTCCAGATTAATGTACAAGGTGCACCAGAGTACAAGGTGCACCCCCTCAGTGAATGGTGAATTTTCAAAGTTTTTCCATGTATAAGAGTATAGGGTGAGCCTTACACTCAGCCACCTCTGTCCTTTAGGGATATAGGGCCATTAGAGATATAGGGCCAGGGTTACCAGCAACATTAGTTAGCTGACGAAGCTCTTCGGATGAGGAGCGAAACGTCCGACACCTACAAAGAAGTACAGATGACGACTAAAAATACCTTTTCATCAATACCATACCAACAACAAAATGTCATCCAGATTTTAAAGCCTGTATCCACATCTCCATGGTCATAGATGCTAAAACCCTGCTCAACAGTGCCTCAATTCCGATTCCTCCAAAATATTAACGAAAAAACATTCCAACGTCTCGTCGAACAGATTGAGCGACGGATGGAGTTGGTGCGTGTGGTGTCGCACAACACACACAAGAAGATGGTCTCCTGTCTACAGGGACACATTGGCGCCGAGGTCGAAAAAAGACACGTGAGTCAACTTAAGGTCAAACTCCGAGCGGTCATCTACAGCGATAGCTTTTCAGATCGGGTACCACATGAGTACAGTAGACTTGATGTTATGTTCTGTGCTTTCTGCCCCACCCGACCCATCATGCACCACAGTCCGTACCACGCCTCTATACAGGAAATGGTCAGGTAAAAAAATAAAAATAAAAAAAATAGAAATATTCTGCCTTCTTGGCCTGTTTACAACCACTTGTTCCATTTCATATCTTCGGCTGTTTATATTTGCTTTCACTAGAATCTCTACATGACTGTTTGGCAGTGGCGGGCCGTGAAAAAAGTGGAGTGTGATTTACTACAAGTCCACTAGACTAGAGGGTGGCATTAAACTGGAAATAACTGACCGACCTTTCTTAATGATGTCCATTTTTCCTTGAAAAGTCCGTCTTAAAAATGGCCTTGTCAGGAAATCTCCATGCAAATCCATGTATTCTTCCTTCAGCCATTGTGGGTTGACAAAACTGCTATTAAATCAACACAAAAATATATTTGCTTATGCAGCTCGCTACCAAGACTGTGAGCTAGCTCTGGCCAGTATGCACTTGTCACGAGCAGCTTGTGATCAAAGCAGTTTTCCTCAAACAATGATTGGCTAGTGACTAGCCAGTCAGAGTTTGCGAACACTCTGACGTTGGCCAGTGCCTTCTAGAAGGCCCTTTTGGTTTGCCAACTTGAAATTTAATTGGTTAGAGCAACAGTTTGAACATCGCATTTGATACGACAGGGCCTACAGACTTGATTGTGAAGGCGTCCAGGTAGATTTCTGACCCTCGTAACAAATGATGGCTGAAATGTGATTGGTTAAATGCTTAAATATGAAAACACGCCTGGAAGCGGCGCAACAGGGGAAAAATAATGAAGAGAAGATGAAAGACAAGTTGGAATTACTTCATAAGAAATCATGGACAAAATATAATGAACATCAGTCCGTGATTCAGATATTTTTAGGCCAGTAGAGAAGACTTTGCAGGCCTTGCGGTCCGCCACTGCTGTTTCGGTTGTGTTTTCTTCATTAGCTTAGGGTTGGTAGCAGATGTTTCCGACAACTTGCTTGTTTTCAAGGAGCTGGGGAAAAAAACTGTGCTAGATTCACTTTACCTGGTAGCCTCTTGTATCCCATTGCACTTTAACTCCCCCACACCCGCTCTTCTCAGAAAGCTCACTTCCTCTTCCTGACTTTGTGAATGCAAGTCTCAGACATTTCCATTGGCTTCAAACTCACATTTTCAGAATAGAAACGTGCACTGTTGCTGATTTTACAGTTTGAGACTAGTCTTTATTTCCACCTGCTTTCTCTAACATATCACAAACATATCGATTACAGAAAAAGCTTCCATTGACGGCGTTGTCCCAGGCTATGGTGGAAGGTGGAAACCAGCTCGGTGAAGACTCTTTAATTGGGTGAGTTGGTCATTGATGCACGCTCAAGTTAATATTATTCTCCTCAGTATGTCCACTGTTACGATGCAGGCCATATGCTTCTGAGGGAGCCTAAACAATGAAGTCACAGAAACGGAGCCATTGTATTTTCTGAGGCTTTTCACGGTTGCCAAATGAAAATGCACACAACAGGATGTAAAAAAAAATATTTGAACGGGTTCTGAAAGTAGTCTGAAGGTCACATGTTTTCCTAGAAATAATGAGGAAGGGAGAGTGCCTCACTTGTAATGTTTGTGACCGCTTTCTCAACTCATCTCACGAAAATGGAGGTCCAAAATCTGACAAAGCCGTACCGATATGCGTTGGCAGGAAGATGATGGAGGTGTGCGGTGACGCGGAGAGTCGTCTGGCATCCGAACTGATGCTGCACGAGCTGCAAATAGAGAAAGACGTCCTGGATCCTCTCAGCCAGCTTGCCGAGGTCAGAAACCAGCAATCTAAGTTCGGAATACATCGTGAGATTTGATTTGCACGTGTGTCGCAATGGCGATGGTCGACTCTTCCAAAGAGAAAAAAAAAACAACATAGAGCTATTGTCAACACTTACGTTTCTAAAATTTTAAATTTACAGTCAAATTGTTGTGTTTTTTGCTCTCTCATAGGCGGACATCCCCAACATTTTGAAACAGAGGAAGCAGTTGGCCAAATTGGTGCTGGACTATGATTCAGCCAGAGCGAGGTCTGTCTCTTTTGGATGTGAAATTGAACATGATTTGAGAGGTCATCTATGTCTCACTGAAAATGACCATTGTGATATGGATGGAGACAATCTGACGCCGTCTTTGTGTGGACAAACACAGATGGTTGCAGGCGACCAAGTCAATAATCTCAGGAACAAACACCCAAGCACTGACGGCCAAGGCCGATCTTCTCAAGGAGGAGGTGGACGAGGCCATGAACAAAGTGGAACTTTGCAAGGTATCAAAAAATAATCTGCTTCAAAGCGTTCCTTTTCACTACGTTTCCACCCGTTTTGGCCCGTCACGCCTTTCATTCATTGCATTTCAAACAAATATGCAGGCCGGCTGTCTTTTGTAGTCCGTGTGTGTCATGCCAAACATTTTAACAGTGAAAAAAAGTTATCACAGCAGCGAGTGAACATTCCAAGACCTTTTGGGCCTTCCGACACAGTTTGCTGACGCGCGCGGATGTCTCAAAATGCCTCCGTCAGCGACGGCGCGCATGTGTCTGCACAGCTATTGAACTCGCTCATTGATGCATTTTAGTGTCTGTTTTTTTTTTACCCAGGAAGTGTAAATATACCCCCCTCCCATTCATCATTTTCTCCCACAAGGGGGATATTTGACTCAAATAATCACGTTACTGTACATCAAATATTTAATAACTAGCAACCCCGTTTTCCTTATTTTTACTGGCATGGGCTCAATGTTCACAATTTGTTTCTCCAACCAGGACCAACTTGCCGCAGACATGTACAGCTTCTTCTCAAAAGAAGGAGACTACGCCTGCTATTTTTTAACGGTGAGTTCAACCGTGCTTGACAAGAAAAAAAAAAAACCTGTTTGCGTGGCTTTCACGGGAATGCCCGCAGCTGTTGTGCCACTTAAAAAAAAAAAAGCAGACCAGTCTCACTTTCCTGTTTGGTTTGTCTCATTCTGCAGCCTTTGTTATTTTCTCTTCTTCTTTTCTTTTCCTGTAGCTTCTTGAAGCTCAGGCTGAATACCATCGAAAATCTCTCTCTCTACTGGAGAGTGTCTTGCCAACAATCCAAGCTCAGCAAGGTAAAGAAACACCTGATGAGAAATCACATAACATATGTCACATGACACTGTTTTTTTTTGCAATGTGAACGCTCAGTAGTTTTCATGTTCATACAAATGTGCATGTACACACTCGTTGCACCCGCCACTTCCGACCCCAGTTGCAATATCCGACACTGTCGTAAACATGCAATAAATCCTGCTGACTTTGTCCTTGTTTCTAAACGGTTGAGCCGACAAATCTGCTGCCGAGAACAATTCCAGGCCACACCAATATAACAATGACATATCGTTATTTCACATTGTGTGTTCAGATTCATGGACAGAGAAGCCCGCCTTCGGCACCGCGTTGGATGAACACTTGAAGAGGAGTGGGAGGGAGATCGCACTCCCCATCGAGGCCTGTGTCATGATGCTATTGGAAACGGGCATGAAAGAAGAGGTGATAAAGCTGGCATTTAAATGTAAAGGAGAGAAAAATCTGAGGCATTTTTTTTAAATAAAAATCCATTGAATCGGATGCAGACAAAACTTAGATTCAGACAAGTGTGATGAACTCATTCACTGCTAGACGATGTGCAAAAATGTGTTCACTTCAATGCCAGGGTTTTTGTCATTGTCCCTTAAATTCCAGGACCCATAAAATATTGAGTTTTAGCACTACATAAACATTCAATACAGCGTTAGAAACCGTAGACTCTCTTTGTTCATCAGAAAAAAAGAGTTAATTCCTAAGTTATAAAAAGTTACAAAATGTTATCTGAGCGGCTGTAATAAATACAATACATACATAGATTTATATAGCGCTTTCACAACAGCTGAAGCGGTAACAACGTGCTAACATGGACAACAACAAATCCTATCGCCTCATGGAAGGGAAAAACATTGCTAGAGGTCTGACCAGCACTTTATCGGCACCCTTGAAAGAAAAATCAAAACCCGAATAAATTGGGGAATGGCAGCGAATGAGTTTAAAAAATGTCTGATATCGACATTGCTTATGTAATTGTAGTTTCGATTGAGATACTATAAGGTTTCTGATTTGCAAAAGGAACAAAAATTAGCATAAATTGAACAACTGCCTGCTGGGTCATGGTTTGCCGTTTCAAACAGTTGAAAGTAACCCACCATTTACATGTTAAATTACAATATCAAATTTCCTATAATTTTTATTCTTGCTTAAGTTACCTTTGATGCTCCCTTCCAAAGATGAATTGCTTTCTTCAAACCACATGCAGTGCATTTAGCAATTTTGTGATTCCCCCGAAAATAAACAAAAGCATCATCCTTGCTTTTCTTTCTTTTTGATGTCAGGGTCTGTTCAGAATTGCCGCTGGGGCATCCAAGCTAAAGAAGCTGAAAGCGGCACTGGACTGTTCTACCTCACAATTGGAGGAGTTCTACTCTGACCCACATGCTGTTGCTGGTATGACCCTAATCAGAACTATGATTTGAAACACAAAGGTGAAATATTGGGTGGAACTGCAATTTCAGGAGCACTGAAGTCCTACCTGAGGGAACTCCCTGAACCTTTAATGACCCACCAGCTTTATGATGAATGGACCCAAGCATGCAGGTAAGCATCTTTATGTTGGAACAAGCATGAAATCAGTACACATTTACGTTTTCATTCATTTGTCATTGAGTTCATGTTTTCAACACTCTTTTTTTCAAATGTGTGCGAAAAACCTCACACTCTTCCAACAAAACACAACATCAGCATGTGCTATCAAAATATATGAACAAGCTAGCCACAAATGTGAAATTAATGAATGACAAACACTGACAAAAATGCACCTGACTTGCATGTAAGGTTTTTTTACTTTATTTTTTTATCTTCCCTTCCCCAGATTAGACAGATAATATCGGTATGTGTGTGCTTTGCTTGATCCGTGCTCGTTCTACATTTCAGTTTACCAGATTCGGACAAGAGGCTTCAGGCTTTGTGGCTTGTGTGCGATAAGCTACCCAAGAACAACAAAACAAACCTGAGGTAAACCCCGCCTTTAATTTCCAGCAATATTTAACGACGCTCTAATTTTTTTTCTGTTTCTGTTTTCTGTTCTGTAGGTATCTAGTGAAGTTCCTTGCGAAATTGTCTCAGGACAGTGAGGTCAACAAAATGACCCCCAGCAATATTGCCATTGTCCTTGGACCCAATCTGCTCTGGGCCAAGACTGAAGGGTGAGTCGATATCCATTGTGATTAAAAGAAATATGTGGTGGTGAAAGATGCAGTTTATATTAGTTTTCCGTCATAAAAATCTTTAACAGCATTCTCTTCTCTTTTTTTTTTTTCATCTGTGCACTCCAGGAGTTTGGCAGAAATGGCTGCGGCTACATCTGTGCATGTGGTGTCCATCATAGAACCCATCATCCAGCATGCTGACTGGTTCTTTCCCGAGGGTACGTTGGCGGTTCTTGACAACCTTCATTTTTTTTCTCCCCCGCCCCAGGAAAGTTTGGAGCTACCGACTTGACACCACTGGGATGAACAGCTGTTTTGAAAATGAACATTTTTCACCCTAAAAAAACGCAAATGCTATATGCCTTACAGGAGTTAAGTGTCTTCTAAGACTCACATGCACATCTCCTGATTTTTAACATCTGAGCAGATTTATTTATTTAACATTTCATGGGATTCAAGTTCACATCAAGAGCTTAAGGGTCTGTCATTCATAGCTAAAATGTATTTATTTGATTAAAGATAATTATAGTTTTTTTTTCCTTCTGAAATCAAAAACACATGTCCCGAAAATGCAGATACCCAAGAAAAGCGGAAATGACAACATGCCCGCAGTCCTTACATGGGATGATTACAGCAAGCCTGCAAAAATGTTTTTATAAATCTTCCTTCTTATCTTTCAGATGTGGACTTTAATGTATCCGGCATATTTGCAATGCCCGTACCCTCATCCAACCACAACAATCATCTGGATTATGAAAGCGGCACCATTGAGAGAAAGAGACCGGGTAGTTTAGTGGGACCAGAGACAGACGCAAACCGCAAAGAGAAGTAAACATATTCATTGTTGCATGCTCCCTTCATTTATTTGAATAGCATTTTGTATCTGGATTTAGGGCGGTTTGCTTTCCTAGCTTTGATTTTCACTTCCTGGCTCACGGATGACTCGAGTTCGCACCCTAATTTAATTTCTTGCAAATTCACATTTTACAGTGATTCCTCAGCTTACGAACTTAATCGGTTCCCAGAAAGTGTGTGTAAGGCAAAAAGTTTGTCTGCCAAACATTTATTTCCCATAATAAATCATTAAAAATTAGAATAATCTGTTCCCAGGTCCCCATAAAACACAATTTTATACTAAATAAGCCTTAAAACTACACAAAATATATCTTATTTTATGTATAATAAATGTGCTATTGGATTGTAATTAAATAAAATACTGTACCGTATAATAAAGTCGTTTTATTCACCTTGGTGATGATCATTGATGTAGTTGCCTCTTGATGATATCCAAGTGAAGTTGCTGTGCTTTCTCGGCGATAATACATTCACTTACTGTCCCCTGCTAGCTGCTTTTCGTTAATCCATATCAACAGACGTTTTTCAGCCTCTTCTATTGCCTGAAACCATTGCTTAGACAACACAGAAATACCCTTAGCCACATGTAGCAATGGTCGACTTAGCATCCTGGTACTGGGACGCTAAGTCACACACCTCGTTCGTTTTTTTCGATTATCTCCTTTTTCTGTTCGACTGTAATTTTCTTTTATGTCCTCTTCGGCCTGTGGTGGGGTCTTTTTCGGTCCTATAAAGGCAAAAGTACTCCACTTGATAGCAAACCATGTCTGCACTCAAAGGGGGTGTGAAAAACTAGTCCGTCAGCTACTGTGGCGCTGTGTGGTTTCGTTCGTCCGCCAAAAAATAGTTTGTATGCCAAGATTATATTCTCACAAATTTAATGTTCGTAAGGCAAAAGGTTTGTTAGCTAAAGCGTTCGCAATCCGAGGTATCACTATATATGTAAAAAAAAACTTTGTTTAGTAGGCAATCCTACTCACTCTATTTTCTATCTGGATTTGATGCCATCATTGCTTTTCTGATCACTCCTCTGGCGTCTGTTTATCTCCTTTCTTACCTTATCCTCGTTCCCCAGTAACACCTCTAACAAGCACTCGGACCACATCCACCGTAGAGGCAGTACCACCTTAACTAGAAAGCAGCACAGCTCACCCGCATTCCAGCCTCCTTTACCGCCCGTGGAGGCTTTGGGGCCGGGGCAAGGCACCGGGCAGGTCCCGCAGCCCTCGGCCGAGCCCCAACCGGGGTCGGCGACCCCCGAGAGCCCCTACAGCTCAGCGCAGGTCCTCTCTGCGGTCGCTGCCTCTCAGCAGCTTTTGGCACAGCACACGGAGGAGCTCAGGTAAGAGCCGTTTGTTCGCTCACCGGTAAGCAGAGGGTCAACATGCCTCATTTTATGTTCACAAAACTGATGCCTCATGTGCTTTTCTAGTAATCTTACTGCTCTTCTGTGCAATCTTGCCTCTGCTTCGTCACTCAATAAATAAACAAACTGTGAAGAAAACCAGGCTGGTCTAACCAAAGCTTGTTCTCATTAGGGTTGCACATAAGTGGAGCTGACTTTTGGCGACAATTGGACTGGCTTCCTGTCAAACGCAGATGACGCAACTCACTTAAGAAAAATTAGCTACCGTACTTGATTAGATATTGCCAAATGACATTTATTTTCTCTGGGAGGAACAGAACTTTTTTAAAGGCCGTTAGTTGTTAAAAGGTTTGTGTGGTTTGCAATTCAAATGGATCCCCATTCCAGTGAGCCTTTGCGGTATAGCATTTATTGCTTGCTTTACTTGACCGCTTTTGCTGTCTGTGGAAACACTTAAATCCTTTGTACGAGCAGGAAAGCAAACTGGACCAGCTTGAAATGTATTAAATGCACCGTTCTACATTTGTGATTCAGTCTTACAACTTCTCTTCCCTTCATCAATCAGCCCAAAGCCACGAGATCCTGCAACCTCATCGGCCCCCCTTCTCCAACGGAACGGTTCTGGAGCAGGTAGCCAGGCTGCCGGCCAGATGGGCACCTCGACCAGTCCGCATATGACGCGCCGAGGTGAGACCTCTGACCCCATATCCGTCACTAACTTATTCACTGCTGGACGATGTGCAAAAATGTGTCCACGCTAGTGCCAGGGCTTTTGTCATTTTCATTCAAATTGCAGGACCCACTGAATAATGGGTTTTTGGGCTACATAAACATTCAATCCAGCAGTGTAAGAAATCTTAGACTCTCTATTTTTCATCAGAAGTGAATTCCCAAGTTATATGGGTCTGGAGTTATCTGAGCTTGAAATTGGGGCAACTGTCCAAAATACAGTACAATATTGACATATGCGATTTACATCGCACTTTAACAACAGCTGAAGCTGGAAAAAAAATCACCAACATGGAAAAAATGGAAATGCTGTCCCCTTGTGGAAGGGATAAAAACATTGTCAGAGGTCTGACCAGCGCTATATCGGCAGCCCTGCGCAAGAAAAACTAAAACCAGAACAAATTCGGAAATGGCGCTTCACGTCTTGCTTTTCAATTCCCGAATAACGAGAGTGGCTGCCTTTTCAGCAGCTCTTGTAATTGTTTTTTCTACTTCTTCCTTTCTTTTTCATTTCATCATTCTGCTGCTGTGAAATGTCAATTTCTCCACTGCCAGAATAATCAAGGCTAATCCAATAAATTTGAGAATAGCAGTGAATGAGTTAGTCACCTGACCTGCTGTAAGAAAATGGTCATGGTATAGTGAAATGAAATGTGCTACTAGAACTATCTGAGGAATGACATTTTAGAAATACAGTAAAGTCTCGTTATATCGATATTCTCGGGAGTCGGAAAAACTATCGATATATCCGATCCTGCGGCATGTAAATTTTCTCCTTGCGTTCATAGAAATAGTATCGTAATAAGCAGTACTATCGATATAACGAGACTTTACTGTATATATGACACTCTTTTTAATGAAAAAAAAAAAACATATCAGGATCATTTGGAGGGGAATTTATAAAAGTATTTCTCTCACATATACTGGTTAGGAAACGACACTTTTGCAACAATCTACAAAGCAACCAATGTTCTTTATCAATCCCTCAGTCATCAAGAAACAGGCACCCGCTCCCCCCAAGCCACCAAACCCTCCGCCGAGCCAGCCCTCCACTTCCCAGCCCCTAAGCCCCACTCCAAGACCGCTGTCCGGCCACTCCCCAACCTCGTCCACATCCCCCAACTCTCAGCTCTATAGCACACCCCGGCGTCACTCCAGCAACCAGCCGCCGATCCAAGCCCCCAGCCATCCGCCCCCGGAGCCACCAACGCAAGCCAGTTCGCCCACCCAGCTCACGGGGGAAACTTCAGACCCCTCGCCGCCGGAGTCCCCCACCCCTCCTGATACCCCTCCGCCACCCACCACCCCGAGCCCAGACTGCCTTCAGGTGACCCCTGCTTCCCCATCCCCTTACCAGACGGGTTCACTCCCCCGACCGCGGCCTGTCCCCAAACCCCGGAACAGGCCAAGCGTACCCCCGCCGCCGCAGCCCAACCCCGACAGCGATACCAACGGGATCTGCGCCACCGCTTATAAAACGATGGGTGAGCGACTTTTCTAACATCATCTTTTCTCTTTGGGCTCTATTACTAATGGTCACATGTGCGTTGTAACACCCCCCCGCAGGGTTAAGAAGCTCGTGTGAGAGGTTTGTAGTTCACTGATGCGCACTTTTTGGCCATTCGACACCGCCGACCGTCTCTCCTTACACGTGTCAAAGGCTGACATGTAGCTTTCATGCTGCACATGACTCATGAAACTGACCTGTTTGAAAAAGTGCAGCTGTTTTCAGACACTCATTTTTCATATAGGGTCGAATATTTCTCATACTTGGTGTTCCAATTGTAGTTGGGTCAGTATGAGGCATGTCCAGCCTCTGACGTGTACTGTATTTCCTCAATAGTGGCCAATATAGAAGTGTACAATATGTGCAGCCTCTATTCTTTGTAGCCTGTGTGTGTATGTATAGATAATATATTACTAAATAATGGTAGCCTTATTGAGTAAACACATCATTTTATTTAAAAAAACGTACCCTAGCGTGGTTTAATGTTAACTAGTGGCCTCCAATATAATAAATAATGTAATTATTTTTCTTCGTGTATTTTTTTAATTTATTATTATTCTCTCCAAAAAAATGATGGTCTCCTTTTTGTATGACCTAAAAAAAATAATGCACAAGTATAAGAATAAATCAATACCATGCTTAGAAAATGATACTTTCTCCATAGAAAATAGAAAAAAAACAGGTTATATTACTAGGTCGCTGTAATTTAATTAACTTATTCACTGCCAGAGATGTGCAATATATCCACTCCAGTGCCAGGGTTTTTGTCATTGTCACTCGAATTCCAGGACCCACATAATATTGAGTTTTAGGACTGCATAAACATTCAATGCAGCGTAAGAAACCTTAGACTCTCTTCTTTGAACAGAAATAAATAGTTAATTCCTAAATTGTATGTGTCCGGAATTATGCGAGCTTGAAATGAGGGTGGCTGTCCAAATTACAATACAATACAAACATATTGGTTTATATAGTACTTTAACAACAGCTGAAGCTGGAAAAATGTGCTAACATGGGGGGGGGGGGATGCTGCCCTCTCGCGGAAGGGAAAAACATTGCAGAGGTCTGGTCAGCGCTTTATCGGCACACAAGCAAGGAAAAAAAACAACCCCAAACTGATTCGGGAATGGCGCTCTACGTCATATTTTCAATTTGCGAATTCATTTGTGAATGGCAGTGAATGAGTTAATTACGTTTTACAATTATAGTGGTCAGAAAAAAAACATTTTGTGGGTTAATAACATGATTTATCGCCTTTGTCAATCATGCAGCAATAATAATGCACTCTGCGTACTTGGCCACTCTGAGGAAATAACCTACTTGCAACACATGACTCAAGTCACATCCATCACAGGCTTTTCATCCCCACCCCCTCCCCTCATCTCACTTTATCTTTGCTTACTGTCACTCCATAGCCAGCAGCGCCACCTACTGTTAGCTATCCCCACGCACAGCAGTGAAGCTTAAAGAATCAAGGATCATTAGATGCTTTAAAGGGCTTTCATGCTATTCCACATTTGCCATTGGGGCGGGGTGGGGTCTTTCGCATGGGTAGGAGTTGTTAGTTTGGATGAGAAACGCACAGGTGGACTAAAATACATCTGGTGTCTTGTGTTTAGACCCAGCGATTTCCTTTAAAGGGCTGTGTCGGACTCTGGTGCCGGAGTTTAGCGCCGACCTGCAACCGATGCCAGTCTCTTCGACGCTGCCTTCCAGAGACTGTGAGATGGACAGCGAAAGCACCGTTCTATAAGGAAGGATACACACTTTCTTTTTTATATATATATATACACAGACACACACACACACACACACACTCCCACATTGTTCTAGCGAGGGAGGTTTGTATGCTATCGTTTCCAAATACTTTACCAAACATACATGCAAAAATCTTGCGTTTTTGGGTCGTACGTTCTTGCCAAACTAGCATTGGCAAACAAAACATTATGATGGGCTACTTTGAAACTTTGGTGTATGTTTTTTTTTGAACCTTCAAAATGGCCTTAGAACATAAAATGACAAATGTATTCTTCAGCGGGTGGAACCAAAAACTTAGCGGTGACTGCAGGTTTCCAGTCATTTCAATTTTTAACGCCTTCCCCCCCCCCTCTCCTCCTTCCATCTTTTTTCTTGCTCTTGTATTTATTTATCTACCAAGTTTAAGCAAATACATTCCCAGTGGCTTGACACACTTTTGTGCAGTCAGTACATGTAAATAAAGCCTTAATACGGTGGAAACGTTTTAGATTTACTGTATGGAGAGGATTTATTGATATCCAGCTCAAGGCCCATGTACATGTACCCTCTTTGTCCTCACTTAAATACCACAACGTGGTGAGTACTCGACATCCTGTTAGCACACTTGTGAGGCTCAAAGAGGGTACATGTCCATGGGCCTTGATGACTTGGATAAAAAATAAATACGCAAACAGCTCTCTAGATACTGCTCTTATTTTCAGTATTTTCGCAAAGCTGTCATGGTGTTTTCAGGGATGTCATAGGAAAGTTATCTTAACCCTCTCCTTGTGTGGCAGGGCGGTCTCCTTAAAACGTGTTGCGGTTCTTTCGGGGCTGCTCTGAGTGCAGTCAGTATTTTTTTTTGCCTTTCTTTCGATTGGGATGAATGTAAACGGAATGATTCTTTCTGTAAAAATGCCGACACATTGCACATGCGCATATGCCATGAAACCTTTTTTTTTGTTGTTGTTGTAAAAACTCCCAACTGAGCTGAGAACATTACCTCGGTAGTGACGTGTGGGATAAATATTTTATCTAAGGGAATAGATTCTTCTCTTCATCTTATGCGTTCGTGTGTAATGCTGGGGTACAGTTCCTCGAGAATTGACACGCAAAATGGTACCGATACAGAAAGTTTTGGATGCTGCAGTTGCCCTGGAAATATGTGATTCCTTCTCCGAGACAATCAAACATCCCCCATTTTTTGCCTTATACGCCTCCCTAATCCTCTTCAAGACCAACAGATGCCAACTAGAGGTGATGATGCTGCGTAGTTTTTTTTGTATGTTGTCTGGTGAGCTGGAATATGGAATAAAATGTTATATGAATGCATGGTTATACACCCCTTTCCAAAGAAAATAAAGTATATGAAGAACTCAAGTCTGTCGCGGTTCAATCCTTTTATATTGCTGAGTATTTCTTGTCTTGTTATCTCATCTACAAATGACCCCACCCATCTGTCCCTTTTAAAAATCAGGTTTGCCCATCCTTTCACAAGTAGGATGCTCCAGTGCAGGCCCTTCCTGTGAAGATCACTCATGACCTGTCACATGTAAGAAATATTAATTTTCCATTGAATATTTGATTTTTGCTTGTGAAGTGTAACAAAAAATGTGCTGTCCACCAGAAGTGAAATTCCAGCTTTAACACAGTACCGTATTGGTATCTCTGTGACGTCAATCCAACTCCAAATAAAGATGTCAGCTTCACGAAAACAGGTATGTCAGAATTTACTCCAAAGTGACACTTTCATTGTGCAAATGAAGAGGCGATACTTTCGAGCAGGACACTTTTATAGATCAAAAACACTGTGGGGTCATGAGGGGCATTGATCTAAACATAAGGGGTCAAACTATCACAAATTTCAACTAATAACTCTACGAACAAAAATAAATTAAGGGAATAAAAAAAAAGATTAAAGTACAATACGTTCATTTTTTAAACGGAAGTTGTTTGCTACCACCTGCACCAACATGCAACTCATTTAGAAACACAGTTACAATACTTAGCAGCAATTCTGGTTGCATTTTTATGCCACTTCAAAAGCTGTGCAACACAGAAACAATAAACTTCAGTGTCTTTTGAATAACAAAAAATCTAAACTCTGCGCTTACATAGAAAACAACGAGCAGTGCATAGCCAAAAATATGTAAATTTACAATCTCAATTATCAGTACAACACAGCTACTGGTGCACTATGGCTGAGTTGTGAAGTCACCATGACAACCGCAATCGCATTTCTCATGGATCATTTACAGGTCCTTCGTTCGGTTAATGCCCACCTATACACGTATTGTGAAAAGCCAAAAGCTTCAGAAGAATTTGTGTCGTGATACCGTTCGATGATGCAAATTCTTTACTCTTCTGTTATAATACCACATTGAGTCATGTGGACTGTACCAAAAATGGCATGAAGTAGACCACAGTCGCTCCCGCCTCAGTTTATGCAGTGTTTTCTCCACAAAAAATAATTGACTCTTATCATTCACCCAGCCGAAATTAGTTCCATTACTTTTGTTAACCTGTAGCTAATTACTTTTACAGACCGCTTGAGATCTCTCTCAGAGACAATTGAACACAACTATTATCTTACTATTCTCCCAAATGTGTCATGGAAATGTAAACTACAAAACCCCTTGGAAGCCACCTACATCTTCCTCATCAAATCCTTACAACGTCACAAAATATATATATTTTTAATATAATCTTACAATACATATCTGTAGCTATCTAGACTATCATCTGCAGCAGTTGAAATAACATGGAGTGGTCAAGTGCTGAGTTTTTAGACCGTTACAGTCAGCACCTGAAGTGACATCTCTTCTCCACACGGGGGCAGCTTTTGTTTCCCTGGAGAAGAAGTAGCTCTGCACTTTTATGGGGGTCTGGGGGGGCGTCAGTCACCATGTGTGATTTTTGGCACTTTAGTTGTTGGGTTCGGACTGGGTTGCATCTACCAGGCCAAGGGGGATGACAGTCTTGGACTTCTGGGATTTTCGGGGGTTTGAGTTTCATTGAAGGCTCTCTGGAAGCACAAATAAGGAACATGCAGTGAGAACTTGCATATTTGTAGCATTCTATTTGCTAATATCTGTTTATTTTTTTATGATTTTTGTCATTTTGCACAGAAAATGTCGCCCAATCATTTTGCTCAAACCAAAATCATGCCTAAAAATTACAACCATCTTGTGTCTAATTTGAAAGCGCATCATTTAGTCGGGCTATCACCGCCATCTTTGGGATCTATAGCCCACCTAAAACAATTAAATTGTCACCATTATTAAAATCCCAAATACATATGACGAATACTTTAGCATTAAAAACAAATAGCTTTCAGATGATGCGATGAAAAGAAAATAAATGCACCCAAAGTGCAAGACCGCTAGCTGATAAACAACGATACATGATGTAGTGATAACAAATGACTTTTCCGAGAGAAAAAAAAGACAATTTTGACCCTCCCACATGCTCACTGTGATGGCACAACAATGCGTGAGTGTGTTAGCGTGGGCTGGGGCACATATCGGCTCTTGCGTGAGCATGCTCATTGTTTTTATGTGCTTTTCTGCTCGTTTATTGTTCATGTAAATAATCCATGCGTCACAATCCAGCGTTCATTCAACGCGGAAGTAACATAAAGTAAAAGGACAACAGACGTCACTTTTTAATTTTTTCACTGACATCAGAAAAACGTTTTATAGTATCTAAAATACCCAAAACACGCACTATGATATTTTTAGTCAAATGCAAATCAAATAAAAATGACTTAAAGTGTCTAAAATCTGCAAAAAAATTGAGCTGCGAATTGGGCATTTTCAGAAAGTCCCGCCCCCAGTTCGTGACGTCACGCCAAGACGTCTTGCATTGCTTGTGAATCAAAACAATGGCTTCAGATTCGGAGCATATGCTTTCTTGTTGCACATCCAGTTATGAATATGATTCAAATAGTTCTGAAGAGGAAAGCAATAATTTATTCCATGCCATTTTTAAGCAACAATGTATCATCAGAAAAGAGGCACACAATGGCGACCTCCAGGGGCCACCTCCGCTTCCACAGGCTGATAAATTCCTTATATGGAGCTTGGATGCCCTCTTCTGGTGGCTTTTGGGTGCAACACAGTTCGCAGACCAAACATGTACAGCAAAATACATTGACGTGATGGAAGGACTGCTACAATGCGTCTTTTTTACGGTCATGGGGCGGTCCTTCAGTGACGTCACGTACGGACTCGTCACCAACTCAAAAACAAGACTTGCTGAATATTCAGAGCGAGTCTTAAAACGTAAAATATACCTATATGCGGTGGAATCTTATTAAAATACTCTCAGTAGAAGTCATTTGAAACCATTTTACAAATTATGGACACGACTTGTCCGGAGACGTCGGTTGTCCTTTAAGAAAAATAAATATAAATAATAAAAAAATAATATGACAACACATAGTCATTCATTCTTAAGCACTTTCTGTACCCTCTTTGTGACATGAAGCAGTTCTAGATTAAAGAGGAGAGGATCAAAGTGTCCTTTTCAGCAGTGGATTAGTGACGTACGTCATGGTGGAATGTGCACGTCTACTACCTATGGCACCGTACATGTCATAGACTGAGGACCCTTGTATTTCAACAGCCCACCCAAAAAAATAATAAATAAACACATAAAATACAAACACCCGCTTACCTCAAATTTCGAAACAAACTCTGCAAAAATAGCAAAAAAAGAATCAGTGCTGGTGGACTTGCTGTCTTCTCCAAAGAAGGAGGCCACTTTAGAGAACTCCTCCATCGCTCTGCTCTGCAGAGACTCCAGAGACTGTATGGCGGGGTGGCTGTTCTCCAGAAAACTCTGTCCGATCACACGGCAAATTTTAATTGCTAATTCACATCAACCGTGATGAATGTTTCGCAAAATATAACATACACTCATGACAGAAGCAAAATGGTCTTCGGAGGTGACAGGGATTTTCAGACACGCTGTTCTGATGTCCAGAATGATTGCTTGAAGGTCACTCAGCTCTGTGGTGACCACCCTTTGGTTCACTGGAGAAACAAGTGATGTTGAAATGAAATGCTGTTAAAGTGGTTTAAAAAAATATATCAAGGAATAATTTGTGCGTTAGCATATGGCTTCAGTGCATCTTACCCTTGGCTGCCAGAGGCACTGTGGGAAGGTCTCTGGAAAAGTGAAGCAGCTCTGGGAAATGCTGACAAAGAGACTTAGCCAGAATGTGGAGAAAAGTAGATTTCCCATCCACCGTTTTAGTCGTGCTAAGCTAGCGGAGGCAATGAAATGATTAGACGGCATCGATCGATCGATCGATCAGTCGAGACGAAGGATCAGACGGGCTGTACCTCGGTGAGGAAGTTAATCTTAAAGCTGGTTGTCCTGTGGCTTTTGGGTTGGCCGTTGTTAAGGTAATTCCCCATAGCAAGTACAAACTGTGTGGAGTCGAGAGTGAGAGACAGATCATCAGCATCAAAATACAGTAAAGTCTTGTTATATTGATATCGGTTATATCGATAGTACTGCTTATTACGATACTATTTCTATGAACGCAAGGAGAAATTTTTTTCAGACTCCCGAGAATATCGATATAACGAGACTTTACTGTATGTCGAAATGAAGTACCTCGGCATACGAACGCTTTAGCTAACAAGCTTTTCGCCTTACAAACATTAAATTCGCGAGAATATAATCTTGGCATACAAACTCGTTTTTGGGAAACACATGGAGCGCCACAATGGCTGGCGGACTACTTTTCCACACCCACTTTCTTTGATTGCACTCAGTGCAGATCTGGTTTGTTATGGAGTGGATACTTTTTCTTTTTTGGGACCGAAAAAGACCCCATCACAGGCTAGTGTTAATCCGAAGACGACATAAAAGAAAATTACGGTCGACCAGAAGAAGGAGATCATCGAAAAACACGAACGAGGTGTGCGTTTGTGTGACTTAGCGTCCCACTACTAGTATGCTAAGTCGCTCATTGCTACTTGTGGCTAGGGTGTTTCTTTGTTGTCTAAGCAACCCTCTCGGGCAATACAAGAGGTTAAAAAACTTCTGTTGATTTGGATCAACGAAAAGCAGCTAGCAGGGGACAGTGTGAGTGAGGGTATTATCGCAGAGAAAGCACGACAACTTCACCCGGATGTCATCGAGAGGCATCTACATCAGCGACCATCACAAAGGTCAATAAAACGACTTTTGTTGTTTTATTTCTTTAATTTCAATACAATAGCACATTTTTTATACGTACAATAAAGTATTTTTTGTGTAGTTTTAAGGCTTATTTAGTAGAAAATTATGTTTTATCGGAACCTGGAAACGCATCATTCTCATTTTTAATGGTTTCCTATGGCAAATTAATGTTTGGAAAACACACTTTTCGCCTTACACACACTTTCTGGGAACCAATTAAGTTCGTAAGCTGATGTATCACTGTATTTTTTGGGCTGGTTGCCATGTTTTGAGGGACCCTGCCAGAATATTTTGAATATAATTCAGGTTTTTAATTATTAAGAGCAAGTATGTATGTGTAATTTTACATGAATCAAGTAATGCATAATTGTTTTCACCTCGAGGATTTTGGCCAGTTTTTTGCTGGTCTTTAGCTCCACTGAGGCCTTGTAGATGTAATCATAGGCCACCTTCATCTCTTCCATCCTCTCCTGCAAGGTGCATTTGAAGTGAAGACTCCTCAGACGAGTCTTATACTCGGGTACCATCAGCATCTGGGACAGAGCACCGCTACGCATTAGCATCTTTTACAAAATTATCTTTTTCTCAGTTTTGGGGTAATAGTCACCTGGAAAACGAACTGATCAGGTTCGCTCAGTTTCGCCGGATCCTGCTCAAACTGCTCGTACTTTTTGACTTCATCCTCATCGGGGGCGTAGAGCAGCAGCTGCTTAATGTGGGCGGGTTCCAGCCTGTCAGTTGTCATGTCCATCAAAACTTGCCGCAGCTCGTCAGGGGCGAGCTTCAGGTGGGCGATGAGGATAGCTACGGCGGAGTCGGAGATCGGTCGGTAATTAGATTGAGTGTTGCCACATGTGGAACCATCGGGGAAAATCAAGCAACATTCCCCTCGATCGCCATGGCAACACAGTTAAATACCCTGAAAATAGGCATCCACAGCGCAGAGGCCGCGCGAACGCTCATAAGCTTGACGAAGCACCGTAACGAACCATCTCCGCTGATAAAAAACAATTAGCGCCGCGTGTGACAAAACAAACGTGTCGCCCACTATCGCCATGGCAACCTGTGGCTCCCATCAGCAACAGATATGCAAGGTGATGTAGTTTATTTCATGGGTACAGGTCATGATATCAATGTCACCAATTCAACAGAAATCTCATTTATTATTATTATTGTCATTATTATCGTCGTTATTATTATTGCTATTATTGTTGTTATTGTTATTATTATTATTAGTGATAGTAGTGGTCGTAGTAGTATGTAAAGGCCAATCATATTATTATTATTTATTTTTGTGTTTATTTATTTTTCTATTATGTATTTATTTGATTTATTATTATTTGTATTATTATGTATTATTTATTTATGTTTTATTCATTTTTGTATTATTTATGTATTTATTTCTTAGTATTTATTTATTTTTGTATTATTTATTTTGTGTTTATTTATTTATTTATGTTGTATTTATTTTTTTATTATTTATTTATGTATTTATTTATACATTTATGTATTTGTTTGTTTGTTTCTTGGGAGTAAAAGGCTTTACTTACATGCATTGTAGGCTTTCTTGTGAGACAGGATCTCCACAACGTCTTTCTTTTTTAAGTTCTCGGGCACGAAGGTCGGCTCTGGTGGAGACACTGGTAATTAAACAACAATGTGAGGATGAGTTCTCCAGGCACCGGGGAGATCGATAACACACACACATACACACTTTCGCTCTCCCGTAAACAGTCACACAGACACACACACACATTGCAGGGTGATAACACAGTTCTGTTGTGTGACTCTTGAAGTCCAATATGGCGCTTGAGTAGGCAACCGTCTGCAAGTGCTCTCACTAGCCTTGTTTTTTTTTCTATCTGCGGATTGTTTTTCAGCATTTTTGGCCTTAACATTCATCCAGGAGGAGACTGTGCTGAGCGGTTAAGCCTTTTTGGCAGCATGAATATGCCAGCACCGTTTTTGATTGGGAGGAATATCAGTGCCATTTACGTGGGACAGGAGATGTGAGACAGTCTTTTTTTCGTCAATGGATGCTACAGCTTGGTGTTTGCTTTTAACATTTAGCTTGTAGTAGACATGCACATTCCACTATGACCTCCCTGATTCACTGGTGAAAAGGACGCTTTGATCTCGAACTGCTTCATACAACAAAGAGGGTGCAGGAAGCGCTTAAGATTGAATGACTGTGTCTTTGTGTTGTCATATTTTTTTTTTTTTTTTTTTTGTTCTTTTGACTTCAAGATGGCGCCGCGAGAGTGGCTGCCTTGACTGCTGCTCCCGTATTTTGTTTTTCTACTTCTTCTTTTCCTTTCCTCTTCATCACTTTGCTGCTGTGAAATGTAAATTTCTCCACTGCGAGACTAATAAAGGCTACTCCAATCCAATCCAAGTCACTTTTCACTGACTGATGAATGTGATTTGTCTTTCTTTCTGTGGCAGAACTGTGTTATCACCGGACCAGGAGGTGGGCGAAAGAGGTGCCTTTATGGAGAATGGATTTGAAGACAAGGCGAATGGAGCAGGCTTCATCTACGTGACCGATGTGACTGTGGAATTCCAAGCAAGACAAGGTCAATAAACACAGACATCTCAGTATGGTAACATGAATACAAAACAAAACTGTGAATAGAGTAAGAAAACATTTCCAGCAGTGAAATGTTGACGACAGTACAAAAAGATGTGAGGGACGTCCACCATAACTCACTGGATCTGCGTTGAGTACCAAAATGCAGATCAAGATCCAAATACTTGACCATATCCGTCAGCTTGTCATAGTCGGACTCTTCCCCAAGCTGAACAAAGGAATATTCTTACTCAGCGGGATCGTCGCATTTGATTGGATACAAGCTGCTTTCTTATTTATTGGTATTCTGATACAATACAATACGGAGAAAGCCTACCTGACCCCAGATGGTACCCTCGGAGTTCTCCACCTGCTCCCAGCGGAGCCTCTTCACGCTCATGTGATTGGCGTCTGAGAGTTGAGGGAGTGGAGGCGGGTCGCAGGGTGGGGGCAAGGGAGGCGGAGGAGGGGGAGGAGCCTGAAATAAGAATAGAGGTTGGTTAGCATTTCGTAGCAAGTGGGTGGTGTTTTGGACTTGCTGTATTGCGATTGGAACATGATCAGTGGACATTTTTAATGACTTTATTTACCTGCTGACACTCAGGTTCTTGTTTGGGTATTATTGTGTGGCTGGAGAGGTTAGAGTGTGAAATTAGGGGTTTGCTAAATGAAGCGGCGGGGTCTTGTTTATGATTCCGTGGTGGGCTATGATCTTCAATGGAAGATGGCGGCGGACCCTGGTAGCTATGCTGGTGATGGAGCTGATGGTGCCTGTGAAGGACGAGCTGACTGGGCCGTAATGTCTGCGGGGATGGTTGCGGTTGACTGAGCTGGCGGGGGAGGTAACCGGGGCGGGACGAGCGCAAGATGGTGGTCGCGGTGAAAGTGGTGCGGCCACGAGAAAGCGTTTGGAAACGATGTTCATCCGCAGACTCTCTGGTGGGCGGGACCTTGTGGAGTGAGGTGCGGTTGGACAGGAGGGTCCTCAGCGGGGGCGGAGGAGGGGGTATGATGGGATGGTGAGGCTGGAAGGGCATCCGACTGCGAGGGACGTGTTCCGGTGAGAAGCGGACTGGTGGTACGGGATCCGTGAACTGGACCGGAGGCGGGAACAAGACCTGGTAGGGCGGTGGGGGTGGCGGGCTCTGTTCCGGAGGAGGGGGGATGTGCTCGGAGCCAGAGGAGTAGCTGGGGGAAGAAACCTCGTCGATGCTACTGTGGTCCTCGCTGCTCCCACTGCTTAGTTGCCGATGTATGAAACCCGTCTGCTGATCCTCGGGGAAGCTCATCTGTGGGTGGGGGGGGACACGCCATCAGCTAATTTTTCCCTTAACTCATTCACTGCCATTTATGAATGTATTCGGGAATTGAAAATATGACATGCATCGCCATTCCCGAATTTGTTCGGTTTTGGTTTTTCTTGCTAGGGTGCCGATAAAGCACTGGTCAGACCTCTGGCAATGTTTTTTTTTTCCTTCCACAAGGGGGCATCATGTCCCTTTTTTTCCATGTTAGCGCTTTGTTCCAGCTTAAGACGAGCTTCAAAACGCGATATAAACCAATATGTATGTATTGCATTGTATTTTGGACAACCGCCCTCATTTCAAGCTCATATAACTCCAGACTCATATCATATAATTTAGGAATTAATTATGTGTTCAGGCTTCAGCTATTGTTCAAGCAAGATATAAACCAATATGTATGTATTGAATTGTATTTTGGACAACCCCCCTCATTTCAAGCTCATATAACTCCAGACCCATATAATTTAGGAATTAACTCTTTTTTTTCTGATAAAATAAGAGAGTCAAATGTTTCTTACGCTCCGTTGAATGGTTATGTAGTCCTAAAACTCTATTCTGCGGGTCCTGGAATTTGAGTGACAATGACAAAAACCCTGGCACTGGACTGGACACATTTTTGCCCATCTGGTAGTGAATTAGTTAAAAATCTTCACAGGCTAGTGAGATAGTTTCATTTTGATGATGTCACCATGCGAAACATCATCAATGAATCTTAAAAGAAATACTATAGACTCTACCAACGTTTTTACTTACAGGCGCCCTTCTTCTTCTGAAACCATGACAAGCACCTTGATATATCTGTTCATGTGACACAAGCGGTCATTGGGGTATACATTCCAAACCCTCTAATATCAACGTGAAACACTACAAATGCAATAAATTCACGCAAATAGTGAATACACGCTAAAAATAAATGAGTGGAAATGAGTTTTCCCCCCCCTCACCTCTTCATAGTCGTTCTCGCCCGGCACGTAGTCATCCTCCATCCGTTGGCCCAACTGCTCGCTGAGTGCATCGAGAAATTTGTCTGTATCTCGGCTTCGGGGCGGTCGGGAAAAGGTGAACAGCTTTTTGCGACATCCCAAAGTGCCTGGGCTGTGTTTGGGAGAAACCGGGGGGCTCTCCAAGCTGACGTAGGGATTCGACTCCACGCTACTTTGGTGGTGGACGCCGTAGATGTTTGTCGGGAGGGGCTCTTTCCAGGTTAGGGATAAGCCTGATTTCCTGTTACCTGTATCCAATTAAACATTGACAATAAAAAATGGGTACAGGATGTTTAGTTTTCTTGTAAAATGATGCCGCTCTAATCTGTTTTTATCCATGGATGATAAAAACAAGTGACTCAGATACATGATGGTCACAAGTGATTTGATTATGTAACAATGACACATCGGTCGTTTGCCATCAGGGCCCGATAACATTAGAAGAGAAAGCTATTTGAAGCACTTGCGTGGATTGCAGTGAGTGTTTTGGAGTACCTTTGAGAGGGGGAAGTGTGAGGGGGGAAAGAGAGCGGCCATAAGCCTCAGTCTGTCCCATCCCTTCGGACTCCGCAGGGGTTCCCCCATGCAACGGAGACGCACTCTTCCCCGCGTACACATTATCCAGCTCCGTGTACACACCTGACATCTATGAGTTGGAAGCATGATTAGCTTAGCGCGCATTAGCGGTACTGGAATTTGAAGGTCAATCTGCTTCTTCAGAAAAATTCATCATAAAATGGTGTTTATAATAATACATGTTATTTTTAAGTACCTTTCTGTCATGGTCACTTTACAGTCACAAGATGTTTTTCTGTGGGTGAGCCACACGCGCCACTCAACCCGGAAGTAACTCAAATAGATAGAAAGCTAGCTGGTATATAGCTAATAGCTAGCCAGCAGGATAGCTAGCCAGGTAGCTAATATATAGCCAGCTCGATAGTCAGCTACAAAGCTAATAGATAGCAAATAGATAGCTAGCTAAATTAGCATCTGACCTTCAAATGACCCGAAAAGCATAGCATAGCAAGCTTTGTTCACGCCACTGCGGGCGTTGTACCTACATGGCTAAGGTCAGGAGACTCTGGGAAGGAGGTTCCGTCTCCTGACTGTCTTTCCTCCTGGCTGCCACATTCATCCACATGAATTCCTGAAGCATAATAAAGCATGAGGAATGGCGTCGTCTTGCATCCTTTCCCCAGATGAGAAAGGATGAAGAGTAGCATTGGTGGAGTTAAAGGAGGAGGCTGGAAAAGCTAAGCGGACATTTCAAGAGTGATGTAATACAGGTAACATCCGACTTACGACCAGCTCGACTTACGACCACATGTACTTACACCCTTGTGCAAATTAATTGCACCACCCTGTGATCTTGACTGTTTGCTGGTTTAAATCATTCTAAAGCTTGTGAACACCATGATAGGGCTGGTATACTTGACCAACCACATTCCCTTATTACTTGTTTGCCAGGCCTCTGATTGGATGGTTAATGAATTACCAATGTCCTAATCCCCTTTCCGTCGGGTATAAAAAGAATGGGTTTTTGGTTTATAAATCAGTTCTTCTTCAACGAGATGGATACAACACACTTCTTACTAAAATGTACATTTGAATTACATGTATTTGAGTTGTCAAAAAATTTAAACAATCAATTTTATGTAAAAATAACAGGGCGGTGCAATTAATTTGCACAAGGGTGTACAACCACGACCCCCAACGCGCTGCAACGCGCTAGCAGGTCGCCAACGTGTTTGACAATTTTGGCCAGCCAGCCAGCATCTCACACTCGCACAGCAATCGACCGTGTGATTCCACCAGAGGGGGGGGAATTTGCGAGTCATTTAGCCTCCGAGTCTCTCTTTAACATTTTGAATGGATTTCAACTTACGACCATTTTGACTTACGACCGTTTGGTGGGAACGGAACTCGGTCGTAAGTCGGATGTTACTTGTATGTTCGGTAACAACTTGAACATGAGGAAAAAAATAATAGACGTGGGCTGTGCTCAAAATGTCAAGGCAACAAACTTTGCTGTTGTCGTTTTCGCAAGAAAGAAATGAGTTGCCATGACAACCTGCGGTGCTTTGCGTTGCTTTGTGTTATTAATGTTATAGGCTCCAAAAAAAAATACAAAAAAGTTTTTTTACAGTGGGTTCACCCCAAAATTCCCAAAAATATATTCACATATGTCTATTTTCTTCCTTATAGTAAAGTGAGGCAGTTCAAGGTTAACCACTTTTGTTTTTTTGTTTGTTCCCTCCCCCCAGCAATTTCCTATCCCATTTATTGTAACATTGGCCTTTTCTATCCCATTCCCCGTGACATTCCATCGTACCCATTCCCAGGTGAGTTCCAATGATACAGTCGTCAGAACTCCTCTCACGCACACAACCGCGATATGATGTCCCAGATATTCGCACAGAGCTACTCCTCCTCTGCTCCAAACCGGCTTCGGGCTCTAAAACGGCTACAAAACATACACACAGTAGACAAACAAATCATTGATACTTTAATACCAAAGTCAAAGTCAGTTTTATTGTCAAATATGCTAATATGCATGACATACAGCACAGATGAAGTTACTGTCCTCTCGGACCCAGCGTGCAAGGCACTTCTTATGACTTTAACAAACATAATAAACTCGAAAACGCCAATGTGCCACTGTTTCACCCTATGCTAATCACGGATGTAAAAATAATATAAAGAGCAAGTTATATATCTAAAAGCTTCAACTCACCGCTGCTTTTGAAACCCAAGAAGCGTGACAGCTTGCTTTGACAGCGTTCCTGCTCATCATAAGTCAGCAACTGGTAAATAAATTGCCAGATCAGCTGCTTAGCTGGGGTGTCCAATACTGGAAATATATCCACTATAAGGGTATCCACGTTCCTGAAAAAAAACCATAAATAGCACATATACCTTTGTTCAGTGAAAATGTCGGTAATGTTGGACAGTCTGAGCGTGGAACGGTCGCAGCTCGGAATTGAAGCGGATTTACATCGGACACAATCTTTTTTTTGTCAATGGATGCTTCAACTTTTTGTTTGCTTTCAACATTTACTTTTGTATCTGACATGCACATTTTACCATTATGACCCTGATCCACTGGTGAAAAGGACACTTTGATCCTCTCCTCTTTCATCTAGAACTGCTTCGGACAACAGAGGGTGCAGAAAGTGCTTAAAATGGACTTGTTTTTTTTTGTTGTTGTTCTTTTGACTTCAAGATGGCACCCCAAAACTGGCTGCCTTTCCATCAGCTCCTGTGTTTTATTTTTCTACTTCTTCCTTTCCTTTCCTCTTCTTTCCATAACTTTGCTGCATGAAATGTAAATTCTCCCACTGCGAGCCTAATAAAGGCTAATCCAATCCAATCTAAATACCACATATCATATTTATTTATAAATAAGCAGCACAGGGCTGTCGTGAAAAAAATAGAGCCATATATTCTCTGAATTTATCATTCAGACCATGGATGAAGAGGAAGCTTTAAACATGATTATCACACAGTGGGACATTTGTGTTGTTTGTGTCTTTTAGTGTTTTTTTTTATTGTTCTATTTCGAGCTGAATGGCTGCTTTGCCTCTTGTCACGTTTGCATCATAAGTATTGCAAACATAAAATGGAAGTCGGATATCTTTAGCGTACATTAGGAGGCCATACAATCGAAAAAGAGGCTTGTCGTTGCTTTTCCCATGTTATCTATATTTATCCCCCCTTTTTTTCTTGCCTGTAATATCATCACTAGTCTACTGTACCGTTTCCCAGGCAACAGTAACTCTACTTGTCAGTGTATAATGCAATACATACCTTTTTTTATTTTTAATGCTAATGCTCTCTCTTTTTTTTTTTGTAGATTCAAGGAGAATTTTCAAGCGACTCAATGATATGCTGACCTGTGCTGAAAGAAAGTCTCCAAGGCCTTGCACACAGTGTACCGTTCCTGGATTGTCAATAAATGCTCCAACTGCTGTCCGAATGTCCGCCCGTGGACTTTGATGCTTGGTGGAAGGATCTCTGCCACCCATTGGAGTGAGCTGAGAACAGGAGATCTAAGCACCAGAAATATTTTCACTCTGTCATACTGCTGATCAAGTTACGTATTTCCTGTCATTTTTGAACTTCTCACCTAGAACGCGGCAAGGTGTTGGAAGACAGACTGGGAGTTTCCTCCGCTTCTGTTGGGTCTGAGGAGCAATCAGACGGACCGTCTTCGATAACCAACGTCGGCATGGCCCCGCTGCCCTGCAGCATTGACACTACCTTTTCATGGGAACAGTTCCTACGCGGGGAACATGGTGTCATTAACAGAAGGTGGGTGAAACAAAAGATGTGCTTTTAGTTGGACCAGAAGGGATGACTCATAATTTTTCTACAGTTAAATTATTAAATAATGATATCAATATCAATAGAAATAACAAAAGAACTTGGTTTTCAAAGGCGCAAAGACACTTTTTACGATATTTGGAATTGTTGTCGGGGACAAAAAAAGTTTTGCCCCGAGTGAGGCTCGAACTCACGACCTTCAGATTATGAGACTGACGCGCTGCCTACTGCGCCATCGAGGCTTATAGACGACGTGGTCCACATGCACTTCTTGTACTCATCCACCACGCTGTCTAATATTCTCGAAGAAATGTGTTCGAAAGCTACACGCCGCCCTCTAAAAAAAACATAAATATATTAATTATGAATATGTTTTTTTACTTTACAATGCGACATAGCAATCATTTGCTTGGGGAATTTGCGAAGCCTTGTGTAGCTCTCTCGCAAGTTACATTGACTGCACGTTTATTACCTCAAAAATTGTGTTGCATAACATCATTTTTTGAAGTAATTAGTTGAAGTAATCGCCTCCCTTAACGCTGCAATGCATTTGTGTTTTTGTTACTTCTGAGAATACTTCAGTTTATTCCCTCTCACTCCTACCCGTGCCCTCTGTGATCCATTGGGCAACTAGTTGAATACAGAGAACTACGACGCCTCCCACAAGAAAAGTTCTTGTTATATAAAATGTAGTCACTTGGCATAAGCGACTTACTCACACAATTATCTTCACTCATATTCAGTGGCGGTTGCAAAGCCTTCTCTGCTGGCCTAAAAATATCTGAATCACGGGCTGGTGTTAATTATATTTTGTCAATGAATTCTTTTTAAATAATTCCAAATTGCATTTTCCTCTGTTGCTCTGCTTCCAGGCGTGTGTTTTCATATTTAAGCATTTAACAAGTCACATTTCAGCCATCATTTGTTATCTGGGTCAGAAATCTACCTGGACGCCTTCACAATCAGTTCTGAAGGCCCCGTTGCATCAAATGTGGTGATCAAACTGTTGCTCTAACCAATCAGATTTCGAGTTGACAACCCAAAAGGGTACCAACGCATTCTTGAAGGCACTGGTTGATGTCAGAGTTTTCACAAATTATGATTGACTTGTCGCTAGCCAATCTTGTTTGCGAATACTGCTCTGATCACAAGCCGCTCGTGACAAGCGCATACTGGCCAGAGCTAGCACACTGTATCGTAGAGACTTGCATAAGCAAATATATTGTGTTGATTTAATAGCAGTTCTGTCAACCCACAATGGCTGAAGGAGGCGAAGAAATGGATTTGTTTGGAGATTTACTGTTAAAGCCATTTTCAAGATGGACTTCTCAAGAAAAAAATGTCAGTTATTTCCGAGCTAATTGTACCCTCTAGTGGACTTGTAGACACTTTTTTTCATTCTGAATTGATTCAGACAAAGCACTACTGAAGGCCTAGCGATGAAATCCACTGTCCGCCACTCTCATATTGTACTAAGATCAGCTCCATTCCGTCTACCTCCAAATACAAAAAGATTGATGTGCTCATTGCTGCATTGTGACATTTTGATATAGAGTGGACACGGATTGGATAGTCAGTCTCAATGGAGCAACAGTGATATAACACAGAGTTCAACATTATGACAGTCACACAGGAAAAAAAGCCTCTGTGATGGATTATCTAACTCGGCGGCAGTTGGCAAACACAGCCTCGTATTTGCGGTGATGATAATATTGTTATAGAGAATACAAAAACATGAGCTGACCTCATATCCAATCCATTGAGAAAGAGGATGCGGTCACCCGGTTTAAGCCCACACTCTTCAGCTGGACTATCTGCCAGGGAGATAAAACCCGAAAATCAGCCACAAGCAAAGATACCCAACCAAAAAATAATAATAATAATAATGAAGCGAAACTTAACTTAAAATTGCTTTCAGAGCTGACAAAAGTGCTAGCATCAGTCTTTGTATGACACCTAACAAGACCACCGACAAACAATCTAATGTCCAGGTGGCGTTTTGTGACTTCACATAAGCCCACTCATAAGATAGAAACTATTGACCACGTGCTGCTAACCGCATCGAATGTGTCATAGAGGATCCGCGATGGCGTTAAAAGTCACGCTAACCGCCTCCGCCATCTCCCATACCATCCTCCATAAGGCCCACTGAGTCAACACGTTCTTCGGGACGTGATGGTGGGAGATGATGGTGGGCGTTTGCCATGCCGTCATCGCGGATGGAAAAAACATGCAGAAACAAGCAGGCGGTACTATTAGGAGGAATTCTGCTTTCATTTTGATAATGAGTAAAGTAACTAACTAACTAAAAAAAAAGATTTGGTATTAAAAATAAAAGTAGAATCAAACCTGCGATGACTGAATCGATGCAGACGGGAGCGTGACCCCGTAAGGTGAAGCCAAAGGTTTTCTTGCCTCTGTAGACGCGGATGAGCCTGTTTTAAGATTGAAAATACAGGTTAAATGCCATTCAGCGTCTTTTATCACAGGTGATAAAAGCGTATATACGCTCAATGGAAATGTATCATGGCCTCCTTTTTTTGATAAGTAAACTAAGGGGCAAGAGGGTCAAAAATGTTCTTTATAAGTTGGTAGTTGCTACATAAGTGAATACAGATGAGTGGGGGGTCACAAGGAGGGTGTTGGGGTGAGGTAGCGCACCAAAACGTTCCCTGTTTTGAATCCTCAATGAACGTCAACCTATACAAAGCAGTTCATCACCCCCCCCTTGACTATTACATAACTCCAGGGGAGAAAATAGCATTATGAAAACCTTTCAAAATGACATCTGTCACTTTATGTAGCAGATCCGCACTGGATGAATGCACTGATGTGACTTGACGGCATTGTGAGATATTTTTAGGTGGATGTGAATATACGGTATCGTCACTTTAACGCCGTGTTGTTCGGTCTAATTCAAAGACTCATTGCTTACCCCTCTAAGAAAAAAAAAACATTAAATAAAAATACAGAATAGACCAGATGAGAAGGAAGGAGCTTTAGCGCAGAGCGCCAATGTGTATGTGGATCTGTCGCTGCTTGGAATTGAAGCGGATTAACTGTATGTGGGACAGTCTTTTTTCTTTTTTTTTGTCAATGGATGCTACAGATTCCTGTTTGTATTTCTACATTTAGCAGACATGCACATTTCACCATGATGTCCTTGATCCACTGGTGAAAAGGACTCTTTAATCCTCTCTTGTTTCATCTAAAACTGGGTGCAGAAAGTGTTTAAGATTGAATTGTGTTGTTGTGTATAGTATTTTGTTCTTTTGACTTCAAGATGGCGCCGCGAGAGTGGCTGCCTTTACGGCAGCTCCTGTATTTTGTTTTTCTACTTCTTCCTTTCCTCTTACTTTCATCACTTTGCTGCTGTGAAATGTTAATTTCTCCTCTGCGAGACTAATAAAGGCTAATCCAATCCAATCCTATCATACTTATAACAAAGTTATATTTTAACCCTTTCGGTCACAGTGGTTGCAACAGTGGACAGCTTATCATGTTATCAGATTGCAGGTTTTATCATTATTGGTGCGTGAAAAGGGTTAGAAACATTTATGAGGATATTATTTTGAAGAAATCATCTATTTTGACATGTGACACAGATGAGAGGTACTCACCTCTGATTGGGTCCAATGGGAGGATGCGACGACATCCCGGAGACTGACTTCCTGTGGCCTCTTTCTCTTTCTCCCTCAGCGGTCCCGCCAGGTTCGCCTCCATCCCGAGGCACCGAACTGGCCCGTTTGGTTCCGTGGCGGCGATCCGAGTGGTCCTCGCTGCGGCTACGACGGATTCTGCCTTGCGGTTCGCTGATGCTTTTACTGCGACGCAGCCTGTTGATTACGTTCTGGGAAACGGACTCGTCGAAACGCTGTCGGTGTTTCTTGGGAATGAAGATTCTAGCCAACATGGCAGCATGTGAAGGAAGGTGAGATTAGTCCACTAATGTTGCCTCACAGAGTCCAAATTGGATCCACTTATCATAACAAATCAATGGCTATAAGCATCCATCAGGGCTCCCTGCTGTGATATTTAAATCCAATCTTATCTTGATTTGCCTCCAGTTTAAAAGTAGACACAAAAAAAAGGCTTTGAACAGACAACTCGACAAATCCTTCCCACTTTTAAAAAGCTCTCAGTTGAAATAGAAGTCAAAAAGATGGAGATCGCTCGCGGCAGTCGAAGTGCAGCAGTGTGAGAACGCGCAGCCTGAATACGGCAAGAGGAGAAAAAAAAGGTGTGGGAGTGAAAGAGGATGGGAATCCTCCTCGGCTACCTCACTCTCTCTCTCTTTCCATCTGCAGCATCTCCCACACTCCCACCCATTTGTCACTTCGCTACCAGCACAATAGGAAGCTGTCATCATTTTATTAACCAGAGACCTGGCCACATTTGCCAATTGAACTAAATTGCTCAGTACCTACCATCCTGTGTGACTCACAGGGACAATTCTGACAATTAAACTCATTTACTGCCAAACATGCAAAAATGTGTCCACTCCAGTGCCAGGGTTTTTGTCATTGTCACTCAAATTCCAGCACCCACAGAATATTGAGTTTTAGGACTGCATAAACATTCAATGCAGCGTAAAAAAAAAACCTTAAACTCTTGTTTTACCAGAAAAAAAGTTAATTCCTAAGTTAGAGTATATGGGTTTGGAGTAATATGAGGTGCAAGTGGGGGTGGCAGTACCAAAGGCAAATGCCTCATGGGAGGGAAAAACATTGCCAGAGGTCTGACTAGCGCTTTATCGGCTTTCATCAGAAAAAAATGAGTTAATTCCCAAATTATATGGGTCTAGAGTTATATGAGCTTGAAATGGGGGCAGCTTTCCAAAATACACTCGAATTGCAGGACCCAGAGAATATTGAGTTTTAGGACTACATAAACATTTAATACGGCGTTAAAAACCTAAGACTATCTTCTTTCATCAGAAAAAAGAGTTAATTCCTGAATTATATGGGTCTGGAGTTATATGAGCTTGAAATGAAAGCGGCTGTCCAAAATACAGTACAATATTGACATATTCGATTTACATCAGACTTTAACAACAGCTGAAGCTGGAACAAAGCGCAAACATGGAAAAAAGGGAAATGCTGCTACCTTGTGGAAGGGGAAAAAAACGTTGCCAGAGGCCATGGCCAGCACTTTATCGACACCCAAGCGAGAAAAAAACAAAACCCGAACTAAATCTTTTCATATTTTCAAGTCCCGAATAAATTTGTGAATGGCAATGAATGAGTTAAACACCTCACTGTCACTTTAACACTACAAATTCCCTGCAGCAGAATCATTTTTAACCCTTTCATGTGCTTGCACGTGCTTGTACTTGTGCACGCTGTTGACACATCACTCCGATAAACAGATCCACAGGATTGAAATAAATGTTCTGCAGCCATGTAAGTGTCGACACCCACACAACCCCTTGCGGTTTGTTGTCTGTGTCTCTTCTGTCATCTATTTGTACCAGAAAGCTATTACAGTATGTCTCAGGTGTGTGTGCGCATGTGTGTATTTTGTCATTTGGAGCAAAAAAAAAAGTAGCTTGCCTCCACTCTTGGAAACTAAATAAGTGTCCCGGTTTGACCTGATTTATCAAGGAAAAAGAGAATTTATAATTATCTGATAGAAGCTTGCAGGGGTTGAAGCAAGTAGGGAGGCATGGGTATATTTCTCCAAAGGCACGACTGATGAGCACGAATACTACAAAGAGCAGACAGCTTTTTATTTCATGTGTAGGCCTTCAGATGTGATTCAGAACCAGGCGAGGGTGACTAAACTGTAAATTTGGCTCTTTGCCGGAGGAAAATAAAGCTCAATTTGTCTGTGTTACAGAGTGAAAGCAAACCATTAGGCAGATGATTCTTTGTATAAGAATCTGCAAAATGAACATTTGTTCACTGACTCTGTGCTTATTTATCCTTCCAGACAAGAACTATTGAATACTGTGACCTGCAATTTTTCATCAAAACGCTTTAATCAGCTTTTTTTCCCTTTTTTTGTGAGATTTTTGATGTTTGTTCGCTCTCCGTGGTGCTGAAGTTACAGCATCTGATAACAGCACTTTTTGTTCCCTGGCTTGGCCCCTTATAGGATCAGTAAATCGTACATAGGTGGGGGGGGGGGGTACAAAAACCTATTAAAAATTGCATTTTCTGTGTAGATTTATCGCTTGTTTCTATTTCTAATTGTATTTTATTTATTATTGTATCTGTTTTTCTTTCTATGCTTGTCGGTGACTGTAAAGTGTCCTTGAGAGCTTTGAAAGGCGCTTGAAAATAAAATGTATTATTATTATTATTATTATTATTATTATTATTATTATTATTATTATTATTATTATTATTATTATTATTATTATTATTATTATTATTATTATACATTTCATTTCTAAGCGCCTTTCAAAACTCTCAAGGTCACTTTACAGTCACAGGATCAGTTTTTCTGTGGGTGAGCAGCGGCAGCCACACGCGCCAGCGTTCACTCAACCCGGAAGTAACTCAGATAGAAAGCTAGCTAGATAGCTAATAGATAGCCAGCCAGATAGATAGCCAACCAGCTAGACAGCTAATAGATAACTATTAGATAGCCATTAGATAGCTAGCCAAATAGTCAGCTAGATAGCTAATAGATAGCTAGCTAGATAGCGAGTCAGATAATCATCCAGCGAGGTAATAGATACCTCGGTAGCTCGCTAGATAACATTAAATGTAAATTCAATGAAAATTCAACCAGTTGTCAACATTTCATCACAAATGAGAAGCCACGATGACAACCAAAATTTGAACTGCACTCTTAAATTACTGTCAAGCCAATAGACTTGTCACACATTCTGTATCCTGCACTATGTCCGTTATATTTTTGACCCCCCCCCCCCCAAAAAAAAATGGATGACATTTGCAGTGCCGCATTTCAACTGCACATACAGCCTCTCCCTAAACACTATCATTACCAACACTATTCAAGAAAAGCAGCCGTGTCGATTAGAAACTAGAACCGTTATTCAGTTAATGAATACAACAACAAAAATCAATAAAAATGTCCACTTTCTTCACACGAGAACATAAATACAGACACGAGAAAAAAATAAGCTGTACGTACTCACCCGAGGCAATTCATTATTATAGTGCTGACACGTGCCTACAAATTAATTTCCAAAACACGAGCTGAGCCATTGAGTAGTCAACACGGGATCGTTTGAGATTGGGGTGGAAAAAAAAAATCTACATTTATATTGGTGAGAGCATTCAGGAGTCCTTCACTACCAAAGTGGCAGGTTGAAACAGACCCCAGAAAGGAGGTGGACTGAGGGGTGGGAGGAATGAGAGCTTGGAGTAAGATAATGAGAGAGAAATACAACAGAGGAGAAGACAAATATCCCCTTGGTGAGAGAGTTGTGGAAAGGCAAATTACCACAACACCATTAGTCTCGCTTTTGCTGCATACGCAAGTAGGCGTAGCCGTCATCTATTTGTGGCTAATAAATAACAAGTTGAATCACTCTTAAAAATGCAATCTTGCTTCTGATTGGAGGAAACAATGTCTGGAAACGCTTCTTACGTTATGTAGTAGTTGTGGGTCAGCCGCCAGAGTAGTATGAGAATAATTGGCAGCTTTTATTGGCCGTGTTTGGAGAGGAAGAGCAATCTGTGGACAAAACTGTCTAGGGAATGGAGAAGGTGTAAAATATGACTTTAGTCTCTTTTGGAATGGTAACAAACAGTTAATTCTGGCTGTCTGAAATTACTTGTATTTTACTGTTTTTCACGTCAGGTTATTTGGAGTGATTCCAGTTAGATTAATATCCTAAAACACCAGATGGGCCGCTTTAAAATTTGAATAAAAAAATAAACTGACTCATTCCTCAGTCAACAACGTTTAAAAACCTGCGGTGAGACTGAACTGACATTCATCTCACCAGAGACTTAAAGGACAACCGACGTCACTTCTTTGTTTTTTAACTGACATCAGAAAAACGTTTTATAGCATCTAAAATACCCAAACACCAAATGATATTTTTAGTCAAATGCAAAACACCAATAAAAATGACTTAAAGTGTCCAAAATCTGCAAAAAATTGAGCTGTGAATTAGGCATTTCCCGCCCTAGTTTGTGACGTTACACCAAGACGCCTTGCATTGCTGGAGAATCAAAACAATGGCTTCAGATTCGGAGAATATGCTTTCTTGTTACACATCCAGTTATGAATATGATTCAAATAGTTCTGAAGAGGAAAGCATACATGTTTGCAATCGATTAAAGAATTTATTCCATGCCATTTTGAGGCAACATTGGGGCAACAATGTATCATCAGAAAAGAGGCACACAATGGTGACCTTCCTTCCTTATATGGAGCTTGGACTCCCTCTTCTGGCGGCTTTTGGGTGCAACACAGTTCTCAGACCAAACATGTACAGCAAAATACATTGACGTGATGGAAGGACGCTACAATGCGTCTTTTTTACGGTCAGGGGGCGGTCCTTTCATGACGTCACGTACGGACTTGTCACCAACTCAAAAACAAGACTTCCTGAATATTCAGAGCGAGTCTTAAAACGTAAAATATAGCTATATGCGGTGGAATCTTATTAAAATACGCTCAGTCGAAGTCATTTGAAGCCATTTTACAAATTATGGACACAACCTGTCCAGAGACAAAAGGGTCTCTGTAGATTAAACCTGGGTGGCAGATGGAAGTGGATAATGAATCCCTGTGGATAATTTAAGCAGTACAGATCGTTTGTTTGGTGTCTGGACTTAGTTCGATGCAACATGGAGAGAAAAAAAATGGAGAGGATGATTATTTGTTTATTTTAAATATGCCTCTGGAGTGCATTCCCCTCTTCATTTCATAACTTTGCTGCTATGTTACTTCTGGGTGGAGTGAACGCTGGTGCGAATGGCTGCCTCTGCTCACCCGCACACAAAAATTACGTGACTATAAAGTGTCCTTGAGAGTTTTGAAAGGCGCTTATAAATGAAATGTATTATTAGGATTATTATATTATTTTCTAATTCATTCATGTCATAACTGTTCTTGCATGCCTCCAGCAGGTGGCAGAAAGGGGCCTTTCCCTCCAGTATGCACACCTGCTGCTAATGTTTCATCAGTTTGCCTGGCAAGCATTTAAGTACTGCTCAGTTGTCAAGTCTCTGTTGGCATTTTTTGAAACTCTCTCACCTGATACTGGAGATGAGCTGTCGATGGTCATCAGTGATGAGGATTTCGGGCAAGACGGCGGCCAACCAGTCGACGTTTTTCTCCGCTGCATATTGCTTCAGCATACTGAAGAGTCTCTCCTTCACGTTGGGATCGTCGCTTAAAATCTCCTCAACCTGTTAAGTAAGAAAATGATGATCGGAAATGAGTGGAGTGTATATGTAAATACTATATAATAAATATCCCGTCATGTCTGCTACCTTCCTGTTGAATTCCAGGGCCTTATATTTCCGGTCCACTCGTGTGCTTTCCCCTCCGATCCGGGTATCCTCCATGCTGAGGTTGACTTTCTGCCTCGAACCGAGGCCCAACACGCCCAACCGCAAAGTCCTCCCTTGGGCTGACTTGATGAGCGCCGCGGCCATTTCGTGCTGCCTGACGGGGATTCCGTTGACTTCCATCACGAGGTCGCCAGCCCTCAAACCCGCACGACCCGCCGGGGAGCACGGTAAGCAGTCCTCCACCAGCAATGGGCAATCTCCCACAATGGTAAAACCATAACGGCCATCAAAGCCTGGTATGATGTCCATCTGGAAACCCAAAATACACAATACTGGGTAAAAAAAAAAACAGTACTAATAATAATAATAATAATAATAATAATAATGATAATAATAATAATACATGATATTTTAAGGACCTTTGAACACTTTCTAGGACACTTTACAGTCACAGACAAGCATAGGCACTATAATAAATATAACAAATCTGTAAAAGTGCAGTATTTGCTTTATCGCAAACCTGTTGGATCCGGGACACCACACCAATACTAGGAGGGATATTCTTCTGTGTCTGTGCGATGGCAACAACAGCTTGCGGACCAAGTGTTGACACATTGTGACCTTCGATTTCCAACACTTGATCTCCAGCTTGAAGGCCAGCCAATTGGGCACTGCTTCCTTCTTCTACATACAAAATGTAGCTTGGTCCATTCCCACCAAGTTGGAATCCAAATTCTTCAGGCCAGCCTTGGTTAGATCCCGGCATGCTGAGGACTGAAAGAGGAGGGGTCGTTACATATTTTTAATAGTAATAATAATAATAATAAGAAGAAGAAGACGAAGATGAAGAAGGAGAAGAAGAGAAGGAAGAAGAAGAAGATGAAGAAGACAAAGAAGAAGACGAAGAAGAAAAAGAAGAAAAAGACAAAGAAAAATAAGACGAAGAAGAAGAAGATGAAGAAGAAGACAAAGAAGAAAAAGACGAAGAAGAAGAACAAGACAAACAAAGAAGAATAACACGAAGAAGGAGAAGAAGACGAGGAAGAAGAAGAAGACGAAGAAGACAAAGAAGAAGATAAAGAAGAAGACAAAGAAGAAAAAGATGAAGAAGAAAAACAAAGAAGAAGAAGACAATGAAGACAAAGAAGAAGAAGAAGAAAAAAGAAAAAGTCAAAGAAAAATAAGAAGAAGAAGAAGAAGAAGAAGACGAAGAAGAATAAGACGAAGAAGGAGAAGACGAGGAAGAAGAAGAAGACGAAGAAGACAAAAAAGAAGACAAAGAAGAAGAAGAAGACGAAGACAAAAACAAAGAAGAAGAAGAAGAAGATTATATTGAATTTCTAAGCGCCGTTCAAAACTCTCAGGGACACTTTACAGTCATGGGATTTTTTTTGTGCGGGTGAGCAGCGGCAGCCATTCGCGCCTTGCATCTAGAACTGCTTCATGTCACAAAGAGGGTTCAGCAAGTGCTGAAGAATGAATGACTCTGCGTCTTTGTGTTGTCATATTATTTGTTATTTAGTTTTTGTGGTTGTTTTGACGCCGCCGCGAGAGTGGCTGCCTTTTCGAGCAGCTTCTTTAATTACAGTCCTCATGTAATGCGCCTCTCTTTCCCAACAGCAATTCCCTTTGACCTTCGACCTCCAACGCCATTCCATCAAGCCATCAATGACCATCACAAATGTAAATAAAGTGACTTCATGATACAATGCAGTGTAATTCTTTCATTACAATACAATAGCACATTTATTATACATAGAATAAGGTATGTTGTGTGTACTTTTAAGGCTTATTTGCTTGAAAACTATATTTTATGGAAACCCGGGAACGGATTATTCCCATTTTAATGGTTTCCTATGGGATTTTTTTTTTTTTTTTTTAGATACACACTTTTCGCCTTACACACTCTGTCTGGGAACCAATTAAGTTCGTAAGTTGAGGTCTCACTGTACTTGAACAAAAATATCAGCAGAATTATGAGCACACAAAAGAGACATGAAATATAAGAAACCACTCACAGAAATCTTTAGATTGACACCTTGAGCTCCGTTTGGTTTGGTGTAATGAAGATCTGCTTTTTTTGTTTTGCAAAAATTTCTTCATTTTCAGCCTCGAGTCGGAGCGTCTTCCCAGGTCAATGTAGATTAAAACAAAAGGGGAATCACAGTGCACACCCCTTTACCCAGACCCCATAAAATAGAGTATCACGATCCAAATCGGATGAATTTATGAAGAGGTTGGTCCTGCGTCTCATCTCTTATTCATCCCAGGGCAAAGATACTCTCCGTGTTAATCAGAAAACTGGGACGCCGCCACCCGTGCACTTGATTTCCTTTATAATTCACTCCGAAAAAGGGCCTCATTTGTCTATAAATACACCCATGTGTCTTTTTTTCCGCCTCCTCTCCTCGTGGTTAGGTACCTCTCTGAGGAACCGCTAATGGCCCAGAATCACTCCTGGTTGAGGAGGACTAATTGGAATTCTGTCCGTCTTCGATTGTGGGTCCAGGAGTAGCGATTCAAGATTTAAGGCTGTAGGATTAGATGGATTATTTGTGGGCTTTGTAGCCCTACCTCCTTCTCCTCATATCGCGATGCCGCTTTAGTAGAAGTACATACTCACCATCTCTGGTTGGATATTAACCCTTTCCTGCACCCTGTCAACCTGATAAAATGGTAAGCTGTCCCTGAAAGGGTTAGTATTATTATATTGATAATTCCAAACAATGTAGAATGGCTTTTCGGTGAACTACTTTTCTCAAATTATGTCCCTTCACAGCCAATGTATACATACATATTACACCGGTACTGACACAAAAATCCACAATGAGCGTGTTTGATATCAATAATATAAGTGCAACAGTTTTACAAGCAAAAGAAAAGGTGAAAAATACTGTTTTAAAGCAGGCCTCTCATACCTTTGTCGGCAGCATCAATAACTCCTGAAGCTGTAATATGAGGGGCAGGACCAGTTTGCAACCTGATCCAGCAGGTGTCTTGTGTTGCCTTGTCTTCTTTCACAGTGGTTGAAAAAAGGTTCTTATTTTTTGATTAATGACAGTCGGGAAAAGGCCAAAAATTCATAACCTTGATTTTGATGCAATACGCATGTAATAAAAACAAAGAAAAACTGAAAACATGAGCAAAAAGTAACAAATCACAAGCGCTTTTAAGTACAAAAGATTAATAGCAAAACAATTTGACTGAATTCAATTTGACAACTTTAATTGTGAATATTTTGATTTACAATAGAACTGAAGCTATTGATCATTTTTATGTACATTTTGCATGCACGTGCACCTTGAATCGCAGACAATAATAACATTACAACTAACAACTGCTCCTACAACAACTAACACTAACATACAAATATATGATTTAAAGCGAACTATCTCTGAAATCTAAAAGTATATAAAACTAAAAAGGGAAAACAACGAAAATAACATGACTAAATACATGTATTACAAAGTTTAATACATGTCATCTGTAAGTAAAGATGAACACGTGAATTGATAATAAATACTAATTACATAATTTTATATAATTATATTAAACACCAATCAAAGAGTTAACGTTAAATGAGTAGTTTTAGAATAATTATTTCCAGTTTTAAAATTATTCTTTCAGGACAGTTAAGCCACACCCACTTCCGCTAGCTATCCACGCATGCTAAGAAAGCAGCAATGTTTACAGGAAGTACACCAAACGTGAAACGAAAACACTGTCGCCACCTGCATAACTTTACCACTTATGTTAACGCGAGATCATATTTTAGATATGATTTGAAATGAACAATCTCTGAAATATAAAAGTAACGAAAATTAAAAAGGGAAAGCAACAAAAATAACATTACTCGATATTACAAAGTTTAATGCAAGGCAAGCACTTAATCGTAAAGTACACGTGAATGGAAAATAAATATTTATTGTTTTAATCATTATATTAACCACAAATACAATATATAACGTAAAATTAGTCGTTTTATTTCGAGTTTTAAAATAAGTATTTTTGCACGGATGAGCCACACCCACTTCCGCCAGCTTGCACGCATGTTCCGGAAGTAGCAATATTTACAGGAAGTAGAACAAACGCGAACGTAAACACCGTCGCTTCCTGCACACTTTACCAGTTATGTTAACTTTAGGTCATATTTTTCAAATGATTGTTTTTACATCTAAAGGTGAAACTTTAAAACATGTACTGTATCTTGGATAAGCGCAAAGACCTGCGGTAAAATATATTCCACCACCTTTGAAGTTTAGAATGTATTTTCGTTGCCATTTATTCTTCACTTTGGAACAAAACGCCTGCGGAATTTGACAGTGGCGATATTATCGGCGTTGTTGTGAGGTTATACGGCGAATCCATGTGCAAGTTGTTCCGTGATACATGGATTTCCTCACTTTGTTTGCCATCTACGTGGCTGTGGTGCTCACGTCCATCATTTTAGTCTGCAAATATTCGGGCCAGCCACAAAGTCCATTTTCTTATATTTTCGACACCATAACAACGGTGAGACAAATGGGGTATTTTATTGATATCACCAGAAATGCACTCTAGGGGACGCTGTAAGATAAGGTTCACATCGTCAACAGGCTCACTACAATATACTTTTCTTCTACAATTGACAGTTCGTTTTACCACTGACTCCAAAATGGCTCAAGCGGTGTTTACGGTGGACCTCGCACATATTTTTTCACCAGAGGTGTGTACTTTTGCTATCTTTTCATTTGCTATCTTGTCATCAAGATCGCTGCCATTCTAATGTGCTCTTTCCCTGTCTTTGCAGGAACAAAATGTTCATCATTCTGCACATCCTGTTAGAAGGAGCCGTCTATGCTGAGTTCACCTATGAAGTTTTTAGTTTTTGCGTCGAGATGGGCATCTCCCTGATCAGCCTATCCGTGCCTTACATCCTCCTTGTCATAAAGACGTTCTTCTTCTACCTTTGCATCAAAGAAGAACCAGGTACTTTTTTATTGGCTTTGCATTTGGTATTGTTATTTTATCCTCCGTCACTCCATAACTTTTTTATTTGTTGTCGTTTCAAAGGCACCGTGACCAAGAAGAAACTCTCCAGCCAGTTAACAGTGTATCCATATGACAACAGACTGTTTCAGCCTGGCATCTCTTGCCCAACATGTCACCTTATCAAACCTGCCCGTTCCAAGCACTGCAGTGAGTTCTTTGTATCGTCGGTTCTTGCCTCTTTATCTTATCCTTTCTGTTTGCATCCTTGCATTTCGTCATTCCTTCATTGAGAAATTATCTAAATACCACACATTCAACTCAGCTTTTATTCTTGTGCCAAGTTCCAACATATTATTCACCCCATTTTAGTCTTCTTCTTTTCCTTTCGGACCATTTTATTGACAATTAAAATTGTCTGAACCCCAAATGCACTTTGTATATCAGGAATGTGCAACAGGTGCGTGCAGCGTTTCGACCACCATTGCATCTGGGTGAACAACTGCATCGGGGCTTACAACATCCGGTATTTCCTGCTGTACTTGATCAGCGTATGCGCCATGTCGGCTGATATCGCCATCTTGACGGCTTATGTGCTGTTTGAAGCCGTGCTGCAGTCGGGGCTACTGTGGGCAAATTACATTGATGAATATGGCCAGCAACAGCAAGCTGGGCCTCAATTTGTCATCCAGGTAAGAATCAATAGCACAATTTTCCTCCTTATTGTAACATAAATTGATTGATAAATTTAGTGGGCATATTTCATTTAAAAAGACGTTCTTTTTTTTTCTTTGTAGCATCTGTTCCTGACCTTCCCTCGAATCGTCTTCATGCTGGGCTTTGTCATCTTTGTCTTCTTGCTGCTCGCAGGTTACACACTGTTCCATTTGTTCTTGGCGCTCATCAATCAAACGTCCAATGAGTGGTACAGAAATCGCGGCCATGTTTGTCAGCACTGCCACCCGTCTTCCGCGGGAGATCATTTGTGTAGCACGGCGTCTCATAACTGGAAGAGAAACTACTACAGCCGAGGGGTACTGCGAAATTTGGGAGAGATATTTTTTCCTCAACGACCTGGTGGGAAAAAAAACACCTAGAAAATTGTCTGCGATTGGTCTCCGTTTACATATCAAAAACAAAATAGACATCCACACAGTGTCACAGATTAGAAAGGTCCCCATGACTAACATTGATGGAATTTCTTTACACCATTGATTGTTGTTACACCATTGATTATGTATTTTTAATTTCAAATGAGAATTTTATATAACGTGTAAGGGGGTTTCTATGTGAAACAATTTTTTTAAAATATATTGCTTTCAACTGCATGTTAAATTGTATTTTTTCACGATTAAAAATCATGCATTTGTAATTTGAATTCATTTCTTGTGTTGTTCTAACATTAGATGTCGAGGCCACAACACCCAAAATACACCACCAAACAAAAATAATGAGAAATATGAATGTACATCAAATCCTAATTATAATAAGGAGTATATAGCATGAAATAAAAAGTTTTAATGTGTTACTTCTGTAGAGTAGAGTATATCATGTTGTGATTAGCCGAACGTCCAATACTGCAAACTGTAAAGGACATGATATTTTCAACAGGCGTAGAAACGGACCCTCAATGCAGGTGGGCGTGGTTTACGTCATGGGTCCTTTTAGTTTTAAGCCGGTGCGGAAGTTGTCGCGTTGTTAAAAAGAAGGGCTCACTGGAAGGTCAGGTTTTGCTCACTTTTTGTTTCGGGACAACTTAAGTTATTTGTTTATCCCGAGAAGTTAGACTTATGGTCGTGTTATAACTTGCCCTCGACCTGTAAATTAGGGTATGTAATGCGCTAGAAATACGAGATACGCTAGAAATACTCGTATTTCCTGGTCAGGAAAGCGAACGCTCCTCGATTGCGCAACTACCGTACAAATTAAGTGTTTATTTTTAACACTTGGGTGCAACTTTCCTCGTCATGGCCGAATCAAAATGCGTCCGACTCAGCGGCGAGTTGTCGAAACAACTGTTGGCCTCTGTGGACAGCGTCCTGTTTGACTGCGACGGGGTCATCTGGAGGGGGGACCAGGCCATCCCCGGTGCCCCTCAAGTCATCAAGCTGCTTAAGGAACATGGGAAGAAAGTCTTTTTCGTGACCAATAACAGCACCAAGACAAGAAATATGTACGTGGATAAAATGTCCACGATGGGATTTAATGCCAATGAGGACGAGGTGTTTGGGACTGCGTACTGCTCCGCCATTTACCTGAAGACGGTGTGCAAGCTACAAGGCAAAGTCTACCTGATAGGCAGCAACGCTATGAAACAGGAACTGGAAGCGGTCGGTATCCAGCAGACGGGACTGGGACCGGACCACATCTTTGGCAAGCAGACCGACTGGGCCAACGTGCCTCTGGAACCTGACGTGAAGGCGGTTCTGGTCGGATTTGATGAGCATTTCAGCTACATGAAGATAAACAGAGCCTTGCAATACCTCACCCGAAAGGACTGTTTGTTTGTGGGTACCAATCGGGACACTAGGCTGCCTCTGGAGGGGGGCACAGCAGTCCCAGGTAGGACAATTTCTGCTTAGAAGCTCTCTACCAGTTCAAATGCTAAGTGTTCAAATGCCTCTTCTTGCTCCCGTCAGGTACAGGCTGCCTACTGCAGGCAGTTGAAACCGCAGCCCAGCGCCAAGCCGCCACGGTAGGCAAACCCAGCCGCTTCATGTTTGACTGCGTGTCCTCCAAGTTCAACGTAGACCCCGGCCGATGCCTGATGGTGGGAGACCGACTGGACACGGACATCATGCTGGGTTCCAACTGCGGCCTCAAGACGCTCCTCACCCTCACCGGCGTCAGCACGGTGGACGATGCTGTGGCTAATCAGAAGAGCGGCTGCTCGGAGAGGCAGAAAATGGTGCCGGATTATTACGTGGAGAGCATTGCGGATTTGCTCCCGGCCCTACAGGGATGAAGGTCCGTCATCTTCCACTCGCCGAGGTTATATTCACCAGTTTTTTTATCTTTTTGACACAACTACTGTCATCTTTTTAAAAGAGATTGTATCCTTAATTATCAAGGTGCTACTTGAATCGCTAAAAATGCTAATTGCATTATTATTATTTCTTTTTGGGGTAATGTGTCAAACTGTGCTAAGCTAACCCTGTGCTAAGTTACAAATGAGTGTATTTTTTTAAGCACTCTTATTTCACATGTATTTTCCGCGCAACACAGTATCAAGAATACAGATGATTACCACACAGTATAGCATTCGGAGATAACTGTACTTTTTAGGGGAAAAAAGTACTTTGATATATTTTATTGATCTTGTGAGATAAAGTTTTTGGCTAAGTGGCGAATGATTTTCTTTTGCGCGGGCCTCTTGATGTTCACACAAATATGCAACGTTGATTAACTCATTCACCGCCATCCACGAATTTATTTGACGTAGAGTGCTACTGCCAAATTTATTTGGGGTTTGTTTTGTCATGCCTGGGTGCCAATAAAGCGCTGGCCAGACCTCTGGAAATTCTTTCTCCTTCCACAAGGGGGCAGAATTTCCTTTTTTTTTTTCAATGTTAATAATAATAATAATAATCCATTTCATTTCTAAGCGCCTTTCAAAACTTTCAAGGTCACTTTACAGTCACAGAATAAGTTTGTTTCTGTGGGTGAGCAGCGGCAGCTACGTGCGACAGCGTTCACTGAAACCCCGAATAACTCAAATAGATTGAAAGCTAGTCAGCTAGCTAATAGATAGCCAGCCAGATAGCTAGCTAATTAGCGCTTTGTCCCAACTTCAGCTGTTGTTAAAGCGCTATATAAAAACAGTATGTATTGCATTGTATTTTGCACAGCTGCCCTCATTTCACAGTCATATAACTCCAGACCCATATAATTTAGGAATTAACTTTTCTGATGAAAGAAGAGAGTCTAAGGTTTCTTACTTTGCATAGAATGTTTATGTAGTCCTAAAACTCAATATTCTTTGGGTCCTGGAATTTGAGTGAGAATGACAAAAACCCCGGCACTGGTGTGGACACATTTTTTGCACGTCTGGTAGTGAATGAGTTAAAGAAAATAGAAGAAAAAAAATAATCTTAACCTCAGCTTGCTGTGGTTCATGCGACACGGGTATTTTTTTCCATAAAGTGTGTGCTTGCACCTCTCGCCTACTTGAGGGTTACCTTCCATGCCACGGCTGCTTTTTTTTTTTTTTGCCTTTGTTTATTGTCTGCACTGATGTCGACTGCCAAGCGTGTGCAGGAAGGGCAACTTGTGAATCCACACCAAAATGTAATGACTTCTTCCTTGTACGGTCAAAGGTATGAAAACAATCTCCCTCCGTAAAGGTTCAGGTGATTCAAGAATTTGGATTGAAGGGGTGGAGTGAATTTAGGGGGATGGCGGTGGGGGTCTTTGGGGATGAAAACGGAAGGCAGCCAGGTGAAGCGGATTTCGGACAAAGCTCTTGTCATGAGCACAGCTCCGAGTAAGGAGCCACGATGGGACGCGGGAGTCGAAGGTGTTGGGATCTTCCAGAAGGTTCTTTGGTAAGCGTGTCATTTCCTGGTTCTTCATGCTGAATTTTTCTCAGTTGATTTCTTTTTTTCTATTTAGAAAAGGGGCTGCTCTGATTCCCACCACATCCCCAAAAAAGCTCTCTGTATTAGCCTCGTAGCTTTATTGCTCCTTATCCTCCTGGCGCTCGGATTGACTGGTCACCTCGATTTGCTGCAACATCACCAACAGGTTTGTCTGATCATATTTTCACCCCCCCCCCCCCTTCTCATCTTCGTTATTCTTCACAGGCGATCCGATTCACAGCTCCCGACCCGGCAGGGGTCCTGCGCCTAAACCAATCTGCAATCGTGGACCAGGAGAACGACCTTGTGACCTTTTCGGTGACGGCGCAGTCGAATCAAACATCCATTGTGCTCTTTGACATTAAACATGTACGTTCACGTGGTATGAATGACGGAGGGGAATATGTTTGATTACATTCTGCTGTGCTTTAAAGGACAACCGACGTCTCCGGTTGTCCATAAGTTGTAAAATGACTTCTACTGAGCGTATTTTTAATAAGATTCCATTGCATATAGCTATATTTTACGTTTTAAGACTCGCGCTGAATATTCAGGAAGTCTCGTTTTTGAGTTGGTGACGAGTCCATACGTGACGTCACGAAAGGAACACCCCTGACCGAAAAAAAAACACGCATTGTAGCAGTCCTTCCGTCACGTCAATGTATTTTGCTGTACTTGTTTGATCTGAAAACCTCATGTTGTACCAAAAAGCTGCCAGAAGAGTGCGAACAAGCTCCATGGAAGGAATTTATCAGCCTGTGGAAACGGGCTGATTAAGTCCTCACAAGAGCATGGACGCCATTTTCTGCCTCTTTTTGGGTGTTATATTTCCCCCCAATGTTGTCTCAAAATGGCACGGAATAAATTATTTCATCGATTACAAACATGTATGCTTTCCTCTTCAGAATTATTTGTATCATATTCATAACTGGAGGAGTAACAAGAAAGTATCTCCTCTGAATCTAAAGCCATTGTTTTGATTCTCCAGCAATGCAAGACGTATTGGCGTGACGTCACGAACTGGGGGCGGGACTTTCTGAAAATGCCCAATTCGCAGCTCAATTTTTTTGCAGATTTTGGACACTTTAATTCATTTTTATTGGTATTTTACATTTGAATAAAAATATCATACTGCGTGTTTTGTGTTTTTTAGATATTTATTTATTATTAATTGTTTTTAAAGGGTCTGGTGTGTTACCAGCCGGTCCACCAGGAGAGTTGCTTGCTGCGGACCATGGAGACATCGGATTACGAGAATGTGCACTCCCTTCTTCAAGCATCGGTACAAAAGGTACCGAAATACATTTTTATACTAATTGAATTTATACATATACAGTACAATGAAAGCACTACAGACTCGCAATTACGAATATCTCCCAATGAATGATTTCTGAAACTTAACATGTATGCCAAATTATTCATTTTTTTTCCTGAAAAACTCACTTGTACAACATTTCGAGAAACTATGTTGACATGTTCTTGAGGAGCTCCAAAGTTCCATCTCATGAGCAAAATTGGTTCCTACAAAGTTGCTAGCATAGAATTGTCCAAAATATTTTACAGAAATGAAGATTGCCAGACCAACATGGATTTTTTAAGTGTCCTTGCGAGTTTTGAAAGGGGCTTATTAATAAAATGTATTATTACTATTATTATTAATAGTTTTATTAATTTATACATATGACAGTTTTAACCCGACTTCTGCAAGATTGCCAGACCAACATGGATTTTTTTTATTTAGGGGGAGGCTGGTATTGGCTGTAAAGTGTCCTTGAGAGTTTTGAAAGCCGTTTATAAGTAAAATGTATTATTATTATTATTATTATTATTAATTTATAGTCACAGTATGGCAGTTTTAACCCAATTTTTGCAAGATTGCCAGACCAACAGATTTCTTTTGGGGAGCTGGTGTCCTTGAGGGTTTTGCAATGTGCTTATAACTAACATGTATTATTATTAATATTCATAGTGACATTATGGCAGTTTTAACCCAACTTGCGCATTTATAGTGTGGTTCTGCATGCATGAATACTTCACTGCTAAATGTAAAACGGGGGCGTTGAAGAAGATCCTTTTCAGGTCTCGCTCCTGCTGGATTCCTCAGAAAATGTGATCCATGCAGCGTGGGCTCTTCTTACAGGAGACTGGAGCAGATACAATAGCTTCACTGTGTGTGTGTTTATGTGTGTGTGTGTGTTGAGAGGGGGGGGGGTCTTCTATTTTGGAATGAAATACTGCCCCGCTGTCTTCCAATTAGTTCTCAATGGAGCCTTTCTGATATTTTACTAACCATATTTGTCACCATAATATGTTTATATATATACATGCATATATTTTTTTTCTCCAGCAGAATCCGTTCCATCTTTCCGCGAACGAGACCACCCGACGCACCGAGATCTTGGGGGTCCTTTCCGCTCATCAGATAGATGCCTCCACTTTGGAAGGACCTTTGAAACTTTTGTGTCAGGATAAGACTATTCACTGGACCAAAAGGGCTGAAGGTAAAGGAGTGGAGAACAAAGCATGACTTTAAACGTTAAATTGTAATATTTTTCATGCATGAGAAAAAAATCAAGTTATTTCAATTTGGATTGATTTATTTGAGATAAGTTTCGATTTCTGTTTGTCTTTTCTTCACAGGGAAGGGCAAACAGCGGCTGGTGTATTTCTGCATAGACATATGCTTTCCCAACAATGTCTGCGTGTCTGTTTGTTTTTATTACCTACCGGAGTGATTTTTGATCTGTAATAATAATCCCGGGGGGTTATGAGGAGGAACTTTTTTTTGTTTTTTGAAGCTCTATCGAGAATAAATATACAAGATGAATGCTGTCAGTACATTGGAGAGACAAAATTCATTGCTACAACTAACGCCCTGTGGCTCCCCATTTGTACCGGTGTAACATCAATGTTGAAATAAAACAAAAAACAAACACTTTTTAGAATGTATTAAAAAAAAAAAGTTAATGATCTTTCAACGTTACACCGTCCCCGATCCTTATGTCAGCACGCTGTCATTGAAGGCCAGGCACACCACAGCCTTCTGATGGCCGCTATACTCCCTTTTGATCTCGCCCGTCTCCACGCACCACAAACGAGCCAAGTTGTCCGATGAAGCTGTGGAGAAATAACGTAATTCGTTGTTATTATTCCGTCGATCGTCTCGGAATGTTTCCGTCAAACTTGGCCTACCTGTGACGATGTACTGTGAGTCCCCTGAAAAGGCGCAGTCCCACATCCAGCCTCTAGATGTCTCTCCAGGATTGTTACTCTTGATGCTCAATTCGGTCATAAGAGAGAAATTGGACGTCCTCCAAATTTTACAGGTTTGGTCAGCTGAGCAGGTGGCTAACAGACTGAAGATGAAAACCACGGCGACATCCGCGAAACTCAATTTGATGCATCGTAAGGTAACATATAGAATTTTTTTTGCAGCTGCAAAGACTCACGTGGAATCGGGGCTAAACTTGCAGCGTAGGGAGTAGCGTTTGTGCGCCGGGATTTTGGTTTTGGGAATGAGTTGCGTCACCTCATCTCCTATGCCTCCAACCAGGTTCCACACGTAACAGTTACCCTGTTGTGAAGAACAATTAGAAAGTTTTAGGAATTATCACCTTCAAATTTTTTAGCTTTTATGCATCCTTGTAATCTGATTACATGATAAATTGTACATAGTTGTAACCACTTTTGCAGAAAGGGTTAAAAAAATGTTGAATTTACCGAGCTGTTGACTGCTGCCATTGAACTGGCATCTGGATTGATATGAACCGCGTTGACAGACACTTCCGGCTCAGGAATGAGCTGCTCATTATGGTCTGTTTTCAGATCCCAAATATGAATCACTCCACTCTGGTCTCCGACGATAAGTTCTGCCTGAAAATAAAACACTTTATTTGCCCGATAATGGAAAAAAAAAATACAATTTACGGCAGCAAAACCAACGTCTGTATGCATTTGTGAATATTCCACCTGGTTTGGATGCAGGCACACGCAATTGATGGGTGCGTTGACCTGAAAGATCCTTTGACACTGCAGATTTCGAGACCTGCATGGAATTAAGTTATTTTATTGTCTTTAAATACTTAATATTTATCATTTTCATCCAAACATTTACTCTAATTCTGACTTTGCTACTATGTTATCTTAAATTGGCAGACCACCAAAGAACCCTTCTTACAGTCCAGTTCAATAGAGTACCTCAGATCCCAAATACGAGCCATGCAATCTTCTCCTCCAGTGTACATCCAGCGTCCATCTTCATGGAACCCCACAGAGGTGATGTTCTTGCTTACGCCGTCATAGTTGATGACTGGGTTGGGATTGTTGGAGTTCAGGTCGTACATGCGGATATGTTGATAACCTTAAAAGGCAAAGCAAAGTACAAAACATGTCAGGTATTTGAACACCTACAATACACTGTAAGTAAGGAATCTGCTTAACATTAGCAAAGCAAAGTATTATCCATAACATACACATTATATGTATGATGATTTCTGAGTCATTAAAAAACAAACAAACCTGCAGCAGCAATCATACTCCTGTCAGGCGTGACTTCAAGTGAATTGACTTGCTGGCAACAAGATTTGTTAAAGAAACATTTAAGAAACAAAATCATTTTCTCGATTTTACAGTGATTGCATAGGAACTGAACCCACACTTCCTGCACGGAAGTCAGTTACGTAAACCACGGCCATCAGTTGTCACTCACAACTTGATCATTGAGTACAAAGTCGTGTTTCAGATTGATGTAATAATAATACATTTCATTTTTAAGCGCCTTTTCACCAAAAACAAGCTCCTAAAAGAGACGTTGAATATTAAAATAAAAAAAAAAAGCAGACGGAAAGACGCATTGCATTTTTTTCAACCGGAAATGTGATGCCTAATTAAGGATACCGAGTCCTGGTGTTGAACAGTTCGGGTGCAGATTCCGCTGTGGGCTTGCCAAAAGCGGACTGTGTGGTCGTATCCAGCAGTGGCCAAAATGACCGGGTCGCTGCCCACGGTCCCCTGATTCACGTTCATGCTTGTCTTCTGGCTGCCACTGTCAATGTGAGTGTAATCCACCAATACGCGTTAACGTTTAATTAATACACACACACCGCAAACTCCAAAATGACAGCACCTGACAGGTAACGTTTGTGCCGCGTTAAATGGGTTGGAACAGCATATATACGATATTAAAAGTATTTCTAGTAAAACTATAACCATGAATGGATGGAAAAACAACACAAATGACACTGTTTAAAGTAGGAAAAGTTAGATTAATGTTGATTACCTGTTTTTTTAGTGCTGCACAAAGTATGTGCGTCTTTCAAAATGACCCCCTAAGCAACAAATAATGGTGACAGAATAGTTCCGCTTTGCTTGCGTCAGTGTTGCCCTCTGCTGGCTTGTAATTTTATTGTCGCAAATGTTAAATAAAAGTAACATTGAATAGGACTCCCCTATAAATATGAAGGCGGTGTAAATTATACCTTATGTTGGGAAAATATATGGCAGCATTTTTATTTGTATACTGTATTGACATACTTTAAGAATGTTAACTGTTCATTATTTGAAAGTCACACGCCCCAGTTCTTTCAACTCCTTATGTTAATTATCTGAATGTTTTTAACATGTTTTCACCCCCTTACCAAAATCTGAAAATACTAGGGATAGAAAAAAAGTACCGTTAAGATTTAAGAGACCAGACTTGAACAAAAAATGTCTTTATTATACTGAATATGTCACTATTTACCACCTCAGACGAATCCAAAACAGTGTCAAAGAACAGGCATAATAAGAACAATGTAAACACAAACGCTCACTTCTGTGTTATGCTTAGAAGAAACAAATATTCAAGCTTCAACAGTGTATCTGAGGGGAGTTTCTCAGTTCTCCTTAGGCAGAGTTGACATGTGCTGCTTCACCTCACCCGGGTCGGCCAGTGAACATGCCAGGACCACTGCCCGCACTCCACTTTTTGTCCTTGTGGACGGGAGGATCTAAAACAAGTTATGCAGAAACATTTAGAATGTGTCTTTGCGCTGAATCTTTAAAAGTGAACAGCAATTTGTACCTTTACATATGTTTTGCATCTCTCCAGAAGAAACTTCCACTTCATTGCTGTGCGCTCATTTTCGCTTAAAGTAGTAAACTGCTCGATCTGAAGCGAAAGGAAAAGATACATTTTTTCCCCCCTCCTCTGATTTTTGATGAATAACAATTGTGCAATTTGTAATACTGTACTGACAGTGCATCCTAACATGGCCTCAGCAACTGGGCTTCTGAGGGTACAGGCGTGCAGCGTGCCCGTGTGGTCCGTGAGGTCCACCAGGAGGTCAAAGCCAGTGATGAATGAGAAGACTTGACCTTTTCCTGGACACAACTGGTTGCTGCAATACTGGACGCCTTCAGTCACTTGGAACTTGCACTTGGCGCTGAAAGACCATTAAAAAAAGTGAGCAAATGTTGCAACGAGTAACTCATCCCATGTGAGTGAGCATACCAGCGAGTCTTGATGACTTTGGAAATGCAAGAATCCAGATCGAGTTTAGAGATGAAACTGTATGTGATGCCATAGGAGGTTTCTGGTGTTTCTTGGCTTTTTTCTTTAAGCTGACTCACAGTGTACACGGTGGTGATTGACTCCACTGCTCAATCAGAAACAAGTCATTTGGACATATAATGAGAAGAAAATGAGAATGACACTAAATCCCACCATTTTTTTTTCACCACCTCATAATTTCAAACAGACACGTGGGCCGACTCCCAAACGCTTCACGTTTCTCATTAAAATACAGGGCCTTTTTCTTCGAATAATACCAAGAGCCAGTTTTTAAGAATTTATGCTAAATTACCCAACACATCCTCTGCCTTGTCATCTTGTTCCAGAGCGCCTGATTCCAATAGCTGTGTAGCATATCTGCACAGCAAGCCAGCTTCTTGCGTATCTGCCCCCACCCAAAAAAAACACATACAGTGACAATGTCAAAAACCCTGGCACTGGAGTTGACACATTTTTTTTGCACATGTCTGGCAGGGAATGAGTTAATTGTTAGCTGTTACGCTTTGACGTAAACGACGCGGTGACACGCTTACCAGGATTGACAGTGATAATGGTTTTGGAGTTGACTGTTGCGGTCATTCCGTTGCGGAAGCTGTCAAAGTTAATCTTTGTATCCGCTATGAAGATCACTTGGAATGAGGAATGGAGTCAAAACATGCGTTAGGTATCTCGAAAAATAACAGAGCGCTTCATCTCAAGTGTCTGCAGTTATGCATGGCTTTTATACGGGAATGTTAATAGGACGTGACGGGTAGGAATAACATTCCACTAGAGATTCATTCCTACCAGTCCCTTTGGATACTGAAGTCTGGACATGTTGAATGGCTTCTCTGTCCCAACTGTGAATTAATTACAGGTCAGGAAGTTAGTCTGGAGAGGCCAACAAGTTCAACTAGATTTTTTTTTAACCAAAGTCAATGGGATTGAAACAAACCTACGACTAAATGGAACACAAAGTAGGAAACCCACCAAATGAGCGGGAAGGACGTGACCAACTCATCAAAAAGCTTCACTTCCATCCTCTGTCCCTGGCGTCCATCAGATTTCCTGAACAGTTTCATCTCACCAATCTGAAAAAGTAGAACGGCATAGCGCGAAAACCGGAATGAAATGACCTTTTGATGGTGTTTGATGAAAACCGACTCCTATAAGATCACACGTGAGTTTGTGGTTCACGCAATTGAGAACCTACCGCTTTCACGCCAGCTAGTATATTTATAAATGATCCATCCAGACTCTTCCCATTGGCCACGACATCTCCCAGTGGGTAAAAGTCTCTGGAGTCCTTCACTGGCATGTGAATCAGCGGTAGCAACCTGTCACTGGTGTCCATGTCCACACAAAGAGACACTTGGGAATGAGCCTCTGCAAGCAGCAACCTATAGGGACTGGCATGGAGAAGGAAAGGAGAGCTGTGAATTTAGATATTGGAAATTATGTGACTTGAGGATTACTTACCCTGGTGTTGTAGGACAGAATCTTTCCTCTTTCTCCGGATCTTTGGTGGTCACCAATGGGTTTTCAATAATGACTGAAGACATAGTAATGACTGAGGCAATTAGCGATATCAGAGTAGACACGTTAGTAGGGGGTCGATCTTACCAACATCACCAATACTGAAACTGCCGGACAGCATGTTAATGTAACCATCACTCCCCCAGGCCGATACATTGATGAAAAAGTCAGGAGAGTCCTTGACGGTGAAGCCAAAAGTAAATCTGTCCACTCCAGCATCTAAAAAAAAAACAGTAAATGAGAAAGAACGCTCAAACGATTTTACAACATTTCACCACAAGAGGGCACCAGTGGACAAAATACGATAGCATGAATTATTTTACAACGTGATAATGCACTTATAAAATAATAAAGTCAACATGCTGACAGAATAAATGTAATACGTACTTTTTCTGTCGGGGAAGCTTTTAGTATCAGTTTTCCAAATGATTACACCGATCATTTTCTGCAATAAGATGCAGACAAGTTATAGTGAATCAATAAATCCAGCCTTAAACGTTGTATCACAACGCCAGACCATGCTAAGTTACTAATAATAATTATAATAATCATACAAGCCACCCTGCCCCTAAAAAGTTAAGAATGTTGTCAAAATAAGTGTTGTTTTACTTACAGGGTGAGTCAATTTGGGATGAAGCTCAGAGATGCAATTGTAGTTGATGGCGGCCATTTCCAGCACTTTTTCAAATAATTCTTCCCAACAACTTTAAATACAATATTTTATTAATATCAACGAGTTAAATACAAGTACAACAAACTAATATCAACATATAGTATTTAACTGCTCAAAGAATTCTGGATGAGTTTGTATCAGTGCAACCTTGTTCAGTTTTATCACGGCAAATGTGTTTGCTTGTTTGATGCCTTCGGGTACAGTGGGAAATATTCCAAATGCGGTAATATCGTTGAAATCGTCCAAACAAACATGTCTAAATATTGCATTTAAACGCTCTTTTTGGACTCTGCAATTATGCTTAGTCCAGCAAGCCAATTTCAATAAACACTTGTCATTCAAGTATTTTATTTCTTTATTTATTTTTAGCTCAGAAAGCGAAACACCCTATTTAAAATCCAATTCGAATCCCCTGAAATTTGTATTTCCAAACCTTTATTGGGCCATGGGACAAAAACATGTTGATTAAAAAAATATGTAATTTTATTGTGTATTTTCCCCTTTCAAATAGAACTCACAGTAAACCACCAAACTAAAGTAGCCTAAAACAATCTATATTCACATGTACAAAAAATACTGTCCGCTTTTGGTAAACAATGGAAAAACCCAAACCGGCACAGAAAAAATAACTTGAAAATGATGACACTGATATCTGTTGAACTGCATATGAATAGTCCACAATGCTACAGGGACATGTTATTGCAAAAAAGTGACAAAAAAGTACCGCCACACACAAAAAAAAAATATCTGCACGTGTGTGGTGTAAAAACAAATGTGTATTTTATAAACCTATCTGTCACTGAAAGTAATTATTATGCACGGATGAAAAAAGATACATAATTTTTAACCAAGTGACACTGCATTATTTGGCTTGAAAATCATTCCCAATGGCGAGCGGTGTCCCAATACCTTTGCCTACACAGTTTTAATTTCTTCTAAATGTCGCACTATACACACGACATTGTGGATATTGTCATGCTAATCTATTCCAATCATAAATCACAGCACACGATTCAACAAATGACATCTTGGCAGAGACGAATGTGACAATTTCCTGTCCGTTTGATTGAACAAAGCTGTATCTGACTCGTGATACTGTCTTATACAGCTAAGCATGACTGAAGAGCGGTGACGGTAAACCCGCAAATGCAGCCTTTTTCCTCATCTCTGTGTAGGAATAATCCTCACAGTTGACTGTTTGGGTAGATTATCATACTGCAAGGTTTTTTTTTTCCTCATCTCTGTGGATGAATAATCCTCACAGTTGGTTGTTTGGGTGGATCATCATGTATATCCCTTTCGACTAACGTAGATTTTTTTTTTAGCCATTTCAAATTTTAGGTCACTGTCTATGGATACATTTGACTTAGCACATAATATGTTGTGTAATGTAAAACAGCAATATATAGCTAGCTAGATATTAGCTATCTATTCGCTAGCTAATAGCTATCCATTCGCTGGCTGTCCTGTGACTATAAAGTGTCCTTGAGAGTTTTGAAAGTCGTTTATAAATGAAGTTTATTATTATATTAAAAAGTGATTGATTACATGTGTGATGGAATGTATCTGCTATTTAAAGGACAACCGACATCTCCGGACAAGTTGTGTCCATAATTTGTAAAATGGCTTCAAATGACTTCTACTGAGCGTATTTTACAAAGATTCCACCGCATATAGCTATATTTGACGTTTTAAGACTCGCACTGAATATTCCGGATGTCTTGTTTTTGAGTTGGTGACGAGTCCGTACGTGACGTCACTGAAGGAACGCCCCTGACCGAAAAAAGGACACATTGTAGCAGTCCTTCCATCACTTCAATGCATTTTGCTGTACTTTGTTTGGTCTGAAAACTTCGTGTAGCACCAAAAAAAGAGGCAGAAGAGGGCGGCAAAGCTCAATGTAAGGAATTAATCAGCCTGTGGAAACGGGCTGATTAATTCCTTACACACACCTTTGTCGCCATTTTCTGCCTCTTTTTTTGTTGATACATCCCCCCCCCCCCCCCTATTGCCTCAAAATGGCACGGAATAAATTCTTTAATCGATTGCAAACATGTATGCTTTCCTCTTCAGAACTATTTGAATCATATTCATAACTGGATGAGTAACAAGAAAGCATATTCTCCGAATCTGAAGCCATTGTTTTGATTCTCCAGCAAGGCAAGACGTCTTGGGGTGACACCACGAACAAGGGGGCGGGATCTTCTGAAACTGGCCATTTTCGGGTTCATTTTTTTGCAGATTTTGGACACTTTAAGTCATATTTATTTTCATTCATTTTATTTTCATTCATTCATTTCATTCAAGTCATTTTTGATTAAAAATATAATACTGGATGTTTTGGGTATTTTAGATGCTATAAAACGTTCTTCTAATGTCAGTTAGGAAACAAAAAAGTGATGTCGGTTGTCCTTTAAATGAAATGCAATTTTGAAATTGTGTTCATGTTTTTTTGTCTCTCATCAAAATGCTATTAATCACTGCAGCGTCTTTATGTCGCCCGATCAGATAAATCCATTTGGGCGAATGATTTATTCCCATTGATTCACAGTCTGTCCTAATATGACATTAATCATCTCTTGCTTCAATATTGCATCTGCAAGAAGGTCTAAGTTTAATTTGTGGTGCAATTATTTGTCGGAAGATTATTGCCGAGCAAAGTAAAGATCATAAATAGTTCACATAAAAAAACAGTTGAAATTATATTGGAAGAGTTGATTGACAGGAAGAAATAATAAACAGCCTTGTGTTCGAAGCTCAGCGAAATCACGTCATTAACATCAATGTTTCTTTTCCAGTTACGGTTTGTGGTGAAGACTCATCCGCCAGCGTCTCACTGTAAGTGCATTTTTTCCTCTGTCCTAATTAACTAAATTTACCTCAATGATTCGTAAATGCCGGATAGGATTTTATATAATACCAGTCATTTTTTTATTTATTTTCCTCTTTTGGAAATTACTGTTGAGTTCAATAATGATGGTGGACTGTGTTTGTAAATCATCGCATGTCATTTAAGGTTATGTAACACAGGAGCCATTTTGACTGTGGGAATTTTCGAAGTACAACGCTTCACGTTTTTGTCTCTCCTCGATGAGCGTCGTAGATTTGTCTGATCAGGATCCTTTTGGCCACCGCACTTTTTTTATTTAATAACTAGCTGTCCACAATGGCACCAGACGGGAAATTTGCGGTCCAACCGTGCAACCCCCGAAAGCGACGAGGATGAATTACAGACACCAGTGAATGCTTCGGGGCATGCCAGCAAAATGGCAGCTCTTTGCCAAACTCGAATCTTTTCGGGGTTGCCGCGCCTTTGTTAGTCCTCGGCTGTATTGTGTCTTTGTCGAAGCGCAGCTCTTCCTCTGGGAGGCCATTTGCAACCAGGAAGTCCTAATCTTATGTTTACACTAAGTCAGCATGTGATGTGGTTTAAAGGGCAACCGACGTCACTTTTTTTGTTTTTTAACTGACATCAGAAAAACGTTTTATAGCATCTAAAATACCCAAAACATGCAGTATGATATTTTTATTCAAATGCAAAACACCAATAAGAATGACTTAAAGTGTCCAAAATCTGCAAAAAATTGAGCCCCCAGTTCGTGACATCACACCAAGACGTCTTGCATTGCTGGAGAATAAAAACAATGGCTTCAGATTCGGATAATATGCTTTTTACACATCCAGTTATGAATATGATTCAAATAGTTCTGAAGAGGAAAGCATACATGTTTGCAATCGATTAAAGAATTTATTCCATGTCATTTTGAGGCAAACGGGCGGTGGGTAATGTCGCACCCAAAAATGGCGACCAGCTCCCGTGAGGAATGAATCAGCCCGTTTCCACAGGCTGATAAATTCCTTCCATGGAGCTTGGACGCCCTCTTCTGGCGACATTTGGATTTAACACAAAGTTAAAAAAAAAAAAAAAAAAACAGTACAGCAAAATACATTGACGTGATGGAACGACGCTACACTGCGTATTTTTTACGGTCAGGAGGCGGTCCTTTTCTGACGTCACATATGGACTCGTCATCAACTCAAAAACAAGGCTTCCTGAATGTTCAGCGCGAGTCTTAAAACTTAAAATATAGCAAAATGCGGTGGAATCTTATTAAAATACGGCCAGTAGAAGTCATTTGAAGCCATTTTACAAATTGTAGACACAACTTGTCTGGAGACGTCGGTTGTCCTTTAAGGCAAAGCAATTTTCCAGAGCTGTTAATTCTTTTTTTTTTGTACAAAAAAACAGTATAATTTTTGTACAATGACAGGTTGAAATATTTAACCGGCAGCTTTAGTTCACATGCACACATGACAATCGAGCTATTATTAAGAAAAAGACCACTTCACTGCAAAACCTCCTTGAAAGAGCCACATGACATCCCATCGTTGTTATTGCTTCAGATCATTAAACATATAGGCTGGTAAAACCTTATCCGAGACTTTTTACATCCAAGTATAGGTTTTGCAGTTGTTGGCATTAGCCCGAGTAGACTTTATTGCCGTCCAAAATACGAGTACTGTATGCGGACCCTATAATTTCCCTGCCACCTGTGTGATGGACGGTTCCTGCTGCTGCACCACTGGGCCCGTTCGAGGCCAGTGAATGCACACTTTCTGGTCACAGAACTAAATGTGTGGCTCTAAAGGAAAGGTGAAATGATGCTAATCATGAGCTGTCGAAAAGCAGGACGGATAATGAAAATAAACCAAGGGGTATACAGACGCTCCCCTACTTAAGAACATTCGAGTTACGAACAACGGTGCATACAAACATTTTTGTAGTAACATATGTAGTATTCTGTCCAGTTGTACATGTACTTATCTTTAAAGAGCATCTATTTTATTAACTGTTTATTTTTCAGTACAAATCAAACAAGCCTTAAAGGACAACCGACGTCACTTTTTTGTTTCCTAACTGACATCAGAAAAACGTTTTATAGCATCTAAAATACCCAAAACACGCATTATGATATTTTTCGTCAAAACACCAATAAAAATGACTTAAAGTGTCTAAAAAGTACTTCAATTTGAAACCGGAAGTGGCCAGTTTCAGAAGGTCCCACCCACGTGTTCCTGGTGTCACGGCAAGATGTCTTGCCTTGCTCGAGAACCAAAACAATGGCTTCAGATTCAGAGAATATGCTTTCTTGTTACTCATCCAGTTATGAATATGATTCAAATAGTTCTGAAGAAGAAAGCATACATGTTTGCAATCGATTAAAGAATTTATTCCGTGTCATTTTGAGGCATCAGGGGTGGGAAATGTCGCACCCAAAAAAGGCAGAAAATGGCGAAAAAGCCGTGTAAGGACTTAATCAGCCCGTTTCCACAGGCTGATTAATTCCTTACATGGAGCTTTGTCACCCTCTTCTGCCTCTTTTTGGGCCTACATGACATTTTCAGACCAAAGTGCAGCAAAATGCATTGACGTGATGGAAGGACTGCTACAATGTGTCCTTTTTTCGATCAAGGGCGTTCCTTCAGTGACGTAACGTATGGACTCGTCACCAACTCAAAAACAAGACTTCCTGAATATTCAGCGCAAGTCTTAAAACGTAAAATATAGCTAGATGCGGTGGAATCTTTGTAAAATACGCTCAGTAGAAGTCATTTGAAGCCATTTTACAAATTATGGACACAATTTGTCCGGAGACGTCGGTTGTCCTTTAAACATACATTCCATCCAAAATATCACACAGAATCAACTTACGAAGGACCGCAGGGGGCATTAGAAGTCTTTGTGTAGGTGTGAAAGAAGAAAGAAAGCAGATTAAGAAAATACTGTAAATGCTGATGCACCACTTTTTTTGTCACCATATAAACAAATAAGCTACCGTGTCATTGGGAGAGTGGCTGAGCCCTTGTAATGAATTATGAAAATTATGATCATAAATATGCTATAAGATAACTGTAAAGCACTTTTTTAAGATTTGCTTTAAATCGTTTATTATGCATAAATAAAATAATAGAAAAATAGAAAAACAGAAAAAAATAAAAAGATAAAAATATAAAAAAATAAAAATAAAAAATAGATAATCGATAACTAGGTAACAAGCTACATCAATAGATAAAAAGCTTAATCAAAAAATAGATAAAAAGCTAACTCCATAAAATAGATAAATAGATAAAAAGATAAATAGAGAAATAGATAAATTGATAAATATATGCATCGATAAACAGATAAATTGACAAATAGATACATATATAAATAGACAAAGGTAAAAAGCTAAAAAAACAGACAAATAGATACCTAGATAAATAGATAAAGCTAAATGGATAAATGGATAAAAAGCTAAACAGCTAAAAAGCTAAATCAATAATTAGATAAAAAGCTAAATCAATAAAATAGATAAATAGATAAATAGACAATTAGATAAATTGATAAATAGATGCATAGATAGACAAATAGATACATCGATAAATAGACAAAGGTAAAAAGCTAAATGGATAAAAGGCTAAATAGATAAGTAGATAAATAGATAAAAAATAAACTGATAAATAGATGAATAGATAAAAAGATAAATCGATAAAAAGATAAAAAGCTAAATAGATAAATAGACAAATAGACACATAGATAAATAGATAAAGCTAAAAAGCTAAATGGATAAAAAAATAAATCGATAAAAATAAATAGATACATAGATAAAAAGATAAATCGATAAAAAGCTAAATTGATAAATAGATAAATAGACACTTAGACACATAGACACATAGATTAAAAATAAAAGCAAAGACTAGGATAGGGAATAATTATCCAAGCATGTCGCCCAGGCATGTTCACCATCTCCCTGCGTGTCGACCTTCCCCAATTACGGCCTCGCCTTGGCGTCTGTGGCATGCCTCGAAGCGACGCTGACTATGCGGCGTCGCTTCACAAATCTCTTTCGAAAACAACACAGATAATTTTCAGAATATACCGAAGCATGCACAAACGTTTCACATCATGCAAGTAAGTGACTTGATGTTTTCGAGCTCTAAGAAAGAACTTGGATATAAAAAGGAACATCAGTGCAGCACAACGGATAACATTTTGCAACTGGACATTTTGTACCCGAGGGCAGAACATTCGAAAGACTCATCTTCTGGGCAATGTGGGTGTCTGGAAATAATACCATCATTTTACTGACTCAAGATGTCATTGCAACACTATGATGGTTAGAATCAAAATGTAATACCCAGTAAGATAAAATGATCCATCTGTTATTATATTTCTTGCGATTTCATGAGTCACGCGCCATCTTTTTTTTAAAGCACTCGCCGCCACCCAGGAGGAGATGAATTGCGAGCTTATTATTTGGAGATGTCATCAATTGCGTAATACAGTAAAGTCTCGTTATATCGATATTCAAGGGAGTCCGAAAAAATATCCATATAACCGGGACTATCGATATATCCGATATCGATATAACGAGACTTTACTGTATGTGTTTTTTTGCTTTTCCCCATTAGCAAAGCTTCTTGTTGTTTAGCTCAGAGTGGGCTGTTTGTTTGTGTAGTAGTTTTTACTTTTAGTAGTATTCAGGAATTATGACAGAGCGCCATTCTCGAATTTGTTCGGGTTTTGTTTTTTTTTTTTCATGCTTGAGTGCCGATAAAGCGCTGGTCATGGCCTCTGGCAGTGTTTTTTGTTATCCACAAGGTGGCAGTGGTTCTATTTTTTTCCCATGTTAGCGCTTTGTTCTAGCTTCAGCACTATATAAACCAATATGCATATATCGCATTGTATTTTTGACACCTGCCCTCATTTCAAGCTCATATAACTCCAGACCCATATAACTTAGGAAGTAACTATTTTTTTTTCTTATGAAAGAAGAGAGGCTAAGCTCTCTTACGCTGCATTGAATGTTTATGTAGTCCTAAAACTTGGGACTTTAGTTATTTTTAGACTTTAGTTAAATTTAGTGATAATATTTAATCACTCAGCATATTTATTTTTATTTTAAACCCTTTCATGCAACTTGTAACTTGATCACATGATAAGCTGTCCACTGTAGCAGAGGTCCGTACCGGTCCGTGGGTCATTTGGTACCGGGCTGCGCAGAAAGAATAAATAATTTACATAATTTCCGTTTTATTTATTATCTGAGTCCGAACTATGTTTTATTTTGAAAAATGAAAAATTACCAGATTACGTCCCTCTATGACTTACTCTTGACACATGTCAAAACGCTTGTCTAGGTCACGTGATACATACCGCTAAAATTAGCCCACCGTAAGCTAGCAAAATGAGTAAAAACGTGTAAAAACGAGTAAAAATACACAATGGATTCATGTTTATTAAAATATAAAAAAAAAAAAGTTTCCATGCCTGTCGTATCATTTTATTTTGTTGTATTTATCCACCGGTCCGTGAAAATATTGTCTGACATTAAACTGGTCCGTGGTGCAAAAAAAGGTTGGGGACAACTGCACTGTAGTATTCCTCCGTGCCCGAAAGGGTTAATGTACAGTAGTTTAACAGTCTCGCTAATGTATGGCGGCACCATTTTCCGGGCTCCAACCCATCGGGGCTGAATGGGAGCTTTTGTTTTTCCTGCGTGGATTTCCTCCGGGTGGAATTTGCTCTTGCGAATGAACAGATTACTGCAATCCAAAACACTTAGAGTAATTTCAAGTCAGGAAAATTGTTCCAAGTGAAGAAAAAGTGTTTGCTTTGCTCAAATCAATGCAGACAGTGACACGGAATGTAAACATCCACAAATTTCCAAAATCGGTTGTTGAGTAAATGTACTTAGTTGAATTACACCGCGACAGACGCAATGGGATTCCGCTCGGAGGTGAATCACACAATTTTATTCTCCTGGAAATAAAAAAATAAAAACATCAGGCTGCCAATGAAAATGTGTCGATGCCAAGAGAAAACTTCACCCATTCATCATCTTTAGCCCGCAGAATCCCAGTGGTGCATACTTAAGGAAAGTCAGCCCATCAAACTGTCTCCACCGACTCCAATCTTTACATCCTTCTTTAAGCCCCCTGGCCCGCGCCCCTCCGCCTTCCGACAGCATCTGACAGAAATATCGAACAGCATTTGACCCCGACTGACATTTTTTTTTCATATTTAAAAGCGTTCTGTTTTCAGGCCGTGAAAGGGGATTGAGCACGTTTCTTTAATTACTGCTGAGGGATACATTCAGCAGACGCCTTCATTTGGTTGGCGCGTATGCCCCCACTCGAACAATGATGCATTGTCCCTGAAAGATGGCCGCAAATGTTTCTCCACGAGACCCGAATGGTAGTTATGACTCATTTTAAAAAATGGGTTCATCAAGTGCCGATGTTCTCAACGTTCCCAATAAAAGCAGAAAAAAAAATGTTGGAAGCATGGAATTTACAGTACACACAGTAATTAGAATTAATATTTTGGTAAAAGCACATAACTAATAATAAGAAAGATATATTTGAATGATTTATCTCACATTTGTAAAGCTTATGTGGAACGGTCGCGGCTTGGAATTGAAGCAGATTTACAGTATGTGTGACAGGAGATGTGAGACAATCTGTTTTTGTCAATGCTACAGCTTTGTGTTTGCTTTCAACATTTAGCTTGTAGCATAAGTGCACATTCCACCACGACTTATCTGATCCACTGGTGAAAAAAAGGCTTTCATCCTCTCCTCTTTCATCAGAACGGCTCCATGTAATAGTGTTTTTTCTTGTACTTAAACATCAAATCATATATGGGGAAGTTGTTAAGATTGCACAACTGTCCATGTTTTTATGTTCCTGTTGTGTTTATTATTTTGCTTTGTATTGACTATTATGTGAAGCGCTTTGTTGCAGCTACAGCTGTTGTGAAAGTGCTACATAAATTAGGATGTATTGTATTGTATTGTAATATCGCTGCGGATTGAAGCATCATATCTGACGCTCACCATGGTGTAGCTAATATTTTGTATTTTAGCAAAATTAACATTTTCCATTGAATTTTCACTCATGAAGGCAGCACTTCATGACATACCCTTCATACTTACGACCTCTGCACTGTGAAGTCGGCGTGCTTGACTACTGGGCCACCGTATTTCTCTTATGGGATGGGATTTATTTATTTTTTAGCAGCCATTCCTGTTGGAATTATTTAATGCCCTGTTGTCCAAAATCTGGCCCGGGGGCCAAACGCGGCCCCTAGTCAATTTTCATCCGGTTCGTAGCTTCCATCATAAAATCAATAACGTCTTGCCTGCATGTCAAAAAATACATTGGACCGTCGCACTGCTGCATTGTTGTTGTCATCGCAATCATCTTGACTTTGCATCATTCAGACTTGATCTTAATTTTACTCCCTAGTGCTTTCTACTATCTTTGTGACTGCTTTATATGATAGTAATCTATGTTAAGCGCTTTGCTACAGTTTCTACTGTTCTTAAAGCGCTATAAAAATGAATATGTATTGTATTATAGTGTATTTATATGCATTTATTGAATCCAAAACTTGCCGCAAGGCAGTCGTGACCGCTCTCCTTGAAAGGGTTATAGTTGCCTCGTTTTAAAAAAAAAGTTTCACACAATAAGTTCTTTTTCAGTGACAATATCATTGTTTCCGATGTCAACATTTGTCTGTCTCCAAAAGACACAGAGAGCGATGTTGACAATCTATGCCACTTTGCAAGTCGATGAATCACAATAGCGAGAACGCTCGCCGAGATCTCAAAACAAACTGCTTAATGAGCTGCGGCGTCACGTGTATGCCGTTGAACATCCTGAGCACTAGCTTCTTTGTAAATAGGTCATTTATTTGAGAAGTACTCGAAAAGACCGACTCTTCATCTTTTGAGTCATTTGTCATCTGCACGCTCTCCACAATGGGAGCTTAGAATGTATTTGGAATAGCTGATTCACAGTGTGAGAGGCAGGGGACTGGGAGGGGATGGGGGGCAATTTCATTGCAGAAATGGCCCAGATGAGTGGATGTTTTATAATGGGGGCTAAAACCTGTCAAAAAGGAGACATGTTGTTTTCCTCAAAGCAGACTGACATCGGAAGCAAAAGAAACAGAACCAAAAAAAAAAAGAATTTCCTCAGGATGCTTGTAACATCCCATGTGGAAGGCATCAGGCAAACGCACGCTAATAACAATGCGGCTATGAGTTTAATAAAAAGGAATGGAACGAATTATTGGCCTTCTACCCAGTCTGCGCCATCACACATTAGCGTGGCCTTGGCAACTTGCTAGCGTGGACTGGGAAGGATGACGGCGAGTGGAATGTAGGTGGGTGCCAACCTTCCCCGGGATTAAGCGGTCAGCGCCCCTGTGGGCTTCCATGCTGCGGTACGTCGAGCGAACGTACAGAGGGATGACACAAATGGAATTGAGGGGGTTGGAGGGGGAACACATTTCGGGGTTCCACTGGGGACCATCAGCATCAGTTCAACAATAAATGTTGATTTGATTTTTGGTTAAAATGTAGGGAAGATTTATGGAGACTGCCTAGGGACATTTGACGGACAGAGAGGTGGGATGGGGAGTTGAGACTGGGACACTATATTTGTGAGCGATAGAGGTTTCCAAATTGTGTGTTAAAAAAAAAATCTAATTTTGTTTCACGCTGCTAGCATATTCCCAGCAAAACAAAACACCATGGTGTGTGTGTGTTCATCGGAACACACACGTGGACACAAACGGTACAGTAGCACATATAGACAGACGATATATCAAATTTCACACTGCTCGCATAATCCCGGCAAAACACCATAGGAACTGTTCATTGGAACACACCTGTGAACACAAACGGTGCAGTCGCACATATAGACAGGCAATATATCAAATTTCACACTACTAGCATAATCCCAGCAAAACGCCGTAGGAACTGTTAATCGGAACAAACCCGTAAACACAAATAGTGCAGTAACATATATAGACAGGCAATATATCAAATTTCACATTGCTAGCATAATCCCAGCAAAACGCCATGAGAACTGTTAACACCTGTGAACACAAACAGTGCAGTAACACATATAGACAGGCAATATATCAATCGTCAAAGGCATATACCGTATTTTGTATTGTTGAAGCTTTCCTGCAGCTTTCGGAGTCACAGATACTTCCAATTTGTTTGTATATTTGTCTCATTTTTATACTGCCTCCCTGTGGCCAAACTACGCATTTTTAGAAAAAGCATTTTGCGGGGTGATGAGGGGGTTGCTGACACGCGTCTGTTAGATCAGCCGCAAGACCCAGAGAGCACAGTTTAGTTCTGACCCTGCGGCGTGGAGGGAATCTAAATGGCTCCATCAGGACGTGTGCGATGTCTATTAAGTTAAATTTCATGACCTCTAATGTCAGCGTTTCAGCTCCTGTTTGTGATTACTTGACGTCTGTCATGGCGGGAGATTTATACTTGGCCCGTCGTCGGTCTATAGCGGAGAGTTTAAACAGGCGCTTTGAATTTCTTTGCCATTTTTCGACCACATAAAAAAACCCTTTGTTTTCATTGGTCGGTCCGCCGTTTAAACTGCGGAAATCCGCTGTGTTGTCTTCTCTTTCTTTCGGCTGTTTTATTTTGACCCATAGTCGTTTTCTCCTTGGCCATCTGTGATGTCATGCTCCAGACCACCAGAGTTGGACTTCTGTTCCTTCAATCTGGCTGCCATTTTTTTTACATAGGAATGATTATTGGGAGAAGGGCTGGAAAAGGAAACTTCATACCATTGATTGATTGATTGATTTCGTTTTTTGAGTTATTCATTTAGTTATTTAATTATTTATTCAATTAGTTAACAAACTTTATTTATTGTTTATGTGTAGTTATTTCTCATCCATAGCATGAGTGAATTCCACTCTAATGCTAATATGAACAGACGGTCGTCACTGTGTCATTGATTTCCTATAGGCCTTAAGGATCAATGACGAGCCTTGGAAACGCTTGTGAAAAAAATAAAAAAAGAATTAAAATATAACTCATTCACTGCAACACCATGTGCAAAAATGTGTCCCCTCCAGTGCCAGGGTTTTTGTCATTGTCACTCGAATTCCAGGACCCACATAATATTTAGTTTTAGGACTACATAAAAGTTTAATTCTGTGTAAGAAACCTTAGACTATCTTCTTCCATCAGAAAAAAAGTTATTTCCTAAATTATATGGGTCTGGAGTTATATGAGCTTGAAATGAGGGTGGCTGTCCAAAAATACAATGCAATACATCCATATTTGTTTATATAGCGCTTTAACAATAGCTAAAGCTGGAACAAAGCTGTACCATGGAAAAAAGGGAAAGGTGGAAGGGAAAAACATTGTGAGAGGCCATGGCCAGCGCTTTATTGGCACCCAAGCACGAAAAAAAAAACAAAATGGCACTCTTCGTCCTATTTTCAATTCCCGAATAAATTAGTGAATGGCAGTGAATGAGTTAAAATTCAAAATCAGGCAACGATATATTTTGTCACAAAAAAAAAACAACATAGTAACTCATGTGCAAGTGCACGCTTGGCTGTCGGCGGCCCACAGACACCAAAAATCACATCCATCTGCTTCCCATCCGTTTAATTGCGCATCCATCAATATCATATTACCTGTTCCTTTAGCCCCCTATTGATCAGTTCTTCAGCCGCCGTTCACGCGCCGTTTACGATGTACTCTATTACCTGAGCTGGGATTGCGGATGGCGGTGCAGCTGGACAACCTTATGGCGTGCAAAGCCCTGTTATGTTTAGCCACTATGGACAAAGGTTGCACCAGTATAGATTTTTTTAAGGTTGCTAGTAAAAGCGGACATTTTAGTGTTTTATTATCCATTCATGTATTGATCAGAATTGTAAAAAACATGTTCAATACATTTCTCTGGAGTGTGTTGTAAATTTCAATGATCTATCGACAGGTACTTCGACATGAGTGGATCGCGATAATTTGATTTTTGATAGAGAATAAATAGAATATAAGTTTTCATATTAACAAATTTCATCTTGTGGAATGCTTACTTGGCCGAACATGTATCACCACAAGGCCAGTACAAAATGGAGCACAGATAATTTGGGCTCACTTTGGTGTGAACAGACCCAGGATGTTAAACTGCTATCCTTGATTAAGAGATCGAACAGAAGCAGAAGGGAGTATTTGGTACACTCTGCGGGAGAAGATATCATTAGCCAGGTTACATACATATCAGTTGTTGGAAAAACCACCCATTAAAATATCTGTTAGTTTATGGATGTTGGTGCTTGTACCAGGGGATGACTTATGGGGATGTCCATGGGACGTCCTGGGGTGTGGTATTCAAATAGTGAAGGCTGTGTTTTACCAATACAGTGATACCTCAGTTTATGAACTTAATTGGTTCTCAAAAAGTGTGTGTAAGGCGAAAAGTTCGTCTCCCAAACATTTGTTTCTCAAAAGAAACCATTAAAATGAGAATAATCCGTTTCCAGGTCCCCATAAAACATCATTTTCTACTAAATAAGCCCTAAAACTACACAGAATATACTTATTTTATGTATAATAAATGTGCTATTGTATTGTACTTAAAGAAATAAGCGGTACTGTATAATAAAGTCGTTGTATTTACCTTTGTGATGGTCGTTAATTTAGTTGCCTCGTGATGATATCCGAGTGAAGTTTCCGTGCGTTCTCGGCAATCATACCCTCACTCACACTGTCCCCTGCTAGCTGCTTTTCTGTAATCCAAATCAACAGATGTTTTTCAACCTATTCTATTGCCTGAGTTCGTTGCATAGATAACACAGAAACACCCTTAGCCAGACGTAGCAATGGTCGACATAGCATACTGGTACTGAGATGCTAAGTCACACAAACACACACCTCGTTCGTGTTTTTTGCTCGACCGTAATTTTCTTTTGTGTCCTTTTTGGCTGAACACTAGCCTGCGGTGGGGTGTTATTCGGTCTCATAATAGCAAAAGTACTCCACTCGATAACAAACGACGTCTGCATTCAAAGGGGGTGTGGAACACTAGTCCGCCAGCCACCGTGGCGCTGTGTGGTTTGGTTTATCCGCTGAAAAGTAGTTTGTATGCCAAGATTATATTCACGCGAATATAATGTTCGTAAGGCGAAAAGATCGTGAGCTAAAGCGGTCGTAAGGTGAGGTATCACTGTATATCACTTGAATTTGCATATACTATCAATAAAAAGCTTGGACTATATCATTTTTATTCAGGGGAAATTCACATTAAACAGGCTGAATATTTATGGTCATAAATGGAGCCTCACTGTCCGCTACCCCTTCCATATAATGTGTCATTTGTGTATTTTGGGCTTGCCAACTAACAAATCAACTGATGATCAAACAGCAACGCAAGGGAGTAGCGGACTTTCACGCCATCATCTTTTCACTCTTGTTCCAGATATAGTTGAGGGGTCGAAAAAGGGGGGGCTGGCTCAATTTCATTCCACAGGGTCTTTCAAAATAGACACTCATCTTCCCCTCAGGGGAGAAACGGACCATCTTGTTTTTCAAAGTATGTTAAAAAAAAACAACAAGAATCTCCCTTGATTCACGTCTGGAAACACTAAATCAAGGACGCTTTCTTCCTGTATGTCCCCATCATCTGATTTACTCATTTGAACTTTTGAACAAATTTGTCTCGTAAGAACTCCACTTTTCCACGACCTTGCACACGATAAGTGTGGTGAACATTTCACCGCATCGTATTTAGGGAAGGATGTCTGTCTGGGAGTGTACCAATCAAGGATTTAGGGCTATAATATGAGGGCAGGGGGGGGGTGTTATCTTTCAGTTCAGGGTTGCGTAATTACCTTTCTGCCCGGGTTATCATGTGAAAAACTGGATGGAAGTTGTTAGAGAATTTTGTATTTATTTTTATGCTTTTTGTGCATGAAAGGGCGGAATTGTGTGGGGAAATGAACAAATAATAATTAACTCATTCACACATTTATTCGGGATTGCCATTACCGAATTAGTTTGGGTTTTATTTTTTCACGCTTGGGTGCCGATAAAGCGCTGGCCATGGCCTCTGACTTTTTTCCCCTTCCACAAGGGAGCAGAATTTCCCTCTTATCCATGTTAGCGCTTTGTTCCAGCTTCAGCTATTGTTAAAGTGCTATATAAACCAATATGTATGTATTGCATTGTATTTAGGATAGCCACACTCATTTCAGGCTCATATAACTCCAGACACATAGAATTTAGGAATTAACAATTTTTTTTCTGATGAAAGAAGAGAGTATAAATCTATGTAATCTCTCAGTCGTACAGGAGTGGTCCATTGATGAAAAGGTTTCTTCAGCCGTCATCTGTACTTCTTTGAAGGTGTTGGACGTTTCGCTTGTGCAATATTCTGTGGGTCCTGGAATTCAAGTGACAATGACAAAAACCCTGGCACTGGAGTGGACATATTTTTGCACATAATCTGGCAGTGAATGAGTTTATATCGAAGTTTAATAAAAAATTTAAGGGAGGAAATACTTTAGATCCTTCCAAAATAAAATGTCATGCGCTAGTACGATGATAGCGATGATAGCACTCATCCATCAAGTTAAAAAAATGTTTTAATGAATGTATTTTTCTTACATTGGGGTTTGCCATTTCGATCATAGCGTACATTTGTCAGATTACCTCAGAGCAACAGGCGGAGTTAAGGTGTGGGGGGGGGGGATAAGTACAAACTCATTACGGTTGAAAAAACAATCTCATGATTGTGGCAGATGAGCAGTAATCATGACATTGTCAGTGAATTCATGTGATGTGTGAGTTTTTTTTTCGGAAACCGTTGATCCAAGACCCGCATGATGACCACATCTGTTTGCAGTTAGTATCGGGAGGGATCTTCGATTTCAGTCCATGTGTTTCCTGTCATGGAGCGAAAAAGGAAAAGAAAGATGGAAAATGCGTGTGGCCAACAATTTCTATTTTTCTTGGGGAATGTCTTGTCTCCTTGTCTCTCCTCCTATATTCAGTTCTGACCTGGATGCCTGGATTACTTCCCACTTGTCTCTACATTCCACCCCACCCTCCCCCTTCGTTTAAATCGAATAGAGCTGCTGTCAATCTCTTGTTATGCTTGTTATTCATCACGCTTGTGTCTTTCACTTTTATTCACCATCCGCGCTCCCTGTTTTGTCATAGACTGTAAATCTCGGTCTGCTTCGGCGCCCGTGATGAAAAACGGTAAATCTCAAACCCGTTTGCTGCCTTTCAATGAAAGGTCCTGTTCCTAAATAATGAAACTTGGGGGGGGGGTTGATCTGGTCCTGTGTCAAGTCCTGGGGGGGGGAATGAAGATGGGGATATTGGGCCTATCTTTGACTCCGATGGGGGAGGAATTAAGTATAGCCGGGCTTCTAGTAGTACGCAGGAAGGGAGGACATTGTCCAATCTACTCCAAAGGGGGGCTTTCACTGCCGGAGATAATAAAGCACGATGATATTTTCTCATGCTGACAGATAATATTTGCTCAGACCAAACTACTGAAAGTCAAGGAGGATATGTGAGTCAACAGAAGTCAACATGAACTTGTTGGAGTGGAGGTGAAGAAATGTGAACGGGGACGTCAGTAGTAATCATTCACAATAAAATTTGATAGCGTGTTGCATTTCAAAATAAAATGCGCTCTGCAAATCATGACTGATTGCTTTTAAGGAAAAAAACAAAACAGTTTTAGGTTGATTATGTCCTTGAGGAGTTTCTCCTTTTTGAGTAGGGAGGGGGGACTTCATCTCATCTACGAGAGTCCTCAGAGGAGAACTCCCATGACATCTGTTATGTGGAGTGTGGCATCTAATTTCCCCACTCCACAGAAGGAAACAAAAAAAGGATGGAAGGTGCAAGGGAAGCGTACAATTAAGACAAGAGGAAGCGTCTTTATCAGTGTTTGTTTTGCGCTCCCTTTTAAAGACTTAATAAAGGGATGCGAGGTGACCTTAGGGAGCGCTGTTTTGAAAATAAGCTGGAAAGACAAACAAGGTCTAAAATAATTGAGAAGTGCTGAATGAAATACAGATAACCCATTCACTGCCATTGCCAAATGTATTCGGATTTTGTTTTGTCATGCTTAGGTGCGATAAAGCGCTGCCCATGGCCTCTGGCAATGTTTCTTTTTTTCCCTTTTCTTCCATGTTAGCGCTTTGTTCCAGCTTCAGCTATTGTTAAAGCGCTATATAAACCAATATGTCTGAATTGCATTGTATTTTGGATAGCCACCTTCATTTCAAGCTCATATAACTCCAGAGCCATATAACTTAGCAATTAACTATTTTTTTTCTGATGAAAGATGAGAGTCGAAGGTTTCTTACGCTGAATTGAATGTTTATGTAGTCCTAAAACTAAATATTCTGTGGGTCCTGGTATTCAACTGACAATGACAAAAACCCTGGCACTGGAGTGGACACATTTTTACACATCGTCTGGCAGTGAATGAGTTACATTTTATTATTTTTTTTTTTTTTACAACCGCTTCCTAGCCTCGTTATTGATCCATAATGGCCTGTGGGAAATCAATGACATAGTGACAGCCGTCTGTTCATATCAGCATTAGAGTGGAATTCACTCACGGATAGCCATGGATGAGAAATAACCATACAAAAAAAAAAAATAATAATAACTAAATAGTTAGTTAAATAGTTAACTATTCAAATAACTAAATAACACTCATGTTGAATCATTCACACTCAAACTTAATGTTTTTTTACTCCATGTAATTGTACCCACTAATGACAATCCACCAAAGACCAACACCAACAAAATGTGTTTGGGTGAATTTAGTTTTCTTGCTATTATGCGGGATAATATTTCCATTTGAAGTGTTTTATATGGAACACCATATATATATTTTGGAGTCAGGATAGTCCGTCTTTAACTTTGAGTTCAAACTAAAGGCTTGACTGAAACTTTCCATTTGTCTTTTACATTCTGTAATATTTTTCACATTTTCCATTCAAATTAATCAAGCGGCCGACTTCCCTCAATGTAGGATGTCCAAGAACTTGCGATGCACTTGCCATGCACTTTAACGGGGTCAAAGTTCACCTCTAGATATCCACCGGAGAGGTCAGCTTCATTAAGTTTTAATGATCCTCCCTGAGGGCAAATTGTCATCTTCAGCCGACTCAGCCCTTTTTTTTTTTTTAACATCTGAGATGACACCCCCATTTTCAAACGTCGATAACATATTGAACCCATTCTTCAAACAGGCCTTCATTTTCCCCTCCCCCAGTTTCCCCGAAATGTAAATCAATCGAACCACCAAAGGCGTCAGAGCCGAAGCAACGCGAATCCTCACTTGATTTGGCGCTGGGCGAACAGTGCAATCAACGAGAGTCTACGTTCATTTAACAAGCTGTCAGCACGAGAGCGCTCGGATTGGAAAATAGAATACACAAGAACGCAGCGCCGGGATTTGGATGCCTTCCCAGTAATTATTCTATCATGCAAGTCGAACGGCGTTGCCTTGATCTGCCAGGTTGAGAGGAAACGCGGGTGCAAAAATCTTTCGACCCTTCGTTGGCGGGATTTCGCTCGCCGCGACTGTCGGGTTCGATCGCACAGAGTAAACCAGTTTGACTTTGAACCCAATTAAAATCGAGGCCTGTTCAAGTGAAGCTGGATGCGTAATTAAAGCCATCACATGCCGTGTAATTTGCGAGGCATTCGGGAAGTTGTAATGAATAGACGGCAGCGGAGATTGAGGGAATTAAAGGTATTTTTTTTTCTTTTGAAACTTTGATTCTTTTTCCACTTGTGAGCTCAATTGGAAGTTTTGTGTTGCTTTTCGACCGTCTCGACAACGCCGATACCCGTCGTCACGCCTGTTTGCCAGCAATGGAGGAATGATGAGAGAATTGTTTCAATCTGTACCTTCTCCCAAATATTCTGCTCTCGGAGGTTTGTCCTAAAATGAGACGGTTTGAGTGTGTGAATTGCGAAAATAGAAACAGAGCGAGACGATGGCATGGCAGGATGCATTTGAATGACAGACAGGCCATGTCATAAAATAAAATACAATAAAATAAAGTACATTAAAATACAATAAAATACATTAAAATACAATATAAAAATACAATAAAAAATAAAATACAAAAATCAAAATTACATCAAATAAAAAATAAAATAACAAAATAAAAAATCAAATAACATACAATAAATAAATAAACATGCAATAAAAGTACTTGTATAAAATCAAAAAAAATTATACATATTATAATTCACTACATTATTTGTATAACTCATTCACTGCCAGACGTGCAAAAATGTGTCCACTCCACTGCCAGGGTTTTTGTCATTGTCACGTGAATTCCAGGACCCATAGAATATTGAGTTTTATGACTACATAAACATTCAATACAGCGATAGAAATCTTAGACTCTCTTCTTTCATCTGAAAAAAGAGTTAATTCCTAAATGATATGGCTCTGGACTTATATGAGTTTGAAATGAGGGCAGCTGTCCAAAATACAATCCAATACATGCATAATGGTTTATATAGTGCTTTAACAATAGGAACAACACGCTAACATGGATAAAAGGAAATTCTGGCCCATTGTGGATAAGAAAAAAAAAAACATTGCCAGAAGCGATGGTCAGCACTTTATAGGCACCCAAGCATGGAAAAACAAAAACCGAAAAAATTTGGGAATGGCAATGTACGTCATATTTTCAATTCACAAATAAATTCGTGAAATGCAGTGAATGAGTTAATATTGTATTATAATTCACAATGTTCTTTATATTATTCACCATCTAACTGCAAACTCTGTATAGTGATATTAAACTCATTATTAAACTCTGATATTAAACTGTCCTTGTGGTAATTATCAAAAATCATCATCTGACTTTGACGAGCCCATGTTTGACCGGTTAGTGCATCTGCATCGCAATACAGAGGTGTCTGGTTCAATTCCAGCTCCGGACTTCCTGTGTAGAGTTTGCATGTTCTGCCAATGCCAGCGTGGTGCACCTTGCCAATGCCAGCGTGGGTTTTCTTCGGGTACTCCGCTTTTCAATCTATGTTCCAAAAAACATTGCATAGAAAGATAATTGAATACTTAAATAGTCTCCGGGTGTGATTGTGAGCCAATCATAGTGACTGGCTTACAACCAGTTCCGGGTGTCCCCCACCTACTGCCCGAAGATTGCTGGGATTGGCTCCAGTGCACCCTCAAAGGAAAAACGCATCTGAAAATGAATGGATGGATCATCTGCCATCTTTTTAAAGAATTGCATGTTGTTCAAGCCTACCTTGATGAATGCTCTGCACCTTGGTTGTTGCGCACATGGACACACATGGACCGCAGGAATTTCAGTGAAGCATCAACCAAAGAAGCTATTAGGAACAAAGCCAGCGCTTTATGGTGGAAAAAAAAAGTAACTTCCGCAGGCCTGCTCAACCATTTTGTTTATACATCGATATCGTCAGACCTCACTAACGTCAGCCTGATGATGAATGAGGGATTTGCTGCTTAACTCGTGGCCATTTTTCATTGATGGGAAATCTGATGTAGTCCTTGTGGACCACCTCGTTCCTTTCTCCTAAATATCCGTGATGAATTTTGGACCAATCTATCGTTCCAGTCTGTATGACATGTTTCTTCTCTTTAATCACTCATAGGGGAAAGGCCTTCATTGGTATTTGTTAACACAAACACAGTCCCTCAACGGCGCAAACCCCCAGATCGAACATTTCCTTGGTACGAAAACTCTAGCTATACACAACGTTAAACTCCACTTTACGCTATAGAAAATATGCCATAAATGTTTATTCCTAAAATATATATTTAATGTTCTTTTAAGACCTAAACATCCGGCACACTTTTGAGAATGACTGATGTTAAATATAAGTGCAGGAATATATGAATATATACGCTGTAGTGACTATGAAAATATTCAAATCATACATAAATGGCAATTCCCTTACATGGTCTTGGCCCTAAATGCAACAATGCGATATTAAAAGTTAAATAATATTATGAAAAATAAAATGATGGTGACCTTTGCTTGACCCTAGCACCAAATAGGGGCAGCAAACCGCAATACACATAAGCACATCGCCACCGCCTATAACCTAATCATTCAGTTATTGATCCACACCATCTCCCAGCCACCAAAGGGCCCCGCCTCGCCTAGGAATGCAATTTTAATGTCATGTGGCGAGGGTAGCCTCTTTGTTTGTGAGGATAAGATCGCATTTGTGTGCGGGTGTGTGTGTGACTCCATTAACCAGTCGACGGGTATCGGTCTGCAGTTTATCATGAGCACAGGTCAACAGGTCAAGGGAAAAGGCGGGTGAGGGTGGAAATATGTCAAAGTTCGGAGTGCGATATTTTCATTGGTTGATCAGGTAGTTACAATAAATTTGAAAGGTCGCTCTTAACTCATTCACTGCCATAAACGAATGTATTCGGGAATTAAAAGTATGACATAGAGGGCCATTGCCGAATTTGTTCGGGTTTTGTATTTGTTTATGCTTGGGTGCCGATAAGGCACTGGCCATGGCCTCTGGCAATGTTTTTTCTTTGCCACATGGAGGTAGCATTTCCCTTTTTTCCATTTTAGCACTTTGTTCCAGCTTCAGCTGTTGTTCAAGCTCTATATAAACCAATATGCATGTATTGCATTGTATTTTCGACAGCCACCCTCATTTCAAGCTCATATAACTCCAGACCTATATAATTTAGGAATTAACTATTTTGTTTGTGATGAAAGAAGATGATCTAAGGTTTTTGAGGCTGCATTGAATTTTATGTCGTCAGTTTATGAAGTTTATGTCGTCATAAAACTCAATATTTGGTAGGGCCTGGAATTCAAGTGGCAATGACAAAAACCTTGGCACTGGAGTGGACACATATTTGCATATCTGGCAGCGAATGAGTTAAAATCTTCAATTGTATTATTGTAATTGGCATCGTCAGGCTGAATCAAAGACAAAAAAAGACACATTGAAGAATAAACATTTTAGTTGGGATTTAAACTCCAAATACAAAAGTCTGAGGGAAGAAAAACATCAATATCTTGTCACCTTATAAATTAGAATCTCTGAAATAGACGACTCCTGCAACATAAACAACAACAACAACAAAAAATCCAGTTTATTCCGCGTGATTGTTGCATCTTTAAACCCACCGAAATGATTGCTAGGCATGTTTTGCGCGATATTAACTTTGGTGAACATCTACCGTCAACTTTCAAGCGCTTTGGTTTCAAGCCGTGTCATCCCAGCCAAAGTTCTGACCCGTCATTTGATAGAATTTGAGGTTAAAAGGTCTGTAAAAGTCTCTGAGCCGGAGCAGCACATCTGAGGAGATCTGCGGATGGGGTCTGCCCTTTGACTTCCCCAGGCAGCGTGGCCTGCTGCTCCCCTCTGGCTTCTTCAGGCACGGGAAGCCTTTGGTTTGGTTGAAGTAAAAGTGCTTGTCTGTCACCACACGTTTCAGTCCCAGGAAATCTTGGACGCGACCCATCTCGCCCGCTGGGTCCGTCACGAGGCGTTCGCCGTTGACGAACAGGAAGCTGGAAAGCGGGAAGTAGCGCAGCCAGTTCTCCAGGTGCTTGGCGTAGATCCCGATCCGCACCGCGCTCCAAGATGTGTCGATGAGGCCCGTGCTGGCGTTACGGAAGGCTAAATTCCTGAAAGACGGGAGGCCCGGTGATTTGGACACGGTCTGCGTGTAGTCGGAAACGGCGCGGGTCACTGGATCCCGTACCACCACGATTAGCTTGGTGTGGCGACTCATTGTAAAAATGCGGCGTGGGGCTTCTTTTGTGATGAAGTAACTGGGTGTCTTCTCCATGGTGATCTGACCATCCAGTGTTCGGGGCATCAGATTCCTGAGGAAACAAAAAAATTGCAATCGATATGATTTTGTGGATATGGACTTTGTACTGATCTGTTACGGTGAAGAAGGAGCCTAGCCAAAAGGTGAAGCTCTCAATTTACCACGGCGATCTACAGATCTATGGTCACGAACTACGGGTCGAAAGAACCAGATCCCAGATACAAGCGTCCGAAATGAGCTTCCCCCGTAGGGCGTCCGGGCTCTCCCTTAGAGATAAGGTGAGAACCTCGGTCATACGGGTAGGGCTCAGAATCGAGCCGCATAGAAAGTAGCCAGATGAGGTGGCTCGGGCATCTGATTAGAATGCCTGGACGCCTCCGTGGTGAGGTGTTCCACGCATGCCCCACTGACAGAAGACCCCGTGGACGACCCAGGACATGCTAGAGAGACTATGTCATCCAGCTAGCCTGGGAACGCCTCGGGATCTGCCAGGACGAGTGGGAAGAAGTGGCTAGGGGAGAGGGAAGTCTGGGCTTTCATACTGAAACTAGTACCCCCACGACCCGACCCTGGATAAACAGCAGAAGCTGGATGGATGGATGAGTGTGTGGAGTTTGAATGCCCCCCCTCCCTGTGCCTGTGTGGCTTTTCTACAGGTACTCTGGTTCACACCCACATTCCCGAAACACCTAACTTAACCGAACATTTGAAATTGCCCCCTTAGGTGTTATTGTGAGTGTGGATGCTTGTTTTCTCGTTTATGTGCCCTGCGATTGCCTAGTGACCAGTTCAGGGTGCCCGTAAGACAGCTGGGAGAGGCTCCAGCATACCCATATCAGGATAAGCGGGTCACAAAATGGAATGGATGACTGTTTCCATCAGAATACTCTAATTTATTTTTAAAAACATTATTTTGTGAGACTTATAAAGTTCCGATACTTTACGGGCTCCTCGATTGTTTTGCTTGGCTATTAGTGAAGACATATGTGATTTTTCTTTGATTCATTTTATTTTTTATTTAATTCTTTCAACATGATGCTCAAGTTGAAAACATATGTGATTTATAATTATTATTATTAGTTACTTTTTCAACATGGCGGTCCAGTTCAAAAAACGTTTTATGACCGGCCTCTTATTCTTCCAGTCATTTATACACATTCCGCTTTCACTAAACACTAAACAGCTCGTAGTTTACGACGGGCCATAAGCCGCAACGCTAAATGCTTTTCGTAACGTTTCCGTTGTTTTATTTAATGACTTTGAGAGGGACACGGTATTAAGACAACCTTTCTACATCACAGCGCTACAGTTAAATACAAAAAAGGGAGCTTTGACATTTATAGCTTGGAAACGTACATCCACCTTTTTAGGGGGATTCTGGAAGGGGTTGTGAGATAATTAGCCCCATGCGGGACGTAATGGTCGATACTGTTTTGCTGACTGTTTCTAACTGTCGACTACTTTATGTCTCTGGCGATGGCGTTATCTTATATTTATTTTTTTCATTCGATAAAGCTCATAAATTTAGCCAAGCAGGTGTTCCTTGGTTGTGGAAAAGCGAGAGTATTTCTTCCCCAATGAATGATAAACGATCAAAAAAATAATAATAATAAAATAAAAATGCACATGTGTATGGTACGTGAGGTTATCCAAGGATAATCTCATTGTGTTTGCATTAAATCTTGGCTATTGCGTTTGGATCGGCGCTTATTATTGTTCTTGTCTGTTTGCAAGGATTTGGCAGTGTTGACATATTTCTTAATTCATCGCTTGTAGAATTTGATGACTCAAACTGAGAGGAAGTTATTACCTTTTCAACTCATTCACCGCCATTCACAAATTTATTCAGAAATCGAACATATGACGTTAAGCGCCATTCCTGAATTTGTTCGGATTTTGTTTTTTTCATGCTTGGGCGCTGATAAAGCACTGGCCATGGCCTCTGGCAATGTTTTTTCTTATCCACAAGCGAGGCGGCATTTCCCATTTTTCCATGTTAGTGCTTTTTTCCAGCTTCATCTGTTGTTAAAGCGCTATACAAACTGTATGTATTGCATTGTATTTTGGACAGCTGCCTTCATTTCAAGCTCATATAACTCCAGACCCATGTAATTTAGGAAGTAACTCTTTTTTTCTGTTGAAAGAAGAGAATCTAAGATTTCTAACGCTGTATTGAATGTTGATGTAGTCCTAAAACTCAATTTTCCGTGAGTCATGGAATGCGAGTGATAATGACAAAAACCCTGGCACTGGAGTGGACATATTTTTGCATGTCTGGCAGTGAATGGGTGAAAAAAAATCATGTGAGGAAATATTTTGGATCCTTCGAAAAGAAAATGTCATGTATGATGATAGCACCCATCCATCAAGTAAAAAAAAAGGTTTAATTTATTTATGAATGAGTTAAAAATCAAAATGTAGTGTATTGTATTGTAAAAAGATGTGAAGGAGGGGTGCAAAAGCAGATTGTATAAGTGGGGGGGTGCAATGGTGAAAAAGAAACTTTATTGGGATTGTATATTTCATGCAGATGTGTGTCGTGGTAAAAAAAGAAGGAAAAAAAGGAATGTCCTAACCCCTGTTGTGAGCAGCATCCTGCCAATTTTCCTCATGCAAAGGGGAGACAAAAGGCGAGGGGGGCGTGGGGGGTTATTTGGTCCATGTCAGAGACATCTGACGGGAGGAATCGTCTTAGTGGGGAGCAGCGCCAGAGTTAGAACAGCAAAAACTCTCTCAGCGGATTTCAGTAAAGCCCCAACGAAACCCCCCCCCACCCCACCCCCCACCGCCCTCCCTCTGGAGCAAGCATATTTAGACAGTTTGGGCTTTGCGGTTGGGATCTAAGTGGAAGGCTTATAGCGCTCCGAGCTTTGATGGAAGATGGCTCTCAGTTATGTGATGTTATGTCGGGGCGACGGCAAACACACGACTTTGGGTTTTTGTACGACACGGGGGCACAATATCAGATGGCTTTGAGAACAAAAATACCACGAGCAGAAAAAAAAAAAAAAGATTCCTGAATCAGCTCACATGAGAATGTCTTGAAGATTTGTTTGAAGGGAAGCGGTTGAAGCCTCGGCGTAAGCGGCGGCCTCTCGCGCTCGAGTGAAACTGTGGTTCACAGATTTATTTCAGGCACGGCATGACGTGAGTGATGATATAGAATCTGGATCCAAGGAATGGTTAAAAACACTTTTAGGGAGGAAATGCCAACTGAGAAGCTTCTTTGGATTGTTTTTTTCCCCGCTACCGTAGCACATCCATTCATTTATTTTAAGCGCTTTCAGGGGCAGCGGTCACTAAAGTGGACAGTTTGTCGTGTTTAGGTTACAGGGTGCATGGCAATACTTGCAATGCCACAGAATCTGGATATTTATGACAAACCTGAAAAAATAATTGCGTGACAGCATTTTCACACTTCACTAGGAGTATTTTTTTTGTTTATTTTTGCAAAATTGAGTCACTAGCCTACTATGATACATAGTTTGCTATTATCTGATGTCAGAAATGTTGAATCTGACAATAACTAGACATAAAACTAGCCAAAATATTTTTTTAAAGAACATTATAGCCCATAATGACAAAAAGTATGGTCCAATCACCTTGCGAAAAAGTCAAATAATCTAAAAAGTAGCCTGTTGACATACGACCGCTCAATTTTGATATGATATGAACTCCCGTTTGCATTGAGCAAATCTCATAGCTGAATGAATGATAAAATATTAATAATAATACATTTCATTTATAAGCGCCTTTCAAAACTCTCAAGGTCACTTTTCAATCACACGCGATAGCGTTCACTCATCCCGGAATACCTGAAATAGATAGAAAGCTAGCTAACTAGCTAATAGATAGCTAATAGATTGATAGTCCCATCAAGTCCCATCTCAAAACCCACCTATTTAAAATTGCATTTTCTGTGTAGCTCTCTCTCTTATTTCTATTTATAATTGTATTTTATTTATTGCATTCTATTTGTGATTGTATTTTATTTATTATCGTACCTATACTTGTCTGTGACTGTAATGTGTCCTTGAGCGCTTTAAAAGGCGCTTAAAATGTAATTTATTATTATTATTATTATTATTATCATAGATAGTTTGATAGCCTAGCGTTAACTTAAAAAAAAGGGAACTGTTACCCCCTTGTGGAAAAGAAAAAAACATTGCTAGAAGCCAGGGTCAGCGCTTTATCGGCACCCAAGCACTTGCTGTCACTGTTAGATGTTTTTCTGTGGGTGAGCAGCAGCAGCCACACGCGCCAGCGTTCACTCAACCCAGAAGTAACTGAAATCGATAGAAAGCTAGCTAGCTCGCTAAATAAATCGGACCACCATCAGTAAGCATGGGATGGCCCGACAACAGTCAACTCAAGGCTCATCATTGAAGTGTAAAGTCTATCAAAGAAGGTAGAAATAATAATAATAATAATAATAATAATAATAATAATAATAATAATAATAATAAATTAGTTTGAAAAAATATAATGGTTGCTATCTACACATGATGTGTACTTGTATATAAAGAAAGAAGTGGAAAAATCCTCAGAACGGAACATATGTTGTAAACAGTACACAAATTGTCTCTTCGCAAACTTCCATGTTGCCTCGCTGGAACAAAAAGACAAACTTGCATGGTTCAATGACCTCAAATCGATGCGAAAGCAACCGCTGGCCTGCAATCACGAAGGAAGCCCACACAGCGATTGAGAGGAAGAAGAATGTCGACTAGCGGTTAGCGACAAAGACACGCTAGGCTAGAGGCAGAGCAAAGAGAGACGGTGCCAGGGAAGGAAGGAAAGAGTTGGAATCAAAACAAAAAGTCACTCGCCAGACTGATGCGCCTTTCTTTTCATCTTCTAAAGTTTTTTTTTCTTCTTCATGTTTTACTTTAGAAGGCCCCAAACAAAGCCTAAATCAACAATTTCCTCCAAATTCAAGGGAACCAGGAAGTTACATTTCCCTTTTTTATGCTGGCAGATGGCACACAGGCACAACACAGATTATGTGCCTCCCTGATCCACACATACAGAGTCCATGTGTGTGGTCTTAAGGGTTTATTCGACCCGTTTACACTGCAGCGGACCTTGCAGGTTGCTGTTTACAACTCGGATATGGACACGTGAGTCAGCCGTGATATCCTAATTGTATTTCCAGATAGAATGTTGAAAAGGTTTCCTAATTGCAACGGATGGATTATCCCTGTTTATTTATTTATTCCCTAACAGGAAGTAAAAAAAAAAACATCCCAAAACAGATCGTGGTCCAAAGCAATAGTTCTATTTTGTCAAACTACGCACTTAATAATCTAAAGACTGTTTTTGGGCATCATTTATGGCTTCGGGGGGAGAGTAAAAGAGACAGCAAAACAGAGTAAAAAAAGAGAGAAAAGAGATATAAAGAACAGAAAAAGAGGGAGAGAGCGAAAGAGAGTCAAAAAGAGAAAATCTAAACAGAGTAAAAGAAAATAGAGAAAGAGAAGAGAAAAAGAGAGAAAGAGAGTCAAATAGAGAAAATCTTAAGAGAGTAAAAGAAAAAAGAGAGGGGGGAAAAGAGTAAGGGAGAGAAAAAGAGAGAGAAAAAAAGGGAGAAAAAAAGAGTAAAAGAGAGAGGGGGAGAGAGAAAAGAGAAAAGAGAGAGAGAAAAGCAAAAGAGAGAGTGAGTAAAAGAAAATAGAGAAAGACAAAGCGAGAGAAAAGTGGGATAAAGAAAGAGTGAGCGAGAGAGAGATGAAGGAAGTATGTCTGACCGAGGAAGTTTTTTCTGCGCTCCCGACATACCGTGACGTCCCAAGTGCTGCGATCTGTGGCGACACAATCTGGCCGGTCGCCAGAGCCCGGGTCTCTCTTTACCCCCCCACCCCCCACCACCCACTCTGTAAGGCAAAATGGGAGTCCTCCTCCACCACCACCAGCCCTGAATTTCAAAGTCAGATGGAAGCCATTCAGAGTGCCCAAACCGCAGGGTATAATCATCATTGAACGCAAGTTGTCATCATGCGCAGTTTTCGTTCTGACACGCTCATGCATGCGTGCCATCCCCCCCCCCCCTCTCCTCCTCCCCTCCCCGTCTTTACTTTATCGAACCGGGTTCAGGTTTTTACAACCCCTCTCCCCGCCGCTATCCAAGAATCCACCCATTCTTTCCACAAAGGAATAGACTTTGTGCAAATATATCAACATCCTTAACCACTTAAAGCCTGCGGGTGTTCAAAGACAAAACGGCCTCCCTGTAACTCAACGGAGTGCAGAGGGAGACGTTTGTCATTACCGAGGGCAAATACAGGCCCCGAGAGCTCCTACAGGGCTTATTAGAAGTAAGCAGAAACTGTAATCAGTTCTGTGAAATGCTCTTGCCTTTAAGGACTTGAACCAAAAGAAAAGCTTGGCGGAGTAATACTGTACAGTGAGACCTCAACTTACAAACTTTTTGTCTTACAAACGTCAAATTTATGAAAATTAAACCTTATAATAAGCACTATTTTCATAATACACACCCACCATGGCTGGCGGAGTGATCTTCGGCGGAAGCACACGACCGAACAGCACCAGAGGTTAATTTACCAACAGTCCTTATGGAAGGTGACTCTCCTTCCATAAACCATCAACGACCATCAAAAAGGTCAATAAAACTTTATTTTACAGCACAGTTTATTTCTTTAATTACAGTCCTCATTCAATTCCCTTTGACCTTCGACCTCCAATGCCATTCCATCAAGCCATCAATGACCATCACAAATGTAAATAAAGTGACTTTATGATACAATGCAGTGTATTTATTTCATTACAATACAATATCACATTTATTATACATAGAATAAGGTATGTTGTGTGTAGTTTTAAGGCTTATTTAGTTGAAAAGTATATTTTATGGAAACCCGCGAACGGATTATTCCCATTTTAATGGTTTCCTATGGGATTTTTTTTTTTGAGATACACACTTTTCACCTTACACACTCTGTCTGGGAACCAATTAAGTTCGTAAGTTGAGGTCTCACCGTATGTACGGGTGTGTAGATTTTTGTTTCCAAATATTAGCATGTAAGCTCATTTTGCAGAACCGTCTCATTAGAAATTTGACAACATTTTAATCCCTGTTATGCTTTATACAATTCTGCATACCAAAGGTTACTGTCGGCAGACGATCCGGTGTAGCCAAAAGCGGTTTTTTTTTTGCGCCATCGAGGTTTTACCTCTCTCGGGTAGGTCGAAAAAGAGCGGGAAAAAAAATGATATACAGGTAATACCAGACTTACGACCAGATTCCGTTCCGACAAAACGGTCGTAAGTCAAACAGTCGTAAGTCGAGATGCATTCAAAATGGCTGATGCGAGGTTTATACGATTCCCAGAAGTAACTCAAATAGATAGAAAGCTAGCTAGCTAGCTAATAGATAGAGTAATAATAATATATTTCATTTATAAGCGCCTTTCAAAACTCTCAAGGACACTTTACAGTCACAGGATATGTTTTTTTTCTGCGGGTGAGCAGCGGCAGCCACATGCGCCAGCGTTCATTCAACCCGGAAGTAATTCAAATAGATAGAAAGCTAGCTCGCTAATAGATACCCTTGCACCTCGATATTTAAATTCAATGACACGACCTTTTTTTCCAGACTACTGACGTATCCCATTTTTATTTGCAAAAATATTTTCCACCGTCCGAATCATGTCCGCTGCGATTATCCGCACCCCCCTAGATTGTTTTCACCTGTTTTGGATTACTCCCCCCCCCCTCTATTGCATATGACGGCTCGTCTCTGTGCCAGCTTGCCTGGTGCATTCCTGCCGGCTTTTTTTCTGTTTCCTGTTCTCGCCGACGTAAATTGCCTGCCTTGTACAACACCGACTGACTTTGTGTTGACTATTTAATTACACTTCGGGAAGTCCATACGAGTGACTTTACGCGCATTAGCATGTACGTCCGCATCACCGCTGATTACCCATCTTATCGAATGGGAAAATCTGCAGCTAGTCCGGCTTTATCGGCAAACTATACCCCCGCCCTGCCCCGCCTTGGGCGCACTTTCCTAAACACAGGCCGGACGCGTTGAAGATGATGGCGGTGAGATGAGCAAATTACAGATTGTCGTTGCTTGCTGACCCCGCTGATGTCATCGTGTCCTCGCCGCAGGACCATAATTGAGCTGTTAAAATGGAAACGTATGGTGTACTCTGATATCCCTGCCTGGACACAAATAACACATTTTCCTCCATTTTTTTTTTCAACGGGTATGGTTTTTAAAACCATATATCACATCGGTCGGCAATATTAGATTATACTCTGTACTTAATACGACAACTTTTGTGCCACAAAGGCATGTCGCCGTCTTCCAGTAAACATAATTAGTACGTGTTCCGAGAAAGGCTTAAACTCGCAACCTTGACAGAACTCATCAGACGGAAAAGAGGGACAGTATGACCTTATAAGGAACTGAATGTATAACCCTTGAGTAGTTAAAAGCACCATCCTGTAACTTAACTCATTCACTGCCAAATGTGCAAAAACGTGTCCACTCCAGTGCCAGGGTTTTTGTCATTGTCACTGGAATTTCAGGACCCATAAATTATTGAGTTTTAGGATCGATATAAACATTCAATACAGCGTTAGAAACCTTACATTCTCTTCTTTCAAATGGAAAAAAAGAGTTAATTCCTAAATTGAATGGGTCTGGAGTTATATGCGCTTGAAATGAGGGCGGCTGTCCAAAATACATTGCATATTGGTTTATATATCACTTTAAAAACAGCTGAAGTTGGAACAAAGCGCTGACATGGAAACAAGGGAAACACTGCCCCCTTATGGAAAAGAAAAAACAGTGACAGAGGTCTGGCCAGTGCTTTATCGGCACCCAAGCAAGAAAAAAAACAAAACCTAAACAAATTTGTGAATGACATATGTTCAATTCCTGAATAAATTTGTGCATGGCAGTGAATGAGTTAATGACAAAAGCACACAAATTAAGAAAATAAGCCAAAATTAATTGACTGTCTTCCATGCTTTCTTGTAAAAACAAAATATATATATATATGCACATTTTCCATCCATGCTGCATGTCGCTGGCTGGTCGGAGATATTGCAGCAAGAGTTAATTCGGCCCGTGATTATGTGGGCCTGGAGTTATATGCGCTTGAAATGGGGGTAGCTGTCCAAAATACAATACATATTGGTTTATATAGCGCTTTAAAAACAGCTGAAGCTAGAATAAAGTGCTAACATGGAAAAAAGGGAAATGCTGCTTTGAAAGTGAAAAAACATTGCCAGAGGCCATGGCCTGTGCTTTATCGGCACCCAAGCATGAAAAAAAAAAAAAACAAATTCGGGAGTGGCGCTGTATGTCTACGTATTTTCAATTCCTGAATAAATTTGTGAATGGCAGTGAATGATTTAATGGCGATGAGACTATTTTAGGCTTTGCTGCTGACTTTAAAGTCACCTGACACTGAATACCACCCCGACACTGACAAAAAAAACAACTAACAAGAAGGCAATACTGTATGTTTGCATAAGAAGAGTAGCCGGTTTAAAAAAAATAACTAAATAAAAAGCAACATTTTATCACGTGATATAGTTGCAGGCATGCACGAAAAGAGTTAAACAAGCTTTTTTATAAACCCCCTGTAGCATTTCTCTTTGCACATGGGCAAGAAAAGAAAAAAAAAACAAATGCTCTCGTAAAACCTGTCCTGGAAATGAGCATACACACAGGGGACCGGTACAAGTACAAACTTTAATCGACTCGGTGTGAAATTGTCTGGCAACTCCCTAGGCACCGGCCAATGAGAGCGCTTGATACTGTCTGATCCCCCGACAAGTCACTTTGGTGCAGTTTCTGCCCGCTGTTCCCTGAGTGTGTTTTTTTTGGGGGGGGTTCATTGTTCACAGTTTCTTTTAAAATGAAGTTGCAGTTTGCTTGTAGGATCAATTGCTATTAGTGTGCCACGGTGTAGTCTGCTTCAAACCACATCCACGTAATGTTCCTCTTAGCCAGAGCGGCCTCATTTTAAGGCCACTGTGTACAAAACGAGATTTCTTCACATCGTGCGGATGTTTGTGGGGCGGGGGTGGGGGGATGCGCTTGCCACGGCAGGCCTCTTGAGAGATATAGTCCACCCATCGCAATTATCATGATACATACTATGAAAAGGAAAGAAAATGGCCGACATCTCATGATCATTTTCACTCAAGTATTAATTTACAATGCAGTGTGTCTATCATGTTTGCCATGTGAGTTGAAATATTGTTTTATTTTTATATTTTTTTAATTCATTTACTGCCTGACATATGCTAAAAATGTGTCCACTCCAGTGCCAGGGTTTTTGTTATTTTCACTCAAAATCCAGGACCCATAGAACATTGAGTTTTAGGACTACATAAACCACAGGTGTCAAAGTTATGGCCCCGGTGCCAAATCTGGTCCGCCACCTCATTTTATTCGGCCCGTGAAAGTAAATCAAGCTTGTCAAGTGCCATGATGCTTGCTAAAGTCCGAACTGAAATTTCAAATTCTCGTATGTATACCACAATAACAGTCACTATTCTTGACTTCAGATTTAAAAACTAGTTATTCATTAATTTGTTGCACGCTTGATATGTAATATGTGGAGGGCATTAAACACTCTAATGGTTTCCGCAAATTCATAACGGCCCTCGAGAGGAGACAGTAACTACAATTTGGTCCACGGCAAAAAATAACTTTGACACCCTTGACATAAACATTTAATTCAGCATAAGAAACCTTATATTGTCTTCTTTCATCAGAAAAAAAGAGTTAATTCCTAAATTATATGGGTCTGGAGTTATTTGAGCTTGAAATGGGGGCGCCTGTACAAAATACAATACAATACATATTGATTTATATAGTGTTATAATCTGTAACAAAGTGCTAACATGGACACAAGGCAAATGCTGCCTCCTCATGGAAGGGGAAAAAATTGCAAGAGGTCTGCCCAGCGCTTTGTCGGCACCTCCCGCAAGAAAAACGAAAACCCGCACAAATTCGGGAATGGTGCTCCACGTTATATATTCAATTCCCGAATACATTCGCGAATGGCAGTGAATAAGTTGATGTTTTTGTCTTTTTAATGGGTGTAATGGGGTGTTTTTTGTTGTTGTACATTTTTCAGCGTTTAGGAACAATGTGAGACAGTTAGCTGATTCTTCATCGTGCGTTTACATCAGAGAGACAGGAGCAGTGCTCCGTTTTTAAGTAGACAAATACAACAGAGGTGTGTTTTCTAGCAAAAGCTCTCAGGATGAAGCACCCCCCTTCATACCCTTCTTTTCGTGCGAGTCAGACATTAAACAGAGGCGGACACCAACCGACAGCTACACACACTCCATAATTACCTCGCCTTTCCAGACGGACCTGTGACGTAAACAGAAGGGGTCCGACAAAAGCCGACCACGGCAACTTTGAAGTGAATAGGAACCTCAGTCTTTTCAAATCCTTTACCTGGTTAACATCAAACTAGCCCGAGCTTCCAAATCAAGTCGGCAGCCTGAGAACTCTTTCCTTCATCAGCCAAGTTGTTGCTTCAGGCTTAAGACATTAAAATTTGGGAGGATCACCACATCTTGAAAAATACATGCCAGATTTTATAATTGATGGATTTGAGCTCATCATTACAAAAAGGGACTTTTTTGTGCGCATTTGCATGCTAACGTCGAATTAAAGCCACAAGAAGTGTCAAACTCTCACGATATCCATCGCATTGCAATCCTGCAACGCTCCAGATTGCATTTGCGCAATGTGTTGTGTGACTCAAAGCCGGTGAGGAGTTTCAACGATAATTCTGCAATAAACTTTGACCTTTCAGGCGGGCGCGGGAACGTTATTTGTTTTTGTTTCGGTTTCATGTCATGATGATATTTTTCTTCCATGGATGCAAAGACCAGGCATGCATTTTGCAGCTGCTGGGGGATTTTTTTGATTTGGTATTCGGGGTATATATATATATATATATATATATATATATATATATATATATATATATATATATATATATATATATATATATATATATATATATATATATATATATATAGTGATACCTCAACTTACAAACTTAATTGGTTCCCAGAAAGTGTGTGTAAGGCGAAAAGTGATTATTCCAAACATTAATTTCCCAAAAAATGAGAGTAATCCGTTTCCAGGTCCCCATAAAACATAATTTTCTACTAAATAAGCCTTGAAATTACACAAAATATACCTTATTTGATCTAAAATAAATGTGCTATTGTATTGTAATTAAAGAAATCAAGTGCACTGTATATAAAAAGTCGTTTTATTTACCTTTGTGATGGTCGTTGATGTAGTTGCCTCTTGAGAAGTCCGATCCGAGTGAAGTTGCTGTGCTTTTTCTGCGATAATACCCTCACACACCATCCCCTGCTCGCTGCTTTTAGTTCAGCCAAATCAACAGAAGTTTTTCAACCTCTTCTATTGCCTGAGTACGTTTCATGGACAACACAGAAACACCCTTAGCCACGAGTAGCAATGGTCGACTTAGCATACTGGTACTGGGACGCTAAGTCACACAAACGCACACTTCGTGTTTCTCGATGATCTCCTTCTTCTGCTTGACCGTCATTTTCTTTTGTGTCCTCTTTGGCTTAACAGTCCCCTGTGGTGGGGTCTTTTTCGGTCCCAAAAAAAGCAAAAGTGTCCACTCGATAACAAACCACATCTGCACTGAGTGCACTGAAAGAAAGTGGGTGTGGAAAATTAGTCCGCCAGTCACCTGTTTGAACGTGTCGCTTGGTGTTCTTCCGCCGAAAACTAGTCCTCCAGCCATTCTGGCGCTCCGCGTGTTTCCCGAAAACGAGTTTGTATGCCAAGATTATATTCTCGTGTATTTAATGTTTGTAAGGCGAATAGTTTGTTAGCTAAAGAATACGTAAGACGAGATATCACGGTAAATAGATATATTTCTATATAGATATATATACACTGTAGATATAGATACAGTATATGTATAGATATAGATATAGATACAGTATATAGATAAATATTGGTATAGAGAGAGATAGAGATACATATATAGATATGTCCTGTATATGTATATATAAATAAATATATGTGTATATATGTATATGTAGAGAGAGAGAGACAGACTTTTTTTTCACCCTAAATTTTGCAAAGGTAGAAGCAACGCTGTTAGGGAAACAGCAGTTGTCACTCAATGCCGCCTCCCAGCGATCCCAACACGCTTCTCAACGATTGCCAACCACCAATCCGACTCCGTTATCACTGATTGGATGAGATGCCGCCCACCGGGAGTAGAAAGGTCGCCCAATGACAACGTGTCAAAACGCCGACTGATTGACAATGCGGCATTTTTTTTCATCCTGGGGTGGTCTATCCGTATCCCACTTAACTTTATCTTGTCGTGCTTGTTTATAACCCTCCTTTGTTTTTCTTCTTAGCTTCATTTGTATCGTCCCTCAATGTAATGTAATGATATAGAGTAAAGTCTCGTTATATCGATATCGGTTATAGCGATAGTACTGCTTATTACGATACTATTTCTATGAACGCAAGGAGAAAATTTACATGCCGCAGGATCGGATATATCTATAGTCCGGTTATATCGATATTTTTTCCGATTCCCGAGAACATCGATATAACGAGACTTTACTGTACTAGAGGAGAGCGGTATTGAAAATTGTAACGCCGTCAAAGAGATCTGTTAAAAGAATATATTTCCTTTTAGAAAAGTAATGTATTTCTGATTATAAGTCATATAAACTGCTGGAGTTAGCGATGCATTACAATACGACGACTTTGCCCGTGTTTATTTTATGGTTATTGCGGCTTATTATTATTTTCCGCGCGTCGGTTCGACGCGGGAGGCGAAAGCTCCCAAAATGATTCACGGCGACTCAAAACCACCGCACGCTCCGGCTAATAATAACCATATTGTTAGATTAATACCGCCGCGACGGCGTCAATCAAAATTGAGCGCCGTCACCTTTTGAAGGTTCACTATGTTATGACTCGTCTGCAGGTGTTCCTAATTTTATTTTTTTGGCGTATTTTCTTCCCATGCTTTCCATGCGCGAGGTTATAGCACTGATTGCTTCTGACATGCATCCTGCTAAAAGTATTTCCTTTAAGCATTGATGCAGCTTAAAAAGCATTGCCCCCCCCCCCCCCCATCCGTCTCCTCCGCTTTCCATCTGCTGCACAAAGCCTTCTTTCTTGCAGTATAACGTATACATTGCACTTTTTTTTGTTCTTTCCACTTCTGAAAAGCTAAAAAAACGACCAAGGAAGAACTCAACCAAAGATTCCCTTGTGATTTCTCGGAAATTCACAGACAGGAAGTGAAACCTGGGAATTCCTGGTTTAAGTAGCGCATCATCCTGCACCCCCGCGGTATTACGTATTGTCGGATCCCGTGACACGACGGGACGAGAAAAACGGGATGAGTCGATAAGCAAACGGATTTACAGACTGTAACCTAGCAAGAAAAAGAGCGCCTTTAACAAGCTAATAAATCCGCTCATGGTGACCTTGGCGTCGCTAAAGGGTTTCAATATTCACTAGCAAAGAAATCCAGATCAATTTTCTTCGATCGATATGACCAAATGACAAATATTTATCAATGTGATATTTACAAGGCCGATAAGAAAAGGGCAACGGTGTTTGTCGAGGTGTGTGGGAAAGACTTCAGGTCGGGAATTGGGGTATGCTCCCACGCAGCCGCATATACCCGGGAACCTTTCACTCCCCATCAGGAAAACCGCAGAATCACTTCCAGTCGATGGCAAATCCAAGGCTTTTCCACATATAAGCGTTTGTCCTCAAATAATTTGCCAAATGCTTCCTTTAAGGATGTCCATGTGTTTTAGTTGGTTAGCGACTGAGTAAGGGGGCGGAGGGGTAGGCGGTCGTAGGGGGTGGGGGGGCATTCTCCAGCTCAAAGAAGCAGACAGCGCTTTGAAAGTGAGGCGAATCGACGTTTCAAAGTGATACTTTCCAGCTCGCTCTCGCGTTGATTTTTCTTGGCCCGCCGCGCCGCGGGTCTGCTTCGAATTGATATGGGAGTCGCTAGCGTCGTTAGCGCGCGATTATGCTAAACGAATCATCACACGTGAAATATGGACGGCGTGTGCGGCGAAAACAAAAGTTGTCGCAGTGACTTTGCGAGGGGGAAGTATTGAGAAAAGGAATGACGGTAGCTCTTTGACCGTTCAAAAGCAATTTAATGGTTCCAAAGTTGAAATTAGCGGAGAAGATGCAATGAGCGGCTGGCGATAGAAACAAAGGACTTTGAAGTAGCAATAAAGTGTCAAGGGTCTCCGTCTTTTGTACTTTTCTTTTATCCCTTTCCTTTAATTTCCTTTCTTTTTTATTTCCTTTTCTCTCCATCTCCCCCCCCCCCATCTAAAAGGGACGGTGGGTAAATGGAAAGAAAGGATGGCGACAGAAGTAAAAGAACGATGAAAAAAAGGTGAAATGGAGGCTTTGGATAATGAGTAGAGGGTATCAAAGAAGAGACAAAGAACCATTCGTCTCATTTGAGTTGAGGTGAGCTAGATTGGTTTGGCTTAGCCATCAAGAGTCTCGCAGTGAAGATGTGTTGAAAAGCAGAAAAGCTATTGAAGAAAGAGGAAAGGAAGGGAAGAAGTAGAAAAACAAAATACAGGAGCTACTGTAAACGCAGCCACTCACGGTGCCATCTTGAAGTCGCAAGAACAAACTAACAAAATAATATGACCATAATAATAAAACAATCATTCAATGTTAAGCACTTTCTGTACCCTCTTTGGTGCATGATCAACATGTCCTTTTCACTGGTGGATCAGAGACATCATGGTAGAATGTTCACTTCTGCTACAAGCTAAATATAGCAACATAAAAAAAGCAAGCTCGAAACTGTAGCATCCATAGACGAACAGAGATTATCTCAAATCTCCTGTCCAACGTAAATCCGCTTCAATTCCAAGCCGCGACAGTTCCACATACCCATCGGCGCTCTGCGCTGACGCTTTATTCTTCTCATTGCGGACTATTCAACACTGACGACGTTTCCGCTGAACAAAGCAGGGCTGTGAAAACGCTGCCCAATACGATTTTTGTATTTATTCAGTACCTATATGAAGGGATGGCAGAATTCCTCACTTCACAACTCCGGGAAGCATAATCTGGAATCTCAAGTTAAGGGAGGTGAAGAGATCCGACTGACTCGGTCAAAACGCCATCAGTAATGTCGCAAAAGGCCTTGTTTGACAGCGACCGCGGGGCCTAATCCGTCACCCACAACCCCCCCGTTCCCCACACCCTCCCTGTACATGTCCCTTCGCTGTCCGTGTTAATGCCCGTTCTGTCATTAGACGGGTCCAATTCGCACAGCGTTGACGCATGCTGTCAGCGGATTAGAAAGGGAACTAAAGCAGGCCATTTTTCGTCACGAGAGCTATGGTGACAACCGGTTTGATATCAGGAGAAAGTCGTAAAAAAAAGAACATTTAAAGGTCTCGTTATAGTTTTAGTGCTTTTTAAGGCCTTGTGACTGGAATAAAACCTCTATCTGTAATTGCAAGTGTTTCATCTTAACTCATTTACTACCATTCACAAATTTATTCGGGAATTGAAAGTATTACGTAGAGCGCCATATCCAAATTAGTTTGGGTTTAGTTTTTTCTTGTTTGGGTGCGGATAAAGCGCTGGCCATGGCCTCTGGCAATATTTTGTGCCTTCCACAAGTGGGCAGCATTTCCCTTTTTTCCATGTTAGCGCTTTGTTCCAGCTTCAGCTGTTGTTAAAGCGCTATATGAAACAATATGTATGCATTTCATTGTATTTTGGACAGCTGCCCTCATTTCAAGCTCATATAACTCCAGACCCATATAATTTAGTAATTAACTCTTTTTTCTGATTAAACAAGCGAGTCTAAGGTTTCTTACGCTGTATTAAATGTTGATGTAGTCCTAAAACTCAATATTCTGTGGCTCCTGGAATTCAAGTGACAATGACAAAAACCCTGGCACTGGAGTGGACACATTTTTACACATCGTTTGTCAGTGAATGAGTTAAGTGCTTATAAAACACGTCCATAAAAACGACTCATTCACAGTTCCCCACAATATTTGGGATGGATAACATTTTTGCCAATTTTTTCGGCGAGCCAAAGTTGAACTCAAGATACCTTCGACCTTTCCCATTTGCAGCACCGAACGGGGCAATCTGGCGCGGCGACTAAGGGACAATTTACGACGTGGACGACTTGAACGTAAATCTGACTTTGGTGCTTCTCTAATTTTTTTAGCTGTGGATCTGGCTCAAAATCAAAGAGGAAAATATATGGTAGGAAATTTATAGAACGGGCATATTAGCTTAACTTGTAAAGTTTCAATGGTTCGGTCCAACTGCAGAATGATTCATTTTGGTCAAAGGGGTGTTATTATATTCAAATAACGTACGTACATTCAACCAGTCACACACTTAACGTCGGTCCTAAAGTAAATTATAAGTTGTCATGACGACTCCCTCTTCCGTTTTATCCCTCTGAAAAGCAAAACAAACCTCTCCTTGTGCACACCGTTTCATCCAAGCCTCTTCAAACCCTGACCTGATCATTACACAGATGCATTGATCCATCCACTTGGACTTTATTACGTCCTTATTTCTGCTTTTTGCATCTTCATCTACAGCAATATCCAAGCCCCATTTTCTTTTTTGGGCTCTTTTTTAAAACAAAAATCGAATTCTGTTATTTTATACCTCCCTCCTATGTGATCACACCAGCCTTGGTGATGAAGGCCGCCCCTCATTTCACCCGCCAGGGACCAACACAGACACTTTGGGAAGCGGCGTGTCAGCTCAATAAACAGCAATTTATTGGCAAGGGGAATGAATACACTGCCGTCCTCGGAGCTCGTGTCGTATTGCTAAAAGTGTCCGACGTGACGATGATGAATCAGCGGAGGTTTGTTTGGAAAGCATCCGTGCTCAATAACGGACAGTATATGTTGCTCGATTGAGTGCGTTCGTAGAAAGCAATGACGGAATCAACATGGCTGATTGATGACAGAACAATTATTTCCCCGTGCCAGAAAACACATTGTTTTACTGGATGCGTGCTTTATGGAGCTGTCATGCCAACACTGGTCCATACTGTATTTCACCGCACTCAAATAGAAACTCAATCCCTCTGAGAAGCCTATTGGATCACACTTTTCCTTTCTGGTGGATAGCCAGCTTTTGCTTGGATCATACGTTGTCTGAAGTATGTCAACCACATTTACAATCTGATTTTTTTTAGCATGGTTACATGACTGGAATTTATCTTCTTTGGTAAACAATTCTGATTTGAAATTGGGATTAACTCATTCACTGCTAGACATTTGCCAGTTATTGTCATTGTCACTCGAATTCCAAGACCCATAGCATATTGAGTTTTAGGCCTACATAAACATTCAATGCAGCCTAAGAAATCTCAGACTATCTTCGTTCATCAGAAAAAAGAGTTAATTCCTAAACTATAAGGATATGGAGTTATCAGAGCCTGAAATGAGGGCAGCTGCACAAATTAAAATGAAATACATATTGGTTTATATAGTGATTTAACAACAGCTGAACCTGGAACAAATACGACTACTCCTACTACTACTACTACTACTACTACTACCACTACCACTGCTACTACAACTACCTCTACTACTACCACTACGACTACGATGAATACTGCTACTAATAATAATAATACATTTCATTTATAAGCGCCTTTCAAACCTCACAAGGTCACTTTACAGTCACACGCGCCAGCGTTCTCTCATCCCGGAATAACTCAAATAGCTAGAAAGCTAGCAAACTAGCTAATAGATAGCTAATATATTGCTAGCTGGATAGCTAGCTAATAGATAGGTAGGTAGACAGCCAAGCGCTAACATGAAAAAAAGGGACATGTTGCCGCCTTGTGGAAACGAAAAAACATTGCCAGAGGGCATGGCCAGCGCTTTATCGGCACCAAAGCAAGAAAAAAAAAACAAAACCCGAACTAATTCAGGTACAGCGCTCTATGTCATATTTTCAATTCCCGAATAAATTCGTGAATGGCAGTAGATGCTTTCTTCGTCTTATTACAATATATCTTAAGATGTATTTTTTTAAACCATCCTTTCTTATGATAACAGGTTTGTGAAGATGAAGCTTCATGTTCGCTTCATGAACCACTTTTATTTTTTTTACCCCTCTAGATAGCACTATTGGTTGAAATCGTTTCAGGAATGGCAAGTCGTGTGCTTTCAACCTTATGTTGAGCATTGAGCGGTGTCTAGAGGACTCAAACATAACTGGTTCATGAAGCATCTTGAAGCTTCTTTTTTTCCCCGCTATCAATAACACCGGGAATATTATTACACTCGAAAGGAAGTAATTATTGTTATTACTGTATGTACCTTCACCCGTGTCCAACATATGCAATTATTTTGTAATTGTAGTAATGTTACAGCATTTGTGCTTTTTATAGACCAGTGACAAGACATTGCATCCCTATCGGTACAATTATCTAGACAACTCTGACATTTTTAGGGCTAGGTGACAAGCAAAACACCCCAATCGGGTTTGGTTTTGTCGGTTACCTGTCAATGTGTGCACCAAAAGTTAGATTCCATTGGTCAACTTTTATCCAATCACAAATTCAAATGCATTTCATGTCAACTGGACAAAAATGAGTAAAAAAAGAGCCATGACCAAGACTATATATTTAATTGTATTTATTTTTTTTGAGTGGTCACCGATTCAAATGTAGTTCGATGATAGAAGTACATGTACTGATAAATGATGGCAACAGCAATATTCAATCACTGCTACTATAAAACCAAAAATATACTTCAATGCCTTGATTATTATCAACAATATCGACATATGCATTTAAGTGGTAAAAAAAACACTCTTGAGGATTAAAAACAACCCCTCACTTTGTCTAATGCAATAATCATATTATTGAATTAGAGAAAAAAGCATATTATTGTAGAATATAGTCGTGAATTTGAATTATTTTTTTTTGCCCTCACTTCTGCCACTTACCGATACCAGTCCAGTCCTTTATCGTAAAAGCGGTCAAAGAAGTGAGGCTCGGCTCCGACTGCCCTCACGTCCGGATGGATGCGCAAAAACTCCAGGAGAGCCCTCGTTCCTCCTTTCTTCACCCCGATGATGATCGCCTGAGGAAACTTTTTGCTCCCAAAGTTATTCGCTACGGAGATGCTATTATTAATTGTCGTAAACGTAACATCCCGTGCAAAAGACGCAACGGGTTCCTTTGGCGGTGTCTCTTGTGCGTCGTTTTGGACATTTTTGTCCTTGTGATGAGTGCGTTGGTCATAACCGGGTGTGGGGAGGTATTCGCAGAATCCGTTTAGGCAGTAAAAAAGATAAACGAAGAGGATGATCATGGTCATGAAGACCGATAGCTTGGATTGCACCTTGAGGTGTCCGAAGTTGAACGCAGCTCTCCATTTACTACATCCCATGAGTCTTCATATTTATGTTTTTTTTTTGTTTTGTTTTTAAAAAGCACGTTTTGAAAGACGAAAAAACAAGAGGTTCCCTCGGTACGGGAGCAAACGGTGCCGAAGTTGCGCAGCGTGCGTAAAGACGCACCTCATTCTGTCTGCTTCTTGTGATCACCTCAAGACGACCCGAGTGATCCGCGGGAAGGGTTTTTGGAGGTCTGTTAGAATATACCTCCTCCCACCCCCGCTACCCCTTCGTCTTGTCTCTGTTGGGGAAACATTCATCAGCGCATCCCGAGTGAGTGCCATTTCCACGCCCTCGCCCGTGAAGACGCACGCCCCTCCGTCGTCAGTCACCAAAATAATTAGCAGGCTCCTCCCGGCTTTCAGTTTGGTGTTTTGCAAGCGATTTAACAGTAACGTCGATAGCTTAGGTGACGGGAAACACAATAAAATAAGGCCCAGTGGGTTTTTGCGGCGTAGACTTGCAAAACTGCATTATTTGACTTTTTAGTCCGATTGATGTGACTTTTTAGTGGCCACCTGCCTTGACAAATGTAACCTTTGCACTCCTGCCATTTTGGGATAAACAGGTGCTCCCCGTTTTAGCTCCTTTCTGCGTCTGAATTTGTGCGAGCTTGAATTTAACTCATTCACTGCCATTCACAAATTTATTCAGGAATTGAAAATATGAGTGCCATTCCCAAATTTGTTCAGGGTTTGTTTTTTTCTTGCTGGGGTGCTGATAAAGCACTGGACATGGCCTGTGGCAATGTTTTCCCCTTTCACAAGAGGGCAGCATTTCCATTTTTATTCCATGTTGGCGCTTTGTTCCAGCTTCAGCTGTTGTTAAAGCGCTATATAAACCAATATGTACAGTATTTGGACAGCTCTCCTCATTTGAAGCTCATATAACTCCAGACCCATATAATTTAGGAATTAACATTTTTTTTCTGATGAAAGAATAGAGTCTGAAGTTTATTAGGCTGCATTGAATGTTTATGTAGTCCTAACACTCCATATTGCAGGGGTATCAAAGTCATTTTTTTGCTGCGGGCCACAGTAGTTATGGTTTCCTCTCGAGGGCCATTATGAATTTGGGGAAGCCATTAGAATGTTTAATCCCCTCCACATATTACATATAGCGCGTACAACAAATTAATGAAGAACTAGTTTTCAAATCAGAGGTCAAGAATAATGACTGTTATTGTGGTTGACATCCAAAAATATGACATTTTGGTTAGGATTTTAGCAAGTATCATGAAATTTCACGAGTTTCACAAGTTTGATTTGCTTTCGCGGACCGAAAAAATAATGTGGCGGGCTGGATTTGGCCCCCAGGCCATGACTTTGACACCTGTGCCATATTGTGTGGGGCCTGCAATTTCAGTGAAAATGACAAATACCCTGGCACTGGAGTGGAGACATTTTTGCACGTCTGGCAGTGAATGAGTTAAAAGGATCCAGACCGCGACCAGCTTTCTCTTGCTTTATTTTTAGTGCAAACTGCCAAAGCTGAAATTTTAATCACAAAAGTCGATTTGGAGAACTTTTCAGTCAGAATGCAGCTCAAAAGAAACAAGAATGATCCGATTGTGACTGTTTTGACGTTGATGCTGCTAATTAGCACCGCAGCAAAACAAAACTATTTGTGTTTTCGGGATGGATCACAAATTATCGGCAACGTCAAGTATACGTGAGTTAGAGCATGACAGTACATCCATATAGTTGACACGCCGGAGAGGGCTCGGTAAGCCCCAATCGACCGAGCTACCTCCAACCTGGCAGAATGTCAATTCCGCCATGTCCCTAAACGGAGGCGACATCATTTATCCTTCTATAGTTGCTACGCGCTCTGTCATATTAATCAAACTCGCATTGCCGAAACAAACGGCGAGATATGACTTGGTTGGTGTATGATACATTTCCTCTTTTGAATGTTCAAAGTTGTTTTTGATTTTTTTCAGACCTTAAGCCACAGGTGTCAAAGTCAAGGCCCGCGGGCCAAATCCGGCCCGCCACATCATTTTTTTCGGCCCGCGAAAGCAAATCAAACTTGTTAAATTCCATGATGATTGCTAAAATCTGAGCCAAAATTTCATATATTTGGATGTAAACCACAATAAAAGTCATTATTCTTGACTTCAGATTTGAAAACGAGTCATTCATTAATTTGCTGTGTTCTCTATATGTAATATTTGAAGGGATTTAAACATTCTAATGGGTTCCCCAAATTCATAACGGCCCTCGAGAGGACACCATAACTACAATGTGGCCCGCGGCAAAAAAATGACTTTGACACCCCTGCCTTAAGCCATGTGAGAAAATTCAGTTAAGGTGTTTATTTAATCTGAATTTGGCAGCTAGCGTGACCTAATGCGTAACTTCTGTCTCCACTTAGCAGACAGGAGAATGTTGGTGTTTTGTAAGCAGTCCAATGAAAAATCTGCTGGCTTTAATATTGAATCATTGTGATTTATGTATTTATTTATTTATGTTGTTCATAAAAAACAAGCTAAAAAAATAACTCATTCAGTTTAGCCATGCCCATTAAAAAATGGATGCAAAAAAATGCTGACATGACTCCAATTGTGGCTTGTTAGAACACATCTGCCACGCATCTGAATGGAACCGACTTTTTGTGTAATCATACTTTCAAAAGTTGTTTTAAGCATAGCTTGACCGTTTTGAAGTCATTAACTCATTCACTGCCATTCACGAATTCGGGAATTGAAAATATGACAGAGAGCCATTCGCAAATGTATTCATTTTTTTTCTAGTTTGGATGCCGATAAAGCACTAGCCATGGTCTCTGGCAATTTTTTTTCCATTCCACGAAGGAGCAGCATTTCCCTTTTTTCCATGTTAGCGCTTTGTTCCAGCTTCAGCTGTTGTTAAAGCGCTATGTAAACCAATATGTATGTATTGCATTATATTTTGGACAGTCGCCCTCATTTCAATCTCATATAACTCCAAACCCATATAATTTAGGAATTAACTATTTTTGTCTGATGAATGAAGAGAGTCTTAGGTTTTCTTATGCGCATTGGATGTTTCTGTACTCCTAAAACTCAATATTATGTGGGTTCTTGGAATTCGAGTGACAATGACAAAAACCCTGGCACTGAAGCGCACACATTTTTGCACATCATCTGGCAGTGAGTGAATTAAAAAAACTGTCAGCAATGTGTCGAAATATGATTTCTGCTAGTATCACACACACGGACAGTAAAAATATAATGCTGAGTTGCATAAAGCAGGAACTCCCACCCTCAAAGACACACACACACCCTCAAACACACACGCACAAACTGTAAACACACCTGAAACCCCGAACAACATCTTCTGTTCTCAACGCCTCGTCCACCTGCGTCAGGTATGCGGCTGTGGGAAAGCAGAGAGCTGTACAAAGCACAGCAATGCTCTACCATCCTCGCAAAATTCCCTTTTGACATCCAACAGCGGCTTATTTAAAAGACGCCACCCGTCATTATTGAATGACGCAAAAAACACACACACACACACACAAAAAAGATGATGAATTGTGGACTATGGGGTTAAAAAGTGAGCATAGCAAAGTCACTGAGGATACAATAAAGCAGATGTACTAGTGAAGTGCTGCTCTTGAAATGGCCTGTTAGCTCACCTGCGTGGAATGCACACACACACACACACACACACACACACACACACACACACACACACACACACACACACACACACACACGCACACACGTCCCGGACGCTTGTCACCACGCTCCCCCTCCCATTATTATTAAAGGTCAGTAAGGATTAAAGCATGAATGGTAGCATGTTTTTTTGGGGAAATGTAATGAAAGTCACCCTGGTCAGGTGGACAGGTACAAACCTTAAGACATTAGCGAAGCATGTTTTGAGAATTGGATTGGATGAGCCTTTATTAGTCTCATAGTGGAGAATTTTTACATTTAACAGCAGCAAAGTGATAAAAGTAAGACGAAAGGAAAGCAGAAGTAGAAACACAAAATACAGGAGTGGCTGTAAAACAGCCACTCTCGTGGCGCCATCTTTGTCTTTCGTTTGGGTGCAACTGCATCATCGAGAGCAGGAGGCGTGTGTGAAAGGAAAACGATTGCCAAGCACCAACGTCTAAATGCTAACATCAATTTAGTTCAATGCAAAGAGACAATGCAGAGAGATAAAGAACTCGGATTGGATTGGATTAGCCTTTAGTAGTCGCACAGTGGAGAAATTTACATTTCACAGCAGCAAAGTTATGAAAGTAAGAAAGAAAAAAGGAAGAAGTAGAAAAACAAATTCAGCAGCTGCTGTAAAGACAGCCACTCGCGCCAATTTGAAACCAAACAACAACAAAAAACACTTTCACAAATAATATGACAACACAAAAGGAAGACAGTCATTCAATCTTCGTTTTCTGCACCCTCTTTGTGACATGAAGCAGTTCTAAATAAAGGAGATGATCAAAGCGTCCTTTTCACCAGTGCATAAGGAATTCCTTGGTGAAATGTGCATGTCTGCTGCAAGCTAAATGTTGAGATTAGTCATAAAGGTGTCGAATTCATTGACAAAAAGAGACTGTCTCACATCTCCTGTCCTATGTAAATCCACTTCAATTCCAAGCTGCGGCAGATCCACGTAAGCATCGGCGCTCCTTCTCCTTAAACCATGCATCCATCCAGCCGCAGACTGAACAAAGCGGGGCTGTGAAAATGCTGCCCATTTGTATAGCTGTTCATAGTGGTTATATTTCATGGTGTGAAAATTAGGAAGACGAAAAATAATCAAAATCCATTTAGCATGACTGCGAATAGTTTGCCCATGTTGAAAGAATTGAGCTGATTATTAGTTATATTTACATTATGTCACATTTCCATCACTATTCTACGTGTTTTTTTTACGGGATACCGTTTTGGAAATAGAAGTGGCGTGTATCTAGGTCATTTCCCCATTTTTTGTTTATAATCTACTTTGCAGCAATAAACAATTTTTGTTGTCGGCATAAGTGGCCTTGAGTGGAGAAAATAACAATAACACTTTTCTGTGGTGGAAAAACCGCCGCATTTCGCACTTCTTATGTCATCATGATAAAAATGTCTCCTCAAATGGTATTTTCAGAACAATATCAATACACAACAGGCGGGTAGGGGGTACGCATATAGACGCCGTATGCTTAGTGAAGGCCAGCTGCAAGGCCACACACTCTCCGCCGTAACTGCAGGGCAGAGTTCTGCGGCGAGCCGGGTAAATACAGGGGAACGTCGACGCCGTGCATTGCTTCATGGGTGTGGCCTAAGAACTTTGCGACTTGGAACATCTTTTCCACTGAAAGAAAGCGTGCCAAGCATGCCTGCACAGGACTGTCAAACTATTCTGTGGCAAATGTGTTTACTAAAGTCATAACAGAGCGTGAGGAACGGGAGGTCTAAGGTGAAAGCGGGCCCCACATTTTATCCATCGTGTGTGCATTTTTTGCATTTTTTCTTTTTCGTACTTTAATGACAGGGTTGAACGAAATCTCCGGTTTCATTAAAAGGAGCTCTATCCACAAAACAAAACAAAAAAAGACATTTTTGTAAGCTGGAAAGTGCATGCCAGAGCAACAACAGGTGGTGTGCAACCCCCTGTTCCCGCATTTTAGGAGCGTTTTGGCCAACTGTAGGGATCTGAGATCAATCGTACGTTTTATCCGAATGTACAGTGAGACCTCAACTCACGAACTTAATTGGTTCCCAGACAGAGTGTGTAAGGCGAAAAGTGTGTATCTCAAAAAAAATTCCCATAGGAAACCATTAAAATGGGAATAATCCGTTCCCGAGTTTCCATAAAATATACTTTTCAACTAAATAAGCCTTAAAACTACACACAACATACCTTATTCTATGTATAATAAATGTGCTATTGTATTGTAATGAAATAAATACACTGCATTGTATCATAAAGTCACTTTATTTACATTTGTGATGGTCATTGATGGCTTGATGGAATGGCATTGGAGGTCAAAGGGGATTGCTGTTTGGAAAGAGAGGCACATTATATGAGGACTGTAATTAAAGAAATAAACTGTGCTGTAAAATAAAGTTTTATTTACCTTTTTGATGGTCATTGATGGCTTATGGAAGGAGAGTCACCTTCCATGAGGACTGTTGGTCACTTAACCTCTGGTGCTGTTCGGTCGTGTGCTTCCGCCGAAGATCACTCCGCCAGCCGTGGTGGGTGTGTATTATGAAAATAGTGCTTATTATAAGGTTTAATTTTCATAAATTTGACGTTTGTAAGACAAAAAGTCTGTAAGTTAAGATGTTTGTAAGTTGAGGGCCCACTGTATTTATATTTCTTGCACGATTGTTTTGGAGAGAAAAAAAAGCAGCAGTGGAACGAATCCATTTCAGATGGGGAGAGGGGGAGAAGGCAACACAGGGAGCAGAGATGAAGGGGAAATGGAGGAGGGGGGGGGCGCTGCTTGACATGAGCCCACATCAATGACAAAGCAATCGAGAGCGTGTCAGGAATCCCATTAGCGGGCGCCGTGCTACCTTGTGGCTAGCGAGGCGTCCTCAGATGGTTGATAGCATTCCATAGCCGCAAAATTCTGTTTTTTTTTTTTTTGTCTTCCAACTTGAAAAATACTCCACATTTCAGTTTTATTGACATTGTGTCATTTATTTTTCTGCTGCTGCTTCATGTTAAAGGAATGGCGACCAATCGGGATTCAGAGGAAAGTCACGGAGCGGAGGTACAGGGACCAAACTTCATAACAGGTGGGCCTGATAGACACAACAAAACACATTTTATCTCCTCACATCTGTTTTTTTTTTTTTTTTTTTTTGCGATAAGGGCCAGGAAAATTATTTGGTGGGCCTAATCTCGCCCTTGATTATTGATTTTATAGGATTCTCCATTAAATTAACTCATTCACTGCCAGACGTGCAAAAGTGTGTCCACTCCAGTGCCAGGACCCACATAATACTGAATTTTAGGACTACGTAAACATTCAATGCAGCGTAAGAAACCTTAGACTCTTTACTTTCATAAAAAAAAATGAGTTAATTCCTAAATATATAGGTCTGGAGTTATGTGATCTTGAAATGAGGGCGGCTGTCCAAAATACAATGCAATACATACATATTGGTTTATATAGCGCTTTAACAACAGCTGAAGCTGGAATGAAGCACTAACATGGCAAAAAAGGAGAAATTGCCCCATTGTGGAAAGGAAATGCATTACCAGAGGCCATGGCCAGCGCTTTTTCAACACCCAAACAAGAAAAAACACATTTGGGAATGGCGCTCTACGTCATATTTTCAAGCCGCAAATATGAATGAATAGTGATTGAGACCACCCTGTCCTGTCATATATGGCGAGACTATGTCTGAAAATTATGACTTCTTTATGCTGGATCGATAAGTGTGACTATGTGCGTGTGTTCCAAAATGTTGACTTTCCTTCTCTGGCTAAATCCAAACCTTTCACCAAGACTCTTGGACGACACAACTATGTGATTTACCGAGCCCAGTATAACCCGTCGATTCCATGATCTACAGTCGTGATGTCATTCACGCAATAGAAAACTGCTCTATAATCATTCTCGGCCATTCTTGCTGCTACGAAATCCTGCCGAAGAGCACGATGTATCACAAACTAAGCAAAGCCGTAAATATAAAGAGCCAGTAGACACAACCCGAGGCCAAAATAAAGACTGATCCTCGTGGTATAATTTTTGTTCGACGCAAAGTAGGCTAGGCGACGCCGCTCTCCATTACTGCGCTATTTAAGATGCGGAGATGAATGAGCCCTTAAAAAAAAAAACATCAGTGCGTCTCTGAAAGGACGACAGGTAGTCTAAACAAACACGGCGAACCTCGTCTAACCTCGTGAAACACACACGCAGGCTGTCATGGCGTATCACGTTTGCGCGTCTGTCGCAGTGGGAAAGCTCCTGATTAAATAGTTTTTGCCAAGTGTGTCTCAGCGCCTCAATGAGCTCAGCGACTTTTGAAGTGAGTCGCTGAGGTCGGCTCTTATTGTGTGTCGGGACTGAAGATAACGCGGTTAGACAGCGCTCCGGGATCGTGTTTACGAGTAGTCACCGCCAGCGTTAGCAAGGAGGCATCCATTTTGGCTCAAGTCATACATGGGGGGGGGGATAGGACAGGGTAGCCGACAATGGGCTTCGATTTATAATAATAATAATAATACATTTCATTTATAAGCGCCTTTCAAAACTCTCAAGGTCACTTTACAGTCACAGGATATTTTTTTCTGTGGGTGAGCAGCGGCAGCCACCTGCGCTAGCGTTCACTCAACCTGGAATAACTCAACTAGATAGAAAGTTAGCAAGCTAGCTAATGTATAGCGAGCTAGATAGCTTATATATAGCAAATATATAGCAAGCAAGCTAATAGATAGCAAATAGCTATCTTGCTAGGTAGCCAGCTAGATAGCTAGCTAAATACGATAACCCCCAAAATGGCGATTTTCTTATTTCAACTAACGTTTTATTTTTCCGTCTTATAAAATCCCCAATTGGTTAAATAGTTTAACCAAAATGGGCATCATGGTGACGTAGTGGTTAGCACATACCGTGCTGTAAAAAAACGGATAAATGGGAAGGAACCAAAACATTCTAAATTAATCCTATGCAGCTGCGCACCGCAGCACTTTTAACGACAGCATTTGAAATGTTCCCCCTCTTCTCCTCATCTGCATAACACCATTTAGAAGTAAGCACATCAGAAAACCATCGTTCCCAAAATGTCACTTTGAATAATTCCCACCTCTCACGCAGTCGCATGCTTGGCACCATTTTCTCGATAAGTCACCTTTTGAAGTGACAACATGGCTGACAACAACTGACTTTGAAATTGTATGCAAGTCACATTTGAAATATATTTTAGAAAAGTTTTAAAGGACAACCGACGTCTCCGGACAAGTTGTGTCCATAATTTGTAAAATGGCTTCAAATGACTGCTACTGAGCGTATTTTACAAAGATTCCACCGCATATAGCTATATTTTGCATTTTAAGACTCGCGCTGAATATTCCGGAAGTCTTGTTTTTGAGTTGGTGACCTCACCCTACGTCACTGAAGGAACGCCCCTGACTGAAAAAAGGACACATTGTAGCAGTCCTTCCATCACGTCAATGCATTTGGCTGTACTTGGCACCAAAAAAAGAGGCAGAAGAGGGCGACAAAGCTCCATGTAAGGAATTAATCAGCCTCTGGAAACGGGCTGATTAATTCTTCACACGGAGCTTGGTCGCCATTTTCTGCCTCTTTTTTGGTGATATATTTCCCCCCAATGTTGCCTCAAAATGGCACGGAATAAATTCTTTAATCGATTGCAAACATGTATGCTTTCCTCTTCAGAACTATTTGTATCATATTCATAACTGGATGTGTAACAAGAAAGCATCTTCTCTGAATCTGAAGCCATTATTTTGATTCTTGAGCTATTCAAGACGTCTTGGCGTGACGTCACAAACTGGGGGCGGGACTTTCTGAAAATGCTCAATTCGCAGCTCAATTTTTTTGCAGATTTTTTACACTTTAAGTCTTTTTTATTGGTGTTTTGCATTTGACTAAAAATATCATACTGCGTGTTTTAGGTATTTTAGATGCTATAAAACGTTTTTTTCTGATGTCAGTTAGGAAACAAAAAAGTGATGTCGGTTGTCCTTGAAGGATTGAAATGAACAACTTAATAAAGACCATGATTGTGCCTAAGGCTAAATTATAGATTGTAACCTCTCACCTCAATTAAATGAATTGAACTGAAGCAGTTTGACATGCATTTTTAACAGCATTACAGCAAAATGGCGTCTTCAGTGATTCACCGAATAAAAGTTACACCCTGTATGTCTGTGGTCATCCTATTTATAGTCCGCCATAGTGAAATGCAGATGCTAAAAAGCAATACGTCAGTAGATCCCTGTTGGCTTTTGAAGTCAAATCTCAAGACGGGGTGAAAAGCGTCGATACTTTGCTGTCCGTGTAGTCTCGCTCGTAGACATATTGAGCGGCGGCTCAATGTTCTGCAACTGCGCAAAAGAAGGGAAGCTTCCCAGGGTCCGGCGTGAAGCGCCTGCAGGCCTACGTGCACCCCTCCCACCCCATATGCCAAAATGTGCAAGATGGATGGCTGAGCTTTGCTCCATGTCCAGTGGATTTAGCCATAATTTAGCCCAGATGCTAAGTAACGCTCGTCATTTTGGCTACGTAGCCGCCTGCGGGTTGTGAACGGTTAGGTTCGAACTTTTTGGATCGCTAATTTGTCATCCCACAAGGGGAAGGCTGAATTATGTCACTTAAGTATTTTTCAGACAAGTCCTTCATTGTTCCTCAAGCAAAGTCCAAGATTAGCAACCCGAGCAGATGTTTGATTGTTTGATTGTTTTGTTGCCACTTGTGCTTTGAAATGAAAACACGTCAAATGGATTAGCGAAACGACTACATTGGCTTGTTTACCATTCGTGTAATGAGGATAAGCGTTGAGGAAAATGGATGGAGAGATGCATCTAACGTAAATACTACATCAGAAAGATGACTTTAGTTCGTGCATTATAGATTTTTTTTATTTACCTGTCAGTAAGCAAAATATTGACGGTAGAAATGTTGCTAATCTTTCATCTAGAACTGCTTCATGTCACAAAGAGGGTATAGAAAGTGCTGAAGAATGAATAACTCTCTGTGTTTTTATGTTGTCATATTATTTATTTATTTATGTATTTACTGTTAGTTGCAGTTTGAGTGAATGCTTGTGCGTGTGGCTGCCGCTGCTCACCCGCAGGAAAAAAAAAAATCCTGTGACTGTAAAGTGTCCTTGAAAGTTTTGAAAGGTACTTATAAATGAATTGTATTATTATTATTATTATTAAAAAGCAACTATATATATATATATATATATATATATATATATATATATATATATATATATATATATATATATATATATATATATATATATACTATGCCATTTCCGAATTTATTCGAGAATTGAAAAGTGTGATGTGGGTTTTGGTTTTTCTTTAGTGGTGTGCCGATAAAGCACTGGTCAGACCTCTGACAATGTGCAGCAAAGGGGCAGCATTTGCCTTTTGTCCAATATTATCGCTTTGTTCCAGCTTCATCTGTTGTTAAAGCGCTATATAAACCAATATGTATGTACAGTATTTTATTGTATTTTGTACAACCGCCGCCATTTCAAGTTCAGATAACTCCAGACCAGTATAACTTAGGAATTAACTCTTTTTTTTTTCTGATGAAAGAAGAGAGTCTAAAGGTTTCTTACGCTGAACACATCAGTGAATGAGTTCAGGATACTACTTGTGAACTGTCTGTCTATCTCTCCATCTATCACACGCGCACACATGCTCGCAACGTTGCCAGCAATCTGTGTTATTTCACAGCTAAATTATATAAATCTTAGCAGCCTGGAAACAAGTCCAGGCCGAATCAGATTCACGATGTTACAAAAGGTGGATCAAATCAAACCGCAGATGGGATAAGAAGATAATACATGATTTTCTTGAGTAGGGTGAAAATAAACTCACACATTACAACCAAACTAGATTTCGGCTTGAACTATGTGGATGTTTTTTTGGTTATTTTTTTTATGTCTGTTAGACGGGAAACCACAAAAATGCCATTCCATTTCATCAATCGCATCGAGCACAAAGCGTGCACTGTCTCCAAACCAAATGGTTGTGCGTGCGTGCATGTGTATGTTGGCACCGTAAGCTGGCCTGGAGCACACGCTAATAAAGAATGATGTCACTCACAACACCTGCTTTTGGCTTGGAGGCACTGACTAATGAGATAATTGCAAGTAATCATCTTCTGTGATCTGGAGCATACAAAGGGCATATTACAAATGCTGATGGGAAAAAAAGCTTTTGGGTTTTTTTTTTACCTTGGGGAGTCAAAATGTTTTGCTAATTTACCATCCAATATTTAGTTGTTGATGTTTTGCTTGGAATTTGGTAGTGACAGAGCTTGAAACAAATTTCAAGAAAAGTGGTTTGGTTTTTCGTTTTGTTTCAATTCAAGCACAACATATTTAGTTTTTATGCAGGTTAAGATCAAATTTGGTGTTTATTTTATTTTATTTATGTGTTTTTGTTTGCTTGTTTTTGACTTCAAGATGGCGCCACGACAGTGGGTGCCTTTACAGCAGCTCCTGTGTTTTGTTTTTGCTACTATGAAATGTAAATTTCTCCACTGTGAGACAAATAAAGCCGCATCTAATTATGTTATATAATCTAATCTATGAATATTGGTCAACTGGATTCATGTAAATTGGCATTATAATATAATACACTCCAACATTATATCAAAAATAAGCCCCGGGGGCCAAATACGGCCCACCAGATCATTTATGTGCCCTGCGTAACATGTGAGTCAACCTGCTAAAATCTGCGCCCAAACGCCAACTTGTCATGTCTAATCAATAACGTAGACATTTTGCAATCGCTTCTTGACATTGTTTATCATTACTTGAGCAAATTTATTCGGGAATTGAAAATATGACGTCGAGCGCCTTTCCCGAATTTTTTGTGGTTTGGTATTTTCATGCTTTGGTGCATATAAAGCGCAGGCCATGGCCTCTGGCAATGTTTTTTTTTTCTTTTCCACAAGGGGGCAGCACTTCCCTTTTTTCCACATTGTCGCTTTGTTCCAGCTTCAGCTGTTGTTAAAGCGCTACGTAAACCAATATGTATGTATTGCATTGCATTTTAGACAGCTTCCCTCATTTCAAGCTCATATAACTCCAGACCCATATAATTTAGGAATTAACTGTTTCATCCTGATGAAAGACGATAGTCTAAGGTTTCTTATGCTGCATTCAATGTTAATGTAGTCCTAAAACTCAATATTATGTGGGTCCTGGAATTCAAGTAACAATGACATTGGAGTGGGCGCATTTTTGCATGTCAGGCAGTAAATGAGTTAATTTGATCTGCAAAATTAATGATTTTTTATGGTTGTGCTATCATAACGGCCCTCTGAGGGAAGACATAACTCCAAATTGGCCTGCAACACCCCTTTACTGCAGTATCTTCAATCATACTAATAGTATGACAGGCAAACATGAAACACCGGTGAGGCTTTCCAACAAAATGTTCCCATTTAGCTCCCAAAAGACATGGTAAAATGCTTAGGAATTTATTTCCACTTAACGTATCATGACACCGAACTGCAACTAACCGAGCATGTCAAACGACAGGAAACAGTAAAGTCGACTCGCTGAATGAACCACACAGATACTGTAATTCTTTGCTATACCTCGCCCGGTTGACTCTAACGTACACAGTCATTGAAGTTCCTGTTTGCGCCCGCTTTGAGTAACGATGCATTTCAAGACGGACGAGATCGCTTGAAACAAGGCGGTTAGTGACTGCGTGAGAAAGCGTGACACCAGCGAATACATCAACACAAGTTCAAAGCGGTGACTCTTGCGTGCCATATCCAAGAATACAGCCATGTTTTGTTGTCTGCCAACCACTCTTCTCTGACTGTGCTGTTGCCTGTATAATGACAGCCTTTCCTTTCGAACCAGGCGGCCCGGCTACTCCTCAAAAACCTCAGTGCCATTGCCAAGCCATACCGCCGCAAGGAATGCGGCCTGCAGCCGAGCCAGAAAACGGCACTCATGCAACCTACGTTTGCTTTCGATCACAAACACGGACAGCAGATGAAGTGTGTAAGTAGTGCAGTTGCGTGCCAAGCACGAGGCGTGGAATCACTCATTTATTTGGGCGCACTTACTGTACTGTTTGCCTAAAAAAATGATGTAGGGATGGCTTCCTCTGGTGGACAATTGTCAAACTGCAAATTCACTTGCAATTGTACTTGTGGATTGTATTTCTTATGACAACGTATACACATCTGCGTAGTAGTAATAGTTCAGGGTGTCAACGGAGTCTTTACTATTAAATACATTACCTCATTCACTGCCAGACATGTGCAAAAATGTGTCCACTCCAGTCATTGTCATTGTCACTCAAATTCCAGGACCCACAAAATATTGCGTTTTAGGACTACATAAACATGCAATACAGCGTAAGAAACCTTAGAGTCTCTTCATTCATCAGACAAAATAGCGAATTCCTAAATTATATGGGTTTGGAGTTATATGAGTTTGAAATGAGGGTGGCTGTCTAGAACACAATGCAATATATACATATTGGTTGATATAGGCAGCTGAATCTGGAAACGCTAACATGAGAAAAAAAGGGAAATGCTGACCCCTTGTGGAAATAAAAAAAAAACAATGCCAGATGCCACGGCCAGCGCTTTATCGGCACCCAAGCATGAAAAAAACAAAACCCTAACAAATTCCCAAATGGCGAATTTTCAATTCACAAATAAATTCGTGCATGGCAGTGAGTGAGTTTATTACCAAAGAACATGAATTTAACAAAAAGCCACAATTTATCGACTGTCTTCCATGCTTTCTTTGAAAACAGAAAAAAATAAAGTGCATGTGTTCCATCCATGCCGCATGTCGCTGGCTGGTCTGAGATACTTCAGCAGACAGGATGTCCTTCTCGGGATTTTATCCTGGCCGCATCACATGCTCATACAGGACAGATACACCAGTCAGAGAAGCTCGCTCTTTAGTGCTTGTCCTTGGCTGAGTAGAAGAAAAAAAAGACATACACTGGTGTCAAAAGAATGCAGATAGAAAAAAACAATGCAACTTCCAATATTGAAAAAATAGTTAACGGCATGATCAATGGGTGAGTGTCGTGATTCAATTAGACATGGGCAGCTCTGTGCTTTTGTCACCTTTATTCGGGACAAACTTGAGAGAGTGGCTGAATATTCAAAATCTGGACACCCCTTCATGTGGGCCATCATTGACAAACTCGTGACCTAGTCCGTTGCCGCACTTGCCACATAGAACCTACAAAAATCACACACATGAGGATACATTTTCACAACATACCCATTAATGCTGCGCTTACCTTGAAAGCTGTTAGGCTCTCCATCAGTTTGGTCACGCTGTCCTCTCTGATGGTCTCGGTGAAAGCGGGCCATGGGGATGAGTGGGCAAATTTGGACCGACTTGAGAAGAGTGGATGGTTACAGTTAGAGCAAACGTACATACCTGTGGAAAACGCGACTTTGATTAAAAAAACATTGCAAGGAAAGATATATGGACAAAGAGCCATTCCCACCTAATGACTTTGATGAAGCTAACATGTTGTTGTTAATTTTAATTTTAATTTTAATTTTAATTTTAATTTTTCAATTTTTCAATTTTTCAATTTCAATTTTAGTCTCAGTTATTATTTTATTTTTATTTTCTTTCTCTTTTTCTCTTTATTTTTAATTTCATTTTTTTTTTTTTTCTTTTTTTTATTTGTTGTTATTATACTTTTTTATTGTTTTTTTTTTAAACAGTTACAAAAGGGAAAACATGGTCACATGTTTAAGTACATTGAACATCATCTGTTCCGGATATCGAAACAGAACATACATCACATGACCATCTCGATAAAATGTTTTGCAATCCGTGCACTTCTGCATATGGAATGTCCTGTTCACTGTGCTATATAAGAAGAAAAATAATGAAATAAAAACAATAACATTAAAGAAAATACATGAAAAAAATAAACAAAATTAAACCAACTTCAATGGATTGGGGTCAATAGGGTAACTTAATTATGTTTACAAGCTCTTAGGTTCCCATATATTTTTTCCAGGTATCCCATTGTCAAATTTCTCTCATTTATTTTTATTTTTATGTATTTATTTATTAGTTTTAGTTTTGTTTATCTGTATTTTTATTTGTGTTTTATTTGTATTTTTGTGCTATTTTGAAATTTAGTTTCTTTTATTTCATTGTATTTATTTATTTATTTATTTATTTGTTTGTTTATTTATTTATTTAATCTTATTTTATTTCTTTTAATTAAAACTCCACACAGAAAACCCTCAACAAACACTCAACCCCAAAAACCTTCAAACTTTGTCCCAATTATGCAGACGAGGTCACTAATTAACGTTATGTAAAAATATGACCTTTGTCATCAAATTATTCAGGTGCAAATGGAATAAGTGAATAAATAAATGACAGTATCCGGTATGAGGAAATACACGTCTAAAAACGTTCTATTGTCTGCACCTGCAATCGACACTGACGGCACGTTACGTCACATCTCAGTTCATCATGTAACACTGCGGATTTACCTGGTTTGAAATGATCCTTGTAAGTCTCTCCGCCAAAGAAACGACAGAAAGACATGCTGTTTTTGTGCACTTGATCAAATTGATTCCAAATTATAGTCAGACGTCTCTGTAGAATAGATATAAACTGCAGCTTCCCGTTTCTGCTCTTATTATTGGATTTAAAGGAAACTCCACCCCCTGCATTTAACTTTCCTGACACTAAATGGCACTGTTGGACACAGTGAATGCGACTTCTCGGTTAAAAACTAACTTTAAATCACTATAGAATTGCAAAAAAAAATGGCTCTGGTTGTTTTTAAATAGTGTAGACAAGCACAAATTGTAATCTTGTTATACTCCATAATAATCACACTCACTATTATGCAGTGCAGTTTTGTTTCTTTCCAGATCACCTACAAAGTGAGCCAAACGACAGTTTGTACTCTTTTTATTTCAAAACTCCCATATTGCCCTTTTGGTACATTTGTTGAAAACTTGCATTATTTAAAATTTAAGTTTGTCATGACACCAAACAACACATATTATCTTGATTGGATTAGCGATTAATAGTCTTGCAGTGGAGAAATGTACATTTCACAGCAGCAAAGTTATGGAAGATGTAGAAAAAAAAGATGTAGAAAAACAAAATATAGGAGCTGCTGGAAAGGCAGCAACTCTCGCGGCGCCATCTTGAAGTCAAAAGAACACAATATAAACAAAATGAGAAAATAGTTTGAAACAAAAAAAGCATAGCAGTGCTGATGGCTGCCTACTCAGGTGCCATCTTGGACTTCAGACTTGGACTTTATTTCAGTTTACGTAATCAATATTATTCTTTTTTGCTTCTCTATCATGACACCCTGCAGTATTTAATTATGTATTTATTTGCAGAATGGTCGATAACATGTATAGTTTCTTTTGTCGAGTTTCCAAATCCTTCTTACATCGGTGCTTCACCATAAAACAGGGTTGACGACAAACAAATCCCAGTTCCGTTGACATCATCCTCGTAAATCAGCTCCTGCCGTGACGTATTTTTCAGTTCTCATTCGTATTTGCAAAAGTGCTTGAGTGCTTCTGGTAGCTCCAACCAGTCAATGGCCATTCTGTGGACAATGTGCTTTTGGATGGACTTCCTGCACAACGTCTGCAAGGATGAGACTGAAAAGTGGATAGTTTAAGAAAATACTGATTAGGATAAACATGTGTGTAGGCTGTGAGTCATACAGGAGTGGTCCATCGATGAAAAGGTTTCTTCATCCGTCATCTGTACTTCTTTGAAGGTGTCGTAACGTTTCGTTTCTCATCTAAAGAGCTTCATCAACGAACTAAAATTATGCTGGTAACTCTGGCCCTATATATATATCCCTAATGGGCAGAGGTGGCGGTGCCAGACCTCTGCTCTGATGGTTCCCTTCTCTAAGGTTCGGGGAGAAGTAGACTACTCCCTGAATCTAATCTGATTACTTAGGTGATACCAGAGCTACTGGGGCAATCAGAGCCAGGTATAATACATGAGAGGTAATCAGACAGAACAAAATAAGTATTCAGATTACCTTCAGGGAGTAGTCTACTGCTCCCCCAACCTTCGAGCAGGGACCTATCAGTGCAGAGGACCTTTGTCCTTTAGGGATACTTATAGGGCCAGAGTTACCAGCACAACATTAGTTCACTGACGAAACTCTTCGGATGAGGAGTGAAACGTCCGACACCTTCAAAGAAGTACAGATGACGAACGAATAAACCTTTTCATCGATGATTAGGATAAAAATCGGAGGTTGTATACTCACATCCATACTCCACCTGCACAATCCTAACACACTTAGTAGCAGCAAATACATCCACGACAGCATAAAGAGGATCTGTAGTGGGTATGCCTTTGGCGGACGCACCCATGTCCTCCCCATTGATGACAATATGCATGTCCCCTCGACCGGGATCTTTCGGTACATACAGAACTCCGATCCGGCTGCGTCTGGCAGTCGGTGGCAAAGTGTTGGTCTTGTACAAGTCATCTAGAATGTGACTGAAACGGCCAGGTCGACAGCGTCCGACCAGTTTGTCTCTGGGGATCAGAACGTTCTCGATATGCAAATGAGAGTCTGTGAAAAAGGTTTTGGGTTTGCAGGTGGCGTCGTCGTTATTTTCAGCCTCCCCTCGACCCAGTCTTTGACCCGCCTCTGGTTCTTCTCGAAGCTGATGACCATCTTCCCCGACTTCAACCTCCTCTGTAACCTTGTTGTGGTTGCGAGTGATAGCGAACACCCAGCTGTCACCCAGATCCGTCAAGTCCGGGATGGAGTATTCCGGAACCACCCGCAATCCTCTGGGGTCCCTAGCGGTCAGGCCGATCCGGAGATGGCCGCACCAGCCCAGTTCCTTGTCCTCAATCTCGATGAGGAAAATCTCCCCGGGTTTTAAGGGATGTTTGCTGAAACACACCCCGTTAGCAAAGCTTTCCACCCGTGTGGCTTGGGTCGCAGAGTAGTCCAGTTGCACGTTGGTGCCGTGCACCGGGTGGAATTCCATCAAGTGGTCCGGAAAAGCTTCCATCTGTTGTTACGCCTTGACTCTAATTCAAGGACTAAAAGTGACTTTTAACATGATCCAAGCACCAGAGGATGGACAAAAAAAATCAAATTGGGTTTTAGTGGCTAGTGGTCATTCTGGATCGAAAAGTTGAGCAACACCAGTACTCAGCTGAGCTTTCACTCACTTGGGAAGCTTCTGGTCGGGCTATTTTTGTAACACATGACAACAGATGGCAATGTATGTGTGTGTGTGCGTGTGTGCGTGTGCGTGTGCGTGTGTGTGTGTGTGTGTGTGGCCTGCATACACACATCATCTGGTATTACTCACCGCCTTATATACCTCACACTTTTAACCTCCACACATTATTGCGTCACCAATCTGAAAGTAATCCCACAGAAATTATCGCACAACCACATGCCATTGCTCTAAATATAGTCCCGGGTTACATTCTTAACTCATTCACAGCCAGACATGCAAAAAAATGTGTCCACTCCCGTGCCAGGGTTTTTGTCATTGTCACTTAAATTCCAGGACCCACATATTATTGAGTTTTAGGACTACATAAACATTCAATACAGTCCTAGAAACCTTTGATTCTCTTCTTTCACAGGAAAAAAAGAGTTAATTCCTAAATCATATGGGTCTGGAGTAATATAAGGTGCAAGTGGGGGTGGCAGTATAAAAGTCAAATGCATCATAGGAGGGAAAAACATTGCCAGAGGTCTGACTAGCGCTTTATCGGCTTTCATCAGAAAAAAATAGTTAATTCCAAAATTATATGGGGCTGGAGTTATATGATCTTTAAATAAGGGCTGCAGTCCAAAATACAATGTAATACATACATATAGGTTTATATAGCGCCTTCGCAACAGCTAAAGCTGGAACAAAGCGCTAACATGAACAAAAGGCTCGTGGAAGAGAAAAATATTGCCAGCGCTTTATCTGCCCCCATGCATGAAGAAACTAAACCCGAAAACATTCGGGAATGGCGCTCTACGTCATATTTTCAATTGCCGAATATATTCATGAATGAATGATTGACTCTCATTTGCCAGGTTATTCCATTTCCATGCAGCAGAACACCCAAAGGCTGCTTCACCATGTTTGTATATGAAACCTGATCTCCACCAATTGTCCTGATGGGAAAACAGTTTGACATCAACTGACTCCTCGCAAAATTTAGGGTGTTAGGTGAAATTAAATTGGTTGTTATTGGTGGTGAATCGATGGATGACCAGTATCCCGACGGTATCTGGGGTAGGAAGTGAAACGGTATCGCTTCATATAAACTGATAGAGAATCCTATACGCGTGCATCAGATGGGTGAGTTTGTACAAACACGTCTGCTGGGGCTTGCCCGACTCTAAATCTGGATTATCATGCCAAGCGGTCACGCTTTTTATAATCAGTTGGCGAGCTGCGATTCTCGGCCGGCCATGACACATCTGGATACAGGCAGTTGGCTTCAAGAAGGAGGTGTCGTGCATGTGTCAGAGTGCATGAGAACCACACCGAGAGAGATGATGGAGGAGTGTGTGTTCACGCAAGCTCCTCCTTAGCCCGTCGGTGTCCTTGCGCACGCAAATTGAAAGATGGATTTATGTGAAGACCGCCGTGGCCGTTCCACGATGATCCCCCCTGCGCCGAGCATGAACAGACGGGTGAGTAAACTCCGTGCATACTTCTGCATGTCTTTGTTTTGCAGATCATCTCTTGGTACAGCAAACAAGTACAACATAATCCAGAGTTAAGGTTGAATGGTCGACTTAGTATGATTTAATCTTTTTTTTTTTGCATATTGTTGTCATCCGTTGCAACTAATGTCATGAAAGCTTTGAAATCGATGCACTGCTTCAATTTTTTCATATTTCATGGTTGTCATCACAGTTCAAGTTTTACATTTTAAACAGGGGGGAAAAGTGCATTTAAGGCTGTTTTCATTTAAAACGCCATATTTGCATTGTATTGATAACTGATTAAGAGCGCATAACAAACTAAACAAACCAACATCTTAATCTCGATTCATCATCAAACCGTTTCGTGACCTCCCTTGCCCCGCGCAAAGTCTGTCCCACCGCAAGCTACGTGACTTTGGTTTCGCAGAGATGAGCTAGCTTGGAAAATCACACTGCCAAATGTTGGCTTATCGAAAAGCCACGCCAGTGTGATTTGTCAGATTTCACAGCTAAGCCCTGAATTCATGTTAATCAGAGATTGCGACTGTCTGATGAGGTGAACCCTAACTTTACCCCAACGACTAAAATGGCGGTTGTGATTGACTACGGCAGTTTGTATTTATAATAACAGCAACACAAATCTGTTCACAATCTGTTGACGTTTATTAAGGTTTACCTTAACTCATTCACTGCCATCCCCAAATGTATTCAGGATTTGAAGATATGCCGTAGAGCGCCATTTCCGAATTTGTTCGGATTTGTTTTTTTTTTTTTTTTTTTTACTGGGGGTGACGATAAAGCACTTGTCAGACCTCTGGCAATGTTTTTCCCTTCAATGAGGGGGCAGTATGCATATGAGGAACCGCCGCCGCTTGGAATTGAAGCGGATTTATGTGGAATAAGAGATGTCAGACAATCTCTTCTCATCAATGGATGCAACATCTTCGTTTTCGCTTTCAAAACTTAGCTTGTAGCAGATGTGCATATTTCACCATGACTTCCCTGATCCACAGGTGAAAAGGATGCTTTGATCCTCTCCTCTTTCATCTAGAACTGCTTCATGCAACAAATAGGGTGCAGAAAGTGCTTGACTGACTGTCTGTTTTTTTGTGTAGTGTCACATTATGTTGTTACTTTTTTGTAGTTTTTACTTCAAAATGGCACCGCGAGAGTAGCTGCCTTTACAGCAGCTTCTGTAATTTGTTTTCTACTTCTTCCTTTCCTCTTACTTTCAACACTTTGCTGCTGTAAAATGTACATTTCTCCACTGCGAGACTAATGAGGGCTAATCTAATCCAATCCAATTTACTATTCTGTGGGTCCTGCAACTTCAGTGAAAATGACAAAAACCTTGGCACCGAAGTGGACACAATTTTGCACATAATCTGGCAGTGAATGGGTTAATAATTGCTAAGTACATTGGTACTATATCTTCTGCAACCCGTCAATCCCTGAATAAAATATCACCGGAATCCACGCAAAATGAATTTGCCATTAGATAGTCATGCCATTCTTAGCATGCTCATCAGAACAAATGTGAACACATCCTTCTGATGCCCCCCTCACCCCTTAACACCTCCCACCCAATGTGAAAATCTATGACGAAGTACTCATGTGTGCATGTGTGACTCTCTGAGGTTTTATCTCTCCGCCGTGCATTTTGGGTGCGAGCAGATTAGTCACAATCCAGCACCATCTGCTGTGGAATTGGTTGAGATCGTGCCACGTAGACCTGTAATATCATTACATAAATCTGATTGGTTCGAAGAAGGTTTTATGAAGAGATGAGGCTATGAAAATGAAAGTCCATGCTCAGCCTGTTTGGCAATAGTGATTAGAGCTCTTGGGTTGTATGATCATGACTGATTTAGTTTCTTCAGTGTTCTTTGCAGCTTGCACTTTTCAACCCTAGGTTACATAACAAAGTCTAAAAGATATTAGAGGTCATTTCGTCACGATAGAAAAGCTGTCACACTTTCACTTATTTATTTAACATTTGGGCTTGAGTGTCTGGTCTATTTTTTGCCTGTCTCCAAAACACACTCAGATGTGGAGCAACGGCTTTGGGAGAGGCGCTGACTTGGCAGCGCTTCACTCACTCGACTCAAGCGCACAAGGCGAATCCACATTTCTGAGCGCCAGTCATGTTCACACACTCAAACCTAATTGGTAGGATGCAAGTTTGTTTGTTTTTTGTACAAATGACACAAAAGGACAGAGTGCATACCTCCTCTTATTCCTTGTCTTATTTTTCTTTGTTTTACCTCCGGGGTTCAATCGCAATTTTTCTGTTTCAGTGCCTCGTCCGTGTGATGTAGTCACGAAATGGCAGACGGCGGAAACAATTGGATGCACAGATGTGAGGAGGATGGACCTCCATCGGATGTTGTCCCAAACTCGCTCGGGACAAAACGGCATCTCCCCAGAGGGATTGTAATCCAGCTGACAGGAACGGAGGGAGAATGGAGCAGTTTGGATGAGAGTGAGCTTATCTTCTCGTTGGATCACGATGAGTGCTTTGCTTCAGTGTCTCATTCGAGTCCGAAGAACATCTCCAGTGATGATGATAAAGGATTGCAGTCCCAAGCATTCCACGTCCCGCTTTCACCCTCATCTCCTGGTGCTTTGGGCAATTGCTCCACCACTAGCCCCACATTCCTCTCCCCGGGTGCTTCCTCGCCCACTCATCGACCCTTTGCCACTCTAGTAAAGTCGCTTTCCACAGAGCTGGAGCTGAGAGAAGGTTCCACCCTCGGGTCCAAACCTCTCCTCAGCCTGGTGAAGTCAATCTCCACCGAGCTCTCTCGTTCCGAGCCGGAGGTGTCGCAATCCAAATCGGACTCGCGCCTCAACCTTCACCTGTTGAAGCAGCTGACACAGCCCAAGCACCGAAGCGCCGGGGACTCTCGAACGGCACCCCCATCTCCCAGCACGCTCTCTCCAAACGGAGATGGTCTCAAAGGTGGTTTCTTTAAAATGGAACTGGAGGACACTAAGAGGAAACTCTCGGAGGCGGTGCATGAGCCGTTCAGCAGTATGTTCAACAAGATCAGGAGAGAAGACAGCACGGGTAGCCCCAAACACACTTGCAAGACTACCCAGGTCATCTCTAGAGTTCCATGCCAGGAAGCTAGCACAGACCCTGGGGTCTCGGAATCTCCAGTGAGGAGTGGCGGCAGGACGGATGGTGATGTTTTCCACTGGCCATCGGTTAGATATGCTATGAAAAGCCCTCGCAGCGCCTGTCCAGTGCACCATTTCAAAAATCTCCGCGATGAAGAGCAAGGATTTTATTCAGAAGGAGATGCAACGCAGATTTATTCCATTGATACTCACCAGCAACTCGGGAAAGAGGCACCGGTTGTATCTTGTCGGACATCTCCACTTCACCCAACCAATCCTCCGCCATGCATGAGTTTATTCTGTGTAGCAATCATCTCCTACGGTTATTTTACGCTACCTCTGAATCCATATTTCTCCGGCCTAGCTCTCGGGGTGGCCATGGGTTTCTTGCTTGGACTCTTGATGATTCGAATGGGCTCCTCCAGGTCGTTGAATTCAGCTTTTCCAAGCAAAGTGTTTCTGGGAGAGGGATTTCTCAAAGGTTGCTCGACTGAGCATGATATCATTAAGGTAAAATCATTTTACATGCTGTGGAATTCTCTATTTCAAAGCTGATTCCGTCCCCATAGATGTCATTTTGTTTTTTCAGACTCCATATTCAATCCCAAATACTTATTTGGATTAAAAAAATACATTTAAAAATCCTCAAAAATCAAAATACTACATATTTAACTCATTCACTGCCTGACGTGCCAAAATGTGTCCACTCCAGTGCCAAGGTTTTTGTCATTGTCACTTGAATTCCAGGACCCACAGAATATTGAGTTTTAGGACTACATCAACATTCAATACAGCTTTAGAAACCTTAGATTTTCTTCTTTCATCAGAAAAATTATTAATTCCTAAATTAAATGGGTCTGGAGTCATATGAGCTTGAAATGAGGGTCGCTGTCCAAAATACAATGCAATACATACATTTATATAGCGCTTGAACAACAGCTGATGCTGGAACAAAGCGCTAACATGGAAAAAAGGAAATGCTGACCCCTTGTGGAAAAGAAAAAACATTGCCAGAGGCCATGGCCAGCGCTTTATCGGCACCCAAGCATGGAAAAAAAAAAAAAAACCCGAACACATTTGGGAATGGCACTCTACGTCATACTGTATTTTCAATGGCAGTGAATGAGTTAAGCTATATGCTAACTAAAATTGAATGGCTTATCCTGATGCCCCACTTGCGTTCTTTTTTTGAAAACGCCTCAATTCTGTGCCGTACGCCATCTTACTTTCTAGGGTTGGATGAATGAGATTCATGATTACGGCCCAGAGACGTATCACTCTGCACAGACGAACTCCATATTTGCCACGTTGGAAGGATCCCGTCTCAGACTCGACACCCCGCAATCCAACATCAGCCGCAGGGCTGCATGCGACGAGAGAATCAACGAGTCTACATTCACAAAGACGCGTACCTACCAGCTGGAAAAAAGCAAAGTAGGTGTCCTATTTCAACAATTTGTGTATAAAAATGATTTTTTTATATATTTTATGAATCGCTAGAGGGATTCAAATACCCTTTGCTATTTAATTTAATGTAATGTAATTGAATATATTTGAATGTAATGAAATGTAACCTAACATAACATAATGTTATGATTTGATTTGGTTTGGTTTGATTCAATTTGATTACTCCAATAGCCATTTTACTCAAAAAACAGAATGCAAAAGCGTGCATCTGGGAATGACAGCGTTCAATTCAACAGATGTTGCGGGTGTTTAGTAATTCATCTCGGGCCAATTGGGTTGTCTTGGAGAACGACGAAATATGTTAGCATGTTAGCATGACCTTCAAATTTATTTTACATCCTTCCATTGACTGGTATATGTGACATCAACATGTTCAAAAATGGATGAAAGTAATCACTTCTGACCACTGAATGGCTAAATAAAATGTTTGTGTCCCTCAAAGGTATTCTTGCTGCCATCTGTGTTGGCCCGTAAGCGACTATGGAACCCCAAATATCCAATTTGCATCCAGCTGGCCAGTGAAGTAAACTCCCAAGAGGAGTTTGGACGACATTCGTTGGAGACTCTGGAAATGGAGGAGCAGCTAAAAACCACACCCGCTAGCTCATTTCGACATTTGCCAGAGTCCACCGGTGACCCAGCCACAACTCTTTACCTCTTTGGCCGTACGGGGAGAGAAAAGGAAGAGTGGTTTCATCATTTCTTGCGAGCATCCTCGGACGCAGAGCGAGAAAAAGAACGGGACAAGCCAAGGTCTGCCAGATGTGTGCCTAGACCGGGTAGGAGAATCATAGATGATGCATTAGTGATGACAAGGCTTCTGGATAAAGCATTGATACAGAGAATGTGTGTGTATGTGGGGTGAATGTGGATATTATGGATTACATGCTCCAGTTCTTTGCATGTCAAAGTTAATCCTATTTGTGAGAACATTACAGATCTCATACATAGACATCAGGAAACAACAGTAGTGTTTGTGTTACTTTGTCTCAAGAGTAGCTTCGTGTAGTTATATAATACAGTTGTTGTCAAGATATGAGGAGCCAAATACATGGAAGATAATTTCTAGTTCAGAATGAAATGACATGACAGGTTCATTTCAAAATGAAGGATTCTGTAGAATGTAGAGTTTTTTTGACGACGATACTAGTGCAGCGTGTTCTACCGGAAACAAATTCCTTGTGTGTTCTACATACTTGGCAATAAAGATGATTCTGATTCTGATTCTGATGCAAAAAGAAGGAGCCTTAAGACGGACCCCTGTGGAGCACCGCAAGAACGTTTGATGCACAACCACACAAGATTGGTTTACCTCTTGTAGATAAGAACAACTTAAAATGTTTTTAATCAGTCCAGAAGAAATGACTGTTGTATTACTCATTCATTTTTAAGTCTTTTTTTAAGATTAATTTGTGACCCATAAGGAGTCCAAACACTGAATCCAATGTACCAGAGTCTTTACTACAATAATGATTGGATTATCCGTTATTTGTCTCGCAGGGGAGAAAATTACATTTCACAATAGCAAAGTTATGTAAGGAAGAGGAAAGGAAAGAAAGAAGTAAAACAACAAAATACAGAAGCTTCTGTGAAGGCAGCCACTATCGTAGCGCCACCTTAGAGTCAAAATAAACAAAAAAAAACTATTTGTTGTATGAAGCAGTTCTCGATGAAAGAGGAGAGGATCAAAACGTCCTTTTCACCAGTTGATCAGGGACGTCATGGTGAAATGGGCATCTGCTAGAAGCTAAATGTTGAAAGCAAACAAGAAGCTGTAGCATCCATTGATGAAAATAGGCATCTTTTGTCTCATGTAAATCCGCTTCAATTCCAAGCTGCAACAGTTCATCTGCATCGGCGCTCCTTTCTTCTTATCGCGGTCAGTTTAAAGACTACATAAACATTAAATACAGTGTTAGCAACCTGAGACTGTCTTCTTTCATCAGAAAAAAAAACGAGGTACAGTAAAGTCTCGTTATATCGATATTCAAGGGAGTCCGAAAAAATATCGATATAACCGGGACTATCGATATATCCGACCCTGTTTGCATGTAATTTTCTCCGTGCGTGCATAGAAATAGTATCGATATAACCGGGACTATCGATATATCCGATATCGATATAACGAGACTTTACTGTAATTCCTAAATTTTTTGAGTCTGGAGTTATGTGAGCTTGAAATGAGGGTGGCGGTCCAAAATACGAGTCAATACATACATATTGATTTATACAGCACATTATCAACAACCGAAGCTGTAGCAAAGCGCTAAAATGGACAAAATCCAAATTTTTCCCCTTCATTGAAGGGAAAAACATTGCCAAAGGTCTGACCAGCACTTTATCGGCACCTCCAGATAAAAAAGCAAGGCACTTGCTGACGGCTGCCTACTTGGGCTTCTCAATGCTTGAGATGCTTTCAATCAGTGAACTAAAGTAATGGACGGCTAAAATGATGTTTGTTCTGTGATAGTTTCAACTTCCATCAGCAAGTGCCAAATACATATTTTAATGTTATTATTGTTGTTTGTTTTATTTTGTTTTTAAAGCAAAAATATCACAGTAAGGCCTGGCCACCTCCCTACACTTCACTACACATGCCACAACTGTTATTTTTTTTGCTAACTACATAAAATATCCATTTCCCTGCAGGTGACCCAGTACTGTCGCAGGCTATCAGCGACCAAAGCGATAACCCAGCGAGCAAAAGCTCCATCAGAGCAGGCATCGGTGAAGACGACGGCCCCTCCGTGCCTACAGTTACTCTCAGCAGTCAGACCTCCTCCTGTAGCAGCACCACCGGGGGTATTTCACTGCTTGACTACCCTTCCTACATGTCTCGCCTTCTCACTACGGAAGACTTACTCCCGCTTTCCAGCCCTGGAGTCTGTAGTACACAAACCAGCCCCAGCCTCAAAGGAAACGTAAGTCATGCTGAAATTGAAGCGGAGCGCCGATGCGGGACACTTTGATATGCTTGCCCAGAGTCACTAGATTTTCTACTTCCACAGTGCACCTGTAATCTGGTGGATTACTCTAGGAGGAGTTCGACTTTATGGGTGAACGCTTTGATTGGGCGAATCTTTTGGGACTTCTTAAGAGAGAAGTACTGGGCTGATGTGGTTTCCAACAAGATACAGAAGAAGCTCAGCAAAATCAAAGTATTCTAATGTCGGAATATGTTGTTGTCGATGTCAATGTTCGGACAGTATACAAACACAAATTTTTGTCATATCTCGTATGATAGTTGCCTTACTTTATGAATGAATTGACCCTGACCGAGCTGGATATGGGCTGTTCCATCCCAAAAATCATATCTACCTCGCAACCAGAGGTCAACAACAGAGGTGAGTAAATAAATAACACAGCATCGGTGGTGTTGTAAAAGCCAAATAAAATAAACTAAAAAATGATATACACGATGCTGCTCACATCAATCAAAAACCTTTTGGGGGTTAACTGTGAAAGTTAACTAGGTTGGTGTGAGTTTTATTGTGGTGTGTTTGTACCCACCAGAGTCCTGCATGAGATATTTTTTGCCTAAATTTTCATTTTTTTTAATTTGATTTTTAACTCGAAAATATGGCCGAGAGCGCCATTCCCGAATTTGTTCTGGTTTTGTTTATTCATGCTTGGGTGCTGATAAAGCGCTGGCCATGGCATCTGGCAATGTTTTTTCTTGTCCACAAGGGAGCAGCATTTTCTTTTTTCCATGTTGCCGCTTTGTTACTGCTTCAGCTCTTGTTAAAGCGCTATATTAACCAATAAATGTATTGCATTGTTTTTTGTACAGCCGCCCACATTTCAAGTTCATATAACTCCAGACCCATATCATTTAGGAATTAACTTTTTTTGATAAAAGAAGAAAGTCTAAGGTTTCTTACGCTGCACAGCATGTTTATGCAGTCCTAAAAGTCAATATTCTATGGGTCCTAGAATTCGAGTTACAATGACAAAAACCCTGGCCCTGGAGTGGACGTCTTTGCCTGTCTGGGAGAATTAGTTAATTTACTTCATTAATTATTTCCCCCCCAATGCATTGAAATTCTGCATGCATTTAAGAGTTTTTTTAAAGGGGTGCATATACAATAAGCAACTGTGAAAATGTGCTACTCATTTCGCAGGCCTGTGGGTGGAACTGCAGCTGGCCTACAATGGCACCTTGCAGATGACCCTGCAGACCAAAATCAACTTCTCCAAACTGGGAAAAGAGGGCGAACAAGATGCGGAATGGTTGACCGAACCTGGACAATCACAGTTCGTTATTACTGTACATTTTATTGACATACCTAATAGGTTCCATTTCCTCTTGATATTTGGCCGGCTAGCTATCTATCTGGCTGGCTATCTATTAGTTATATAGCTAGTTGTGTAGCTGGCTATCTGTTGGCTATCGCTTAGCTTTCCATTAGCTATCTATTTGCTATCTATTAGCTAACTGGCCGGCTAGCTAGCTATCTGGCGGGCTATCTATTCGTTATATAACTAGTTTTCTAGCTGGCAATCTATTGGCTATCTATTGGATTGGATTGGATTGGATTGGATTTGCCTTTATTAGTCTCGCAGTGGAGAAATTTACATTTCACAGCAGCTTTCTATTAGCTATATATTAGCTATCTGGCCGGCTAGCTAGTTATCTGGCCGACTAAACCGATCCTATGACTGTAAAGTGGGCTTGAGAGTTTTGAATGGCACTTGTAATGAAATGTATTATTATTATAGGATTGCTTCAACTCACAAACACCAATCGGTTGTAATCTGTACTGATATAGCATAAAACACATTGTCACACAAGCTACCAACATGGATGAAAAATCCAGGCTGAGTTTGACATCCTCCACAGTTTTTTTTTTCCTTGCCTTTTCTAGCTGCAGACCGATTCTAAGTGTGCTGGCGGACAGCGACGAGGAGTCCTCCAGTGCCGGTTCATCAGATGAGGAAGAATTTCTACAAGCTGAAACTCAGGGCCCCCCTGGGGAAAAGAGCCCGTCATCAGCAACGGATGGGTACATGCAAATAGGATGCACCAGGACAGAGTGCAACTTCAACATAAACTTAACCAATTTAATATAACCTTCACACTGCCCTCTTTATTTTTGATCAGAGCTTCCAAAGTGCTACATTTGTCCACACTACTAATATACTATACCCCCTCTCTTAATCATATCTTACAGGACAGGGGGCGGAAAGACTGGAAGGAAGATTTTAAGATTTGTGGACAAAATCACTAAATCCAAATATTTCCAGAAGGCAACGGAGAATGAATTCATTAAGAAGAAGTTTGAAAAGATGTCAAACACGCCCCTGTTGCTCACAGTGGAGGTTCAAGAGCTATCAGGGACCCTGGTTGTCAATATCCCGCCACCCCCTACTGACAGGATATGGTGAGACATAAGTAAAACACTGAATCGAATGAATGAGTGATATCCAGGAAGAGAATGATGAAAAGAGATTATATCTCACAAGGAGCTATAGGTGAGGTACACCCTGAACCTGTTGCCAGCCAATCACAGGGGACACATAGATGAACACCCATTTGCGCCCCAAGGGATAATTTTGAGTGTTCAGTCAGCCTTTGGGAGGAAATTGAAGTACCTGGAGAAAAGCCACGCAAGCACGGGGAGAGCATGCAAACTCCGCACGAGTCGGAATCAAACTCTGCATTGAATGAAAATATGTCTTGTTTAAAAACACGATAGCATTTTTTTGGTTGCTTTTGTGAGGCATGTGTTCTAATTATTCATTTGTCCCCTGCAGGTATAGCTTCTGCGTTCCACCCAAGCTTGATCTGGGCGTCCGGCCCAAACTCGGCGAGAGGGAGGTGACGTTATGTAATGTGACTGAGTGGATTGAAAAGAAACTACAAGATGAGTTCCAGGTATAAAAATACAACGCACTACAATTCGTATTTCTATATGCCTCTTAACGCCGCCGTTGTTTCCTTTTCCAGAAAGTGTTTGTGCTACCAAACATGGATGACATCTATTTACCCATGATGCACTCTTGCGTGGATAACCCCCACACGTCGGAACATCTGTCCTCTCGTGATTGCCAGTACAAGAGCGCAACTGAGTCCGTTGAGCGTATCCCCCCCCAGCGATTACTTAAACAGAATCAGGACTCTGGTTAAATGACATTTTAACTCTGCTGAACTGAAGGTGAGGTCAGAAAAATGCAGTTGTGAAGCGGTCCAAGTCCTTTATTGATTGTTCCAAAGGAGATTTATCAATCTCTCTGGCGGAAAAGCAGGAGCGTCTCAGAGGATGGACACGCTTTGCTTTTTGTGTTCATGTAACAAATCAGAATAGTTGGTGAGTTTTTGTTGTTGTTATTAACATAAAAAGGGACAATATGATGGTACATATTGATTTATTAGGAATGTTGAAGAAGGGAGTGAAAAATAATATCAAAAACAGGTTTGATAGTTATTTTTAAAGAATCCTTATCGCTGTATTTCAATCAATGTCATTCATTATTAAGAATAACAAATGATGAAATATACTAAAAGGCCCCTTCACATCAATCACAAACCATGAAGTACTGTATAATTCTCAGTTTCAAAAATGGCACAGACTGGCATGAATTTTGTGCCACCAAATATAAGTAAATAAACAAAAAGTAAACAAACGAACGAACAAGCGAGCGAGCGAACAGAGCGAACAAGCGAGCAAGCGAACGGAGCGAACGAGCGAATGGACGGACGGACGGACGGATGAACGGACTAATGAACGGACTAATGAATGAATGAATGAACAGGCACAAGCGATACCTTGTTCTGGTTTGTGGATATCAACAAACAAATTGAATACATACTGGATTGGATTAGCCTATATTAGCCTCGCAGTGGAGAAATTTACATTTCACAGCAGCAGTTATGAAAAGAAGAGGAAAGGAAAGAAAGAAGTAGAAAAACAAAACAGGAGCTGCTGAAAAGGCAGTCACTCTCGCGGCACCATCTTGAAGCTAAAATAACAAAAAAAAACTACATCTAATTGCATCATAAGCACTTTCTGTGCCCTCTTTATTGCATGTAGCAGCTCAAAGCGTCCTTTACACCAGTGGATCAGGGACGTCATGGTCAAATGTGCACGTCTGCTACAAGCTAAATGTTGAAACCAAACACGAAGCTGTCGCATACATTGACAAAAAGAAATTGTCTCACATCTCCTGTGCCACGTTAATCCGCTTCAATTCCAAGCCGCGACAGTTCCACATACGCATCAGCGCTCTGCGCTGACGCTCCTTTCTTCTCATCGCGGGCTTCTCAAGCAATGCATCCATCCAAAAGCTGAATCATCCCAGATGACAGTCAAATGGCACTGACATTCCTCCCGATCAAAAACAGTGCTGGCATATTCATGCTGCCAAATTTCAATTTTTATTTTATATTTCCTGCGACATTGTTGTTACTTTTGTTGTTGTGTTGCTAGTTAGCTACAAGCATACAAATGTAGGTCACCTTACCGAAACTCGTTTGGCTGCAATTTTTTTCCACATAAATAAATTTAAAAAACGGAAATAACCGAGAGGTCAACGCCTGAGTGCTTTTGCAGTTGTGTAACTTTTCACAGTCGCTTGCGAAAACCTAATTCAAGTCAAGGGAACACATTCTAATTGGTCCATTCATCAAGTAGACACAAATAGACGCGACTCCGAGCACTCCCTTTCCCGAACAAAAAAATTCCAATAATTCGCCTTGTGATAAGAACAAATCTCAAACATGTTTTGTTTTTGGTTTCGTTTTTAAACCGGAACAAATGTGTACTGTATGTACGGCCATGTCACCGTTTTAATGAAAATGCTTGTTCGGATGGTATGTTTATTACGTGAAGTGTTATTTCTGCAACACACCTTATCTTAAGACGACAGCGGTGTGTCATCGAGTGATAAATAGACTTTATTGCGGGTAGTCTGTTTATATTACAATGCAAACATGTACAAGGACTAATGTTTACATAAAAAAATGGGTGACCTTCCCATCAGTGTCACGTTTCTTTTTATTTATTTCTTTTTTGGGTCAACCATTCACTAGTCGTTTCCTTGTCTTTATCTATGAATACAATCAATCCTCTCTTGGCTTCCTTTAAGCTCAAATAGAAGTGCAGCCAAATGCATGTTATCTGTAAACACATGGGGTTTAAGCCTTTAAAGGACAACCGACACCTCCAGGCAAGTTGTGTCCATAATTTGTAAAATCACTTCAAATGACTTCTACTGAGCGTATTTTACAAAGATTCCACCGCATATAGCTATATTTTATGTTTTAAGACTGAATATTCAGGAAGTCTTGTTTTTGAGTTGGTGACAATTCCTGACGTGACGTCACGTCAGGAACGCCCCTTACCGAGAAAGCGACACACAATGCATTTTGGCTACTTTGTTTGGTCTGAAAACTTCATGTATTCGTGTTGATGTCAAAATTACAAGGAAAACATGAATAACACAATGGTGAATCATTGTGTGTTGCACCAAGACTACTATTTGATACTAGTTGACACGAATTCCCAGCAGACAAATCAGCACATTTCCAACGGAGCTTTGGCGCAATCTTCTGCATTTTCTGGGTGCTACATTTCCGTCCAGATGCCTCAAAATGACACGGAAGGACTTCTTTAATCGATCGCAAACATTTATGCTTTCCTCTTCAGAACTATTTGAATCATATTCATAACTGGATGAGTAATAAGAAAGCATCTTCTGCGAATCTGAAGCCATTGTTTTGATTCTAGAGCAAGGCAAGACGTCCTGGCGTGACATCACGAACAAGGGGGCGGGACCTTCTGAAACTCTGCATCTCTGAGGTCATTTTGAAGTCGTTTTGGGACACTTGAAGTCATTTTTATTGGTGTTTTTCATTTGACTAAAAATATCCTACTCTGTGTTTTGGGTATTTTAGATGCTAGTTGATGTCAGTTGTCAGCCTTGATAAGATATCTTGAAAAGATGATCCTCGCTCTCGGAATGTAGGGAAGGCCCAGACGAAGCAGTCACATGGCGGGAATCGGTGTGCCGAAAGTCATTTCTATTTTCGCTTGAGGTTGCATCAGGTTAAAAATATTTTAAGCCGCCGCCACATTTGTTTCCTTTAGTTTCGCAGTCGTCTTCGGTTAAACTAACATATACACAATCGATGGTCAAGAATATATGGCCAGGTGCTGTTTACATGACTTAATTCCATGGTTGGCGGCCATTTCTGTTCAAATAATTGCTCAAATGTTGATATTACAACCAAAGTATTGTACTGTAAATACTATTTAGTGTTCGCGTGAAGTTCACCGGGCGAAAGTTGAAGCTTCGTGATTGTTTTAAAACCGCAAAGTGTAATTCTCTTTAATAAGGGAGTGGCACTTAACCCTTTGATGCACCCCGTAATCTAATAACATGAAAAGCTGCCCACTGGAGTAACCCATGTTTTTTTTAACTCTCTGAAACTTTTTTTTAAACAATTGCTTACTTTTTTTCCCCCCCAGAGTGCCGCTGCAAACCAGTCCTATGTTTTTTCCAGGTTCTTGGTTTGCATCAGCCGAGCTGGGATAGGCTCCAAATCACCGCATTCCATTGGGCTAATTGTTCAGGGCTGTTGAAGTGCATTAACCAGCTGTTCCTGAAAAGAAACAAAGTTGTCGCCAAGCCAAAATAAGTATCGTGATTGCTTATCTTTACACCTGCCGTCTTCTATGCTCCCCCCAAAAAATATCTACTTTTTATTTTTTTTTTTATTTATTTATTTATTTATTTATTTATTTTTATTTATGTGGTTCAGTGTTGATTTGTTTGTTTGTTCTCTTTTTAGTTTGGTTTTATTTAATTGGTGTTTATTTATTTATTTATTTATTTATTTGGATAGGTGTTTATTTATTTATGTATTTATCTATTTACTTTAATTATTTATTTGGTTCAGTGTTTATTTATGCATTTGTTTGTTCATTTATTTGGTTTGGTGTTCATTCATTTAGTTTGGTGTTTATTTATTTGTTTGGTTCAGTGTTTATTTATTTATATCTGTATTTGGTTCAGTGTTTATGGATATATTTGTTAGTTCATTTATTTGGTTTGGTGTTTATTTATTTGGTTCAGTGTTTATTTATTTATTTATTTGGTTCAGTGTTTATTTAATTGTTTGTTTATTTAACAACGATTACGCGAAAGTGTTTGTTTATTTATTTGATTTTATGTTTATTTGGTTTGTTATTTATTTACTTATTTTGTGATTTAGTTATTTCATTATTCGTTTTTTCATTATTTGTGTGTTTATTTGTTGCAAGGTGCTGCATTGTGTTAATATTTAGCCTTTAAAAAATGTCCATTATCTATATGACCAAAATTGTTTGACTGTCACCTTTGTCCAAACTAAAACGATTTTAATTTGTTTCTCATCCCTCAATGATGGACCAGATTGTTGAATGATATCAATATTCTTAAACATATTCTGGATTAAATGAATCACTTTAAATGACAAATTAATGCATGCTTAATCAAATTTAAAAGCATCATGTTCGAGTTGCACTCTGTGTTTACAATGCAATTAATTCTATAGTCCACACCTTAAATGTAAAACCACTTAATAACAGATAATAACAGAACTAGTGTTCTTGTTAAAAAGCAAAGGAAAATTATTTGATGCATTCATTGGGCCAGGCTTTGTTGTGAAGAAATTGGAACCAAAACAGTGATTGATGATAAACATCTACGTCGTGTGATTGTCAAAACCAAATCGGGGGGCCGTGTTGAGGAAACAATGAAAATGACTGAGGGAGAAAGAAATTCCCTCAGGAAGAATCCTACAATACTTTCTGAAGTGCCATCTCTTCCCATCCGTTTATTACAAATACATTCACGACATCATATCCATCGGAAGTTTATCAAATCATCTTTATTTCACAAATGATGTGACTTACAACAATGCTTGTTCTGCATGACAGTGAAATGTCAAAACTACTGCAACCAGTCATTCATTTCTAATCCATGCTGTCATTTCCGTGCGTTCAAAACAAACAATACAGATAAAAATAGTTTAACCTCCCAACATTCAACAATCCACGTCAACATCCGGAGCAAATTGTTTCTTTCTACCAGCCCCGCCGAGTGCTTCATTGAAGCTACGTTACACTTGCTTGTCATCGACTTACTGCAAAACCAGATTTCAAGTTCAATAGACTTCATTCCCTCTCTTGTCCCGTTGTGCAATTACATAGTCACTTATTGAAATGAAAAACAAAGTAATGTAATTTATTCAATACATTGTAAGAATGAAAATTGTAAAGAGCAGTACATTGGGGAGACTCAACAAATTCTCAAAAAAAGACTTTATCCACATCGCAGGGATAATACAAGTGGGCCTCAATCGGCAGTACATTTGCACCTAAAAACTAGCAACCACTCATTTGACGACAATGAGGTTAAAATCTTAGCGAAAGAACGTAGATGGTTTGAAAGGGGGGTAAAAGAAGCGATTCTTATAAAACAACAAAATCCTTCATTAAACTGGTCTGGTGGGGTGAGGTTATATTTGGATCGTTCATACAATAGCCTGCTTAGGCAAAACAGGTTAGGCAACTTTCGTAATGCTGATGAGGTGATACCGGTGGGAGTGGGGGAAATAGGCCAGTCGTTAGTCAGGAATGTAGGAACAATCAGTGGGGCCACAGGGAGGGGTCCTCTGCTCCCCCCAACCTGAGAGTAGGGACCTATCATAGCTGTGTCCGGCGCCGCCATGTCTGGACATTAGGGATATATAAATAGGGCCGATACGACCAGTCAGACTTTAGTTCGCTGACGAAGCCTCTTGGATAGGAGGTGAAACGTCCGAAACCTTCAAATTTGTACAGATGATGGCTGAAGAAACCTTACATCGATAGTCACTTATTGTTTTTGTCGGAAAAAAAAGTATGAATGAGAACTAGTGTGAGTAAATTAGAAAGAGTCCAAAGTGTCGAGTTTGCATATGTCCCTACAAGCGAGAGTGGATGTTTGAATCGGGCGATCTCTGGAGCCGGGTTTTGGTCTCTAGAGCAGCTTTGCAAGTCACCGAAGAGCATCGGTTAAGAATCTCCTCCTTTTTGGGTCTGGGTGGGACTATCGGAGGAACAGGACCAGTGTCGCTGCCTCTGGAACTGTAGCTCCCAGAACTCATGGAACTCATATAACTGGCGCTGGAGTTGCGACGTTCTCTGTAATTACGCTCACTCGGGATGACACTCTGTTGAGGGAAGGGTATGAACACGTCCGCTCTTGGAGTTGAAGATGAGCTACTGACCGATGAGACGTTGGTGTCTATGCTCGAGCTTGAGCTGGTGCTTCGAACGCGACTTCCTAAACGAGTGTCATTAACCTCGATCTGGGCAGAGATAGTTTGGGTTTCTGACAGAAGGTCCATTGAATTGGTTCTGGCCAGATATTGGAGTGCAGATCTTTGTCCTAGATGGCCTTCCCCGGTGATCTGGGCTGGAGAAGAAGCATCCAGAGGTAACCCGCTGATGATCTGGTTATGGGTGGACCAGTTGAGTTTTTTCTGTAAACTTAAAAGTCCAGTGGAGGGGTTGTTGTAAGGTTGAAGGTACATCGAGGGGACATAGCCCACTTTGTCGTTGAATCTGGAAAGGATAACAAAACATTGTTTTGAATTTGGATTCAATACTGTCCTTACTGTTAATGAACCTCAATTGTCTCAGATATTCGAAGAAGTCAATAACAACACTGATAGAGAATAAGAAGTATTCATATTTAAAAGTTTCATGCTGTTATATGCTTAGTCAACATGTGTGACTCGAATACACAATTGAAGCAACAGACAACCAAAACTGTCAGCTTCATCTAGGAGATCTGACCTTGCACAGAATTTAGGACTTAGGAAACTCCTTATCACAGAAGTCATTTAGGACTTCAAACTCCTTCACAGGAAGAGCTCATTAGCCAGGTTACAAATTCATCAGTTCATGGAAAACACAATGTTTTATTGCTTACAGCTGTTCGCGCTTAGAACTCAAGAGGTGTAGTATTCTAATCAAGAAAACTATGTTTTACTAATGTATCACTTGGATTTGAAGGCTACAGAATTCAGACGTCTGTCATGAATGGCTGCGTCTCCTGCCGGCAGTAAGAAGATAATCTTTCTGGGTTTGAGTCTCTGTCCACAGTGTCTGAAACAATATCTCGGACAATTACGTAGATTCCAGAATCTATTTTGCATTGTAACCTTTTAAGACTTTATAAAGGTTTTTTTTTTTCATTTATTTCATGCACACATGCTTTTCATTTTGGTAGACTTGGTAATGCCGCAGCAGGTCAAGGAGTGTCCTGGGGATACGCCTGGCTAATTATAATTGAATGTTCATTTTCATTTTCAAACTTCACAGAGAGAAAACAATGTTTTTAGATTTTTAACTTTGCTTTTTTCATTGATTTTTTTCTCGCCATTTGCTCATTTTCAAACAGATCTCAGTAAGTTATACAAAATAGGTGCAGGCTATTGTATTGTAATGCACTTTCGGTGTCGTCAAGGTGACACACGGTCGCGGATTAAATCTGTTTGCACTTTTAATGAACAAAAATAGCAACAAATTAATGACACGCCCGATTTGTTGCTGGCCACAAATCATGCCCATTCGCTCCACACACACACACTCATTGCCTTCCACTCCACAGGGCTCACCCCCTCTAAAGTTGCCCTACCGTCTCTAATAAACCAATAACATGCATAAGTCAAATAAACAGCTCTATTACAGTATGTTTCAGCTGTTTGGTTTCTCAGAAGTGGTTTAAAGAAAAGAATAACCCACATTGTGGCCATGTTGGAGCCTATCCCAGCCTGGTTGCCAGCCAATCCCAAAGCATACAGACAAACAAGCATCGGCAATCACAGTCACACCCACTGACCATTTAGAATGCCAGACCGCTTTTTTTTCTAAGAAAATTATGTTTCACCCATTATAAAAGGTAGTATGTACCACTATTTAACAAGCAATGGCATAAATCGCTAAAAAGCGCTACTAAACCCAACCAGAATTGAATTGCGAAGAAGAACGTTTAATGGCTGCCACAAAATCAATCACAATGATGAGATTAAATGTCCTCTAAATCGCTGTGTTGAACACTTAACTCATTCACTGCCAGACGGTGTGCAAAAATGCGTCCACTCCAGTGCCAGGGTTTTTGTCATTGTCAGTCGAATTCCGGGGCCCACAGAATATTGAGTTTTAGGACTACATAAACATTTTATGCAACGTAAGAAACCTTAGACTCTCTTCTTTCATCGGCAAAAAAGTTAATTCCTAAATTATACAGGTGTGGAGTTATATGAACTTGAAATGAGGGTGACTATCCAAAATACAATGCAAAACATATTGGTTTATATAGCGCTTAAACAACAGATGAAGGTAGAACAAAGAGCTAACATGTAAAAAGGGGAAATGCTGTCCCCTTTGTGGAAGGGAAAAACATTGCCAGAGGTCTGGCCAGTGCTTTATCTGCACCCAAGCAAAAAAATAAATAAAAAAAAATTCAAGAATGGCGCTCTATGTCACATTTTTAATTCCCGAATAACTTTGTGGATGGCAGTGAATGAGTTCATAGTGTTTTAAACGCGTATGGTGGCTTAATTGGACAAAAAGCTGTTAACTTGATTGTTCACACATGTGATTGATCCTATTGATTTGGGAAATTTTAATTACATGAAGGAAAACATGCTTTATTATAATATTAAAATCCCCGAAGGTTCAAGAGTTTTGCACTATCTTTGAATGGCAACTTTTTTAATACCAGTATTTGGTAGTGTAGATGAGCATTGGATATTTCTAATAAGCATTTGAAATTAACCCATTGACGCCGAGTGTGTTCATATGAACACAGATAAATTCATTTTTGTACCCTCTCGTGCAAAACGTGTCCATATGATCACGGCTCATATCTCAGAAACTACACATTCTGCAGCTAAATGGAAGCCATTTTTGAATTTTTCCACATCCTTATTACACAATATATAGTGTTAAAAACCAATCTGAAAACGTTTTCTATTCTCGGTGTAAATGGGTAAAAAGAGGTGAAAATATTGCTGTGATATACAATATTCATATATTATAATAATAATAATACAATTTCAATTTTATTTTATTTATATATAATATATCACACCAATACGAACATCATTTTTTTAAAGCCACTCTCGACTTTGTCCTTTTTGAGCCTGCATTTAAATCCCCCATAACAGAAAGTGTTATGAGTCAAATATTTTTTAATTTAATTTAATTTAATTTCTTTCTCTTTTCTTTCTTTGTTTTCATTTTATTATATCATTAAAAAATGGTTACACTGTTGTATTATTGAGTACATTACAAGTCCTTGCATGTTTTGTATTACTCACCTACTTTTGGTTATTTTAAAATGGAACGATTCCAGAATATTAATGGATGTAGAAATAAACCCTATGCTGAAATATATATATATATTGCTGTGCATATTAGCTGTAAAAAAAATCAATTAAAGAAAATTACTCGTGTATTTCCCCCCCCCCCCCCTCCCCTATAGATAACCAGCAAATCTGCAATACAACAACGCCAAGTCAGCTCTTGGGTGTAAAATGGCAAAGTGATCTGTTTTCTATCTGCCAATTACGGCAGCGTAAAAGGTGCAACACAAACGTTATTGTTCTCAAAAGATAAACTAGTTACCTGGTGAGCCACCAGCCGTCATCGGACATCCTAAGCACCTCCACCACTGAACCAATGGGCACAGATAGCTCGTCTGCCTTCTTGGTGAAATAATTTCTCACGGCGCAGTAGAGAGCACCTTCGTAAGGGGGCGACGCAAACAAAACGGCAAAGTTGTCGTGAATAAATTGTGTTGAACACACTGACATACCTGTCAACCGGCCATATTTTGCTGTATTCTGTACAATTTTTGCACATTTTTTAGTGGTGTACGGCATACAGGAAAGTGCGAAAAGTCTCGAGATGAAACAAAAGTTCCGAAAAATCAAGTTCAAGAAAAGTGGAATTTTGTTTTGAAATTAGTTAAATTAAACATTTTACCGTCTTTTTTTGCCGTAATATCATTCATATTTTTAAGAATTTAAAATCAAATTATTTTTTTCTGTGGACAAATTCAATTTGTCCATTGTGACCTTACTAATGGCTAAATACTTATTGAGAAAAAAAACGTGTAATATTTTATTGTGCAATTGTATTAACAAAATTTGACATGTAAACATTAATACTTTTAACAAGTTACACCATATTTCTAACAATAATCAAGTATGTAGGCTGGCTAGCTGGCTAGCTGGCTATCTAGCTAGCTATCTATTGGCGAGCTATTAGCTAGCTAGCTAGCTTTCTATTTATTTGAGTTATTCCAGGTTGAGTGAACACTGGCGCGTGTGGCTGCCGCTGCTCACCCACAGAAAAACGGATCCAGTGACTGTAAAGTGACCTCGAGCTTTTTGAAAGGCGCTTACAAATAAAATTTAGTATTAGTATTATATTATGATGATGATGATGATTATTATTATTTGTTGTTGTAGAGCATTGCGGCTTTTTTTTTTTGCTGTGGACAATTGAATTAGTCCACAGCAAAAAAACAAGACAATTTTTAAAATTCAATTGATTACTTTTCGAAATGTGTTTTAACTTGTTAAAAGTATTGATGTTTACATGTGAACATTTGTTCATATAGGTGCGCAATGAACAGGCGTATGTTTTTTGTTCTTAGTAAGTACGGAAAAATGGACCCGTTAGTAAGGTCAAAGTGTCTCGCACGTTGACAGGTATGAACTGAGCAAACTGTTTGACCGAAAGGCCTCAAATTGAGGCAATGCATCACTTTGAATCTTTTTAATACATGGCATTTAACTCACAACTATTTTCTGTACCAGTTGCACTTGTCTATTTGTGACTCATTTTGTTGTTTTTATCTCTCAGTCGTTCGTCCTAGGTTCACGCCTTAGTGTCATCTTTTGTCACATTTTCCAAGAAACGGATGATGCACCTATTCTAAAACATTTAAACTGAACAGATAAATATCACACCTTGCTGCTGCAGTCCTCTCTCATCTTCTTCCTCTTTTTCCAAATAGGGAGCAGGAAACCAGGCAATGTGTTTGTCCTCATTCTCCACCAACCACCAACCTGATGGAGAACAAACGAATCATAAGCAAGGTAGGATCTGATCCCTTATCTCCATCATCCTCATCATGACTCATTCTCATTTTATGATCTATCCGTGCACTTTTGCACAATTCCAATTTGTATTAGAAGAGGTTGTGATAGATAGTCTGGATTTTTAAGATTTTGCATATATGGAGCGGATGGGGAGGAATGTACAGTATGTGTGGTATGTATAGTGCATATACGGTACATCAGTATGTCAAGGAAACAATACATACACCGTGGTTTGATTGAATTAAATCAAAATAGGGATAATGGTAGCAGCTGAACTTTAATTGGGGTGACTCAGGTTTTACTTTACAATGCTCTAAAGGTGTGTGCAAAGCCTCCTCAGTGATGAGAAGGGTGTGCTCACTTGTGCAACCGCATTCCCTGTTTATTTATCCTCTTGAAAGTAGTTAGAATTGTTGGGTTTTTTTGTTTGAGGTGTAGAGGTTGCGGTAACGGTGGAATAGCTTTGGAAATTATTGATCTTGATTTGTAGTATTTTTGATACAATAATCAGAAATTGTGATTTTCGGAAAGATTATTTTATGCTGAATATTGTTATATTTTTTTATTATTTTTTTTATTATTTAATTTTTAGTATTTTTATTTTTTTATTACATTTAATTTTTATTATTTAATTATTTTATTCATAATAATATAATAATACATTTTATTTTAAGCACCTTTCAAAGCTCTCAAGGACACTTTACAGTCACAGACAAGCATAGATACGATAATGAATAAAATACAATTATAAATAGAATACAATCAATAAAATACAGTTATAAATAGAAACAAGAGAGAGCTACACAGAAAATGCAATTTTAAATAGGTGGGTTTTGGGATGGGATTTATTATTATTTATTACTGGCTTCTAAAGAAGTGTTTAACAATATTTATAAAATTGATCATAAATAAAATCTCATCCCGCATTTTTTAGATAAAATCATAGAAGAAGAGTTGATATATCAGAATACAAACATCGGAAACTATTTTTATGGGTATTTAGGCACAAACAAAGGACGCGTGGAGTAATTCTGATGCAATCTTCCGTTTGACAGCCGAAAAAAATGCCACATGTCGCTAGATATCGGAAAAATGGAGTATGAACTTGTGCCCATAGCAAATGTGGGAAGAAAATGACTCTCCTTTATTTCCTATGAGTAAAAATTTATGGTACAACTCATTTGTACAGTCAATAACAGACTTTATATATATACAGTAAAGTCTCGTTATATCGATATTCAAGGGAGTCCGAAAAAATATCGATATAACCGGGACTATCGATATATCCGATATCGATATAACGAGACTTTACTGTATATATATATATATATATACACACACATATATACACTGTTGTTTTCAATGTACAGTCAAACCTCGGTTTTTGAACGTCTCGGTTCTCATCCCATTCAGTTTTCAACCAAAAATGTCATATTTTTTATGCCCCGGTATACAACCGAAATTTGGTTCTCAACCAAAGTGAGTGCATCTGAATGCATCACTCGACGACCCTCCGCTTCCTTATACGTCACCTCCTGACAGCATTAATATTGTTGTTGTTTTATTTTTGCGAAAATGCCAACATATTTGGTTAAGATCTCATGAATAGTATGATTTTAAAGCAAGCAGAGGATGGTTTGAAAAGTTAGTTTGCCCTGTGATTGCCCAAAGACAGCTGGGATAGGTGCCAACACGCCCCGTGGCAGACAGATAGAGAGCTTTTTATGCAGATCTTAATGTTGATGTTAAAAATTAGTAACAATAAAACATTACAGTTTGTTTTTATGGAATTTTACACATGACCTGCTCTATTATTAAGTTTTTATCCGGTTTATGCTGTGAAATAGTTAAAAATTTGTTTTCTCGACTGAACGGATTAAGAATTTTTACATTGATTTGAATGGAAAGTGCTGTTTCGGTTTTTGAACAAATCGGTTTTCGAACAGGTTTCTGAAACAGATTAAGGTCGAAAACTGAGGTATCACTGTATTGCTTACTTTGGGGTGTGTATTTTGAGAAGAGTAAAAGTGAGATTTCAATTGTGGACTGACCAGCAGGGTCCTTGATGAGAACTTCCAGTGTTTCATCCTTGGCCACTTTAAATGGCTGGTTTTTAGTGTCTTTGGTCTCGTACGCAGCGACGCAGCGGTACGTCTCGGTGACAAACGGGCGTGTGACGGAGCCAACTCCTCCACCTCCGACCCTTTCACCTCCTCCTCCTTCATTAGAGCTTTCATCCGGTAGCAGGATCATGATGCTAAGGAGCACGAAGGTCAAGTGTGACAATTTGTCTCTCAAGTCGCCTGTGGCGAATCATCAAAGAGAAATGTACCTGTTCTTGGTGAAATCCGGCATCGTGTCTTGGTCGAGCGGTGTGAAAAATTGCGTGACCTCTGAACTGCGGGTCACTGTTTGGTGACCCATGAGAAGCTTTTTGCAGTAACCCTGCAAGTCTTTCATTCTTTGGATGGATCGTTTTGATCCACTTTGCTGTAGGGCCTTTTTTTGAGCCTCGCCTGAGGAGAGGAGGTGGATTTAGTCAGTTGAAAAATGTTCCATGCAGCTGATTTTTATATGGGTAAAGATTCTTATTTCCGTCAAAGGCAGGGGTGTCAAAGTCATTTTTTGCCACGGGCCACATTGTAGTTATGATTTCCTCTCGAGGGCCGTTATGAATTTGGGGAACCCATTAGAATGTTTAATCCCCTCCTCATATTACATATAGAGCGCATTGCAAATTAATGACTAACTAGTTTTCAAATCTGAAGTCAAGAATAATGACTTTTATTGTGGTTTACATCCCAAAGTATAAAATTGTGGTTCATATTTTAGCAAGCATCATGGAATTTCACAAGTTTCATTTGCTTTCGCGGGCTGAAAAAAAAATGTGGCGGGCTGGATTTGGCCCCCAGGCCTTGACTTTGACACCTGTGGTCAACGGCAAGCCATTACCTTTAAATTTTGGGATCATTCTGGTGTTACTTTGCGACGGGTCAGAGAGAGGAAATTTCTTCTTTAATTGCTTCTATTTAGGGAGAGAGAATTAAAAAAAGTTAAGTTTATATCCCAAAAAAGATTAAATAGCCCAGACAACTCCTTTACGAATCATTTCCTTCTACCCCAAAAAAATAGAAATGCAAGAACAAAACTTACATGAAAGATCTTGAAATCATTATATGACCTGTAGACAATCACTTCATTGTCATCCGACCACAGCACGGATATCATGAACATCTAAAAAGCGCACCCCACCCCACAAAAAAAATAAAATCAAATCAAATTATTGATCCAAATACATATTTTAAGTACAAATTAGAACTTTGCACTCACCTTTAATTTCGGCGTTTCCCTGTGTACGGCTCCTATAAAGCGAACGGAGAACACAAAACGCTTTTCTTCAGGCATCTTGGTGGGAGGGGTCGTGGGTCAGGGGGGTCAGGGTGTGGATGCAAACCGTTTACTGCGTTTACTGCCCTCGTCAGTGCCTCTGCGTCGCTGTGCTACCTCTTGAAATAGTTGTTCATCCCGTAGGCGGAGTCGAAGCCGCAGGGGACTTGGCAGGCTTCCAGCAGTCAAACATGGGAGGTTTTTATATGTAGTATACGTGTTGAATGGCATATATTCAGTTAGATGTTCTTAGTATTGTTTTATTTTGGAGTTTGAGTGACATAGAGAGAGATTAATCAAAAAAATGCTTGTGTTGAGTTGAATTTGGTGTGCATCAAAATGACGCAGTACACTTGCTGTTGTTTTTTTTGTGTGTGTGGGCCGTGCGATTTAGGTATTTAGGTCACAGTGCGCACAATAGTTAATACAGTACAAAGACGAAATTCATTACAGCGATTTGGATGGTTTGGAAGGTTCCAAATCTCTACCTTTAGCCAGATATATACCTTATGTTGTGCAAAAAATAGAGAGCATCTCATTTAACTCATTCACTGCTAGGCGATGTGCAAAAATGTGGCCACTCCGGTGCCAGGGTTTGTGTCATTTTCACTCAAATTGCAGTATCCACAGAATATTGAGTTTTAGGACTACATAGACATTCAATGCAGCGTAAAAAAAAACCTGTTTTACCAGAAAAATGTTAATTCGTAAATTACAGTACAGTATATGAGTATGGAGTAATATGAGGCGCAAGTGGGGGTGGTAGTACAAAAGGCAACTGACTCATGGGAAGGAAAACATTGCCATAGGCCTGACCAGCGCTTTATCGGCACTCCCCCCTCATAAGAAAAACCAAAACCGGAATATCTGTGTGAGCTCTTAGGGGTACAGGACTGGTCAGCGAACTGAAGTTTAGCTGACGAAGCTTTTCGGATGAGGAGCGAAGCATCCAGCACCTTCAAAGAAGTACAGATGATGGCTGAAAAAAACTTTTCAGCAACAAAACCCAAACAAATTCGGGAATAACGCTCTATGTCATACTTTCAATTCCCGAATACATTTGGGAATAGCAGTGAATGAGTTAAGTAAAGTCACGGAAATCGCTTTTCACCCCCGAATTCTAGCTAACACGAACAATAAAATAATCAATGACGTATGGTAATTTGACAAACTAGCAAAAAGCACCCCAAGATGTAATTTCAGCTCCTTGTCTGCTGCCTTCAGATGGAAGAAATAAACGGGACCACCTCAGGGTTCAGGAAGGTCAAAGGGCACGTTGGAGCCATTTCTTCAAAAGGGAAATTGTCCAACCCAAAAAACAGATTTTCGACCTCCTTCTTAATCCGCGATCATCTCATTTCACCTTTGCCCGAAATGTAATACTGTATAATTGAACTTAAAATTTCCCATTGGTTGCGCAACACATATTGGTTACTGATTTGCTGCCAGGCGACATACCTGCGACACCCGCAGAATTGGAGATGGACAGAAATGCCGCGGAGCCATAATTAGACATAAAATTAATTCCATGAAAGGGAAGGTTCCCGGTTGGCTTCATTGCACGTATGTCTGTGTGGGTAGATAAATATATTGATCGATGCTGTTTCAACGGTGACACACTGCATACTGAACAACAACAAACTTGGCTCTTTCGATACAAACTGAATCAAAATCTTTGATTGTTACAGTAATGCATCTTCTGGTTCTCACACCTTAAAGCACTTGTATCCGAAGTGGGTTTTGGACATGCCCCTTTCTGTCAGCTGTTTTTTTTTTTTTTAGTTCGACATTTACCTGAAGGATTCCTGGATTCCCAAGTGCATGATTACATTTGTGCACGTGCAGTCACTCCAGACTTGCAGCAATATCTCTTATCAGCAGCCCGCAGAGCTCTTGCTCATGTGACTTTGTGTGTGTGTGTGCGTGCGTGTCTGTGTGTGTGTGTGTTGCATCACCAAAGCACACAAAAATAATTTGAAATAAATCTATTTTTTTTTCATGTTTGAAATTGGGTTCCCACAGGGCAAATCGTTGTCCCCACTATGTAGCAAAAACGGGTATGTATGTGTGTGTTTGTGTGTGTGTGTGTGTTACATCACCAAAACACACAAAAACAATTTCAATTTGAATATATTTTTTTCATGTTTGAAATTGGGTTCCCACACGGCAAATCATTGACCTCACTATGTAGAAAAACCGTGTGCGTGTGCTTGCGTGTGTGCGTGTGTGTGTGTGTGTGTGTGTGTGTGTGTGTGTGTGTGTGTGTGTGTGTGTGTGTGTGTGTGTGTGTGTGTGTGTGTGTGTGTGTGTGTGTGTGTGTGTGTGTTACATCGCCAAAGCGCACAAAAAAAATTACGATATAAACATATTTTTTTATGTTTGAAATTGGGTTCCCACAGGGCAAATCCTTGTCCCCACTATGTAGCAAAAACGTGTATGTGCGTGCATGTGTGTGTGTGTGTGTGTGTGTGTGTGTGAAACAATAGCAGGTGTCTCTTCAAAGACGCTAAGAAAAAGTCCCAAACTCTTGAGTGGTCTTATCTCAACCACTCATTAAAGTGTGTGAGTGTGCAATTCCTGTATGAGGCGATGCCAGGTTTCTTTTGATTGGCACACACACACACACACACACACACATTTTTCACAACAACAACACACACACACAAAAGCATATCAATAAATAATAATAATAAAAATAATAATAATAATAATAATAATAATAATAATAATAATAATAATAATAATAATAATACATTTAATTTACAAGTGCCTTTCAAAGCATCCAAAAGCACTTTACAATCAAAAAGAACAATGGAGTAATAAACACCAGTACAATAAAACCATATATAACATTATAAATAAATGGCATCAGTGGGGAGGGGGGGCAGTAGTGTCCGTCCACCTTTCTTTGTCTCTGAAGAAGATGTCAAGAAGTCAGTTTAAGAGCCACGTGAGGTTTCATACATGAGCAAGGTTCACATAATGGGAGTTTTTGGTGAGGTGGGGGGGGGGGTTGAGTTCTTGGTATATTAGCTCACAAGGAAGCAAAAAGCAAGGTAGGATAATACATTAAAGCAAACAATCTCTCACCTGGAAAGTGGCGGGTGGACGGGACATGCATTTGTCACCTGGACATTTGTCTTCCGCGGGGACTTGCCCAACTTAACCAATCCAAATGCGATTATGTTGCAATTTTGGACATGATTTAAAACAAAAACAAAGAGTAAAATTACAATCATTCTGTTTTTTTTTTTTTGTAGTTGTGATGCAATTATTAGTAGTTGCATCACAACATGACGTATTTTCCCCGCTCGTGTTAAATTGATGCTGTGATGAATGCAAAAAGTACAGCATACTGTAGATATAATAGTAGTGTGCGTTAGATATAGATATGAGGTTCAAATATGTTTTATTTACCAACGCAATGTGCATTTATGCCTCTGATACTTGCTTTCTAGCCTTAATTCATTCACTGCCAGACACGTGCAAAAATGTGTCCACTCCAATGTCAGGGTTTTTGTCATTGTCACCTAAATTCCAGGACCCACAGAATATTGAGTTTTAGGACTACATAAAGATTAAATTCAGCGTAATAATAATAATAATAATAATAATAATAAATAATAATAATAATAATAATAATAATAATAATCTTCTTTTCCTTTCGGCTTTTCCCTTCAAGGGGTCGCCACAGCAAATCACAGGTTACAGGTTTGAGCCAAATAATGATAATAATAACAGGATTTAATCTGAAAAGATTCAAATCTAACAAATAATAATAATAATAATAATAATAATAATAATAATAATAATAATAATGATAATAATAATAATATATTTAATTTCTAAACGCCTTTCAAAACTCTCAAGACACTTTACCAGAAAAAAAATTGTTAGTTCCCAAGTTGTAGGGGAGTTATATGAACTTGAAATGAGGGCGAAAATACAATACAATTTATACATATAGGTTTATATCCTGCTTTAGCAAGAGCTAAAGCTGGAACAAAGCGCTAAAATGGAAAAAAGGGAAATGCTGCCCCCTTGTAGAACATTCCCAGAGGCCATGGCCAGCGCTTTATCGGCACCCAAGCATGAAAAAACAAAACCCGAACAAATTCGGGAATGGCGCTCTACGTCATATTTTTAATTCCCGAATACATTTGTGAATGGCAGTGAATGAGTTAATGTCATAAAGATCTATGCAGAAATTCCGATATTTATTTGTATATATTTTTTTCTTAAATGGCGTAATTTCCAGAGTCATTCATTAACTCGTTTTGATAAAAAAAATGTCCTTCCCCATTCCGGTTCAGGGTGACTAATTCTTAGCCACGTTATAATGTAACCTGTTCACATTTATTTCGACCGCAATCCTGTTCACTAATTGGCGTGACAAGGAACGTTATGTAACATGTCACACTGGAAAGGAAAGATGTCACTGTAATATGAGATCTCCACTACACAGAATGTCAATGATGCCATTTTTAAACAAGCATAAATGAAATATCATTGTCATCTGTTACAGATAACTTCAGTTTTTAAAAATCAAAATCAAATCAAAACAGAGTATCAAATAGGTTCAAATGGAATATATAATTAACAATAATTTAATGATATAAACATAAGCTCTCTATTTGCTATCTAGCTGGCTAGCTATCTAGCTAGCTCTCTATTTACTATCTAGCTGGCTATCTATCTATCTATAGCTAGCTATTAGCTATCTATTAGCTAGTGAGCTAGCTTTCTATCTGAGTTACTTTCAGCTATCTATTAGCTATTTATTCGCTACCCAATACCTGGCTAGCTAGCTAGCTTTCTACCTATTTAAATTCCTTCCGGGATAAGTGAACACTGGCGTGTGTGGCGCCGCTGCTCACCCACAGAAAAAAAAAAAAACGTATCATGTGACTGTAAAGTCTATTGTAAATCCTATTTTTATGTATTTGTTATTATTACATTTTTAATTGATAGGCCTATATATGACATGTATTGTAATGAAATTGAACCCTAACTCCTTATTGTTATTATTATTAGTAGTATTATTCTATATCTATGAGCTATCTATTAGCTGGCTCGCTAGCTATCTAGCTATTGTTTAGCTAGCTAGCTATCTATTAGCAACTGCATCCTGTGACTGTAAAATGACTGTAAAGGTGCTTATAAATGAAATGTATTATTATTATTATTACTGTATCTATTAGCTAGCTAGCTTTCTATTTGAGTTACTTCCGGGTTGAGTGAACGCTGGCGCGTGTGGCTGCCGCTACTCACCCACAGAAAAGCTTATCCTGTGACTGTAAAGTGACCTTGAGAGTTTTAAAATGCACTTATAAATTAAATGTATTATTATTATTAAAGTGACATTGAGATTTTTGAAAGGCGCTTATGAATGAAATGTATTTGAAATAAATTTGAAATTGATTTCAAATTTTACCATTCCAATTGAATTAAATACCACAAGGTTGAGTCTTTACAGACAATTGACGTCATTCCACCCACCCCCATGGATAGTCCCCATGTCATAATTTGTGCATGATTTATCCGGCTTTCACAAGCACCTCTTTGTCTGTGCAGGTGCACGCCGTTTATTTCATTTAAATTTGCTCGACATGTGCACTGAAATATGAATGTCAACCCCTCCCCCCCCAAAAAAAAAAGAGTAAACCCAGCACGGGGTATGACCAAAACATTCTGCTACATTACTATCAGTATCGTAAAATAAATGTAAATGCAATATGGCTCAGATGGTGTAATAGTTGGTTAGACACTCCCGATATAGTGTCAACAGTGCTCTTAAAGGGGGGAAAATGGTTGCAGAAGTGAAAGCCAATCCCCTAATCTCATTTTTTTTATCTCATTCGACCAGTGATTCAACCCAGAAGCCAAACAAGGAAATGGGAGAAGGAAGCAACATGGCCTTTACTGTATCCTTTTCTTCCCACAAGGAAAGATCTGTGTTTAAATCAACATTTGAGTTTTCTGTTAAATATATAATCGTCGTTGGTTGAATTTATCATTGTCCCAACAAAGGAGCTCAAATTAAAAAAAAATCCCCGTGTAAAGAAAGAACGGGATTTTGTGCAACGAAACCCGTTCATAGACAACCTATCACTAAGTGTAAATGTATCGCCACTGCCAGGAATAACACAAAGCTTGTCACACACACACAACAAATAGCACACAAAAGAAATGACGAAATTAGGAGAATGTGAATGAAAAGGTTTCTTCAGCAGTCATCTGTATTTATTTGAAAGTGTTACGCTCCTCATCCGAAAAGCTTCGTCAGCGAAGTAAAATGGTGCTTGTAACTCTGGCCCTGTATATACCAATGATAATGTGGTAATCATAACCAGATTTAGCTTCGGTATCACCTCATTATCATGTTGATGAGATGATACCAAAGCTAATGTGTCAATCAGAGCCAAGCATAGGACATTAGAGGTAATCAGACAGAACATAAAGAAGTAATCAGATTAGTTTCAGGGAGTAGTCCACTGCTCCCACAACCTTAGAGCAGAGAACTACCACCACCACATCTGTCCGATAATAGAATAGAAGCTAGCTAGCTAGCCAGCTATTGGGTAGCAAATAGCTAATAGCCAAAAAACCAACAGCTAGCCAGTCAGAAATTTACAGTCAGCTAGACAGCTAATAGCTAGCTAGGTCATGGATGGTGAATAAGTAGCTAAAAAACACAGCCCCTTTACCTGGACGTATGAGATGATCTCCGGCATTCGGCTGCGGGATTGAGTCCATTAGGGATCTATGTAGCAGAGTTACCAGCACAACTTTAGCCCGCTGACGAAGCTCTTCGGATGAGGAGCGAAACATCCGTCACCTTCAAATAAGTACAGATGACAGTTGAAGAAACCTTTTCATCGATGGACCACGACTGTACGTCTGAGAGCCTACACAGACGTTAGAATATGGCGGAATCAAGCTAATGGGCTTAGTTGATTTTATTGTATTTTTAGTGGTTAGCGTGTACCTTGTACAACCTATATTTTGTAACCATACGCTCATTATGCAATATGTAACACTTAAGTAACAAATAATGTGTACATGTTCTAAATTCCTGCAGGAATCTTTCCAGTCTGCGTCGAAAGTGGATCATAAAGACGGAATGCTAAAAGGTAACCTAAATGTCGCGACAAAGATAGGCCAAAAGAATGAGGGAGCTTTTTTTTTACTTTGCACTTTGCTTTCAATGATGAAACACTGGGATTTTTAGATCTTGAGCAATCCCAAAATTGGCTCTTAAAACCATAATGTTTAGTTTTTCTTAGTTTAAAAACAGTCAACAAAATCCCATCCGCAACCCTGATGATGATAAGCATTATGGAAAACGATTGGATAACTGGATAGTGCTTTAAAAAAATTATCTTTTAAAATCAGGTTAATAGATTTTACAAGTAGACCTTATAGTGTGCCTCCTAACCACAGATGGAAAAGCTGATGGCATTGCAGCAAACAACAGAGCCCTGAGGCACACGATATTATATAACAATTTTACGTAAGCAAGTGGGAGTCGAACAACAAACAAAAACATGTTATTAACTTAAACATAGACTGCAAAAAAAAATGATTATGCATGTGACTGCAACGTCATGGTAAATAGGGGGGAGGGGTGTTTCAATGCCAAAGCAAGGTATCAAATGCCGACTGACAGCACTGGTTGTCTTACGAGACAGTTCACGAGACGTGAACTAGTGAGCAGCAAGGTGAGCGAAGGAAAGAAAGAAGTAGAAAAACAAAATACAGGAGCTGCTAGAAAGGCAGCCACTTTCGCGGCGCCATCTTGAAGTCAAAACAACAACAGAAAACAAAATAAATAATATGACAACACAAAAACAATGTATTCAAGCATTGTGGCGTTCCACTTGGTTCCCTTTCGAGTCATTTGGGGTTTTGTTTACATAATAATAATAATAATAATACATTTTATTTCAAGCGCCTTTCAAAGCTCTCAATGACACTTCTCTTGCTCAAACAACTCTCAACAACACAAGAAGTCCAAGATGGCGCCCGAGTCGGCAAATCATCTTGCTTTTTTTTGTTGTTTTTATCTTGTTTTTGTGTTTTCTTCTGTCACTTTGAGTTGTTGTGCTTCGTGTGGAACGGATACGGATTGTTTTTCAGAATTTTTGGCTGAGCGGTTGCGCCTTTTCGGCAGCACGAATATGCCAGCACAGTTTTTGATTGGGAGGAATGTCTGTGCCATTTGACTGTCAGATTGTAATCGCTGAACAGCTATAGGGGCGATTGAGCTTTTTTGTGCCTGTAATGGGCAGCATTTTCACAGCCCCACTTTCTTCAGCTGAAAGGTCGGCACTTGGAATTGAAGCGGATTTACGTTGGACCGGAGATGTGAGACAATTTATTTTCCTTAATGGATGCTACAGCTTCATGTTTGCTTTCAACATTTAGCTTGTAGTAGACGAGCACATTCCACCCTGACGTCCCTGATCCACTGGTGAAAAGGACGCTTTGATTATCTCCGCTTTTATCTCGAACTGCTTCATGCAACAAAGAGGGTGCAGAAAGTATTAGATTAGTATAAGATTGAATGGCTGTCTCTGTCTTTTGTGTTGTCATATTATTTATTTAGTTTTCTTTTTGTTTTTTGGACTTTAAGATGGTGCTGAGAGCGTGACTGCCTTGACAGCAGCTCCTGCATTTTGTTTTTCTACTTCTTCCTTTCCTCTTCCTTTAATAACGTTGCTGCTGTGAAATGTATTTTTTTCCCCCACTGCGAGACAAATAACAGCTAATCCAATCCAACTCTAGGATCAATACAACGTCTTGTCACCATATTCTTACGTTCAAGAACGACATAGCAAATGTTTCTGACGAGCAAATGTTTTCCAACCCATTTAACCATTGTTACGTAGCCTACCCTACAGGTTGCAAAGAAAAAAAACACACCGTGTCATGGGTGTGTGCTACCTGCTGAGCAATTAGGACTAATTTGTACAGTTTGTACACGAAAACTAGTTTTCCAATGTCTGTCTGATCATTCACACAATAATCATTTCCAGTGCAGACTTGGATCGCCAGTCTTATTTCATATGTTATTTTAGATTGATTTCCACTCTACTAATTTGTATTAAACCCTATTTCGTTCAAGTAGTGCGGTGTTCAACATGGCTTACTTCCTATCCCGTTTGGATTTTTGAGAATGAATGGTAAATGAGAATTTTTCAGCATGATTTTTTTTTTGTCTTTGGTTTACTTTTCCAACCACATTTCTGCCTGCAAGGCAATAAATCGCTGCTATTTTTTTTATAAACTGTAATTTGTTGTCATTAACTCATTCACTGCCAGACATGCAAAAATGTGTCCACTCCAGTGCCAGGGTTTTTGTCATTGTCACTCGAATTCCAGGACCCACAGATTATTGAGTTTTAGGACTACATAAACATTCAATACAGCATAAGAAACATTAGACTCTCTTCTTTCATCAGAAAAAAAATAGTTAATTCCTAAATTATATTAGTGTGGATTTAATGAGCTTGAAATGAGGGCGACTGTCCAAAATACAACACAATACATACATATTTTTATAGCGCTTTAACAAACAGCTGAAGCTGGAACAAAGCGCTAATATGTAAAAAAGGGAAATGCTTCCCCCTTGTGGAAGGTAAAAACATTGCCAGAGGTCATTTCCCAGCGCTTTATCTTCACCCAAACAAAAAAAAAAAAAAAAAAATGAACAAATTTTGGAATTGAAACTAAGATGTAGAGCGCCATTCCTGAATAAATTTGTGAATGGCAGTGAATGAGTTAATTGGAAAAATAATTAACAGATAGGCTTTTGCCAAATAGGATGTTTCAAAATAAAATGCTAGAGGTCTATAAATATTCTGTTCATAAAAATATCCAAGCACAGTTACTTTCTGAATAAGCGTATTTTTTGTTCAGTTAATCTAGGTGGTGACCTCCAAAAAACAAACTACAGGATTGAATCTGATCTGATGCAACTTTAAAAATTGACATGAACCAATTTCACCCACTAGATGGAAGCAAATATTTAAAAATAAAACATAAAAGCACAGACACCAGGTTCGTTTGGATGATTTCTCCTTTTGAAATCCATTATTCATTCCAATCGGTCAATCTCAAGAAAACACACATCTGGATCTGTTATAATACAACTCTGATAAAACTTTTAAAACATGGCACAGTCACATCACAAGGGAACATGATAAAAGTGACCCGGATGGGATTTTTTTTTAACAAAAATATTGTCTTTTAATCAAAGATTATTATTATTTTTATTTCATAGACTCTAAGGATAGAATAAAATCTCTGAAAATGGAGGCTTGGTGTTTGGAGAGTGCTATGTTGAACATGTTGCATAGTCAAAAAAGACGTGGATGGAAGGAATAGGATTTATAAGTTAAAAGGGGACACGTAAAAGTTTTTTGTTTAATGCAGAGCATAAAGCTTGTGGGGGTGGGGGGTATACCCTATTATTATACTTAAAGGACAACCGACACCATTTTTTTGTTTCTTAACTGACATCAGAAAAACGTTTTATAGCATCTAAAATACCCAAAACACGCAGGCTGTGATATTCATAGTCAAATGCAAAGCACTAATAAAAATGAGTTAGTGTCCCAAAACTACTTGAAAATGACGAGTTTCAGAAGGTCCCGCCCCCTTGTTCGTGACGTCACGCCAGGAAATCTTGCATTGCTCTAGAATCAAAACAATGGCTTCAGATTCAGAGAAGATACTTTCTTGTTACTCATCCAGTTATGAATATAATTCAAATAGTTCTGAAGAGGAAAGCATAAATGTTTGCAATCGATTAAAGAAGTCCTCCCATATCAATTCGAGCCGCCAATGACAGCAATGTAGCACCCAGAAAATGCAGAAGATGGCACCCAAGCTCCATTGGAAATGGGCTGATTTGTCTGCTGGGAATTTATGTCAACTAGTATCAAGTGGTAGTCTTGATGCAACACACAACGATTCACCATCATGTTATTTATGTATTTTCCTTCTAATTTCGCCATCAACACGAGTTTTCAGACCAAACAAAGTACCCAAAATGCATTGTGTGTCGCTTTCTCGGTCAGGGGCGTTCCCTCCCGGACGTCACGTCAGGAATCGTCACCAACTCGAAAACAAGACTTCCTGAATAGTCAGCGCGAGTCTTAAAACGTAAAATATAGCTAAATGCGGTGGAATACTTTGTAAAATACGCTCAGTAGAAGTCATTTGAAGTGATTTTACAAATTATGGACACAATTTGATCGTAGGCGTCGGTTGTCCTTTAAATTTGATTGTTTTGTTGATCAACACTCCAAACAGTCAAAACGCTTTAAAAGCCATTGACATTTTTTTTTTTTTTTTTTGCTTTAAGCTTGTGTACCGCGGGGGGATTAGCGTTAAAAACATACTGCAATTTATCGTTGTGCAAATGTAACAATCATACAATATCCACGGCAATCACTTGTGATTAAAAAGCATATCTAACAAGGGCGAAAGGAGTTTCCCGCAGGGGTGTAGGATGAGGTTGGGGGCATAAAAGTGCCGCTATGTATCCATCTTTTTTGATAGAATCATAAAAATATCCTCTTGGCAAGCAAACAAAGAACTGTTTCAACTGAATAATGTTTATACCGTCATGTCTAGCTGTTCGTTTATCTACAACCTGAAGTGCTACAGTTCTTTGTTGATAATGGTTATTATTGTCCAACCCTTGGCCATTTTAGCTTATAAAATATCTTGAGGAAATATCCCAAGGATTACAAAATAAAAGCCAAATATTTAAACATAATACAGGTAACAACAACCACACCCGGACTCTGATTCTGGTTCGGCATTTACACACGCCAGACAGCTGCATTTCCTTTTGTCTTCTTTTCTTAAACCTTACACATACATTCAAATGTCCTTTCCCATGCATTGATCCATATTCTGTCCGTTTGAGCGGCAAGCTCGATGTGTCTTCTCGCGATCCCAATACTGTCTGTTTTCTAGTCTCTGTAGCATCTGCAGACTTCTGCCTTTCCTGATGTCCATCGGACAAGATCCACAATGGCAGCCGGGGTCACCGGAATTCATAGATGGCGGCGCTGTGCTCTGGGACGTGGGTGAGGTTTAGAGATTGGTACCTAGAGTGAAGTGAGCAAGATTTAAATGACATTTAACTCATTCACTGCCATTCACTAATTTATTCGGGAATTGAAAATAGGACGTAGAGCGTCATTCCCGAATTTTTTTTTTTTTTTCATGCTTGGGTGCTGACTAAGCGCTGGCCATGGCCTCTGGCAATGTTTTGCCTTTTCACAAGGGGGCATCATTTCTTTTTTTCCATATTAGCGCTTTGTTCCAATTTCAGCTGATGTTAAAGAGCTATATAAACCATTATGTATGTATTGCATTGTATTTTGGACATTTCAAGCTCATATAACTCCAGACCCATATAATTTAGGAATTACCTATTTTTTTCTGATGATAAAAGATATTCTAAAGTTATCATTACACTCTAAACGAAGCTGGTTAAATATACGAAAATGTCTTAAAGTTAAGTCTATTCTCTTTGTCTTTTCTGTAATACCGTACAATAGCTATCTGGCTCGCTGGCTAGCTATCTAGCTGGCTAGCTGTTAGCTATCTATTGGCTTGCTAGCTAGCTTTCTATCTATTTGTTTTACTATTCTGTCATGTGACTGTAAAGTGCCCTATTATTATGATTATTATTCTATTTGAGTTACTTCCGGGTTGAGTGAACACTCTCGCGTGTGGCTGCCGCTGCTCACCCACACAAAAAACTTTTCCTGTGGCTGTAAAATGACCTTGAGAGTTTTGAAAGGTGCTTATAAATGAAATGTATTATTATTATTATTATTATTCACAGTCTTTGCGATTGTTCTGGCTGATTCTAGTAAAAGCCAGGCACTGAAATATAAGCGGCAACATAATTGCCGACAATCTCCAGATGTTCTTGGATGTAATCCACAAACAAATTGATCGCTATGACGACGAAAAATAAATAATAGTTGTGCTGAGGTTACCATTCAGAGCTCCGGTGGTAGTAGTAGCCCTCGATTGTTGCTGTGGATTTCTGGAAGCAAATGTAGTAAAATCCAGCAAAGGAAGCGCCACTGATGTCTTTGATTGTATGATCCGGGACCAAAAACTGCTCCTAATGATGAAAAACAGACCCGACATCACTAACGGAACAACGTCAAGGTCACAGGATACAAAAGACAACTTACCTTCCACCTCATAAAAATATAGTCGGAATTTGTAAGATCCTCATAGTCAAAATCATCTGAGTTGAAGGTCTTTGCATACTGGTAGAAGGCCTGGAACTTGCCCTGGTGGCAAAAAAGGAAACCAGTGGTCATTTCAGAATAATAATAATAATAATACATTTCCCCATGTCAAACCTTAAATAATAGTAGACAATTACCCAATGTTTACGATCCACATCCTCATCGGCGTCCCACTTTCGGGTGAGAAATGGCCTTTTTCTGCTGATTATCTCTCCAGCGAAGAACGTGGTTAAAGTTGGGTATTCCTGAACCAAAAGACAATTAAACTTTCATTTTAAAACTAATTTGCATGTGCATGATTCTCTTCACGGTAAGTTTATGGATGCCACATGGCCGTAAAGTTATCTGTCCAAGCTGCTTTTTGCTGGGCTTGCAAAGATATGTAGCTGAGGAGTTTTTTTGTTTTGTTTTGGCACATACACGTCACTGTAATTGGAGATGACATCTTTCAAATATCTCTTTAGTTAGGAAACATGCAGAATTTAGGTCATGTGAAAATTAATGAAATATGGAAACCAATTTCCGAAATACTAAATACCGTAAACTACTGTATATTTTAAATTTTTGAATGGAGCAAGACAATGAGGACTTTTGGTGAAACATTTGCATAGGAGTGAGTCGTAGAATTCTAAGAAAAGTGGGGATTCTTGTGAAGCGGAAAATTATTAACTTGCTTGCGCATGCAATGCGGCAGACTGTTGATTAATGCATTTTGCACACACACAAGAAAAAAAAAACACGTCAAAAACTACTCAAGACAAACTATTCACGGTTTAAGACGGACCTATTAAATAGTGATAATAGCCCAACTTACCTCTGTTAGTCCTTTTATTTTCAGGTAACCACACAGGTAAGAGTCCTCCATGGTGACGTGCTTGGAAGGGGAAAAAAATGAGCATGTTCTGCTGTCAATCATCACGCTGCCATTTGACAGATCACAACTGCCCCTCACTGTTCTGCATGAGCAGAATTGACACATCAATAATGCTTCCCTTCTTAACATAGCACACGCAAAACATGCATTTGAATTCAAGAGGAATTATTCAGATTTACATTTGAAGATGCAAAGTCTTATGAGTGAGGTATGTCATTATAGAGTAATAACTGTTTGAATGGCTGGATCGTGTTCAGGCAAAGCTAAGCGATTGCTGCATTGGCAAGCTAGGCCCATACTCATTGATTCTGCAACTGTCAATCATCACGCTGCTATTTGACAGATCACAACTGCCCCTCACAGTTCACGTGAAAAATGTCCCTTCGAATGCCCACCTGTAAAACAACTTCCACGTCGTACGAGTTTCCTTTGCTCTTTTGGTGCCCTCTGAACTTCGAGCCGCTATACAACAGCGAAGTGACAACACCGGGCTGCCGGGTGTTGATCGGGGGCGGGGGTATAAGCGAGGCCGAGGATGCGAAGGCCGCGCAGTGGTAGTCGCTAGTGTATCCAGCAGGGACAGGCATGGCTCCCGCTCAAATTGCTGGGTACCCACACTGATCGATCGCCGTCCGCGTGATGCCGGCGTCCCCGAAGACGCGACAAGGGGGCTGAAGTTGTCCTCCAGCCTCCAAATCCCCTCGAAACCTGAACGCTGTAGTTTGCCAGGTACCGAGCTCCGAGGGAAGTGGACTTCGTCGCAAAGACGAAGGCAAAGAATCTGCACCGCTCATTGGCTACTACTATTCGACGTGCTTCTATCCTATATTCCTATTGGTTCATTTGGCGGAAATTTTCACGGGATTAGATTGTAGTTTCTTTATTTTGTGTGAGAGTGCATACAGCCTATTATAAAACTACAACTCCCGACTTTTTATAATGTAATATGGTGCTCCCTGACCGACGCAGAGGTCACACGCGTGTTTTTGAACACGGACTTCAACTGGGATGATCAATCCAGTCGGTATACTGAAGCAATCAATTCACTACTGACGTGAAAATGTGATGTGATGCTCCTGTATACACGTAAAAATGTGGCGTATCGTGCTCTAAGAACAACAACGCAGCGTGTTTGTACTCATCGGCTAACCTAGCTCTCCGTAAACAACACAACACGTAATCGCTGCAATGTTTAGAAGCCTTGCTAGACTCTATCATCAGTTTGGAAATCCCCTTTCGCAGTTTAAAAGATGTACGAATCATTATCCCTTCAACTGCTCGTTAAAATACTCATCGGTCGCAACAGGTAAGTGACAATTTTCCACATTCGCACTGTGAAGACAGACCCAAACATATTCTTATGTGTTTCCAGAGAGAAAAAGATTTTATCAGGATGTAACGATATCCCAAAGCGAAGGTATGTGAATTGAATCTGTTTCCAACGCATGCAGAATGATGATGTGCATTTCATGTCACAATTGGACTCAATGTGCTTCTTTTTTATTACATATTTTATGCACTTTATACACTTTTAAATTGTCTTTCACAGGAGGTTTATTTGAGATAAACCTAGACAGAAAGAAGCTTAAAACTCCTGGAGGAAAGCTGTTCACGGTGCCAAATGAAGCTCTAGCCATCGCCGTGGCAACTGAGTGGGATGCTCAAGTGGATTCTCTAAAGTTTTACACAATGCACCTGGTAAAGCTAATCACCTGACATAAAATTCAAGTCACTTTTATGTGTGTGTAATAGTTAGCAAAAATGTGTACACTGTTATTTGGAATATTAGTATTTGCTCTGCCAAAATCCCACAATTATTCCAAGTGATTGTAACAATGTTTTCTTACTTTTACGTATTTTGCAGACTACACTTTGCAACACTGCACTGGACAATCCTACACAACGCAACGAGGACCAAATGATCAGTGCTGCGTTAAAATTTCTGGAAACAGACACCGTTTGGTATGTGAATGATACACGGCATATAAACGTTCAAATGTTTGCACTGTTGATTGAAATGTAATAATAAGGACGTAACTGTCAAAATACACAATGTACTAGATTGTGTTAATTAGATTGATATTTTATTTAGTTACAGAGTCGAAGAGCCCTATGGTTTGGTTGATCTACAGAAAAACGAGTGGGACCCTGTATTGCAATGGATTGAGAACAGGTAATCGTGGTGAACAAAAACACATCATAAATGTATATATTTTGTGACTTGTAAATATACATAGATATGAATGCTATACATGATCTGAATTTCAGATATAATGTCACTATTGGCTCCTCGCCCAGTATTCTGGGCCCTGACATCCCTCAGGCCACCAAAGACATATTCTACCAACATCTCAAATCATACAACTTCTGGTCTCTCACAGGTATATATTGACAAATGATTGATTATTATTTATATATGTTTAAAAGCTTGATTGAAATATCAGATTGTTTTTACTGTATGTGACCAGAGTAGATCATGGAAAAAATTGGTTTCTTCCATATAGGGCTTGAGTATGTGATCACCCAGCTGAAGTCTGTTGTGCTATCACTCGGAATGATTGACAGATATCTGAGTGTGGAGCAGGCTGTGCTCCTCTCCAGGCTAGAGGAGGAATATCAGGTGCACATTATGTTGTTTTTCTCTTTCAATTCATCATCAAGTTCAATAGCCTTATCCTAATGGAACAGTAGTCTTGAAATATGTGAATGGTTGTTTATGTCAGCTGTACGGTAAGCTGTTACATTGTTTGATTATTATTTTGCGGCCCAATGCTGAAATTTTTGGTCAGCAGCAAAGGGATGAATCAATTGTATTTGTTATTGACTCACTCAATACGCCTTGTTCCTGTTTCCCATCAGATTCGGTGCTGGGGAAATGTGGAGTGGGCTCACGACTATGACATGTATGAGCTGAGAGCCCGCACGGCTGCCGGTGCTTTGTTTGTACACCTGTCATCTGAGGGTTCAACTGTCAAACGCAAACTTTTACAGGACTGAGGAAGAAACTTGCCTTCAAATAGAAAGGAACGCAAACTTGCAGCTGACACCACTGTAAATTGTATGGATCAGAAATACAAGTTAGCGTGTTCATTCTACTCTGCAATAACAATTGCTCAGGTTGGCAGTCGTTGTTGTCATCCTGCCCTTGAAAATATGTTGCCAGCCTTTTTTTGGACAGTTTTGGACACTGTGCATTAACTGCATGGAGACTTAAGTTTCTTTTGTTTTTTGTTTTGTTTGAGCGTTCAATCTCTGTCAAAGTTTTTATTGACTGAGTGTTATGTGAGAGTTGGCGGAGTCCATCCCAGCTACCTTTGGGCATGAGTCAGGGTCCACCGATGCCGGCAAACTCATTGCTACGTAGAAATGGTTTAAATGTGTGGAGAATGCAGGACGTATACTTGTTGAAATCCTGTGATATGCATCATCTTTGTGGTAGAAATTAAATCCAGTGAAATGTATAGTGTTTCTAACCAATAAATGCACAGGAGCTGTTGCAAAAATATGCATAAAAGTACCTTAATCGTAGCAAATCTAAAGTTATCGTGTACAGTACTGTATATGTTTAAATCACAGCTTTACAGACAAACGCATTCAGAATGGATCGTCTTTTAACTGCACCACTCAACATGCAGAAAGTACACAATACAAAAATATAAATGATTGCTTGCTACAAAACCGTAGCAAGTGAGATAACCATAAAACAACGCGTTTTAGTGTCAACCTTTGGAGCTTTTATGTATACTCGTCTACCACTTGTGAGTGATGTCAAGACTGACCAATCGCATTAAAGAACAACGTTGGTTTGCCAATGACATGCCTCAGGGGGCGGGGCATGCTGGAAGTTTCCTCATGTCGCAACATCTCCATTCCCCGTCCCGAATTGTTTGTTGACGTGCAAGATGGAGTTCCTCCTGGGAAATCCGTACAGTACCCCAGTTGGGCATTGCATCGGTATGTAAAGAGACATAAAAGAAACGAGACTATTTTCAAATGTTTGGAAAATACGTTGAATCCGTGCCGATGTTGTGTTAGTGGGACCTAGTGCTATGCTAACAAGGCTCGTTTACGATCTCTCTGCTAGCCACCCAGCTAACATATTTTGAATGTGATCGTTGCAAAAGCATTGCCGGTGACAAAACGCACTGACGTCGTTTGTTGTGCTTAGCGGTCTGCAGATAACGTTTGCGAAGCAATTAGCTCATTCATCGGTGCGATGAATGAGCATTCCTCATCGCCTCTTATGAACTCCATTCGTTGATAAAGTAACAACTAAACGGCGTTTTCTTTCTTGTGCTTGTATTCTAGAAAAAGCAACTGATGGATCGCTGCCAAGTGAAGACTGGACTTTGAACATGGAAATATGTGACATTATCAATGAAACGGAAGACGGGTGAGTGCACAGGGCAAATCAACACATTGGTCACTTCTACAATGGTGCTTCAATTGAGAGAGCTGCAGTCTTGATGTTATATTTGTGTCTTTTGAAGCCAATCTCTTTTGTGCACATCTATTTTTTTACTAGGCTTTGCTGCTTATCTCGCTATATGGTTGAGCTGTTGTGTGAAGTCCACAGCGTGTTTGATCAGTGGTTATAATTGGTCTCAGATGGGCCCAGCCTTTGCATGTCACTATAAATAGCCTGCTCAGATCTGTGTCTACATTCACTGTATAAAATCCAAGTCGTAAGCCAAACTATTCAAACAAACCATGAGTTATTTTTTTACTATATTCATTGCGGTTTTGCGTGCAGGCCAAAGGACGCTATTAGAGCAGTGAAGAAGAGACTGAATGGCAATAGGAACTACAGGGAAGTGATGCTGACTTTAACGGTGAGTGCAAAGCTCAGGTGGATGAAATTAACGCCCAGCACACTCCAGTCGTTGGGCCGTGGTTGCCATGCTTTATATTCATGTTTTAAAACACACTTCCTGAATGCATCCCCTTTGCGTTGTTCGTATTCCTGTCATGTAAGGCTATAAAACCACTTGACAAACTGTTTAATAAAACTCAACACACCTGTTTTTAGCTGAGTCTCTTGCTGTGTACATACCACACTGTATGCCGCCACTTTATCATAATTTGGTTTCATTTAGCCCTCTGTTGTGGTCGTTACGCCACTGGTACCCTTTCCTGGTTCAAGTAACAACAGTGGGAGATAAAGCTAAACAAGTTTTGATGTTTGTCACTTCTTTCGACAGGTGCTGGAGACTTGCGTAAAGAACTGTGGCCATCGGTTTCATGCGCTAGTCACAAGCAGGGACTTTGTTGACGGCGTGCTTGTCAAAATTATCTCTCCAAAAAACAACCCCCCTACCATTGTTCAAGATAAAGTGTTGGCCCTTATTCAGGTAAAATCATAATAATTATATCACTATGGAGAAATTGTTATTGTTGATCAAAAACAGTCAATGGGGCGTTTTTGAGGCTGCGTAGCAGTGAGCGAGGTGCAGTCCGATTAAAATAGAGTGTCTGTGGGGCTTCGTTCCGTGCTGCTCGTGTTACCAGGCTCGCATCGGGTAACCTTGCAATGCTCTTCTTTCCACCGGTTGGCCATTGTATGTCATCACACTGTTTGTCAAGCCATTAGCGAACATGTACATACCAAGTCTAAGAATGCTTTTTGCAATATTACTGTTTCCATTGCTGGAAAAGAACCAGTGTCAAGAATGAGTGGTTGTTTGTCTATGTTAATTTGCAGCTAGTCTAGTGAAATTCGAGGAATATGAAAAGAACAAGTAAAATGTTGCCTATTCACATTTGCAGGCCTGGGCTGACGCATTCAGAAGCAGCCCCGACCTCACAGGCGTCGTCCAAATCTATGAAGAGCTCAAAAGAAAAGGCATTGAGTTCCCCGTGTCCGACTTGGAGACCCTTTCCCCTATACATACACCTCAGCGGGTAAGAGGAAAACCCGTATATGATTGTACCCGCGTTAAGCGAGATCGTTTCATTGTATTTATTGCTTTGTACCAAGACCGCATCTGCACCGGCGGGAGACTCAGCCCTGCATAAGTACACCATGCCTCCCCAGCCTGCACCGCATTCAGTTCCAACAACTCCGGTTCCAAACCTTCAAGCCTCTGGATCCATTAACCCAACACCTGAACAGGTACACAACTTCTCGTGTTGTCGGGTTACAAGTTGCGCAAAAGGCATACCTGCCAACTTCGCCGTTTTTGCCTTAATGAGCACAGTTTTCATTATCCCATTTCGGATTACGATTTATTCATGAAAATTACGGTTTCCAATAAAAACAATACATATGCTCCCCTACTTACAAACATTCGAGTTACCAACAATGGTACATGTGAACGTTTTTGTAGGAACATATGTAGTATTCTCTCCACGTGCACATATCTTTAGAGAGCATATATTTTATGAAATGTTTATTTATCAGTACAAACCCATACATGTTTATGATTTATGGACCTAATTTTTCCGTCTGTTGCTTGTATTTCCATGTCAGATTTGCAGACTGCGCAGTGAGTTGGATGTTGTTCGAGGAAATACCAAGGTCATGTCTGAGATGCTAACTGAGATGGTCCCGGGACAGGAGGACACTTCGGACTACGAGTTGCTACAGGCGAGAAAGCGCTCCTGCTTTTATGCATATATATTTTTTCCAAAACACTTCTGCGCTTTTTTTAAACTATATTTGTGTACCATGTGTGTGTTTATAGGAGTTAAATAGGACTTGTCGAGCAATGCAACAGAGGATAGTGGAGCTCATCTCTTGCGTCTCAAACGAAGCAGTGACCGAGGAACTTCTGCACGCCAACGATGACCTCAACAACATCTTCTTGCGCTACGAAAGGTTAATCGCACTTGACAATGTAAATCATCTGATCCGCTTTTGTTATTGGTGTGTTGGACAATGTCCTTTTCTCCACTTTAGGTACGAGAGATTCAGATCTGGAAGGTCTACAGCCCAGAGTGTCAACAATGGGGTAAGTCGGAACTTTGGGATGGAGGTCAATTGTTTCCCCTCGTCTGTTTTGCCATTCACTGCTTGACTGTTAGAATCCACTTCTAACTGGTGGTACCAAAAGCGTTTTTTTCATAATGTCATTCCCTGTTTTTTACGCCCATTTCACTAAAAACTCAACAAATATGCATTCAATGCAGGGCATCAGATGCTAATACAGTGATACCTTGCCTTACGAACGCTTTAGCTAACGAACTTTTCACTTTACGAACGTTAAATTTGCGAGAATATAATCTTGGCATGCAAACTATTTTTCGGGAAACACAAAGAGCGCCCCCAGTCTTTGGTTAAAGCCGCACGTGATTGGTCAAGATCTGTGGTAGTGGGGGGAGGAGACACAGACAGCAAGGGGGGGGGGGTGTTAGAGTGCTGTTGCACGCTGTGAGCGCACGACGCAGGAAAGGCAGACGATAGTTTGAAACAAAAAACAAAAGTGACAAAAAAAATCAAAAGTGAAAGGTGAGAAAATAGATAGAAAACACAGTGAAATTTGGACTCGTTTCAACTTTATTGATAGTTCAAAGGCAGAGTCTAGACTGCAATATCACAACTTCCAAGATGTACAACCCAGAGCTCCTTGAGACACTTTATGCAAAATGCTATCCATTCCACCAAGCCATCAACGACCATCACAAAAGTAAATAAAATGACTTTATTATACTGTACAGTTTATTTCTTTAATTACAATACCGTAGCACATTTATTCTACAAAAATAAGGTATATTTTTTACAGTTTTAAGGCTTATTTAGTTGAAAATTACGTTTTATGGGGACCTGGAACGGATTATTCTCATTTTAATGGTTTCCTGTGGGAAATTAATGTTTGGAATACACACTTTTCACCTGACACACACTTTCTGTGTACCAATTAAGTTTGTAATTCAAGGTGTCACAGTATTCAGAAAATCGCTACAAAGCTACAAACAAGAGTGAGTTTTAGTTTATTTGAATTTGGCGACTAAAATAAAATGACATTATCAGCAATAACTTGCTTGCTTTGTTCCATCGTTTCTTTGTTACTGTCACCCATCGAACTGTTCTCACGATCAATTTTTTTGTCCCCCCCTGTCCTTTTCTGTTCTCTGTTTCTGTGGCTAGCTGAGACAGGCAAGTATGAAACCAATGTCGGCCTTCCCTTAAAAATCAGTAGATTGTGAAAGTCATCTGACCCCATGTGGATTTTTCAAACCTGGCTCAAAATTAAGAGTTTCTAACCTTTTATAGCATGTTTTTTTAATTTTCTACCCAGCTTAATAAAATATCTTGCTAAAGGGGAGTTTTATTCATATTTTCTTTGGGTTCATTACGGGAGGGGAAAAAAACGCTCTGGTGATGACAACATTTTCTATGTAAAGTCTTGCAGTAAAACCCCTTAAGAAACTTTTTTTTGTCGTCCCCCCACCAAAAAAAAACAGACATTTTCATGCTGTCCTGAAGCTTATCAGCTAGATTTCATTTCCTCAAATCGAACATGCCATCACTTGTTTGTTTTTGCACTCTTATCTGATTATCAGCATTGAAACACCCCCCGCGCCTGGCGCACCCATACTGTGGGAAAAAAAATGTCATAATTTGTCATTCATCCTCCCCCTACCAAGGTCTTAAATGAAGCGACAGAGGACAACCTGATCGATCTAGGCCCCGCTTCGCCGGCAGTGGTCAGCAATATACCCAACGCCGCCCTGACCGGTTTGCCTTTGAGCCTCAACGCCACCGCGGGGAGACCGTCCTCTCCGGCCACTTTGGCTTCTCGGCTTGCTGGGCTTGGTATGTCCCTTACAAAAATAAATAAATAGACCCATAGATACATAGAATCATAGATACATAGATAAATAGATGCATAGATATATAGATATATAGATACATAGATGCATAGATAAATAGATGCATAGATACATAAATAGATGCATAGATACATAGAATCATAGATTCATAGATACATAGAATCATAGAATCATTGATACATAGAATCATAGATACATACAATCATAGATATATAGATACATAGATATATAGATACATAGATAAATAGATGCATAGAATCATAGATACATAGAATCATAGATAAATAGATACATCGATATATAGATACATCAATATATAGATAGATACATAAATACATAAATAGATAAATACATGGATAAATACATAGATAAATACATAAATAATACATAAATACATACATAAATATATACATAAATACATAACTGAGTCATATTTGTCTGGTCCCGTGTTTGCGATAAAACGAAGCATATTTCTCTTTCCCGCAGATGTCGGTGCAGACAGCGTGAGCAGCACTTTGAGCTCTTTAACCAGCTGCAAGTCTCCACCTTCCCAGGATGAATTTGACGTGTTTGCCCAAACCAGAACTGGGTCGCTCCCTGAACCTCACAAGATGTAAGGCGGATTAAGAAATTTTGAGCAATCAATGAATTAGTTCCGCGCCACTCGCGAGTCTTGAAATCTGGCCTGTCAATCACCACGACGACATTATATCTAATCGTGAGTTACCAAGGGTGTTTTTGCTATTTAATGCAGGTCTGTTAAAGTATTTTGTTTATGTGAACGCACCAAATCTTTCTCTATGTAGTAACTGCTGTCCCTTAAAGGACAACTGACGCCACTGGACAAGTTGTGTCCATAATTTGTAAAATCACTTCTACTGAGCGTATTTTACAAAGATTCCACCGCATATAGCTATATTTTACGTTTTAAGACTTGCGCTGAATACGTCACGTCACTGAAGGAACGCCCCTGACCGAGAAATCGACACACAATGCATTTTGGGTACTTAGTTTAATTTGAAAACTTTGTTTTGATCTGCGTTGATGGTGAAATTAGAAGGAAAAAAAGAAAAAACGCGATGTGTGTTGCACCAAGACTACTATTTGATACTGGTTGACACAAATTCCCAGCAGACAAATCAGCCCATTTTCAACGGAGCTTGGGCGCCATCTTGTGCATTTTCTGGGCGCTACATTGAAGTCCAGACGCCTCAAAATGAGACGGAAGGACTTCTTTAATCGATTACAAACATTTATGCTTTCCTCTTCAGAACTATTTGAATCATATTCATAATTGGATGAGTAACAAGAAAGCATCTTCTCTCGAATCTGAAGCCATTGTTTTGATTCTCAAGCAAGGCAAGACGTCTTGGCGTGATGTCATGAACAAGGGGGCGGGACCTTCTGAAACTCGCCATATCTGAGGTCATTTTGAAGTAGTTTTGGGACACTTTAACTCATTTTTATTGGTGTTTTGCATTTGACTAAAAAAATCATCCTGCGCGTTTTGGGTATTTTAGATGCTATAAAACGTTTTTCTGATGTCAGTTAGGAACCAAAAAAATGGTGTCGGTTGTCCTTTAAAACATTCATTAAAAGCATCATCGTTTCTTCCTTTCTCAGGAATTTGACAGAGGACAGCTCGGCTGCTGCTGCTGATCATCCTCCCACACTGGATGTACAACAGACCCGTGCCGCCACGGTGAGCCAAACCAGTGAAATATTTTTTTTTTCCCACATGTGTAAGAATAATGAGAGATGTAAAAAGTCCCCACCCTGCAGCAAACACCGCCCGATGGTTTTTAGCCAAATGACAAATCAAGAGTTGAATTGAATAATTGGTTCAGGGTGGGGCGATTAATCCATTATTTTCTTTTGATTTGCACAATGTCGATGCGAAAGGATAAAAAGAGGCTGTTTACAAAAGCCAGGAGAAATAAAGTAACTTCCAGAACGTTTTTTTTAAGTTTTTTTAATCATGTCATTTGGCTTTTCCAAAAGCAGAGGTCAAAAATCTGATTTTTTTTTTTTTTTTTGGTAGGGTTGCAAAAAAAAAATCTATCCGTTTTAAAGGACAGCCACCACCATTTTTTTGTTTACTATCTGACATCAGAAAACCGTTTTATAGCATCTAAAATACCCAAATCACACAGTCTGATATTTTTAGTCAAATGCAAAACACAAATAAAAATGACTTAAAGTGTCCCAAAACTGCCACAAAATGAGCTCGGAACTGGGCAGATTCAGAAAGTCCCGCCCCCTTGTTCATGATGTCACTATTGATCACACACTGCCTTGCTCCAGAATCAAAAAAGTGGCTTCAGAGAGTTCGGATTCGGAGAAGATCCTTTCTTGTCACTCATCCAGTTTTAAATATAATTCAAATAGTTCTGAAGAGGAAAGCATAAATGTTTGCAATCGATTAAAGAAGTCCTTCCGTATCAATTTGAGCTGTCAGGACTCCAATGTAGCACCCAGAAAATGCATAAGATGGCGCACAAGCTCCGTTGGAAATGGGCTGATTTGTCTGCTGGAAATTTGTCAACTAGTATCAAATAGTAGTCTTGGTGCAACACACAACGATTCACCATTGCGTTATTTATGTGTTTTCCTTCTAATTTCACCATCAACACGAAGTTTTCAGACCAAACAAAGTACCCAAAATGGATTGTGTGTCGCTTTCTCGGTCAGGGGCGTTCCTTCAGTGACGTAGGGTGAGGACTCATCACCAACTCAAAAACAAGACTTCCTGAATATTCAGCGTGAGTCTTAAAACATAAAATATAGCTATATGCCATGGAATCTTCGTAAAATACGTTCAGTAGAAGTCATTAGAAGTGATTTTCCAAATTATGAACACAACTTGTACGGAGGTGTCGGTTGCTTGAAGGCTTACTAACAAGACAAATATATCAAATAAGCTAATTAAAAAAATAATTATTAATGTTTATTACAGGTGACATCCGACTTTCGACCGGTTTCCGTTCCGACCAAACGGTCATAAGTCAAAATGGTCGTAAGTCGAAATCTATTCAAAATGTTGAATGGAGACTCGGAGGCGAAATGACTCGCAAACTCCCCCCTCTGATGCCATCACGCGGTCGATTGCTGTGCGAGAGTGATATGCTGGCTGGCTAAAATCGTCGTACGCGTTGCCGGAGTGTTAGCACGTTGCGGTGCTAGGCGTATAATTAAAATTTAAAAAATATGGTCTGGTGGTAGGTACGGGTGGTCGTAAGTCGAGCCGGTCGTAAATCGGATGTTACCTGTATTTGAATTTTAGTACATTTGTGGCTTGTTCAACACCAACCATGTTCATGCCATTTTAAATTATTATCATTTGATTTTTTTTTAAGTTGCATCAATTCATTTGCAAATAAGCTATAATCCCCTTTTGTGTTCCGGGCTGGGTTTTGTTTTTTTCTTTTGTTTTTTTTGTGGCTTTGCTGCCCTCACCGGCCCGCCCCGCGGTCGTTTTGATCTCGCCCTCTAGTGTGTCCGAGGCCAATCCTCTCACATGGATGACATAGAGGAGTGGCTCAGTACTGATGTGGTGAGCCCATTGTGATTTTATTTTATTTTTATTCTGCCTCCTTTTATATTGTTTTTATTCATACTGCCTTCTCCTTTGTCTCGCTACTTCATGTTAACCACTTACACCTTTTTTCCTACCCTCTGATCATCAATTTTAACATCCTAGATGGCTTTACTAACGCGCCACTGTGGGAAGCGGTGCTTATTAACTTGAGCATAATGTAAAATGAGCATTTTTAATTCAAAGGTGGCGGGCTAATCTAATTGAACAGATTTGATGTTTGGTTTATCGAGAAGGTGTTTGCATGCTGGCTCTGAAGTGCCGCTATTACAAATGAGGTTTTTTTTTTCTGTGTGTGGTGTCACATTTAAAACCTGTATCTTATTAACAGAAAGGAGAAGAGGGTGAAGAGGGCGTGACAAGTGAAGGTAAGTTTAGCATGGTGAATTTCTATTTATTTTTGAGCCCTCATTCAATAGATTAAAATATCTAATACAGATCTACCCTTTTTAAATAATCATCATCATCATCAATAATAATCATCATCATCATACTAATAATAATAATCATCATCATCATACTAATACTCACACTCATACTAACACTAATACTCATACTAATTACTCATACTGATACTGATCCTCATACTAATACTAATACTAATACTACTACTAATACTAATACTACTACTCCTACTAATACTACTACTACTACTAATAATAATAATAATGATAATAATAATAATTAATATATTTTATTTCTAAGCGCCTTTCAAAACGCTCAAGGACACCAGTCACGGGATAACTTTTTTTTCTGCTATACTTCCTTTATATTTTGTAAATTCCTTTCAAAATAAAAGTCTGGTAAGTGCTGGTGCTAATTGAAACGCTCACTGTCACTCCCACTTGAAAATTAAACATTGTGATCTATTTTCAAGCTCCAAATATTTCAGCTTGTATGTAGAATCTATTTCAATAAAAGTCTGCAACCTAAAGGTCAACATATAATGTAAAAAAACATAATAATTAATCATACATTTCAGTTAAAAAAGCTGTCGTCAGGCTAATGGAATGTTGCATATATGGATTTTATTGGATTAGCCTTTATTAGTCTAGGAGTGGAGAAATTTACATTTCATAGCAGCAAAGTTATGAAAGGAAGAGGAAAGGGAAAAAAGAAGTACAAAAGCAAAATACAGGAGCTGTGAGAAATAAATAAAATAAAAAATATGACAACACATACAGTCATTCAATCTTAAGCACTTTCTGCACCCTCTTTGTTTCATCAAACTGGAAAGAGGAGAGGATAGAAGTGTCCTTTTCACCAGTGGATAAGGAACGTAATGCTGAAATGTGCACGTCTGCCACAAGCTAAATGTTGAAAGCAAACACGAAGCTGTAGCATCCACTGCCAAAAAAAGATTGTCTCACATCTCCTGTCTCATGTAAATTCGCTTCAATTCCAAGCTGCGGCGGTTCTACATACGCATCGGCGCTCTGCACTGACGCTCCTTTCGTCTCATGTATATGTTACTATATATGTTAGTAGTGGTTAGTAGTACTATCTGTTACTGTAATCAGAAACCTAGTAAGACGATTCATATTTATTTGCCAGAGTTTGACAAGTTCCTGGAGGAGCGGGCCAAAGCTGCAGAGATGATCCCAAACCTGCCATCACCCACGAATACCGAACCCGAGGCAATGCAAGGGACCCCCAGCCGCAAGAAGCCGGACAAACAGGAGGACGCTTTGTTTGCAATGTAGTCCTGTCGTCGTCTTCATCTACGAGGATAGCTTGAATGCTACCGAGACAAGTCCGTTAACACTATTTAGATCCACGACAGGGATGTATCCTCATTGAAAGGGAGTCGATAAGTCTAAAAGGGAAAAAAAACACATACAAAACGGTCTATTTTCATATGTGAAAATGAAAAGGGAGTGGGACTAGTGACATGAAATGACACCGTTGCGCACTTATTAACGCTAAAATGTAGACGTAAACGGAGTGCACCCTTTAAAAAAAAAATGTTTTGATTCCGACAGTCCCCAAAAACCTCCCAGCATGCTTTGTCAATTATTTCGAGTAAGGAAAATCCTCCATTTTGTTTTTTGTTCTCCCGAGCATTCCTTTGAGAATCTTATTTCCCGTTTGTGTCTCTGCAAGGTGACACGAGGTCGTTTGTAAATGTGTATAAATGATAAATTTATTATACAGTGGGATTGTAATGGAGGCGAGGGATGATGAGCTTAATATTTCCTGGCTGCTGTATCATGAGGGATGCGCGCCCCATAATGTTGCACAAGAAACGGGAACTTGATGTTTAAAAAAAAAAAAGTGTTTTATTTGGGGTCCAATCTGCTTTTTTTGCGTGCGTTTTATGTGTTATAGTTTTCAAATCGCTGTGTTAGGCTGGAATTGAATTATTTGGCTTATGTGACCACTCATGCTCATAAGAAAATCAAGGAGGCGGTCTTATTCTATTCTCATTCTTTCGTTCAAATGACCAAATAGATATAGTTCCATCATCCCATCCCTTTTTTGTGTGCAGTTTGCATGTTATTTGTTCGTAAGAGTCTGACCTTTCCGCCGCCGCTATTTGTTCCCCCGGAAATGAGCTCGGGCGCTCACCGATGAGGCATTTCACGCTCATTGAAGGAACTAAACGTGTTCCGCGAGCTCGGAGCAACCGTGCACTTTTGACTGCGGCGTGGCATTTGAACTATTACTGGATATCAATCAGCTTACCTGACAAGCGCTTGGGTGTAAATCATTAATGAGTTATGGCGTGTTGAAATAATTTATTTGTAATTATCCCCACCATGAGTATTTTAAATGGTTTTATGGCACACAAAGAAAACTATATGGAGAAATCATGTATGTAAGGACAGTCATTTATTTTTGTGGCTTTTAATGGAGTCTTGATATGTTTTATACATTGCTGCTAGTTGGTCTGTTAGTGGTTCGCTTGGTGTTCTTGTGGGTTGAATGCAAACTTGTGTAAAGAATCATTGAGACTTGTTTTATTTACATTTTTATGTAAATATTTTTAGGTTAAATGGCGCATTCCCTACCCCCCATGCCCTGAACTTCACATCTTTATAGACTAGCTAGCTAGCGAGTTAGCTAGCTAGATAGCCACCCAGCTAGCCAGATAGCTAATGGATAGCCAGCGAGATAGCTAGCTAGATAGCCACCCTGCTAGCCAGATAGCTAATGGATAGTCAGCGAGATAGCTAGCGAGATTGCCACCCAGCTAGCCAAATAGCTAATACATAGCAAATAGCCCCGTTTTGCATTCTGTCCAACTTCCTACTATCTATTCGCTATCTCACTAGCTAGCTAGCTATTAGTTATCTATTACCTTGCTAGCTAACCTTATGTCTATTTGAGTCATTCAGGGTTGAGTGAACGCTGGTGTATGTGGCCGCCGCTGCTCACCCACAGAAAAGCTGATCCTGTGACTGTAAAGTGACCTTGAGAGTTTTGAAAGGCGCTTTGCAGATGGAAAACAGGCTGGACATGGCTGGTTTGTGGATGCAGTGAAGGCTCGGTAAGTGCATGAACGTTCAGGTGGGCTAACATTGAAAGTGATTTGATTATTATTTTTACTTTTTTTTTATTTCAGTCTGACCTTTTACTGACATACCTCAAACATTACCGATGTTCCGCTAACCCTGTGTGAATCCGTTCATGCTTGTGTGTCGTCTTTGTTGCCGATGTGTAACCTGGGTGCCAGTCTCGCTCCTTTCAGAGCGCGCATCACTGAACACTTAAGAGGAGAGTTGCTGGTGGAGATGTCATTTTTTTCTCCATTTTTGACATCTGCATGAACCAAATAAAACCATAGCAGTGTGACTTCCTCCTGACGTTGTGCGTTTTATTGATGAGTCAGACGAATTGGCTTCACTTGCCATTTAACCACTTTTGTCTTACTCTGACTTTCTTAGGGGAGGGTCCCACTGGCCTCACACTCATTTTCTTCCTTCGAATCTGGCTTTTAAAGTGTTGTTCTTATTCTTGAGAATGGTTAAATCCTGAAATATCTCTAATATGGATGATTTCTGATTTTTCTGTGATTTAAATGACAGTCATCATTAAAGATAGTTCCAAATCTTAGCATTAAAAGTACAATCATAAATAACAAATCCAGCCGCGACAATATGATTTTTCATCCATTTTGTGAATTAATAATAGCAAATGTAAATCTTTTAAAATGAAGAACTTCCTGTCAAAGCCGGCGAAACGCCGTGACGACACGGCGGCCATATTGGAGAGGTCAACGATCACTCAAACCATGCACAGTGAAGTGATGAAGTCAAATGGTGCATATTTCTGAGCCGATTTTCCATTGTCATCAAATGGTGAGTTGTTTTACTTTATTTGAATGTTTCTGGTGACTATTATCCTTGCTGTCACTGCCTTTTTAGCGAGCATCTTTGTCTTTATCAATTTCACAGAGTTGCTTGTTCTGTAGCCACAAAGGGGACACAACCCAGTGTCTTATTGTGCCGTTCCCAAGCCCGGATACATACAGAAGGTTGTGTCAGGAAGGGCATCCGACGTAAAAGCTGGCCAAAACAAGCATGCGAAAGGTCAACTTTTCTGCTGAGCTCAACACACTGGAGACTTCTATCACAGCTTTCTAGCGACATCTGCGGTGCTGTAAGGTACTGCACACAAACATCCACCCAACCGAGGCCACAGTTGCATTGGTCCATTGTTTTTATATTGCATTTTATTTCCACCGGAACCCTTTTAGAATATCATTAACCACCTCTGGAATGCTTGAGAATTGTAAATATGCCATTTTGCACATTCAACAATTTAATATTATGCCCAGAGAGAGAGAAGAATTACATAATTACATACATATTTAGTGTTCAGATAAACATGCGGTTTGTTTTCATTGTCAGACTGAAAGAAAAAAAAAATGGAAACACGTCACCCAGCGGCCATCGATTGACATGCTGATTTTGTTTTCCTATTGCTTCTACACATATCGGGAGTGATGTCAAAGAGGACTGTCACCCGAACGTTTGCGAAAGGTCACGCTTGCGTCTATTTGTTAGTTTGCTAGTTTCGGGGGTATTTCAACAAAACTCAGAGAACCGCCAACGTGTTACAAAGCACTTTGCGGCCTACTAGCGTGCAATTAAACAAATTGGGTTAACATCTAGTGCTTCATTTGTGGCAGTAATAATAATAACAATAATAATACATTTCATTTTTAAGCACCTTTCAAAACTCTCAAGGTCACTTAACAATCAGTATTAGACATTTTTTTCTGCGGGTGAGCAGTGGAAGCCACACATGCCAGGATTCACTCAACCCGGAAGAAACTCTAATAGATAGTAAGCTAGCTAGATAGCTAATACACAGATTTGATAATAATTGATAGATAGCTAGCCAGACATCTAGCTAGATAGCCAGACAGCTAATAGATAGCTAGCGAGATAGCCAGATAGCTAATAGATAGCAAATAGCCCCGTTTTGCATTCTGCCCAACTTCCTACTTGCTATCTATTCGCTATCTAACTAGCTAGCTATCTATAAGTTATCTATTATCTAGCTAGCTAACTTTTTTTTCTATTTGAGTTATTCCGTTTTGAGTGAACCCTTGCGCATGTGGCTGCCGCTGCTCACCCACAGAAAAACTGATCCTGTGACTGTAAAGTGACCCTGAGAGTTTTGAAAGGTGCTTGGAAATGAATTATTATTATTATTATTATTATTATTATTATTATATTATATCATATGGCAATCTTATCCTTCAAGAGAAAACAAAGCGTCTGCAAGCTTCAACGGAATATCAAAGCAATACTTTTGTTATTCCATATTTGTCTTTAGTTAGCCTGCAGCAGATAATGAATGAAACATCCTCACCGAAACTTGTCGAAATAATTGTCCCATATTTATACTATCCGCAGTCTCATGAATATCACTTGAAACTAAATGACCCGTTTGTGTTTATGAATTTATAAACTTCTCACATCAACGGTTTCCTCAATGTAATCCGACCTGCAAACACTTCTTCCCCTTTGCCCCAAAGCTGCTCATTTGACACGTTTTAATGAAGTTATCCACGTCGACTTCAAAATGGCGGATTACAAATCTCCGGCTTGAGCGACTACGGGTTTTCAAGAGATTTGTTGTTATTTAATAGCCCAAAAACAAAAACATACTGGGACTATTCTTGACATCAATCCAGGTAGCCAGAAGCCTCGAAGCACTTTATGCTAAGTTAATTTACCCAAATATATCCACGGCGTTGCTCGCTATTCAACATCAACAACTTTCTTAATGGAAACTTGCTGATCCATAAAAAGTGGCGCTGCTGCAGACTTTTGCTGGGGGGCACTTCACACCCCAAAAATAAAGACATAAATAAAATTGCGCGGCTCGATGAGGGGCATTTACAAAAGAGGCATAAAGTGTTTAATTACAATTGCATTGGCGGTTTGTAGGTGTATGTGTATAAAGGAAGTGAAAACTCAGCCGCTATCCAAATCCCCCCCCCCCTCTTACTATTTAAATAGGGTCACATCTGGGCCTCACCTTGCAAGTGTTATGCGATATTAAATGCCACTCATGTTATGTGTGTTCCCCGATGTAGTCAACGCGTTACATAAAGGTTAAATTGAAAAATGTCCCTTCAGCGGCACACTGGTATGATTGATCTCCCCTCCACACAGGAAATATGTGTTTGCCAGACCTGTTTAGTTTAGGGTTTTTTTCCCATTAGCATTATCATGTGTTATAATAAGGAGCAAGTGGATTAGAATTTAAGTGTCAGTCAATCAGAATTCGCAAAAGGTCAGCGAAAAAAAAAGAAAGAATTTAGGCAGCGGGATGGTGTGCTGCGCCGTTGTGGGGGTAACGGGCCGCAGTCACGGTTCAAAGAAATGTTTCCAAATTTGATATTTTCAATATAAGTGCACCCCCCCCCCCAAAAAAATAAAAAAACAAACAAAAAACTGTTATTTTAGCTTATTTATATGCATACAGGACAATATTGTCTATCCTAGTTGTGCATAATGTATATTTAAATCCGATTTTTTTTTTCTGTGTTGGAAACCAACATAAAATGTACCTTTCTACATTGTTTCTCATTTAACTCATTCACAACCATTCATAAATTGAAATTATAACGTAGAGCGCTATTCCCGAATTTGTTCGGGGTTTGTTTTATCATGCTTTGGTGCTGATAAAGTGCATGGCCATGTTTTTCTTTTCCACAAGGGGGCAGCATTTCCCTTTTTTTTCTATGTTAGCACTTTGTTCCAGCTTCAGGTGTCGCTGTATAAACCAATATGTATGTGTAGCATTGTATTTTGGACAACTGCCCTCATTTCAAGCTTATACAACTCCAGACCCATTTAATTTAGGAATTAACATTTTTTTTTCAGATGAAACAAGGGAGTCCATGATTTTTAATGCTGTACTGAATGTTTATGTAGTCCTAAAACTCAATATTCTGTGGGTCCTGGAATTCAAGTGACAATGACAAAAACCCTGGCACTGGAGTGGACACATTTTTGTACGTATGGCAGTGAATGAGTTAATTACAGTTTAAAGTCAATACAATGACTATCGTCTTTGGAAGAAAAACAAATAATCGTCACAGTTTGATCCAGAAACCCCCCCAAACCCCCTACACGCACTCTCACATGGTCCAGAAGTGCAGGTTCAAGTGTTGAGGCTCCACAACATGTACGGGTGGTCCTACTGAGCCTATGTGCGAGGGTCTGACCCCGGGTACGGGCGGGTCCGGGGTCGACAGGATGTAGTCAATGCTGAACTTGATCTCCGACTCCGGTTTCGGGGCGAGGGGGTTCGGCGCGGGGTGCGAACGAGGCCTGCCGCGGTTCAAAGGGCAAAGGTCGGAGTCCGCCTCGGGAAGGCGGACCGTAGCCGCTCGCTGTTTTCCGGGGCTTTCGGCGGGCCGGGGAGGAGCCTCTCTGGCGTCGCGGAGGCCGATTTTCACGTTGCGTCTGCGCCTGCGTCGTCGGAAATTTCCGTTTTCAAAGAGGTCAAGCATGGATTCGCATCCTCTGGCAAAAGTCCAAAAGTTGCCTTTTCCCTTTTCGTTTCCTTCCGTCCTGGGAACCTGCGACGTGACATTGAGATCCTTTAAATCTCCCAAAAACATTTCATCATGAATCAAATCTTACTTGGCACCTTGATGAAGCAGCTGTTGAGCGACAGGTTATGCCTGATGGAGTTCTGCCAGGCTCTCTGGTTGGAACGGTAGTAAGGGAATCTTCTCATGATGAACTCGTAAATGCCCGATAGGGTTACCCTCTGCTCGGGACTTTGCTGGATCGCCATGGCGATAAGCGCGATGTAGCTGATGGTGAATACACACGCGCATACGCATGGTCAGTTCTTGAGAGAATTAAAAATTAGACAATTTTTATTCTGCACATTTTGATATCGTATATATGTATATGTGTGTCTGTAGTGTATATAAAATGAAGCCAAATAAAGTAAATAAATATATACATTTAAATAACATATCCGATAAAATATTTTCAATAAAATATATATAAAAAAATGTAATCTATATTTTATTTAAATGTATAGATTTATGTGTTTTTGCTTTATTTTATATATACAAAAATATACACAGATATATGAATATGTGCAGAATTAAAATGTGGTATTATTGTTTTGCTATTATATATATATATATATGTATATGTATATATATGTATATGTATATATATGTATATGTATATATATGTATATGTATAGTATATGTATATACAGTAAAGTCTCGTTATATCGATATTCAAGGGAGTCCGAAAAAATATCGATATAACCGGGACTATCGATATATCCGACCCTGTTTGCATGTAATTTTCTCCGTGCGTGCATAGAAATGGTATCGATATAACCGGGACTATCGATATATCCGATATCGATATAACGAGACTTTACTGTATATGTATATGTATGTTCATGTGTGTATGTTTGTATATGTATGTATATGTGCATATATGTTTGTATATGTATATAAATGTATGTGGAAAATAAGCAAAAATAAAAATAAGCAAAGAATACTAAGTACTGCTAATTGAAAATTACCACATTTTAATCATATTGATATATATGGATGTGTGTATATATCAATAAACATACACACACATACAAATATATATATATATATATATATATATATATATATATATATATATATATATATATATATATATGTATATATAAATAAATACGTATATATATGTATATATATATGTATATATAAATAAATACGTATATATATATATATATATATATACTTATGTGTATTTTTTCTTTTTTTCTTCACACTTTTTAATGCTTATTTTCTACATTTATTGATACACAGAAATCCAGAGAAGTATAAACGTAAAAGGAAAAAAAATAATAGTTTAAATGTCATTTACTCGCAATTATAACAAAGCTGGCAATTCATTAATTTGATACTTAATATGTTTATATGTTTTACAATGTGCATTCATATGACTTATACATATTAAGTGTGATGTATTTTCCTGCATAGTTATAATTTAGTAATAACGGCTTTACAATGTCACAGAGCTAACTTTTTTTTCTCATAATAAAATAAAAAAAAAGAGAAGAAACATGCATCAAAGTTTGACTTTTTCCTACCTGTAGGCGGGACGACACATTCTCTTCTCCTGATCCGTGCTACAAGATGCGTACGCGTCTCCATCATAGTTGAAACAGTTGAACGGATAGTGAGAAGTGTCAAACATGTCTGCACTTAGATTTATTGTGTATTTTAATTTTTTTTATTTTTATCATCCCCCCACTCCTCCTAAAAAAATGTGTCTCCAGCAGCAACTCCTCGTTCTCCTACTGCTCTGCTCAACCAGCCGACGTCCACTGGGAGCTCTCCTTGATGGCGGCCTCCTCTTCCTCCAGAGCCCCCCCTCCTACATCCTCGACACCCCCCCCCCCCCCCCAGCTCCCCGCCATTTTACCCCAGACTCCGTCCGTTCCTGTTAAGTGATTTGAACTTTGCATGATTCTCAATTGGGTTTGGTGCAAGACGATAATGTTGATTCTATTGATATATTGATGCGTTTTATATCTTTAATAATACCATTTAAAATGGTGGACTTTGAATTAATACTACCTGAAAAAATGTTTGGGTTTTTTTTGTTCGGGCATGGGTGATCAAATGGAAGTTGAATACGTTTGGGGTAGGAAGAACCTGACCGAGCCCTGACCTCAACCTCAAAGCAGAATTTAGATGAGAAGAACTCCAGCGCTTTGCCTCGTTCATCATCATTTCTTAGTTTTTCTCTCCCGGAGTACATTTGTGGTGGTACTATGCCAGACGATCTCACAGTAGCAACCTGCTTATCTGAGGGGAGGCCAGGGGGGTGGGGGGGGGAGAAAAACACTCCCGTCAGCCACATCCAAGAAGGTTCTGGGTGGTCCGTCGCTTTTGCTTGCTGATTTGATGTTTTATTTTGCTTCTTTTTATAGTCTAATCTCTGCTGCTGTAGTTAAAACTGCTTGGACCAAATCAACAAACAAACCCTTTTGCTTCGTCATTTTCCTTTTTCTTCCTCTTTTTTTACTCTTTTTAGTGTCATGTGTGTGTGTGTTTGCACGTCCACTTTGGCCGATATTTAGTCAACAACGGGAAGTTTTGGAGATGCTATCTGTAATGTTCTGTAATGACCATAAATTGTTTCCGTGTCTATGAAATAGAGGAGGTGGTGGGGGGGGGGGGTTAAGGGACTCTTGAACAGACCAATTGGAAGGGTCCCAAGAGGCGTTCGAGGGGGGGGGGGGGGACACCCCGAGGTCTGCGAGGGCCCTCTGTGTGTGGCCCTGTTGGTGCAAGAGAGAACTTCATGCTCTCTGGACAAAACATTTGGGACACCATTAAAATGTAACAACGTCCTTTGAATTGTTTACCTCTAATTCATAACTTTTTTCTTTTTTTGTTCATTTTTATCAAGCTTTATTTCTTGTGCAGAGTAGACAAACGCAAAGTAAAGAAAGAAGTTACAATAGAGTAGTAATAGTGTGTATGCGTGTGTTTGTCTGAGGACAAAGAGACATCTGTGAGTTAAATGTTAACTAATTCACTGCCTTGCGTATAAAAATGTGTCCACTCCAGTGCCAGGGTTTTTGTCATTGTCACTAGAATTCCAGGACCCACAGAATATTGAGTTGTAGGACAACATAAATATTAAATGCAGCGTGAGAAACCTTAGACTCTCTTCTTTTGTTAGAAATAGAGTTAATTCGTAAATTTAATGGGAGTTTTATGAGCTTAAAATGAGAGACTGTGCAAAATATAATGCAGTACATGTATACGTGTATGGAAACGTGTGTGTATGCGTGTGTGTGTGTGTGTGTGTGTGTGCATGTATGTGTATATGTATGTGTAATACACACATACATATACACACATACATATTGGTTTATATCGCGCTTTAACAACAGCTACAGTTGGAACAAATGGTCGTTTTTTTGTGCTAAAAACGCCTTAGTATCTATGGTTGTTTTTTTTTTTACTTAAAAACACCTAAATATACATGGTCATTTTTTCGTGCTAAAAACGCCTTGCTAAACGTGGTCGTTTTTTTGTGCTAAAAACGCCGTACTATATATGGTGGTTTTTTTACGCTCAAAAACGCCTTACTATACATGATAATTTTTTTCGTGCCAAAAACGCCTTGCTAAACATGGTCGTTTTTTTGTGCTAAAAATGCCTTACTATACATGGTCGTTTTTTTTTACTCAAAAACATCTAAATATACATGGTCATTTTTTCGTGCTAAAAACGCCTTGCTAAACATGGTCGTTTTTTGTGCTAAAAACGCCGTACTATACATGGTCGTTTTTTTACACTCAAAAACGCCTTACTATACATGATCATTTTTTTCGTGCTAAAAACGCCTTGCTAAACATGGTCGTTTTTTTGTGCTAAAAACGCCTTACTATACATGGTCGTTTTTTTTAACTAAAAAATGCTTTAGTATACATGGTCGTTTTTTTACACTCAAAAAACGCCTTAATATACATGATCTTTTTTTGTTGTTGTGAAAAACGCCTTGCTAAACATGTTATTTTTGGCTAAAAACTCCTTACTATATATACATGGTCGTTCTTTTCGTCCTAAAAACGCCTTACGATATATACATGGTCGTTTTTTTACACTCAAAAACGCCTTCCTAAACATGGTCATTTTTTCATGCTAAAAACGCCTTAGTACACATGGTCGTTCTTTTTTGTCTGACTACACATCGTTGTTTGTTTGGTATCAAATATGACCAAAGTGCGGCAAATGTCACAGTAACTTGTCGTCTAGTTGTAAACTCATTGGAGTTTGGTGCAGGGAGTGTGCGATTGAATCCACACCCACTGACATGTTGCAATACAACTTTAAACGCTGTGTTTATTTTTCTTGAAACAACATGAATAAAAGTTTGAGATGAATAAAGCATATATATATATATAAAAAACATATATCACACACACATATATATGCACACATCCGAAGTTACTACTTATAATAAAAGGCACTTCAGTCCAATGTGGCATTCTCTGATGTGGATGTGGTGATTGCAGTCGAACGAGAAATGCCGATCATCTCACCAACCTAATCTCTATTTTCACCTTGGTGGACATGTGTGGGTATTAACCTATGATTACATATAAGTTTTTGCGAAATTTTCACAGCAGGGTGTCCTAATGGTAAAGGATGGTGCTTCGAAGGAAGGTGACCCAGGTTCGAATCCCATTGTCTGCTCCATTTAAACCGTATCACCTGACGCCGTCAATCCCAGCTCTGGCCCACAGGTCCAACTACTGGTTTTGTTCAATCAGTGACCTTCAGAATAAGATATAAGCAAAGAAACCAGAATTTCAATTGGGGACCCGAAGAAAGACAAATGTCATCTCAGATTGGTCTGCGTATGACTACCGATGACATTTAGCTGAAGAGTTCAACCGCAACGGTTGAGTGGTTTAAAAGTTTGGCAGTGGTTGAGGCGACTCGGGTTTGTTCCCCGCTCTCACCCACATGTGAGTATTATAGGTGAGGACAAAAGAAGACTTGAACAGGTGTTACCTGAATGGCAAGTTTTGCCTTAAACCACTGGACCAACTTGGACATGAACGTTCCCCTATTGAGGTTATATTTATTGTAATATACCATGTTAGTACTCGTGACTACCGATAAAACTCCACAAAAAAACTCAGCTGTCATGGTTGAGTGTTCTAAAAGTTTGGTTGCGGCCTGGCCATGTGCAGTTCGATTCCCACTGCCACCTGCATATCGGTGCATAAATTCAGCGGACCAGCTGGGACTCGAACAGTAGTCGCCTGGGCAGCAAGTTTAGTCTTAAACCATTTGACAAACTCGCATTTTAAAACCTCTGGTTTTCGCTCTGTATTTATTGGTAAAAAAAAAAAAAACATGTTAGCACTCATGACTACCAATCAAAATTTGCAAAAAAAACATGTCTGCAATGTTCGAGTGGTAAAAAAACTTTGGCTGCGGTCCGGACGACTGAAGTTCGATCCCCACTCTCACCTGCACATGTGTGCATAATTTCAGGTGAGCAGAAAAGGGGACTCGAACACGAAGCATTCGACCGGTAAGTATATTCTTAGACCACTCGACTAACTCGGATTTACACATTTGGGATTTGGATGTTATATTTGTCCGCATATCCAATACCCATTAAAATAGGCGACACCCTGTGGATCACTGAAGTGTGACATTGTAGGCGGAAGTTGTAAACGCAGTTAGCTTAACGGTTAAAGGCATGCGTTGTGGTTCGTTGGGACCGCATTCGAATTTAACCACAAACGTTCATGTTTAACCCGCTTTTATTGTCAGACTCTTTCTTATGGTCTTTTTTTCCTTTTTTTTAAATAAATCACGTGACGATTGACGTGATTAACGAAAACGTATTTAAGCTGCGATAAATTGAACATTAGTTCTTTCCCTCAATGATGACGACCGACTGCACGTCCACAGCACCACCGCAAGACGACGACAAGGTTTGACAAAGTGCACGTTTTAACTTTCTTTTTTTTTTTTGCTTGCGATTGCTTATTTTGGCAACGTTTAACATTTTTAATCTTTTTCAGGCTCTTCAACTCTATCACGGTAAGTCCTTTGCAATATAAAACGACACAATGTTTGATTGAACTAACACTCGTTTTGTGATTTTTCTTTTTCTTTTCCAGCGTGCAGAGAAGCTAAAGTGCACGCGTTTTACAAACGGAACGTTTAAGGTTTCTTTTTGGACTTTTTATCGCTCAATTTAAACATTTTTTTTGTGTTTTCAGGCTTTCCAACTCTTCCACGGTAAGCCGCCTGCAAGTTTAATAAGCATAATGTTCGATTGAACTAACTCTTGTTTTTCAATTTTCTTTTTGTTTTCCAGCGTGCACAAAAGGTAAGTTACTCGCGTGAGCCAATCGCAGCGTTTTCGGTTCTTTTTAGTCCATTTAACTTTTTCTAACGTAACATTCTCCCGCGTTTTCAGGCTGTTAAACGCCACAAAACGTAAATCGCCTGCAATTTTAATGGCAATATGTTTCTTTTTTTTCAGCGTACTGAGACGGTAAGTTGCCGGCGTTTTATTTCCACATTTTAGACGAGATTATGCTCTTAATAATAATACATTTTATTTCAAGCGCCTTTCAAAACACCCAAGGACACTTTACAATAAAAAGAATAAAACAAAGCACATAACAATAAAACCATAAGTAAAATGATGCATAATAAAATAGCAGATAGAACTAGACATTGAAAGCAATTTTAAACAAGTGGGTTTTGAGGTGAGCCTTGAAAATAGGGAGGGAGTCAATATTACGGATGTTGGGTGGAAGTGAATTCCAGAGTTTGGGAGCAGAGCGGCTGAAAGCTCTGCATCCCATCGTGGTGAGACAGACAGAGGGCACATAGAGGTGAAGGGAGGATGAGGATCTGAGGGACCGAGAGGGAACAGAGATTTGAAGCAGGTCAGAAAGATAGGGAGGGGCAAGGTTATGGATGGCTTTGAATGTAAACAGAAGTGTTTTGAATTTGATACGATGTTTAACAGGTAGCCAGTGGAGTTGCTCTTACTTAGTTGTAATTGTGTCATTTCTGTCCACAGGCTGGCAACTCTAAAAAGGCTATTGGTGACTATTTTATTTTTGGGGGGCACTGTTTAAATGTGCTTACCAAAATTCACGTTGTTAACTATTTTTCTTTTTCAGCCCACCTGGTATGCTGCGGTCCACTGCCGATGTGTCCAGCTCGCCCTGCTCTGTCACCGGTGAAACAAAAGCAATCCTACGCATACATCATGTTTTCATTTCAGAACATGAGGAGGAGGTACAGGAGGCTTCGAGCAATGACATTCTCCTGGACAAAACTGTATTAGTATTCACGCTTACTAACATCCTTTTTGTGGGTGTGCAGGTGAAGCGGCATCTCTGCTTCATCTAGAGCTGCCTGAGGAACAAGACGATGGCAACTTGGGCGCCCACCCCATTGTGGGTTTGATCACACTGAAAAGCAAAATGGCTTAAGTCAACATTTTGGAACACATTTCTCTTTTGCAGGTGCCCCGTCCAAAGAGGCACAGAGATAAATTTCTCAAGACAGTCTAAAAACATTCTGTGCACTTACTCATTTTGTTTTTCTTTCTGCTCAGGTGGTGACAAAAGATCTCTTGGCCATGCAAAACCAAAATCGGCAGCAACTGTGGGAGGGCTTGGAAGACGTCGACCTTTTTCGCCAGTCATTTTTCTGTTGGGAAAAGAGACTAAATAAGTGTATGTGTATGTCCCACGTCCGCTTCCTCACTGGTGGGTCTCATCTCGTCCAAAATTTGCTGCACCAGAAAAGTTCTTTTAGCCCGTGTCCCTTTTTCTATGTTTTTTTTTTTTTTCCTTGGTCCATTTGAACAGGCAGCGACTTGTTTGACGCCATCAGCTTGTCAGAGGCTCAGACAGGCGACGTGGCATCACCCTCCCTGCTGGTGAGTTTGATCACATTTCAGATGACATTTACTGCATGAGAATTGGACTTAAGACTCGCCAATGTCTTTTTGTCTCAGGTCTGCTGCCACGGGCTGACTTCCCCAAAAGCAGAAGGCTGAAATGTCATCCCACTTGTACATTTTAGGTGAGTTTTTTTTTTGTTAAACATTTTATTTTTTTTTTTCTTAATTTGTAAGTTTTTTTGGGTCTTTGTCTGCATAAGGAATGGACTTGCCTCTAACTCCTGGATGTCTTTCCTCTTAGATCAACACACCTGTCCCACGTTCGTCTCACCATCCGACCGACCACTCTGCCGCCAAGCAACAAGCAGACTGCCATCCAACATTGTAATTTTTTCCTCTTCTTTGTGATTGTTTACTCTGCAAAATAAAGCTTGATTACAACAAACAATTTAAGTATTCATTCTTAAAAACATTACAACTTTAAAAATTCTAAAACATTAAAACAATCAATTTTAAAAAAACATAAAAAAGATGTCCCACTCGCTTTGAAATGTTTTGTCAGTCCCGCTCGCTTCTTCCAAATTTTTTCTCAGTGCCACTTAAATCTTCAAGTCACAGGTGCACTTCAGTGACTCTCGACAGTTCTATTACTGTTGCCATGGGTTTAACATGACTTGTACATTGCAGCTTTTTCAAAAGTTTTCTAAGTCCCACCTAAGATTCATGGTTAGAGGTGCACTTCAGTCACTCCAGACAATGGTTATCCTGTTCTGGTGGCTTTCACATGACGTGTCCATTGAAGCATTAAAAAAAAAAAAAAATCTAAGTCCCACAATTTTCCGTAGTGCCACTCGCTTCAATTTTTTTTCGAAATCCCACTCGTTTCTTGGAAATTTTCCTAAGTTCCACTCGTTTTGTCAATTTTTTTCTAAGACCCACCTGAGTCTCAAGGGCATAGGTGCCCTTTGGTCACTCCAGACAGTCCTTTCACTGTCCCTGCGGCTTTCACGTTGCAGTATTTTTCTAAGACCCTCAAGTTGAGGGTGGATTTAGTCATAAAGGCAAAGACTGAAATTCAAGATGAACCATTTTTATTGAACAGAAAAGCTAACATGACAACATAAAAGCATTTTACCAGTCAATGTTCAAGTGACACAAACACTGAAGACAGGCCCGAGATGAGGGCTTGCGCTTGATCAGCTCATGTGTGATCTCACTGACATCTCATGACACACCATGGCGGACATGAGCACGTCCGACTTCTCTCACTTAACAAAAACAAACAAGTGTCCTGAGCTCCACAACAACGTGATCACACCACTCTTCTGGGAAAGTTTTTAAATGACAATGAAGTGGCCCAAGTTTGTCAGACATGTACGTGCGCAAAGATGGATAAGGGATAGATAGATTAGTGATGAGAGATTTATCAAGAGCTGGATGGATATAGAGATGCACATTTTTAACCTAACTTTGTCCACCTCAATGATTAAAAACATACCAGAGGTGCACGATAATGCCCGGATTGTCGTTGTTTTGCTATACACGTAGCACATGTTTAAGTCCAGTGAAAGACGAGCACACTCATCGCCACCTTGTGGTGCAACATGACATGAGCTCTTCAAGCACATCGCACCGCTCAGTACTCACCTGTGTCCAATGCAAGTTGGCGTCCCTTCCGCATAGCCCCCCCCCGAGTCTTGCAGCTGTGACCTTGGGCCCAGGAGCCTCTTCAATCTGGTCAAGTGGGGGGCAAAAACAAAAGTGGTAAGTTACACTCTTTTGTCCATCAGGAAAAAGTCGTTTCTTTTTCATTTGAATTGTTTTTCATGATGTTGGAGATTTGCTTTCACACATCGAAAGTAAAGCAACCTCCTTTGAATCAAAAACAAAGAAGCTTGGTCTTCTATCGGACGAAGAGCTTGTTTAGTATTTTTCGTTCGTGGAAAAAAGTCACGGATGCATTTGTTTGAATAGTTTGGAGACAAATGTGCACTCACGTGGCTCGTATCTTCCATGTGAAAAACATTCACAACAAACACTCTGGCGACTGGTGGGCGTGCTAAATAACTGTCGCAACGTATCGTAATAGCGTTCCTAAATTCCCCACATCAACACGTTCACGGACAAATGACAAACAGTCAGTTTAAAAAGTTAAAACTACTCACCGAGGACTCAGCTTGTTGACAGCGGAAATAGTTGTTCTTTAAAGCGGATGTGGTACCGTCCGCTCTTGTGCTGCTGCTTCTTCGTCTTGTTGTTGGTGGATTGGATTCAACTGTGCATATCGCCCTCTAGTGGCCAGGAGCCCACAAAGCAATTTGCAGGAAAATATGAATGGAATTTTCAGGGTTCCGCTGGAGCCGACACGGTGAAGAAAGCATGCTTACAGGTACTCTTTTTGTACTCTTGTCGTCTAGTCGTGAAACTTGACCAATATTCGACATTACAAGGTTGTTGTTTGTTTGTTTGTTTGTGTGTTTGTTTGTTTGTTTGTTTGTTTGTTTGTTTTTTTTTTGGGGGGGGGGCTAAAAACACCTCACTATATTTGTTTTGGAGGTGGGGGTGATGCCTGACTTTATACATCAGGCGTGCGCAAACTTTGTTGCTGGGGGGGGGGGGTACATTGATTTTTAAGATGTGACAGCCATGCTGGGTCAGCACAAGATAGCTGACATAAAAAAAGGGCATATGTTGACAGCATCCACAGAACCAAACTATTAAAATATTAGCCGGGGGAAAAACGAGCATGTACGGCGTTTTTAGGTGAAAAAACAACAACCATGTATAGTAAGGCGTTTTTAGTTCATAAAAAGACCATGTATAGTAAGGCGTTTTTAGTTCATAAAAAGACCATGTATAGTAAGGCATTTTTAGGCAAAAAAAGACCATGGATAGTAAGCCGTTTGTAGGCGAAAAAAAGACCATGTACAGTAAGGCGTTTTTAGTTCAAAAAAGACCATGTATAAAAAGGCATTTTTAGGCGAAAAAAGACCATATATAGTAAGCCGTTTTAGCCCCAAAAACACCTTGTAGAGTAAGGTGTTTAGCTCAAAAAAAGACTATGCATAGTAAGTAAGGCGTTTTAGCCCAAAAAAAACAACATCTATAGTAAGGTGGTTTTCGGCAAAAAAAATCATCATGTCAAATAAAAAAAAATCAATGTGCCATGCTCAGCCTGCCCACGCCTGATATGTAATCAGGTGTGTATTAAGTATATTAGTATATTATTGGTCAAGTTTCACGAATATACAACAACAGTACAAAAAGAGTATCCGTGGGAAAGCTTTCTTCACCGTGTTGTCTCCAGCGGAACCCTGAAAACTCCATTCAAATTTTCTTGCCAAATAGCTTTGTGGTTGCCTGGCCAGTAAAGGGCGATATGTGCATTGGCTTCAATCTACAAAAAAAACAAGACGAAGAAGAAGAAGCCGCACAATAGCGTACCCTCCCATATCCGCTTCAATGAGAACTATTTCCGCTGTCAACAAACCAAGTCCTCGGTGACTCGTTTTAACTTTATTTTTTAAATGTTTCATTTATCCGTGAATGTGTTTATGTGTGGAATTTAGGACTACGATTACGATACGTTGCGCCAGTCATTTGACGGGTTTGATTCGCCTGAACTCAAAGCCTGGAAGTGCATCACCACACCATCAGTGACAGTAAATGGCAGCACGTAGATCATATATTTTTGGGCATATAGTAGGATGTTTTGGGCCAAAAAACAACAACCATATCGTGTCAGGTTATTTGACAAGTCTGTTTTTGTCCTTACGTCAATGTTTTCGTCTGCTTACGTCTTTCCGCCCAGGCCGGAAGCGGATGTTTTCCCAATGCTGAGACGTGCTAGCATGGATGGTTAGCTTCTCCTCCGACAGACCCAGTCAACAAAACCCGAGCAAGGATGGCCGACGTCGACTAGCTCACCCAGCTCAAGTTTCTATCTTTGGTGTTCAAAGGGTGCGGCGACAGCCATCTTGAAAACAGCGACAAAGATTGAGGTTTGAGCACTACGCCGAATAATCGAGCTATCTCGCTAAAGCTAACGTCGCTCCGAGCTTGCTCGCTAAAGCTAACGTCGCATCTGCTAATGTTGACTTGTGCCATTTCGTCGTTTTGCATTTTCAAGTTCAAAGTTAGCTGTTTTTGTGCATTGGGGCTCTGCTACCTTGGGCGTGATAAGGTGGTTGCATGCTTGTAATTCATCCGAATGAGTCATTAGCCTCCCGTAAAAGGAACCGACATGTGAAGTTGTTGTTGTTTTGGCAGGACTCTCTCATCTCAAGTTGTTCGGGCTTATTCAGACCATGAGCTGGCGTGAGAGAAGAGGATGCACAAAACCGGGTTAGATTGATTCGCTGAAGGGGTAAAGAAGACCCATGCCCAAGTCGTCCGTCCACAATGAAGATAGTCATCTTTTTTAAGTGAAAACGTCATCTTTTTTTTTTTGCAAACGATTTTTTAAAGACAAAAGGAAATCATGAAAAGTCATATAATATATTATGAAACTCTGATCTGTTGTTCAACTGATTTATTTCATATTATTTTAATTACATAGGCCTGGATGAAACTGATGGAACCACCGTAGGAGGGACACCCACCCAGCAAAAGAAGAAAGTTGGCACGAGGTGACTCATCAAAGTTCGCTTCAGAGGTGTGGTAAGTTTTTTTTTTATCCTCAAAAAGACCATGTATAGTAAGGTGTTTTTTTTAGCCGAGAAAAAGAGCATCTACACCTCACTACATGTGTATGTAGTGAGGTGTTTTTATTGTC